>NC_137891.1:86993466-87725860 GCF_963455335.1 Martes martes | reverse complement strand
GATCAAGAGTTGCATGCTCCCCTGACTGAGCCAGCCAGGCACCCCCAAAATCTGAATGTAAAAAGAAAGTTGGAGGTTTGTAAAAAAAAAAAAAAAAAATTTTTTTTTGAGAGAAATTTTAATACGTGATCAAGCTGACTTACATACAAGGCAACAGCAACAGATTCCTGTAAAGATAATGATACATTTGGATAATGTCCATTGTGCTCCTGCAAAGAATGGCCCCTTGTTGGCCAGATTTTTGCCATCTTAAATGTCCTATACCCATGGCAAGCAGTCTGCTCCCGAATCAGAAAAACTAAGGTGGGGGCGCCTGGGTGGCTCAGTGGGTTAAAGCCTCTGCCTTAGGCTCAGGTCGTGATCCCAGGATGGATCTCCATCCCAGGATGGAGCCCCGCCTCGGGCTCTCCGCTCCGTGGAGAGCGTGCTTTCTCCTCTCTTCCTGCCTGCCTCTCTGCCTACTTGTGATCTCTGTCTGTCAAATAAAGAAATAAAATCTTAAAAAAAAAAAAGAGAGAGAAAAAAGAAAAACTAAGGTGGGTAAAGAATGGCTGTAAATTAAAGGAACAGCTGGGGCCAGTGGAAAAACCAAGGTGGTCACTTGATTCTTCCTGGCTCCTTAACAAACCCCATTTTTTGGGTTTTGCACTCTCTAACCTACCATGGTACATTTAAATGGACTCAAATGATAAATAGACATTGGTGGAAAGACTTTATATAAAGTTACAGAAAACAGTCTACCAGCAAAGTCTGACCTGTCAGGTCCATTACCCTGGGAAAACTCCCTTTGTTCTAGAAGCCTCAAACCTTCCTCTGGACCCTTCGAACACGTGCAGCTGGACTTCATTCAGTTGCCACCTGGTGGTAGAGGTTATCAATATGTTCTTGTTACTGTATGATACGTTTTCCAGATGGGCTTAGGTTTAACCTTACTGCAAGGCTGATGTCCTCACAATAGTGGAAAAACTGTTAGAAGGTGTGTTTCCCACTTGCATTATACCTTCCATGTTTCCACATCCCTGGACAAATACAAACCCTAACGAAATCCTTGCAGACTTTTTGGAATTCTCTCCGTTGTCAGTAATAGCAGCTACTGTGAAAGTGTGTAGTGTCTTTGCTCAGGGCTGTCGTCCGCAGGTTAAAGAAGCCTTCTCTTTTGGGCGTTCAAAGGATTCTGTCAGTCAGAGTCTGTCTGGACTGATGACTGGGTATTCTGGAAGGGTTGTCAGAGGAAGACAGCCCTTGAGCCTCATGCAGAGGAACCTTACCAAGTGTTCCTGACCACAGACAACTGCTGCAAAACTAGGAAGCATTGATCCTCAGGTCCACATCACACAGCTAAAAAAAGTTTCACCTGACACTTGAGCCGGCACAGATGCTGGAGACCTCCAAATCAGACTGATGAAGAGAAACAGCTGACATGGAGATAGACTGCTTCCGCCCCAGACGATGGATCAAGACTTCACACTTGAACTAAACATGAACCCCTTACTCCTCCTCCTCCTTTCCTTTACCCTGGCATTGGCCTGGAAAGAGGAACACCTTCATCTTTACCCCCCAGGTCATTGCTAAGTGGGGGTAACCTCCGGAATTTGGAACAACCTTACATTTCAGGCTAGGGAAAAACAAAAAAACAAAACCCCCGTAATTCTGCCCCCAGCTTTTCACAAGCAAAAGAAGGCAGGCACCTCATTGGTAGAATCGCCATTTACATTGTGAGAGAGGACCTACCAGGAGGCTTTTGTGATTCGGGATTCACTCCTGTTGGCAGATCCCTTCTTCCTGGTAAGGGATAAAACTAAGTAAGGCGGGGGCACCTGGGTGGCTCAGTGGGTTAAAGCCTCTGCCTTCGACTCAGGTCATGATCTCAGGGTCCTGGGATCAAGCCCCGCATCGGGCTCTCTGCTTGGTGGGGAGCCTGCTTCCTCCCTCTCTCTCTGCCTGCCTCTCTGCCTACTTGTGATTTCTGTCTGTCAAATAAATAAATAAAATCTTTAAAAAAAAAAAAAAGTAAATAAGGCGATGATCAGGAACTTCTTAATTTCCTAAAGTTATTACAGAGTCTGCTGCTGAAGCAGTAGCTGCCAGGCAAAGATGGGTAAAATCTCTGGCCACGGTTGTTCTGGATAATGAAATAGCCCTCCATATCTTCCAGCTGCAGAAAGACGGGTCTGTGCTGTGGCCACACCCCCTACTAAACCTGGATTGACACTTGGGGCAGTTAAAAGCCAGGATATTTTTTCCTCAATACCGTCCCTGCCCCCCCCCCTTTCTAAAAGGAGGCCTTGTGAGCGCACAGCGAGAGATGGGGGCTGATGTAAGCCAAGACGGGACGCCTGAGAATGAAGCTGCAGAAGAGGCGAAACTCTTCCTGGGTCCCCTATAGGGTCTCTGACTGGGCCTGAGAATTAAGTTGGCTGTAAAACAGACTTAACAGGAGAAAAGCACGGATGCATTTTACACGTATGGGGAAGCTGTCAAGGAAAAATACAGACCCAGAAAGTGCTAAGGCCTACGTGCTTGCGTACTAGGTTGAGCAAGAGTAGAAATTTTGAAAAAGTAACCAAAATATATGAAGAGGCAAAAGACAGATAAGGGTTATTTTAACAAGGTCCATTTGCAGAGATCTCTCTCGGCCTCAACTTCCTGTCTCTGGTAACAAGAAAGTTTCTCTCCTCCTGGTAGAGGGAGGGCATCTTTCACAGGGGAGCTTTATCTTCCTCCTCTTAGGAAGGAGGAGGGAGGTCAGAGCACCCTTCTTGAGTCTGCTCTTTTTCAAGTATGTCTTTAGCTCAAAATAATCCTTATGCCAGAGTGGCATATTTTGGGGTGCCCTGTTGGGCCACATTCAAAACCTACATTGGTGGCGCCTGAATCTGGGACTTCCCAACATCCAGAACTGTGAGAAATAAATTGCTTTTATTGTTTAAGCCACCCAGCTTAAGCGGCATTTCGTGGTAACTGTGTGAGCATATTAAGAAACCCATCCATGATGCCAGGACTTGGTAGTTGACAATTTCCGTAGTTCTCGTTCGTGCTTCCCACGTGGGATCCACCAGAGAGAGCCAGATGAGCGGTGTGCCCCAACCAACCGCACAGGATACCTAAATTCAGTTGGTGTGAAAAATAATAAAGGGAAACCTCACTAAAATAGAGGCCAGAAGGGGGAGCCATACCACCAGCATCAATTACAGGAAGCATTGTCAGTTGGAGACTCCCAACGAAGAATTCTCAACAGGAAAGAATTCACAGTGACAGGACCCAAAAGGAAAAAGAATGTGGATTGTATCTCCCTCATGAAACTGACTACCCCCCACCAACTCAGCCTGTGAGAAACCGTCATCACCCCGAACTCTCGTTTTTTCCTCCAGTGGATTTTTGTTCAAAACAACCCCTCCCAACTTCTACCTCCTCCATAAAAGGACATTCCCCTCCTTTGTTTACTCAGCTTGCCTGTGGTTTTGCCACAGCATGCATGTCCTGAATTGCAATTCTCTGCTGTTTCCAAAGAAGCCCATTTTTGCTGGGAAAATAACTTATTTTTTTAAAGTTAACACCTGCCTATAGCTTACCCGTGCTATCAGCCTCCAGGCACGGCACACACGAAGCCTTCCCATTTTCTGCTAGAAAGCTCTCCCACTCCTCTGCCTTCCTTTCAGTCTCTGCAAAAACACAAGCTGCAAGCTCTGAATAAATAGCATCCGCTTTCCTTTACTCGGGCTCCTCTCAGCCCTCCTCCATTAGTCCTAGTGCTGGGCCCTCCAAGCCCAGTCCCAGCAAGAATCCCCTCACTGTTGATGTCTCACCCAAGTTTCTGTGAGTAATTTTCCAATCACTGACCCACAGTTGTCTTTGCTGTATTTGGGAGTTGCTGTCAGTTTTATACTGAAGTCTCTCCCCTACTGCAGTAGCTAAAGCAAAAAAATCGGCCTTGCATTTTTAACAAGTGCCTGCGCATTCCCTGACAGGACGATGCCAGGTCTTTCCACTCAGGCTGATAGCAAGTCCAAGCTCCTCTTGCTCTCTCCCCATGCCAGGCCAGTAAAGAGGCAAGATGTTGGGGCAGGGAAAGGGACTTCATACAGAAAGCCAGCCAACCAAGGAGATGGTAGACTTTTTTTTTTTTTTTTTTAAGATTTTTAAAATTTTTCATTTGACAGAGATCACAAGTAGGCAGAGAGACGGGGGAGCGGGCTCCCCGCCAAGCAGAGCACCCAATGCGGGGCTCAGTCGTGACCGGAGCAGAAGGCAGAGGCTTTAACCCACTGAGCCACCCAGGCGCCCCGGAGAAGGTAGACTGTTAACCCAAAGAACTATTTCCTCTTGGCAAGAAATTCAGGTTTCTTTTATGTTACCAAAGAGGAAAGCGGGAGGGGGTCAAGAGCTGGATGATGTGTGTGTGGCATCTGAGGAAGGTCCTGTAAGTTTTTTGTCCCTGGTCAGCTGAGCTTTGCGTCCAGGAATGTGGTCATGTTGATCCTGTAAATCTTTAAACATAGCATAGCCATTTCTGTACCTACTTCCTTATCTTCTCAGGTGAGGTGGATGTCAGGTAAAAAGCAATCTTTGCAAAACTTAGCTGTCAGATGCCTACAAGCAGAGCTGCGCAAGCCGATATTCTGACGGTATAGGGCATAGCAGCAAGGGAAATAGAAGCAATGTAGAGGAGGACATGCTCTTTCTGTTACAAGGCTGGCCAGAAAGTATTCCTCACTGCCGCCTGGACAGTGCGTCTGGCTGCCAGGATTCAAGGAATGGGGCCTGGACCAAGCATTCCCATTTATTTCACTGGCTCCATTGTCACCTAATCCCTGTCGCCGTGTCCTCTCCTGGCCTGACTGGCCAGAGACACTTCTTTACCGCTTGCCTTACCGTCTCCAGAGGAGAATCCTTCAATGAATGCATTGTGACAGGAGCAACAGACTAGAATCTACTTTTAATGTTCAAATAAATAGCCTTTCGGTTGGGTTTACCAGGCTGGAGCGCCACTAGCGGTGAAAACGGAAGGTTGGGGGAGGAGGGGGGGGCGCCTGGGTGGCTCAGTTGTTAAGCGTCTGTCTGCCTTTGGCTCGGGTCATGGTCTCAGGGTCCTGGAATGGAGCCCCATATCGCGCTCCCTGCTTGGCCGGAAGCCTGCTTCTCCGCCGCCGCCGCCGCCTCCTCCTCCTCCTCCCCTCCTCCTCCTCCTCCTCCTCCTCCTCCTCCTCCTCCTCCTCGTCGTGTTCCCTCTGTTGCTCTCTGTCTCTGTCAAAACAAAACAACACAAAAACCCAGAAGCGTTGGTTTTCAGTCACCTGTTGTCTCTAGTTTCATACATTCAGCTGCTTTCGGATACTGGATAGCTTTAATTTTTTAAAAATTTATCTATTGGAGAGTGCGCATGCACGGGATTGGAAGGCGCGGAGCACAGGGGGAGACCGGGAGACAAGTCCCAGGCAGACTGCGGTGAGCCGCGAGTCCACTCGGGGTTGATTCCACCACCCCCACCCAGATCCAGACCTGAGGTGAAACCAAGAATCCAGTGCTTAACTGCACCACCCAGGCGCCTCTGGACAAACTTCCAATTGAAATTGAAATCCTGGATCACAAAGTTAAAACTGACGGGATCTAAAAGGAACCCCTTTCCTTTGCTGTGTTTTACACACCGAAAAGCATTACATTGGAAGAAAGGTATAGAGACATGAACAGCCTGCCAGACAGGTTCCCCGCAGGCCAGAGGTTCAGAACCCACGCCCGCCGCCTCACGGTTTCGGGGTGGGAAGGAAAGAGGGGACAAGGACAGGGGCGGGGCGTGCGCCGGAGGGAGGTGCTCCTGTGACGCCACGCAGAGGGCGTGTGCTATGTAAATACGGCAGCGCAGGGGCTGATGATTCGACCGCTGCCGCCTAAATACAATGTGATCTCCGGGGCTACGGGAAGGAGTGCGGGGCGGTTGACGGAGGGTCGTTGTGTAGCGTGCGTGGAAGGCGTCGGGAGGCTCAAGAGTGGTGGGGAGAGAAGTGGGCGTGTGTGAAGAGTGCAAGGCGTGTTCGGGTGGTGTGGGGCGGAGAGGCTGGCAGTCATACTTACCTGGCAGGGGAGATACCATGATCACGAAGGTGGTTTTCCCAGGGCGAGGCTTATCCATTGCACTCCGGATGTGCTGACCCCTGCGATTTCCCCAAATGTGGGAAACTCGACTGCATAATTTGTGGTAGTGGGGGACTGCGTTCGCGCTTTCCCCTGGGTTTTTTGTTTGGTTGAAAGAAAGGAATTGGCGCAATTATCTGCTTAGGCATGGTTTTTCGTTTCCTAGTTTGTTTTTTTTTTTTTCTTCTCTTTTGCTTTTGTTGTCTTTTAGGCCTTGCTGAAACTAACGACGGGCCAGCGTCTGCTTAAAAACATGAAAAAGGCGAAGTTTTGCTTCTAGAACTGGACGTATTCAAGTTGGAGAATCTGCAGAAGCAGTGGTTCTACGAAGAGTGGCCATGTAGGGTAGCTTTTTGCTTGTGGCATGAGTCCTTCCTCCTAGGTCTTTTCTCCAAAAGAAGTAGCCAGGCTTAGTTTCCAGTTGAGCGCTTCTATTTTTTTTTCTAAATCAAGGGGAGTTTGAACCCAGTGGTTCTGAGCTTATCTTCTGGACCCCAGCTATCTTCGGTTCAGATTCTTGCTTTCAAATCCCGCTCGCTCAAGTGTCCAGAGTGACTGCACAGATTACCTATTCTCTCCCCTCTCCCTATCTCAGTGTTCTATTTTATAGAAAATGAGGATTATGGTATGGAGATGGGCCTGTCGAAGGAGGAGGAGTCAGTGAGTAGCACATTTAAATTTGTAGGTTAGGCCTGGGACCCAAGCACTTTACCTGTAATCGTTGACTGGTAGGTCGTTAATTGGGGCGCAACACTGCAGAGACACTGAACGTGATGAAAACTGATTTTAAGTTACACCAGGGATCATTGTTCAGTGGCTGTGGACCCCCCCAGGAACAGTGAAGTAACGCTTTCTGTGGTCAGAATGACTGTAATCTTCTGGGCTGGAAGCATCTCAGAGTTAATACATTAGCTCAGCCGACGGGCTCGGTAAAAGCGGAATAAGGATTCGAGGCCTTGCTTCAAAAATAGGCCAGTGCACTTCCAGTTGAGGTCTCCGAACCATCGACCTCAGAACCACAGCACCCTCCAGCAAAACCTGCCTGACAAGACAAGCGGTGCAACGACAGGTCGCGCGGCGAGCCGCCCTCGGGGTACAGCATTTAGTGGTCACAGCCGCCGGGTTTTACTCGAGGCCCAAGGAGGGGTGGGGGATGAGAGGCGGCAGGGGCCCGGAGTCCCCGCTGTGGCTGCAGTGTCCGTGGCGCCGGGTGGGGTGGGGATGAGAACCAGGGCCACTCTGAGATGCGAGTTTCTGGGTTCCCGGTTCCTGAGGAGGCTGCGGAGCGCGGAGGACGCGACTGCGTGGGGCCCAGGAGTTGGGGGCGGGGGGCGACGTCCCCGGAGTGTTTTTCCGCGGGCTGGGGGGGGGGGGGCGGTGAGGAGCGGGAAGGCACGTGCCCCTTGAAGAATAAAAAAAAAAACCCACCCGGTCTACGTAAAGGGAAAGGTCCCACCGAGATTTGAACTCGGATCGCTGGATTCAGAGTCCAGAGTGCTCACCATTACACCATGGAACCCCTACAGAAGTGGTGTGCTGTCCCTCGCCAGAGGTGTCTTAAGTACTGATCCAGCATCCACATGCCCTCCGGCAATCCCAAGTATGTTCTCTGTACTGGCGGGACTAGACTAGACTACAGTTGGCGCGCTTCAGTGCTCATCCACCTTGCTTTCTCTCTGTCCGCCTCCTTTGATTGACTTCTATCATGTCACTTCCACCTCAGAAAATAAGGTAAATCCACTCTGGGCCTAGGGTTAGGGAAGAGTTCGTAAACCACAGATTCTACCCCAGTTTTATCCAGTTTTCTGTCCAGAGGTGAAATTTCTACAGAGTACATTTACTTTGCTTTTCCTTGCCTTCGCACTTTTCCCATTGCCCGGAGAAAAGACAAGACTTGGGACTTCCTGGGTCGCTTGGTCACAAAGCACCCCTCACCCTCCAAAGCCACCAACTGACTCCTACATGTAATAGGTAAAGGTGTGTCAGCAGTGGAGTGGGACTGGGAGGCAGGGGGATTTTCCCTTTTTTTTTTTTCCCCATACACTTCTGGGTTTGTTGTTGGCTGTTGTTGTAAGCTTTTCTTCTGTTTCTGTTTCTGTATTTGTTAGACCTACAGTACAAAGTAATCAGCCATGTTTAATTACATTTACATCAAACACTCTGACAAACCAAACCAGACTTGGCTTGCGTCGACTCAAAATCAACAGCATACCATTAAAGCCACAAGGCAGGTCTCTGACTCTTAGACTGTTTTCCGAGAGTTTGGCCAAGTCAGTTCCATTCCAGTTTCTCAATATATCATAACCTGGAAACTGCACGCTTAAAAAACAAAACAAAACAAAACAAAACAAAAAATAACGAACATATATCCATGTACCCAAGAGCACCCAGGACTGGGCCACAGGGTATGTGTACCCAAGGTGTCTTACAGTGTGTACGTGGCTTCGGTACACAAAATACCACCACACTAAATATACACATAATAGATGTAAATCCACATTACATTCAAAATAGCCATCTGTGTACTTAATTTCCCCTTTACCTCTTCATTTTATCCCAAAGCCATTCCTTCCCTTACTCAGTACACAGAAGAGAAAAAAAATTGACATTGAAAGAAAAAAGCCGCTGCCTGAAAAACAAAGAAAGATGCCCGGTGCTCTGGAAGAGGTATTTTGTTCCTCGAGACTGGATGAGGCTTGAATGGAGGCAGAAGGCAAAGGGTCTGTCTGCTTTGTT
The DNA here is from genome assembly GCF_963455335.1 of Martes martes. NCBI lineage: Eukaryota > Metazoa > Chordata > Mammalia > Carnivora > Mustelidae > Martes > Martes martes. Next base: position 87,716,995 of record NC_137891.1, on the reverse strand, counting down.
AGAAAGAAGAAGGCGTTCTCCTCAAAGTTTGAGGAGAAGATGAAAGTGCCTTCTGGAAAACGAAAAAGTTGAGCCGTAACATCACCAAGTATTCCTCCAGGAAAACTTGAAGTGAGTCAGGCTTTATGACTGCAAGGAACAGAAATGGACTGTGACTGATTTCAAAAGGAAAGAAGTCTGTTGAAAGGATGTTGAGAGATCACAGAAAGGCGGGGAAAGCCAGAGAACCAGGCTCTGAGGAGGAGCGCGGAAGAGAGAGCAATGAGGTTGGAAACTGCGATGGGTGGAGAGAGTGTCCTTGTGGGGTCTGAGAGCCAAAGGTGAGAGGTGGGGATGTGGTGGTGGCGGGGGGGCTGTCCTGAACAGAAGGGCCCCAGGAATGTAAGTCCTCCTCATCCTCTCTCTGCTTCTCCTCCCATTCTGCTGCTGCACCTCTCATCTCTCCTCATCTTCCTCAACTCTCTTTCTCCTCAGCCCCTTGCCCCAGCCCGTTTCACCCCCTTATTGAGGCTGACCTATACTTGGAAGCAAGGGTTGGCAGGGTTTCTCACTCTAACATCAATGGTAGGTGACTTTTCTTACAAATGAGAGAAGTGACTGGGTTTTGTGCCTGCGGTAGCTGATCCTGGTCTCTGTGCCCACACCACTGAGGCACCCCAGAGTCCTTGCTGTGCCCTGTTCTAGTTGGAGTTGGGGGTTATATTAGGTCAGATTTTCCAGAGGCAGTAAGAACCCTTGGCAGAAGCCTGAGGAAAAACAGCTGATGGGGTGCCCGGGTGGCTCAGTCGGTTAAGTATCTGCCTTTGACTCAGGTCATGATCCCAGAGTCCTGGGCTCAAGCCCCACGTTGGGTGCCCTGCTCAGCGGAGAGTCTGCTTCTCCTCTGTCTCTCTCCCCGTCTCTTTCTCAAGTAAATAAATAAAATCTTTAAAAAGAAAAAAATCCTGAAAGACAGGCAAAACCCCACCTTACATAGGAGCCTCTGGGATTGTAAACTTGTCGTGATAGCTTTGGCTTTTAAGACATGGTTAAAATGGCAGTTATTTTCTCCTTCACAACCTTTATGGCTGCTGTCTTTCCTTTCCACTCTCTGCCAGACAGGAAATGGTTCATGTGTGTGTCCCTCCCTGGAGAGCTTTACTGGGCTTTGGACTTCAGTCTACCCAGTGGTCTTGGCAATCTCAGCTCTCTGTTGGGCTCAAAAGAGGAATGATTCGGTAGATCATCCAGCTTTTTCTTGTCCGAGTGGAAACTCCATCCTCTTACAGCTTCCTGTCTCTTAAGCACATGTGGAATTGCACTTCGGTTTTATGAAATCTTTATCTTTTCATCTGTGTCTGGACTAACTTCCCTTTAGTACTGTTTTAATTCCTTTAACGGAAGACAACTTCTCATGAGGCCTTTAGGTGGCGCAGATGAGCACCTTGAGGATCCAGGCAAATTAACATCGGCCTGTGTATTTGTTGCTGAACAGAAACCTCGGGATAGGCCTGTGGAAACTTGTAACTATCATCCACAGCTATAGCTGAGTTTTTGTAATGGGGCTCTTTCTCCTTAGTCACCATACTCAACCTCTGTACAAGTTGGAGACGGGGCTTATATTAGGTCAGATTTTTCAGAGGCAGTTAAGAGTTGTTGGGATTCCAGTTTGTGCTCAGATCAGGGCTAGCAGAATGAAGAGGAGATTCTGGATATAGAAAAAAGACAAAGAGACATAATATTACATCTCCTTATCACCAGTACATGTGACATAATGTTAACACCACAGCTTTGTAACCCTTAGAATGGTGCTCTCAGTGGTAAATGAAATACTTGTTTCTCCAAGCACGTGGTGAGGAGAAAGTTGGAAAAACTGGCTCAGTTGCTTAAATGATTGTGTATTCAGATTGAATCTGAGGGTACCTAAAGTGCAGACTTCGCTGAGAAGGTTTGTAAGATCTGAAGGTGAATGAGAGGATGCAGTCATGAAACTTTGTATCTTTCCCCCCTCCCATTTTTGTCCCCCCCCCCCATTTTGCCCGTTTCTGTGGTTCTTGCCTGGGGCTTCAATATATGTGTAACTAAGGAAGGCACTATCAGTGCAAAAGACAACGATATGCAGACCGTGAAATTGGACAGTGCTTATTCCAAAACATACTTTCACTTCCAGTTACGTAGCCGGGTCAGTGAATGCATCCTGATTACATGCATCCTGCTTGGGCTTCAATAATGAGGTACTGCAGGTTGGGTGGCTTAAACAACAGACATAATCTCACGGTTTCGGAGGCCAGAAGACCAGAGTTGGCTTCCGATGAGACTTCTTTCTGGCATTTGGAGAAGGCTGCCTTCTCACTCTGTCCCTGAATGGCCTTTTCTCTGTGAACGGGAGAGAGCTTTGGTGTCTCCTCCTCTCCTTGTATGGACGCCAGTTCTGTTAGATCAGGGCCCCATCTTATTAACCTCATTTAATGATTATTACTTCCTTAAAGGCCCTACCACCAAACACAGTCACATGGAGCGTTAGGATTCAACATAAGAATTCGGGGTGAGGGTAGGGAGCACAATTCAGTCCCTAACACCAAACAACAGGGACAGTCCTATGATTCTTTCCCTGTCAAATCCTGTGACACTTGCCTGGTGACGGGGCTAAGTGTTAGCAAGGCTGTTGATACTGCCGGTTCTATGATTAGAAGAGCACACCTGAGCTGGAAAGCGTGGCCATACAGGAAAAAGCGTAGGTCAAACAAGAGCGCAAAAGGCTGCAGCGACGGGAAGCAAAGGTTTTGCTAGGGTCACCAGAGGTCCTAGTGAACGATATCACTCCTGTTTCTACCGTTGGAGGCCTGGACCCATGCATCCCGGCCGTGGGAGAAACAGCACCACGTCTTGGACACCAACGCAGAGCATATATGCGGCCTCCTGGAGAGTCTCGCTCAGCCCTTTGAGGTGTTGCAACCCAGGTGGCAGTGGGCACTGTAACTAAGTCTTCAGGAGGCCGTCCCACTGGTTTCTCCCGCTAGCTGCTTCCAGATGGTGGGGATCATGGTCAGACTCGTGAATTCCACAAGCGTGGGCTCCTGCTGCACTTGGTATTCTGTGAAGTGGCTTCCCTGAGCAGAAGGGGTTTATAGTCTGCTTGGGCGGTCATAACGAGATACCATAGCTTAAACAACAACAATTATTTCAGAGTTCTAGAGGTGAGAAGTCCAACATCATGGTGCTAGCGTTTTGGGGTGAAGACTCTTTTCCTGAGCTGCCTTTGCTCTGTGTCCTCATATGGCCTTTCCTCTGTGCTTAGGTGGACGTGTGCGGGCGTGTGCGCGCGTACACACACACCCCCCCACACACACCCTGCTAGCTCGGGTGCCTCTTCCACTTCTTACAAGGACACCAGTCCCATTGGATTAAGGGCCCCACTGGACCTCATGACCTGAGTTACCTCCTTAAAGGCCCTGTCTCCAAGCAGGCACATCGGGAGTTAGGCACACACCTATGAGTTTGGTGGCCGGGAAGGCAAAATCCAGTTCGTAACCAGAAATAATGCTGTGTGGCATGCTGTGGGGGTGGATAAGGCATTCTACAAGTGCATGGACAGGAGTTCTGGTAGAAGCGTTGTGTGCAGGGAAGGCAAGCCTGTGCTCAGAATGTCTGTTCCAGTGAGAACAAAAGACTGTGCCATCCATGACGGAAGTGGCCCGATGTCACGGATCTGCCACGAGGGAGTTGTCCGTATTTGACCAGGGAATGGTGCTGTCTTGGTGACTGGTCTGTGCTCCTGGCAGACTGGGCACTCAGCAGTAGCTGTAGGCAGGCCAGCCTTGGTGAGTAGAGGTCCATGTTGCTGAACCTACACATAGCCTCCATCCTCGTCACCATGACCACTTTGTTCAGGAGCCCATTGGGTGATGCCAGAGTGGGTGGCTGGGGGAAGAAGCAGACTGGTATCCACAGAACAGGTCCTCTTACCCACACGATTGTTAACATCCTCATGTCTGCGCTCATTCTGAGAAGTCTATCCACATACTTCTTCCCCAGGCTCCCTTGTCACCAATCAACATGATCAACATGTCCCTTCTGAGTAAGATGAAACACCAGGTATACTACTCAGAGTTCCACTCACTGGAAGGGTTGCGCTTCACCACTGTCCTTCAGGGCTGTCCCAGAAAGAGCTGTCATGCTAAGGGCGTGCCTGCCTTTGGGGGGTGCCTGCCTTTGGGGCAGAACCATATGCAAACGGGGCTCCAGTCTTCTCTTTCTATGTAAATTGTGGGGAATGCCCCATGAGGCCCTGGGTGCAGGCTGTGAGAGGGGTCGTGTAGCAGGAATGGGGACCATGGGCATTTGTGCCCCTTCTTCCTGTAACTTCCTTGTACCTTCAGGGCCACCTTGGGCCCTGTATCGTATGTACCATTTCTATTTGATGATGGAGTGAGCCAGTCTCCTTTGTTAGTTTGACAAAAATGTTCAAGTATCATACACATAGTCCCCCAAATCCCTGCCTTTTCTAGGTGCTTGAGCAGGAATATCCAATGATAACTTTGCATATCTCTATTGCCACATTATACCATGGACGAGCAGCACTGTTTTTACTACTGGAAATAGAGTTTTTAGTGTCTCTCAATCGAATCAGATCAGAGAGCCAATTCCAGAAACCCCAGACCAATTAAAAGACATTCTGAAGATTCTGTTCCTCTAGAGCAACTCCTGGTACCAAAATGGCTTATGGGACTGTGGAGGCTTGATGAGTCCCATCTGGTGAGAGAGCACGGCAGGCTGGAGACTCAGAGAAGGGCTAGATAGAGCTGGTGTCTAACGGCAGTCTGCTGGCTGAGCTCCTCCTCGCTTGTTCCGTGGAAGCCTTCAACCTACTGGAGGAGACTTGGCAGCAGTATAGGGAGTATTCTGCTTTAGTTAAAATCCACTGATTGAAACGTTATTCTCATCCAAAAAACTCCCTTCACAGAAAACATCCAGAATGACGTTGGACCTAATATTTGGACACCATGGCCCAGCCGGGTTGACACATAAGATTAACCATCACAGCATATAATATTTAAAGTGCACAAAATCAAAAGACAAAGAGCACATCTTGAAAGAAGCCTGAAGAAAAAAACATCCCGGTTATAGAATAACAAGGATTAAGTATTACATCAGAATTCTCTGCAGAAACCATACAACCAAGAAGAGTGAGTACAGTGAAATATTTAAAGTGCTGTAAGATCCCCACCAACTAAAATGAGAATAAATGAAAATAAAATCTTAATAATTGAGCTAACAGATAACAATTTGTTCAAAATGATAATATAGCAAAACTATATTAGATAATTATATTGGGCGCTGCGGTGGCTCAGTCAGTTGAGTGGCTGCTGTCTTCAGGTCATGATATCAGAGTCCTGGGATCAAGCCCTACATCTGGCTCCCTGCCCAGGAGGGAGTCTGCTGCTCCCCCTGCCCCCCCATCCTGCTCAGGCTCGAGTGCTCACTCGCTCACTTGCCCTCTCGAATAAAATCTTTTAAAAAGAGTGTGTGTGTGTGTGTGTGTGTGTGTGTGTGTGTGTCTTAGATGAGTATAGCTTGTGGAGAAATTAAATGAGCAAACAGCAACATTCTAAAGGGCAGTCGAGGGAATTGGGAATGCTCTGTTACCAGGACCTGCACTGTCTGTGAAGCGTTATAGTGTTATTTGCGAGTTGACCGAGATTACTTGGAAATGTATATTGCAAACTACAGGGCAGTCACTAAAACATTTTAAAAGGAAACAGAATTGATATTCTAAGAGATGAGAAAATAGAAGCGTGTAAAATGCTCACTTAAGACCATAGAAGGCTGAAAAAGAATGGAAGGGAAAAGGAACAATGAACGAAGGCAATGAATAGAAACAGTTGCAGATATGGTAGATACTAGTTCAACTATGTCGGTAATCACTTTAAATGGCCTAAATGCATCAATTAAAAAACAGACTATCAGAGTGGTAAACAGGACCCAACTATATGTTGCCTGTAAGAAGCTTACTTTAGGGCGCCTGGGTGGCTCAGTGAGTTAAACGTCTGCCTTGGGCTCAGGTTAGGAACATAGGGTCCTGAGATGGAGTCCCACATCGGACTCCCTCGCAGGAAGTCTGTTTCTTCCTCTACCCCTGCCCCCCTGCTCCTGATCTCTCTCTCTCACGTTCTCTCTCTCAAAACATTTTAAAAAGAAACTTACAAACACAGGTAAATTAAAAGAGACCGCGAAAGTATACCATACTGATACTAATTAAAAGAAAACTGGAGTGGTTATATTAATTTCAGACAGAATATACTTAAGAGCAAGAAAAATTACAAGGAATAAAAAGTGGTGTTATATAATAAAGGGTTCAGTTATCCAGGAGGTATAATAATACTTGATGAATAAGTGCCTAAGAACAGAGTACACGAGGCAAAAACTGATAGAACTGTAAGGAGAAATAAACAAATTCACTACTGATTGGAGTTGGAGATTTCCAACTAGAAATACAATGCACGACTCAGACCACATTGAAACAAAACTGGAAATCAATAACAGCTGGGAAACCCCAAATTTGGAGATTATACAACACACTTGGAATACTACATGGGAAATTCTCAAGAGAAATTATTTTGAGCTAAATGAAAATGAAAATACTGCTTATGAAAATGTCTGGGGAGCGCCTGGGTGGCTCAGTGGATTAAAGCCTCTGCCTTCTGCTCAGGTCATGATCTCGGGGTCCTGGGATCGAGCCCGAAGTCGGGCTCTCTGCTCCGCGGGGAGCCTGCTTCCCGCTCTCTCTCTGCCTGCTGCTCTGCCTGCTTGTGATCTCTCTCTCTTTCTCTCTCTCTGTGTCAAATAAAATCTTAAAAAAAAAAAAAAAAAATGGCTGGGATGAGAGCACCTGGGTGGCTCAGTTACATGTTTGCCTCCAGCTCAGGTCATGATCCTGGGGTCCTTGGATGGAGCTTCTCCCTCCCCCTCTGCCACACCTCCCCAGAGGTGTACACTGGCTCGCTCGCTTGCCCTCCCCCCCTCAAAACCTTTTTAAAAAACGTGTGGGATGTAGCAAGAGTAGCTCGTGGAAGTGCATGTGTTAGCAAAGAAGATCAAAAATCAATAATCTAAGATTTCACTTCGGGAAATTCAAAAAGTAAGATGAGAAGAAATAAAAATGAGCAGAAATCAATAAAAATTAGAAACGAAATTAATAGAGAAGAATCAGTGAAATCAAAAGCTAGCTTGTTTGGAATGATGAATAAAATTGATGAACGTTCCTCTAGCCAAACTAAACGAGAAATAGAGAAGATAGAAATTACTAATACCAGGAATGGAAGACCCTTAGTACTGATTGCGCGGACATTAAATTACCATAAAGGACTAGAAGGAACGACTGCTCCCAAATTTGATAACTTAGATGAAACGAACCAGATCCTTGAAAGACACAATTTACGCAAACTCTCAGAAGGAGAAATAAGGCCTAATTGACTCAGTAAGCTTCTGAAAACAAAACCAGACCGAGTTTCACTGCTGAATCCTACCAAACATTTAAGGAAACAATACCAATTCTCTACAATAATGTTTCAGAAAATAGAAGACAGAACATTCCCTGACTAATTCTAGGAGGCAAACTTGATCCTAATACCTGTTTAAAAACCGAATTCAGTGGCGTCTGGGTGGCTCAGTCATTAAGTGTCTGCTTTTGGCTCAAGTCAAGCTCCCAGGTCCGTCCGGATCTCTGCTCCGTGGGGAGTCTGCTTCTCCCACTCCCCCTGCTTATGTTTCCTCTCTTTGCGGTCAGATAAGTAAATGTTAAAATAAAAATAAAAAATTCAACTAAGTACATTTAAAAATCTAATTAGCTTTATTATTAAAAATTCATGAATAGGGCAGCATTCCGTCTAGCAAGTGAGGAGAGCTCCACTTAGTTGAAACTAAAAGGTTTCAGAGGAGGAGAGAGGGCATGAAAGAAGGGAAGGGAGTGGAGGAGAAGAGGAGGAGGAGGAGGAGGAGGAGGGGGGGGAATTCATGAACAAGGAACGTAATGTTAGTCAAGGGGAGAAAAAGGGGGCCTATCAGAAAACTTCCTAGTATTGACCAGGAGACTCCATGTTGACTGGTTCAAGATCACATTCCCGACGGGACAGTATGAAACTTCAGTTAGCTTAGGTATTAAGTCCTCCTCCTCTACTGACTTGGGATCTTAATCTGAGTGAAGCCATTCTGGGTCTGCGGTTTCCTTTCTTTCTTTTTTTTTTAATTTTTATTTATTTATTTGACAGAGATCACAAGTAGGCAGAGAGGCAGGCAGAGAGAGGGGAAGGGAAGCAGGCTCCCCACCGAGCAGAGAGCCCGACTCGGGGCTCGATCCCAGGACCCTGGGATCCCGACCGGAGCGGAAGGCAGAGGCCCAACCCACTGAGCCACCCAGGCGCCCCTGCGGTTTTCTTTTTAACAATGCCCCTTTTTTGGATCAAAGTCAATTTAACTGAAAGATGTAATTACAACAACAACAACAACTTAAGGCACTAGTGCCACTCTCGCTTACCACTTTGTAGTTAGTTCTCTGTTCTCTGTAGCTTCCGTTGATTCCTCCTTTGTCATTCACAGGTTCAATTAGATTGGGAGGTTGACCTCCAGAACACTTGCTAGAAACCACAGTAAAAGCAAGGAAGTCAGAAACAGACATTTAGGGGCGCCTGGGTGGCTCAGTGGGTAAAGCCTCTGCCTTTGGCTCAGGTTATGATCTCACCATCTTGGGATCGAGCCCCGCATCGGTTCTCCGCTCAGGGTGGGGAGCCTGCTTCCCCTTCTCTGTCTGCCTCTCTGCCTACTTGTGATCTCTCTCTCTCTCTGTCAAATAAAGAGATAAAATCCTTAAAAACGCAAACAAAAAAAACCCCAGACATTTAGTTCAGGAAAAGAGGGATGAGTTCAGGAGGTCCAAGCATGAGTTGTAACCAAACTAACATGACTTCCCTCCTTGGTGAGTGACAGGTAGAGACTACACCAGGTGGAGTTGCCCCACGAAGGAAACTTTGCAGCAAATAAGGATATCATGGGGAAGGGGAGGGGGAATAAATTCTAAAGCTGCGGCTCCCCAAGCGGGGGTCAGCAGGTTCTTTTTACCTAGGGTTAGGATGAATACTCAGAAAAAGGGCATTTGGTCATAGCCTGTAAAGGCAGACAGAATGTTGCATCGCACTTAGAAAACAGGCCTCTAAGGTGCATCTAATGTTAGGTTAATGAAGCTGGTGCTCCTCCTAGGGCCGAGAATAACACTTCTCATGAAGCAGAGGTAGTTGGCCAGGGGGAAGAGGGGCTTCGGGCATGCTGGGTGGGGTCTAGGGCTCCTTATCTCTGGTAAGGAATACAGGGTCTTGTTTACTTTTGGAAAAGGTACTGGGAGTTTTACCATTGATTTATTGTCTCTGATACGCTTAGGCTAATTCCTAGCCTGGTAGAGACTGTTAGCCTTTGCACTCTCTTGAATTCCCTTAAAATTCTTTTTTTTTTCTTAATTTTATTTATTTATTTGACAGACAGATCACAAGTAGGCAGAGAGAGAAGGGAGGAAGCAGGCTCCCTGCTGAGCAGAGAGCCCGATGCGGGGCTCGATCCCAGAATCCTGGGATCATGACCTGAGCCGAAGGCAAAGGCTTTAACCCACCGAGCCACCCAGGCGCCCCTCCCTTAAAATTCTTAACTAAAGGTTTTGCATTTCTTTGTAATTCTGACACCTCCTGGGAAGTTCCTCGAGAAGTGTGCTCAGGCGAGTAGCGAGGTAGGGCATCAGAGATCGTGGAAAACAATCGGGCCAAAAATGACTTATCCTGTGTCCCGAAAGCTCCGTCTAGGCTTTGTTTGGCTGAGGACCCTTAACTCTTTCTGCTTCAGAATAACGTGTGTTCCAGAAAAGGACTAGAAGAAGAAGGGAAAAAAATTCAAAACTTTCCCGTATCGAAGGGTTAGAAAGTGAAATGAATGAGATGTTCCATGCATGCAACTGAACTTTCAAGAATGGACTAGATTTCGCCACCAGTTGTGATGCCTCGTGAATTTTAATAGATGTACACACAGTGCTGCAATCACAAAGCTAACCGACTGGATCTGAAAGGAACCCCTATCCTTTGTTCTAGTTTACACACTGAAAGGCATTATTTGAAGAAAGGTACAGAGACATGAACAGCCTGTCAGGTTCCCTGCAGGCCAACAAAAGGTTCAGAACCCACGCCCGCCGCCGCCGCGGATGGGGCCGGGAAGGAAAGACCGGACGACGGGGGCCGGAGAGGGGTGGGTGGGAGGGAGGGAGGAGGTAGTCCGGAGGTCAGGGTTCGTGTGACGTCACAAGGAGGGCGTGTCTTATGTAAATATGGCAGCGCAGGGGCTGATGATTCGACCGCTGCCGCCTAAATACAATGTGATCTCCGGGGCTACGGGAAGGAGTGCGGGGCGGTTGACGGAGGGTCGTTGTGTAGCGTGCGTGGAAGGCGTCGGGAGGCTCAAGAGTGGTGGGGAGAGAAGTGGGCGTGTGTGAAGAGTGCAAGGCGTGTTCGGGTGGTGTGGGGCGGAGAGGCTGGCAGTCATACTTACCTGGCAGGGGAGATACCATGATCACGAAGGTGGTTTTCCCAGGGCGAGGCTTATCCATTGCACTCCGGATGTGCTGACCCCTGCGATTTCCCCAAATGTGGGAAACTCGACTGCATAATTTGTGGTAGTGGGGGACTGCGTTCGCGCTTTCCCCCGAAATTTATGTTCTTAAAAACCAGAGTGTTTAAGTTACTTACGAGGTTTAAGCCTGTGTCTTTTGTAGGAGAGGTATTTAGAATTTTTTTGAGAAGTTTTTGAGAGAGAAACTTTAGCTAATGGTCCTGTAAGAGTACCTGTATAATGAACTAAAGGTGTTTGGAAAACAGGGGTGTTAAAGTGACTTTAGTTTCATGCCTGTTGAATTAGCTTTTTCATAGGCGTTTTTTCAAAACAAATACACAGACTTAGTTTAGCATTTCCACTGTTTTTTTAGATAAGGCAAAGCATTAGTGGTTTTGAGCTTATCTTCTGGAGCCTGGCTATCTTCGGCTCAAATTCTTGCTTTCAAATTCCGCCCACTCAGGTATCCAGATTGACTGCATCCTCTTCGTATCTCAGTGTTCTTACATGGAAAATGAGGGCAATTTGGTATCAGATGGGTCTGTCGAAGGAGTCAGTGAGTAGCACATTTAAGTTTGTAGGTTAGGCCTGGGACCCAAGCACTTTACCTGTAATCGTTGACTAGTAGGTCGTTATTTGGGGCGCACACTGCAGAGACACTGGACGTGATGAAAACTGATTTTATTTAAGTTACGCCAGGGATCATTGTTCAGTGGCTGTGGACCCCCCAGGGACAGTGAAGTATCGCTTTCTGTAGTCAGAATGACTGTAATCTCCTGGGCTGGAAGCATCTCAGAGTTAATACATTAGCTCAGCCGACGGGCTCGGTAAATGCGGAATAAAGGATTCAAGGCCTTGCTTCAAAAATAGGCCAGTGCACTTCCAGTTGAGGTCTCCGAACCATCGACCTCAGAACCACAGCACCCTCCAGTGAGTGAGCAGCGGCAGCACAACCTGCCTGACAACCCGTGCAAAGAGAGGTCGCTCGGCGGAGGACCTCGCGGTGTAGCATTTAGTGGGGGCAGCCGCCGGGTTCTACCGGAGGCGGACCCCCACGAGAGGCGGCACTGGCAGCGGTCCTCTGGTGGGGAGAATGTGATACGCGTCCTTGAAGCTGGGGATGCCGGGTTCGTTCAGGGCGGAACCGCCTGCCTCCCTTTTCCGTTGTCTCCCCTGCCCCAGAGAAAGCCCGCTGTGAAGGTAATCCCTTTAGGTGTGCTTGCTCTCCTACAAATTCCGAGCTGCTCGACCAGGCACACCCTAGTTAGTATTCTTTTTTACTTGTAAGACTTGTGATCAAGTATGACTCAACATTCCTTGTTTACCTACAAGGCTGTCTTCTCCTTTGTTGGTTGTTAGGTTGTATCTAATAAATATGGGACGGAGTTGTGGTTTGGGGCGATTGTCCTTTCAGCTGTCGTCACCCGCTCCCTCTCTGGCAACTGACTTGTTTGTTCCTCATTCTTCTCCCGTGAGCGGTCAGGTAGCGGCAAAATAAATCTTAAAACAAATCTGAAAGGAAATCTGTAACATTTTTTTTTAAAGATTTTATTTCTTTATTTGATGGAGAGAGAGAGAGAGATCACTGGTAGAGCAGCAGGCAGAGAGAGGAGGGGAAGCAGGCTCCCTGCTCAGCAGAGAGCCCAATGCGCGGCTGGATCCCAGGACTCTGGGATCATGATCTGCGTCCCAGGCACCCCCATTGTAATTTTTCTAAGGAGTCACCTGTGTTAATAAAAAAATACAACATGACATAAACTTTTTCCATGACCTTTATATGTCAAATATTTAAATTATTAAAAAACACTAATTCTGGCACCTGGGTGGCTCAGACGTTAAGCGTCTGCCTTCGGTTCAGGTCATGATCCCAGGATCCTCGGGTTGAGTCCACATCGGGCTCCCTGCTCAGCCAAAAGCCTGCTTCTCCCTCTCCCACTCCAGTCCCTGCTTGTGTCCCTCTCTCACCGTGTCTCTGTCAACTAAATAAATAAAATATTAAAAAAAATACTAATATTCCTCTCCATTATCTTTATTTCTCTCTCTCTCTCTTTTTGGTACCACGCAGTCAAGGTTGTGAATTAAATTTGTTTTTTTTCCGTGTTGCAAATTCAGGAACAAAATCTTTCTTTAAGGAAATATCACATTTAGAGGTGCCTGGCTGGCTCAGCTGGCAGAGTATGCGACTCTTGATCTCCCCGGTGGTGAGTTCAAGCCCCATATTGGGTGGGGGGGGTGGAGCCTACTTTAAAATGATTAAATTAAATATCATACTTTTACATAATAATTTTTCCAGATAGTCTTAATTTATTTTAGTTTTAAATATAAATGTACATAAATTATTATTACTACCCTGATCAAATTTTTTTAAGGTTTTATTTATTTATTTATATGACAGAGAGAGATCACAAGTAGGCAGAGAGAGAGGAGCAGACTCCCCACCAAGCAGAGACCCTGATACGGGCTTGATCCCAGGACCCTGAGATCATGACCCAAGCTGAAGCGAAGCCTGAGCCAAAGGTAGAGAGGCTTAATAACACTGAGCCACCCAGGTGCCCCCCCCAATTAAATTTTTAGAGACCTAATTGTCTTTTCCCAGCAGAGGAAGAGAAAATATACTGATTTGTTTCTAAGAAAACATATTTATTAAAGGGAAGAATTCCACCAGACTAATGAGCATTCTAAAGGAACTAATTGTGGTAAGTAACATCATTTAATGTGGAAACAAAGGCGACCTATCTATGAACAAGTCTTGCTAGTGAAGGACACAAAAGGAAATGATTAAACAACAGGAGGTCCCTGAGGGACCCCTCATTGCTGAAAATCAGAGTAGTTCTGTGATACCCTTTTGAGTCTCACAGGACATTCTCTTTTCCCAGTGTATATATCTGCACATGAAGTCATTGCTTTTCATCCATTCTTATCAAACCAAACTTGCTTACCATTATGGAAAGTAATAAATCTTGGGGCGCCTGGGTGGCTCAGTGGGTTAAAGCCTCTGCCTTCGGCTCAGGTCATGATCATAGGGTCCTGGGATGGAGCCCCACATCGGGCTTTCTGCTCAGCGGGGAGCCTGTTTCCCTTCCTCTCTCTCTCTGCCTGCCTCTCTGCCTACTTGTGATCTCTGTCAAATAAATAAATAAAATCTTTTAAAAAAGCTATAACTTTAAAAAAAAAGTAATAAATCTTGACTTGTCAGAAAAGCGCATGTTGTTGATTTAATTGCTTGTCTGTTATGATATAAATGTTTTTCCTTTACTTTGTGTTCTGATTTAAAATAGATTCCTTAATAGACATTAACATTTTTTTCTCAACTATTTAGAAACTTGTATATACTAATCAAAGAAGGTTGCCCCTTGCATATTAAAAATTTTGTTTTCTTCTTGTGCTAAGATCCCTTTTAGATATAGTAATTATTAAAGCCAAGAGTTCCTACAGGGAGATCACTATGTGTTAAGGTCATCCTTATCATAGACATTCCCCTTTTGCAGATGTTGATAAGTATTGGGTTCATACCAAATATTGGGAAGATAAGCTTGTTGCTGTAGTATCAAATACCGTAAAGTACTGACCAGAATCCTCAGGACAACAATCAACAAGACTCACAGGCCAGATTAGTTGTCATCTCTGACCTAACAGGGAGTAGATCCCCATCAACCATCACTTGGTTGATCCCCATCAACCAATTACTCATCAGAGATTAGCTCCTGGAATTTATTTCATAAAATTAATCCACAGTCACACACTGATGCCCGCTGATAGGAGAAAACAATGATGCACAATGAGAGAGAGAAAAGTTTTCCAATCACCCCACTTAGTATATTAAAGGGAAAGAGCTCACTTTCTGCTCATATAAGATTTAACAGAAGACTGAGCCAGCAGCACCAATGGTCCAGGTGTGCAGAGCTGGTCAAGGGCAGGACTCTATCGGCTCCGGTGAGATGTCTCAGATGGGCTAATTTTTATGGACATAGCAAAAAGCAAACTGTCAAGGAATACTGTGTTAAATCTGCATGCCAGTTCACCATTGCATAGCAAGGAAGACAGGCAAGAGAGGTTGTTTCCATCAAATAAGAGCAAAACCAACATTTATCTTTTTAAAGTTTTATTTATTTAAGCAACCTCTGCAGCCAACATGGGGCTCACAATCCTGACATCAAGAGTAGCAGATTCCTCCAACTGAGCCAGCCAGGCACCCCCAGAGAGAAAAAACCATCTGGAGTCTGGAGCCAGAGGGATTTTTCTCCTCTTGGATAAGCTACTTGGCAGGAGGCAAAGCCATCACTCTGAGCAGTCCGCCCTAGACTCAGCTGACTACAGAAAACAATGACAGTGATTGGAGGACTCTGTATTCAATGACTGCATCCTGAAAGGTTAGCTATCCAACACATGCAGTAGAACGTCTCTGTGTAATGTTCACAAAGACCCTGTGTTGTACCTGCCCTAAGTTAAGTCAGGAGGGCACCATTTCCCTTTTCAGAATATCTTAGAGGTTCAGAAAGATTGTTGTCTTGGCATGGAAACAAAGGGACATGGACACGTTGGGAAATAAATACCAATATAATTTGGTATTGCTTCTGGGGAAGGCGAAGTTGCAGGATTTCCTATAATGAGGAGCCTATGAATATTATAATATAGTAGCGCTTCCAGTTCTGTAAACTTTAGGAATACCTGCACAGGTGGCCAAATGCATGTGTGCGAGCATGATGGCTGCAGCCTATTCAGAATCATAAAATCATGTAACTGACTTAAATGCAAAAGCAATATGAAAGAGGTTAAATAAACAGTACACATACTATGGAAGAAATGCCTCTGTCAAAAGAAATACAGAGGATAATTATGATGAGGATTCCACTGATCAGGACATTATTGATGGAGCAGTCACCAAGTCCAGGCACTTCCTGGGGATAGGTTACCATTGTTGGCCTCATGCTACATATGAAAAAAACCGAGGCACATCAACACGGAAATGTTGGTGAAGATGTGGAGCAACAGGAACAGTGGTTTACTGCTGGTGGGAATGCGAAATGGTACAGCAACTTTGGGAGACAGTTTGCAATTTCTTACAAAACTAAAAATATTTTTTTAATATAGGTGACAGCAGTCAGGCTCCCTGCTATTAGCCAGAGTTGAAAGTTTAGCCCACACAAAAACCTGCCCACCCATGCCTATAGCAGCTTTACTCACAGTTGCCAAAACTTAGAAGCAACCAAGGTGTCCTTTAGGAGGTGGAGGGATAAACTGAAGTGATAGTACTCAACACTTACAAGAAGTAAGCTGCCCTTGAAAAGACATCAAAGAATCTTAAATGCATAGTACTACATGAAACAGCTGGTCTGAAAAGGCTACATGGTATGATTCCAACTCTAGGACATTCTGGAAAAGGCAAAACTGTGGAAACAGTAAAAGGATCAGTGGTTGCCAGAAAGGGGGCACAGAGGATTTTTAGGGGGGTGAAAATCCTTTGTGTGAAACTAGTGGTGGATAGTTATCTATATGTCCAAACCCAAAGAATGTAGACTGCCAAGAGTGAGCCCACAAGGTAAACTATGGCCTTTGGGTGATTATGATGATGTAGGTTCATCAGTTGTAACAAATACAGCACTCCAGTGGGGGATGTTAACAATGAGGGAGGCTATTCACGTGGGGGTGGAGGGCAGGAAGTATGTGGGAAATCTCTGTACCTTCCCCTCAATTTGCTGTGAACCTAAAACTGCTCTAAAAAATAACAGCCTTAATTTTTTTTTTTTAAAGTAAGCACCCTTAAGAACAATCCTCCCAAAGTAAGCAATTTTGAACAATGAATGCAAACAAATTTAGACTTTTTAAAAATTGAGTCACCAAAGTCTAAGTTATTCATCCAATCTTTTAAGGGCAGAATAAAAAATTGTACCCCACCAGACGCTGGGTTCTTCTGTCAGGAGTTCAGGTTGAGGGGTATAAAGCTGATAGGTTAGCAGATACTCTTTTATTAAGAGAATCAGGTTGGGGAGGTGGGGTGGGCCGGTGGGTCTTATTTAAGAGTTAGCTGGTACGAGGCGGATAGGACCCAGAAGCAAGTAACAGATTTTATGTGAGGAAATGTGCAGGTGATAAACAGCAGGAAAGACGCGGAATTGAGTTAAAAGTCACGCACTCCGTCCCTGGGTGGGCTCGAACCACCAACCTTTCGGTTAACAGCCGAACGCGCTAACCAATTGCGCCACAGAGACTTGACAGTGCGATGCTCTTGATTCTATTAGCAGTTGGAACTCCCACCCCGGGATGTACTGTGCCCATTCTGCGGGAAAACCGCAATTCCTAAGGCTTCGCAGAACAGAGACGAATCACGTTGTCTGTCTCATTTGAAACTGGGTGCACTGGGGGATTCCGAAACTAAAAGGGCAGCGGAACGGCCTTGCGCACCTTGCTCCTTACCTGCTTCATTGCCAGCACCTGCAGAGACCCCGAGGCCGCAGTTCCCCGCACCTGAGCTCCGCAGGGTCTGCGGGAAACTGAAGGCCTGTTGTGCTTCCTTGGTGGCTTTTTCCACTGATCCACCTTCAACCGAGAATGAGAGTTTGCCTGCCCTTCCTCCAGAGCCCTACGGGAACGGTGTGTTTGGTTTCCCGTGTCTAACACCGGACTCCAGGAAAGCCGGGGTCGTGGGGTCTCCCCCCCAGAGAACAGAGTCTGAACCAGGAAGCACTGTTAAGACCTGTTGAGTACATTGTTGTTTAGCTTCTAGTCCCACGAAGAATCCTGAGAATGGAAATAAGGAAGTTTTTCAAAGCAGAAAGTTCTTTGTATAAAGCCTTTATTCGGAGTGACTGCTCAGCCTCCCGTGCGGCGGCAACGGGAAAGGCCCAGGGAGCCCCCTCGGCGCCTGAGCTCCCCACTCCCAGCCCCGCAAAGTTGTGTACCCGTTGGAGTAGGCGGAAAGGAAACCTCAGCTGGGGGAGGGAGCCGGGGGAGGGGAGGAAGAACGCAATGAGACCTCCTAGGAGGCTTATGCGGGGGCGGGGGGGGGGGGACGGAAGGCGCGTCCTGAAAGGTAAGAATTGTTTTTGTTTTATAACTGTGGGGGAAGGGTCAGAGCCGGTGCGGGAGGAAAAGCAGGAGGGAGGGAGGAAGACAGGAAGGGGATGAAAGCATTTATAATTCCATCTCTCCCTCATTTGCGCTCTCCCTCTCTCTTTTCTTCCGATCCCTACAGCTGAAGAACTCTGATACCCTGAGGTCTGAGAAGACAGACCCAACTAATGTATGTTCCAGAGGACTAGCTCTTGGTTGTAAAGATGGTTCTGTCTCTGGTGGCAGGGTGGAGGGTGGGGAGGGATGAGTGCAATAGATACATGGGATTAAGAGTACACCTACTGTGATGAGCACAGAGTAATGTATAGAAAGTTTGAATCATCATACTGCACACCCAAAACTAGTAACACTAATTATACTTCAATTAAAAAAATGGTTTTGCCCTTGTATGGCTTTGGATAAATACACTTCAATTATCTCATTCTTTGTTCTGTAAAATGGGACTAAGATCGTTCTACTTAATTCTGTTGCCATTGTGCTTGGATTTAGGAAATACTGGATCATTCATGTTAAAAGCAGCAGAATCATGAATATTGTCATTATCTTCCGAATCTTTTGACAACCACTATCCTTATTTATTTCACCTTAAATTAGTTTTGCTCTTTCTAGAAATTCCTGTAAATGGGATCATACATACAGAGTATGTATGCTTATGTCTACTTACTCTTCCCTATATAACGTCTTCGAATTTTGTCCATGTTACTGAGTATATCAGATTTTCATTCCTTTTTATTGCTGAGTAGGATTCCATCACATAGATATTTCAAAATTTCTTTACCATTCTCATAATAATGGATATTTGGGTTGTTTCCAATTTGAGCTGTTGTGAATAAAGCTGCTCTGAGCATTCTTATTATAAGTGTTTCTGTAAACACATTCTTTTTTAATTTCTCTTGGACAGACACCTAAGAGAGGATATTTGATGGATTCAAAAGGGGAGGGGTGTATGTTTAATTTTATAAGAAACTGCCAAAATGTTTCCCAAAGTGATTGTACCATTTTAAGGTCATGCCAACAATGTATGAGGGCTCTGGTTGTTGACAAAAATTCTCTCCTTGACCAGACTCTGTCAGGCTCCTCTAAACTATCTTCTCAAGTAAGCCCTAATTTTCAAGCTTCTAGGTTTGTCTTTGTGTGTCCAGTTTTAGCAAGAATCCTGACAAATCCTGTTAACCGGAATTCCCCCTCCCCTGATACCTGGTCAGGTTCCTCATCCTCCACCATCCTGCAGGGTGGTGTCTGATCATTTTTGGCCAGCCTGCAGCAAGAGTCCCTTGGATTGATTTAGCCATATTCTCCCTTACTCCCGATGTTTCTTTCCTCTTAGTTAATTTTCATTCACTGACCCTCTCTCTGTTCCTGCTTCAGACTACACACTGTGGGAATATATATATATATATACATACATACACATACATACATATGTACATTCCATTCCTTGTTGGAAGAAAGGCAGCTTTCTGCCTTACTGTTCATTAATAAATGTCATGAATGATTTTTTTTCCACATTGTTCCACTTCTTTACTAAGATTTGGTGTTTTCAGACTTCTAATTTTATTTCTCCTACTGGGTGTAATGATACCTCAATGTGCTATTAATTTCCATTTTCTTGACAAGTGATGATTTCACTCTTACGTGTTTATTGACTATTATATCTTTAAAGTGTCTGTTCAACTCCTTCACCCATATTTTAAAAGATGCTTGATTTTTAAAACAATCAGGAGGTCATAATATATTCTGGACACAGATACTTTATCAGGTATGTTTTTTTGATATTTAGTCTCAGTCTATGGCTTGCTTTTTTCCTTTCATAATGGTTTCTTTTTCCGTAGATTTTTAAAAATGCTGATAAAGTCTGATTTACTATTGCTTTCTCTTAAAATGATTTTTTTCCTGTGCCCTGTGCTAGGATTATTTGCCTACCCAGTTCACAAAAATATTTTCATATGTTTTCTTCTAAAAACTTAATGTTTTGATCTGTGAGTTACAAAAAATTAACTTTTGTGAGGCAGGAATAGAGTTTCTTCCAGCACCACTGGTTTCTTTTTTCTTTTTCTTTTTTTTTTTTTTTAAGATTTTATTTATTTATTTGACAGAGATCACAAGTAGGTAGAGAGAGAGAGGAGGAAACAGGCTCCCTGCTGAGCAGAGCCGATCCCAATCCCAGGACCCTGAGATCATGACCGGAGGCTCAACCCACTGAGCCACCCAGGCGCCCAACACCACTGGTTTCAATAACATTCCTATACCCATTGAATTGGTTTAAATCTTTATTGAAAACCAGCTGACCATATGAATGAGTCTACCCATAACCATAGGTGTGAATCTATTTCAGGCCTCTCAACTCAGTTCCATTTATCTATATTATCTTCCATATGCTACGGCCCACTGTTTTGCTTGGAAGAGCTTATAGTAAGTCTTAAAAGTTAGGTAGTTTGCCAGCTTTTTTTTTTTTTTAAAGATTTTTATTTATTTATTTGAGAGAGTGAGAGCCAGAGCAGGGTGAAGGGCAGAGGAAGAAGCAGACTCCCTGCTGAGTGGGAAACCTGATGTGGGGCTCCATCCAGGGACTCCAGGATCATGACCTGAGTTGAAGGTGGTCGCTTAACCAACTGAGCCACCCAGGCACCCCCCTCCTCCTTTTTAAAGAGAGAGAACAAATGAGGAGAGGCAAAGGGAGGGACAGAATCTTAAGCAGACTCCATGCCCGGGGCAGAGTCCAATCTTAGAAACCTGAGATCCTGACCTGAGCCGAAATCAAGAGTCAGACCCTTAACTAACTGAACCACCCAGGTACCCTTAAGTTTGCCAGCTTTGTATTTTTTTTTTTTTTTTTTTGGTACAGCTCAATGAATTTCAAAATATGCATATGCTTATGTAATCACACAGATCAAAGTATGCTGTACTTTGCCCCTCTCACTTTAGTATTGTATCCATGTCCTTACATGTCCTGGTTGATCATGTGACTAAAGATACTCTTTTGTACCCTCTGAAGAGAATAAATACTCAGTTTTCTGCAAAGATAATGGAGAGGCACAATGTCTACAATACTTAACATTTCCTCTGGATTTTTTCTTGAAGTGAAATTAGTTCACTTTCAAGGCCTTTTGATTATTGCTGATCATGAAAAATAATGTGTTACTTAAATTTTCTGCTTAATTTATAGGAAGAGTTATGGAGAGCCCCATTTATTAGGCTGATTTGTCAAGCATAAGGTTGCAAAGTGGAAACAGGAGAGTGGATTTTTTTTTCTTTTTGGCATATGAAAGAAGATGGGAGTGAGGTTTACATACAGTAGGAGAAAGAATACTCTGGAACCAGTAAACTGATTTTAGGATTTGGCCATGGATGTCATCAGATTTTGGATAAAAGCAGGCTAGATGGTTATATATAAGAGAGCAAGAATTTTAATGGAAATAATCAGGTACTTAAAGGTTATCTTATGACACTTTATCATTCTTCTTTTCTATCTGTGTAAAGATAGCAAAAGGTGGACTTGATGTATTTGTTAACATATTTTTTGAATGCATATTTAGGTAAGTTCCACAAACAACGCATTGAAAGTAAAACAGGCACAACCTGGGGATCGAAGTGCCGCAAGGTGTGTGACACTCTCAGCTGTAGTTGCTGTGGTGTCCCCTGTTGGGATGGGGCCCCCAAATGTGGGGCCTGCCTGATGGGGCGAGGGGGGTGGTGGCACCGGTGGTAAAAGCATTCACCTGAGGCAGAACAAAGGAGATAGAAGGTTGTTGAATACACCTCAAGGAAGCAGTGGGCAGGCCAGCAAAGCAGAGACGTCTGCAACCAGGCAGTGGGTGCGGGCTGTATTTAAAGGAGGAAGATGAGGTATAGCGATGTATGGCATTTTCCCTTTTTTGGTAACTGTGTCTGGTTGTAAATAGCCCACTGGTTATTTAGGGCCTACAGATATTTTGAGGGGGGTCACCTGGTATTCAGCTGGAGGGGGTGGCATGAGCCCTTTCTACATTCCATCACTCAAGCCGGTTGCCTAAAAGCAGTTTCTACAGTTGCTCCCACACCTTAAAGTCTTCATTTAAAAGCCATCAGAAACGATTTCTTTTGAGGGGCGCCTGGGTGGCTCAGTCATCAAGCGGCTGCCTTTGGCTCAGGTCATGATGCCAGGGTCCTGGGATTGAGCCCTGGATTGGGCTCTCTGCTCAGCGGGAAGCCTGCTTCCCCCTCTCCACTCCTCCTGCTTGTCCCTCTCTCCTGTGTCTCAGAGAGACAAATTAATAAATTTTATATATTTTAGACAAAATAATAAAATTAATAAATAAAATCTTTAGAAAAGGAAATTGTTTCCTTTTCTAAAATATTTTAAAGTACTCTTTAAGTGCATTGAAGATAAACTTAACCAGGGGTGCCTGGGTGGCTCAGTTGGTTAAGCTTCTGCCTTTGGCTCAGGTCATGATCTCCTGGGATCAAGCCCAAGTTGGGGCTCCCTGCTCCGCTGGGAGTCTGCTTCTCCCTCTCCCTTTGATCCTCCCCTCCCCTGTCCCCTCATGTCTCTTTACCAAATAAAATCTTTAAAACATTTTTTTAAATAAATAGACTTACCAGTTGTATGCTTGGAATCCACAGAAAGCCCAGGGAGAGATGTTCAAGTGCCAAAAGGAACAGGGGCTGCTTACTCACTGGTAGATGATGTGGGGGAAAAGGCAGAAGAAAAGTTATTAAATTTCCTTACTAGGTACAGCCCATTGACAAGTTCTTGAAACAGGCAGAGTGACATTCCTTTAGGAACTCAGCTGCCTGGATGCTAATATTTTGCTAAGACCAAAAGGCAATCTTAGCCCAAACCCCAAGATGCTGTAAGTCTATCTTAACAAATAAAAATTCTTTTTTGGAAACTTCTTTCTCTACCCCCAAAATACATGTTGGCAAACATACCCCAAGTATATGACCCACCAGTATACCTCTGAAAGATCTCATGACTTGGGTTTTACTAGACAGTAATAAATGACCTTTCCCCAACAATAACTAGTCCCCTCAGGGTCTTGGAA
This sequence comes from Martes martes, assembly GCF_963455335.1. NCBI lineage: Eukaryota > Metazoa > Chordata > Mammalia > Carnivora > Mustelidae > Martes > Martes martes. Next base: position 87,694,283 of record NC_137891.1, on the reverse strand, counting down.
ACCTTGCTTCCTAAATTCCTTAGAGACTTACGGTATTCCTAATCCCCTCCCAACGTTACAGTGTATAGTCAGCCACTCCTCATGACCCCCCAGGGCAGCTCCTTCTGCCCACAGGTCCTGTTCCCCTGCTTTAATAAAACCACCTTTTTGCACCAAAGACATCTCAAGAATTCCTTCTTGGCCCTCATCTTCAAACCCTAACGTTTCTCCTCCACCAATAGCCAGGCAGGCTTTGGCTCCCACTGGAGAGGGAGACTCGACTCACCGTCACCCGCGACCGGACCCCGATTTCATCTTCATGCGGTTTTTAGATGAGGAAAATCCCATGGAGTTCCTCCTTTCTCTCGGCTCTGTTTCCACCTCTCCCGTTCTGTCCCTTCCAGAGCGTTCTGGGAAGCTAGTATCGGACAGGACCGAAAGGGGAGGCTGCCCTTCTCCTCCGGGTCCCTCCCGCCGTCGCCTCTTGGGTGCTCAGTCCGGCCGGGACGTTAGGGCCCGCGGGTGCGGACTGCGGGGCCGCGAGGGTAGCCGGCGCGGGGCCCGCGAGTTGGCCGCAGGCGGCCGCGCGCGTCGCGCACCTGCGCGTCGCCGGTCCGACCTATTTCACTGACGGTGCCCGGAGTTGGCGCGCGGGCGGCACGCAGGGGTGCGGGCCTCCGACTGGCGAGAGGGGCCGCGCTGGGGGGCTCGGCCCTGCCCCTCGAGGCCGGACCCCGAAAAGGCTCGTTGAACGCGCAGAGCCCAGAAAGAGGCTCCAAGGCGGCCCAGCCCGGGGCCCGAGCGTAGTCCTCGCCGCGGGTATCGGGAGAGTCGTTCGCCACAGGCGGGCCACCGGGAGAACAGCGTGTGGCTCCGAGACCGCGGCCGAGAAGAGAAGAAACGCGACTTCGGACGGAGCGGCTGTGTGGCGCGAGAGAAAGGCCGGCGTCGAAGAGGAGTGTTCCGGCCCCGAGCGTGCAGAGCAGCGGCTAAGGTAGGGGGGAAGCGCAGGGCGGCGGGTTGTAGGGGGGCGGGACCCGGGGTCCGGTTCAGGGTCGCCGAAGCTTCCTGAAAGCGGTCTCGATCCGCGCCGCCTAGGTTGCTGCATCCCCCGGAGTCCACCGGCTGATATTGGGACCCCGGGGTGTCGCGCCGGGCGCCTCTCCTCGGCAACCTCGCCCACTCTTTGCAGAGGAAAAGAGTTGATGAAAACAGGACTAAACAAACGACTGGACTCCAAGAACCTTCCTTTTCCAGAGTCTCCCCCTCCAGAGCCAGCGATTGTCACGGCCCTTCCCCCCAGTGCTGCTTACCCAGAAGCATTAAAAATGAGCCTTTTCCCAAAGGTCTCGCCTAGAGGAATATAAAATAAGCAGGGTGATAAAAATGATTTTCTCGTATGTGCTGCTCTCTACTTGGGGTTCATTCTTGTCCGTAATTTTACCAAGACCACAGAAAAGTCTGAGGCCCCTTCTCTGTAGCTTCCCTCACACCCACACTAATTCCTCCACACAAAGCTTTCCTTTCCTTAGGCAGCTAATGCCTTCCTAATCACCAGGGCGTCTGCTGGGCCCCATAGCTGCTCTCCTTCCTGGACCTTCATTTCTTGATAATCGCTGCAGAGTGAGACGCTGCTCAGTGGTCAGCCCAAGACCCAGCATGCTAACCAGTGACCTGATGACACCTTAAATTCCAGATACCTGCCAGCAGAAAGATCAGAAGTAGCAATGGCTTTGGTGTCAGGTATTCAAAATGACCCACCATACTCACCTGTCCTTTCAAAGACAGACAGCTATGAAAAATTCTTTGTTGTTGAGACCCCAGCCTGTCCTGCTCTGGAATTAACCTAAGGTATATAGTTGCCCTTTTTCCTTTTTAGCGTTGCCTCCTGAGACCCACAACCCTGTAATAAGCTGTCTTGCTAGTGCAATAGATAATAGAGAGCACTGGGCACATAGAAGTGCAAGGAAAACCCTCCTTTGGCCAGCAGTGGAACCCAGACCTCCCACATGGAAGGCCAGAATTCTGCTACTGAACCACTGATGCTTGTTTCTCAACTGCTGGAGAGCAGGTCTACTCAAGAGTCTCTGGAAGGACTTCGAAAAAGCAATTCTAAAACAGCTTTTTACACAGCTGTTCTCTTTGGAAAACAGGTGGCACATAGAAAACACTTGGCGGCAAAGGCTTGCAATGGGGATTTCTGTAAAGTAGCACTATAAAGTAATGTCACTCAAATAAAAATATCTGATTTGAAAGTGCCTAATTCTGGAGGGGGGAGGTATGCAGGACTCTCTTCCCAAATAGATAATAGATTTCTAGAAAAATATCAGAAAATGGGGTTGGCTCAGTTGGTGGAGCATGTGACTCAGTCTCAGTGTTGTGAGTTTGAGCCCCATGTTGGATGTAGAGATTACTTAAAATCTTTAAAGAAAAAGAAATTAGTTAGACTCTTGTCTGGTCCTAAATCTAGTGTGGACCTACGGAAAGCTAATTTCCTCCCTGGCTGAAGCAGTCTCTTTGCCCTCCGATTGCTTGGTGCCTCCCAAATCCTTTCCTTCCATGTTTTTCACCAGTTCTTTGCACAGTGAAGGTTCAGGAGGCTGGCTCATTGGGTATGGGCTGAGTTACTCAGGAAAATTGGGGTGATAATTGAGTATTGCACCTCTGAAGCTTCTTTTGAGTGTATAGAAAAGAGCAACACACCGTCTTGGCCACAGAAGGTAGCCAGGGAAAAACAATTTGACATTTCCTATTGACGCTAGAATATCCCTTCTTCAACCAATTTGAAAACTTCCCCCTGCCTTTGTCTTTGTATGAGAGTCCAATCTTCACTTACAGTTAGCCTTGTACAGACCTGGACTATTTTTGATATATAGCCCTTTTCTGTCTAGCATACTGCCATTGCTGGAACTGACTTTTACACCTAATTTGAGAGGATTTGAATCCTTTGTAATTGGTTGTATTTAGTGTTGGTTGGAAATTGCTGACAGTTGTTTTTCACTTCTACCACCTCATTGTGTGATTTCTATTGCTAAGACATGTACAAAAACTCTTTCAATGACTTTGGCAAATGCGAAAGATACCCTGTGGAGCTAGAATGATTTTCATAAGTGACAATCACAAAACAGAACAATCCACACATCCAGGAGGAGGGCGAGGCTAGGAAATAGGGATGTCAAACTTGACTTCAAGTTTAATGAAAAGCTAATATACTTCCTTAATGAGGGAACAGCAGCAGACATAACCCTGGGCTATGGCAAGAAGAAAATTCAGACAGGATAGAAATCTTTATAAATTAATTATTCACACATTGAATATTATACTCATATTTTTTCTTATAATGTTAAACTGACATGGAATAAAACTAGAGAACCGAAGAAGAACACCAAGACCATCAACAAGTTTTAAATTTTAAAACTTTTGAAATTTTTCCTGACAGAAAAGTGACTTCATGACAATCATTAAGATGTTAAAAAATTTGGGAAAATATTGATTCCTTATGTTTTCTATGCACTTACAAGAATAAACAATGAAAAATATGCTTATATTTTAGAGAGAGATGTGGTATCAGCACCTGGGTACACAAATACTGAGAGTAGCTGCTGGGGGTGGGTGGGCTCCATGACCTTGATTTTTACCTTGCTCTGACAAAACAACCACAAGTCAGCAGATATGGGTCAACACAAACTATCAATCTGTGCTCTACAAAAACTGCTCTGGGCATAAGAATAATATTACTTTGGGGCTCCTGGGTGACTCAGTTGGTTAAGCCTCTGCCTTCGTTGGCTCAGGTCATGATCCAGGGTCCTGGGATGGAGCCCTGCATCTGGGCTCCTTGCCCAGCAGGGAGCCTGCTTCTCCCTTTGCCTGCCACTCCCCCTGCTTGTGCTCTTTGTCTCTCTTTGACAAATAAATAAATAAGATCTTAAAAAAAAAAAAAGAGTAACACTAGTGTGTATAAGTCACCACTGTAGTATTCAAAGACATGTACAAAAACTCTTTCAATGACTTTGACAAATGGGAAAAGATACCCTGTGGAGCTAGAATGATTTTCATAAGTGACAATCACTGCTGCTGGGGGTGGGTGGGCTCTGCATCAGTGGTGACCTTCACAACAGACCAGGTGACCTTGTGTATTGGCATGGCCTCAGCAACTGGAAGACAGGGGCTCCTAAGATTCCATGACAGCTCTGACTTTCCAGTTCTGTTATTGTGACTCCAAACAGTTACCTGGCAGCCTGGGTGCTCTGTCTGGCATTCCTACCAGAGCCTGAGCTGTAGCCAGTGCCCCAGGCTCTGGGCTCTGGTATCTTATGCCTTGTTTTTGTGGTTAAGAATTCTTCCAGTTGTGGAATGCTGACAAAGTTTGGCCCCAACGTGAGTATGAATTTCATCTACATACTTTTAACTTGTTTAATTCCATTTTTTCCCCCGCTTAATGAAACCTCAAGGTATAATTTACAAATTATAAAACTCACTGGGAGTGTATATTTCAGTGATTTTTTTTTTTTTTTAGTAATTTACCGGGCAGTGCAGCCATCACCATAACCTTCCCTCTCTCTCTCTCTCTCTTTTAAAGATTTATTTATTTACTTGACAGAGATCACAAGTAGGCAGGGGTCGGGGTTGGAGGGGGGAGCAGGGTCACCGCTGAGCAGAGAGCCCTACGCGGGGCTGGATCCCAGGACCGTGGATCATGACCTGAGCTGAAGGCAGAAGCTCAACACACTGATCCACCCAGGCACCCCACTTTTCACTTGTTTCTAATTATTTGTGGGGTTTCTGCTCCCCAGGTTCTGGCTATACTTCTTCTCCCACTACAAGCTTCAGCATGGCAGAATCTCTCACCACCACCTCTGATCTAAGGACAGAAATGAACATCCTGGAAACCAACCAGTACTTGTGCTCCCAGGTGGAAAAAAGCAAACAGAACTTCCGGGACCTCATGGAGAAATTCCTCACATCCAAGGCTACTGCTTATGTCCTGGCCAACCAGCTGCAGAAATACAGTAAGCCCCCTGGGTTCACAGTCACCAGAGTCATAAATGATGGCCTGTTTTCCCTATGAGAAACTAAACACTGTCCAAACGTTCTTCTTCCTCCATCAAAATCTTATCCTGACTATACTCCTGGAAAGGTAGAAGTGGGTATTTTACCCTCAATTTGCAGAAGATGGAAACACTGAGGCACAAAGGAATAAAGTTTACAGTGAGAGGTAGGGAGGTGTAGAGGCTAAAACCTCGTTCAGACAGTGAATTATTTTTTCTCTCTCAGGAACATGTGTCAGATTCTAGAAACATTATCACTGTTGGCTCAAATATCTCAGGATTCAATTCCAACTTTAAGTACCTCTTTGCAAAGCATTGTGCTAGCTGCACTAGGATTGTATGAGTATTCTTTCCTGCTTTATAGGAGCTTAAAGCTGTTTGTTCCCAACTGAACCGCAGATATCTGGAGATCAGAACATCGATAGCAGACACAGAGGGAAGTCCTGATGCCTGGAGCAAGATTTTTTTCCCATATGAGTTCTAAGAAGCTGTTCCTCACACTCTGGTGAGATTGAAAGTATTTCCAGGAAAATCAGAGACTGTAATACCTTTTTAGTCTCTCCCTGAATATGAACTTTGCAGACAGCAAGCTAGTCCAGGATCTGGGCTTTGAGATGGGTAACCAGAATAAGGGTGAGGCTAAGGGGGCAAGGCCTCCAGTCCAGCAGACCCGGTCAGTGTAGGAGCTGGCCCTTTCCTCTCCATGCTCAGCTCTCATGTTTGGAAATCTTGGACAGTCCCAAACCTGTTGGTAATGGGGGCCGGGGAGGGGGTTGATGTAGTGACCAAGGGAACCATGATGGAGTGAGGACACCTGAGAGACAGGAATATTAGAGGAAGATTCTTGCTGATATTAAAGTGTGCTTTCAGATTTCTACAGTTATTTTTCACTAAATCAATGGGGGATAAAATTTGCTATCCAACTTACTAGACATGGAGAAAAAAGTTAAAAAGCCTACTTATTAAAGAAGGAAAAGATGAGCTTTGGGATGTGGAAATATAAGGGTTTTGGTTTTTTTTTTTTAACATCACTCATTAAAATCACAATTGTAAGACAAATTTTTTGAAGCTAGAGAAGAAAAAAGATACCACCCTAGATCTTAGTGTAAAGGTATTACAGTGCAGTGATTAAGAGCACGTATCCTGGGGCCAGACTTCTGGGGTCAAATCCAAGTTACCCTCTTTGTACCTCAGTTTTCTCATCTGTAATCATAATAAGAATAATATTTACCTTTTCAGCTAGTAGTGGTGATTACATGATACTAATTCTTTTTTTCTTTTTCTTTTCTTTCTTTTTTTAAGAATGTTTATTTAGGGACACCTGGGTGGATCAGTTGGTTAAGCGGCTGTCTTTGGCTCAGGTCATGATGCCAGGGTCCTGGGATCGGGTCCTGCATCAGGATCCCTGCTATGTAGAGAGTCTGCTTCTTCCTCTCCCTCTGCCTGCTGTTCCTTCTGCTTGTGCTATCTCTCTTTCTCTCAAATAAATAAAATCTTAAAAAAACAAGGCAACTGTTTAAAAAAAAGAATATTTATTTATTTGACACAGAGAGGGAGAAAGAGCACAAGCAGGTGGAGTGGCAGGGAGAGGAAGTAGGCTCCCTGCTGAGCGTGGGCTTGATCCCAGGACCCTGGGATCTTGACCTGACCCAATGGCAGACACTTAACTGACTGAGCCACCCAGGCATCCCTACATGATATTAATTCTTGAAAATCTAGTAGAACAATGCCATGGAGGCACTATGTATTAGTTTTCCCTCTAACACAACACCTGGTAGCATTTGAATGTGTATCTTTCAGATTTTTGCCCCTCCGGATACCTGTTACATAGTTATATCCAGATAAACTTGGAAATCTTTGAAATTTTGGTGGCATTATTGAAACTCTCAACATGGAGAGCTATCAGTCTTACAACATATGGAGACGTCCCCAACACACAGGAAATCAGTACTTCATGTCCTAGGTTAATGGTTTACCTAAGAGACTATGAGGCTTGGTAAAGTGGCCCAAGATTTGGAGTCAGACCTCAGGAGATATGAATTCTGACTTGTCTCCTTTCATTTCAGTCATCTTGAGTAAGTTACCTGCCCATGAGCTTCTCTTTCCTCATATTTAAAGTGCCATATAGTGTGGGAGATTGAGGAATGAGATGTGGGAATCCCAGCATGGAGCCTGGTAATGGGGTTCCATTTGTCCTTGGGATGGACCCTGCCACCTCCTCTGAGGGCAGCAATCACAGCAGCATGTCCAGCTTTCCACTGAGGCATGTGTGTCTATTTTCTCAGAGAGTGAAGAGTACAAAGGCCTCATCGAATCCGTGCTGGAGGAGGAAGTACAGTTTGACCGGGAGCTGGCAGAGAAGACGAGACCAACTGCAAGGCTTGGGTAAGGAGGTACCTGTGTGGGAAAGTGGGAATTACTATGTGAAATGGGGCAGCCCAGGCTGCTGGTATAAAGAGCGCTTTTGTCCAAGGAGAGGGATAAAAAAGTCCATGGCGGGCACAGAACTAGATAAGGACCACTGGCAGGGCTGTGGGAATTGGGTGGTAGAGTAGCTAGGTGTCTGGGGTTCTCCCTTAAATAGCATATGAATAAAATGGAGACGGATACCTGAGATGGAACACTAGCAGTGTGGCTTCTAGCTGTGTGAGCTTGGGCAAATTTACTTGACTTTCCTGCATCTCAGTTTCCTCCACTACTTCACCTGTAAAATGAAAATGCAAACAGTATCATAACCCTCAGAGGGTTATGAAGACTAAATGCATGATTCCGGGGCACCTGGGTGGCTAAGGGGGTTAAGCCTCGGCCTTCAGCCCAGGTCCTGATCAGAGTCCTAGGATGGAGCCCCGCGAATCTGGCTCTCTGCTCAGCAGGGAGCCTGCTTCCCCCCCTCTCTCTGATTGCCCCTCTCTCTGCTTGCCTCTCGGCCTACTTGTGATGTCTCTCTCTCTCTGTGTCAAATAAATAAATAAAATCTTAAAAAAAAAAAGCATGATTCTAAGTTAGAATCATCCCTGACACATACAAAGCTCTCAACAAATATTTCCTGTGATTATTATACTTTTATTTTTTATAGGTGTGGTGTTTATCATTAATGGACTAACATTTTCTACCACAAGAGAGATTTTCCCAGCTTTCTAAAGTGCCTTTTCATGATATGTTTCTCCTCAACCTTGATTTTTTTTCCCCCTAAGTACCATACTATGTGGAGCACTAACTGTTGGGCAGATGGATGATCAAGCAGCTGTTATCTGGAAAATTGGTCATTAATGTGCTGAGGACTAGCATGGTCTATCCTCGGAGGGTTTCAAATATAGGCCAGATTGTGGCATTCAAGATGTCTTTTAGCCCTCTGTTGAAATGAAATCTGAGAATCTCAAGTGTGTAAAATCTACTAAAGCAGAGATACCTGATTGAAGGAAGCCTAGGTCTGGAGCCTTCACCAGCTCTGACACTTTATAGGAGCTCTGTGGGATAGGGTTTGAAAGACGGTCTGTGGAAATTCACTCATTAGGACAGCAGGGAGGAGATTCAGGCATCAGATGAGACAGATGACTATAAATGTCTAGTCAGCTTGAGGATATGTGGTTCTCAGTATTAACTGAATACCTGCTTGTGTGTGTACACTCCGTCGAGCACTGTAAGTTGTGTGATATGCGGCGCTGTCTCTGACCTCAGAGAGCTCACATTTTGGATTGAAGTCCATGCTAAATATTTGTATAATCATTAAAAAATGGTGAAAACCCACTTAGAGTGATGTAATTGTTGTTACCCAGAACTTACTTAGTCTTCAGTGTCTCCTGATTATGGCTTATTTTCATGTCACTCAAAAGAATGCTATCCTTCTTGACCCTTTCATTGATTTTTCTTTTCATCCTTTGAATCACCACCACGTGTACCCAGCCAACACTTCTATATCTGGCTTGTGTGTATGTGCACCACATTTTCTGCATAATGCTTGATATTCCATGGAAATGGATGTGGGCTGAATTGAGGAACTGAAGGGGCATCTTTTCAAAGTAAAGTTAATTAAAAAAGAAACAAACCCAGTACTGTTTCCTCATTCCCTCTGCCACAGGCAAGTCACACAACTTGTGTAAAAATTCAACTTGGGAAATTTCTTAGGGGCCTCCTATGAAATGTCTCTGCTGAAACTCCCATAAGCTGTGTGCCATTATATTTTACTTTTTTTCCTTACTTTAGGAAATATGATCCCCTGATTCAGGCTCAGGCACGAGAACTGACCCACTTACGACAGAGGATACAGGAAGGAAAAGGTGTCTGTTATCTTTTCATTCAGCATACAAAGAGCATGGTCAAGTCTTTTAAGGGCATCCTCAGGAGCACTGACATTGCCCACTACCAGGGACAGAGATTTTGTGAACAACTGGCCCACGGAAGCCAGCTGGCAGAGAACCTTGCCAGCAAACTCATCACTGGTAAGTTGGCTTATAAGCTATGGAGACCCTTAGGTCCTCCCAAAGGTCCTCGCCTCCCGTAAGTCTCCATGCTTCCATGACTCTAAGAGTGACTTTTTAGCCAGATGTCCTATTTTGTGCCCCTCTCAGCCTATTGATAGTGATGCTATCAGGTAGAAATACCTAGGAGCACTCACCTGGGCCCAACGCGAGCCCTCACAGACATTTCCTCTTTCTTTTAAGGGTTATTGATTTACAATAAAATGGCATACTGTAGTGTCAGTGCTGTGAGCTTTGAGAAATGCATACACAGAGGTGTAAGCGCGGCCACAACCAGGATACAGAACAGTTCCATCACCACTCAAAGTTCCTTTGTGCCTCTATGTAGTTGAACATTGTCTCCCGCCCCAGTTGCTGGCAGCCACTGGATCTGTTTTCTGTCCCTACCGATTTTCCATCTCCTGAATGTATCAGTAGTTTGTTTCTTTTTCCACTGTTGAGTACTATTCCATTATATGGATACACCACTTTTATTTATCTACTTACCCAGTGAAAGGCATTTGGATTATTTCCAGTGGGGGGCAGTTATGAATAATAGCTATAAAGATTCACATACAGATTTTTGTGTGAAAATACATTTTCATTTCACTTCACTTGGGTAGATATCTAGAAGTGGGATTGCTGGGTCATGTGGTAAGTGTATGTTTAACCTAGAAGAAACTGCCACACTGTTTTCCAGTGTGGCTGTACCATTTCAGAGTCCCGCTGGCATTGTGTGAAGGTTTCAACTGTTCCCCAATATCAACTTTTAATAATTTCAGGTTGTTGTTCTTTTGCTTTTTGTCTTTTTAGCAATTTTAATAAGTGTAGGGGTGGGAGAAGACACTGTGGTTTTAATTTGCATTTCTTTAAAAGCTAATGATTTTAAGGATCTAATGATTTTAAGGATCTTTTCATATGCCCATTGACTGTCCTTATATCTTTGGTGAAGCCAGTATTCAAACATTCTGTCATTTTAAAATTGAGTTGTTTGCTCTTATATTATCAAGTCTTGAGGGTTCTTTACATTTCTGGATACAAGTCCTTTATGAGATATTTAATTTGCAAATATTTTCTCCTGGACTATGGTTTATCTTTTCATTCTTTCAGCAGTGTCCTCAGAGAGCAGAATTTCTTAATTTTAATGAAGTCCAATTTATGGATCATACTTTTGTAGTTATATATCTGAGAACTCTTTGCCTAAAACAAGGTCCTTTTCCTTTCCATATAAATTTTACATTCAGCTTACCATTACCTGTTTTTTTTTTTTTTTTTTTTTAAGATTTTTATTTATTTGGGGCACCTGGGTGGCTCAGTGGGTTAAAGCCTCTGCCTTCGGCTCAGGTCATGATCCTGGGGTCCTGGGATGGAGCCCCGCATCACATCGGTCTCTCTGCTCTACAGGGAGCCTGCTTCCCTTCCTCTCTCTCTGCTTGCCTTTCTGCCTACTTGTGATCTCTGTCAAATAAATAAATAAAATCTTAAAAATTTAAAAAAAAATAAAGATTTTATTTATTTGACAGAGATCACAAGTAGGCAGAGAGAGAGAGGGAAACAGGCTCCCTGCTGAGCAGAGAGCCTGATGCGGGGCTCAATCCCAGGACTCTGAGATCATGACCTGAGCTGAAGGCAGAGGCTTTAACCCATTGAGCCACCCAGGCGGGACCATTACTGTTTCAAAAAACAGCAGCAGCAACAAAATCCTCTTGGGATTTTGAGTGGCATTGTTTTGAATCTATGAAAAGTTTGAGGAGGATTGACATATTTAATAATGCTGAGTTTTTTGTTTTTTGTTTTTTTTTGCCAGACAGAGATCACAAGTAGGCAGAGAGGCGGGGCCGGGTGGGGGTGGGGGTGGTGAGGAGCAGGCTCCCTGCTGAGCAGAGACCCTGAGATCATGACCTGAACCCAAGGCAGAGGCTTAACCCATTGAGCCTCCCAGTGCCCCAGTGCTGAGTTTTCTGGGGAACTTGAGTGGCTCAGTTGGTTGAGTATCTGACTCTTGGTTTTGAATCAGGTCATGATCTCAGGGTCCTGGGATTGAGCCCTGTGTGGGTTCTCTCCCTCTGCTTCTCCCCTGCTCGCTCTCTCTCATTCAAATAAATAAATCTTAAAATAATACTGAGTTTCCTAATGATCATAGTGCCTTGTTAGGTTGAAGAAATTCCATTTTTTAATTTATTCATATTTGAATGAACAAACAAATCTTTTGTTTTTTGTTTTATGATGGTGACTGCTGACAGTAGGGAAAAAAATTAAGTCTCCTAATGCAAACATGAGCAGGCATGGTCCAACCAAGAAATGTTTCCAAGTTATTTGAGAAAGTTCCTTTTTATTCCTTATTTTCTAAAAGTTTTATTTTGAATAGCTGTTGAACTCGGACAGATGTATTTTATTCATTTATTGAAATGATTGAATATTATATCATAAGACCCTGGGTCCTATTAAAACCCTATGGAAATTATTTTTTAGCAGGCAGTCAGCCCCATTAGGTTCAGACTCCCAAGTTCTGTCTCACCTTCTATAGGCTGGTGAGTGTTCAGTGCAGCTGTTTGGGTTGGTCCAGCAAATACGTTACTCAGGTTTAGTCTGGATTAGGTGGTGGTTTATGTGGTAATTCAGTTCTCTAATCCTTTGTCATGATTTGTTGGGTCTATTCCACACATTTTCGTTTTGGGGGTGAGTCCTGGGACTTTTGTCAGCTCATAGACCATTTTCCAGCCTTTCTTCTCTCTGGTATTTCTTCATACTTTTTAGGTTCCCAAGGGTCCCTTTTCCAAATTCCTCTGTTCAGAAAGATTGAGTTCTCTCAGAGATTTCTCTTCTCACGCTACGTTGTAGTTCTGCATCACTGGGGCTACTTTGAGAGCAAGGAGACAAGAAAATAGAGAAATAGAAAATAAAAGGGAGCATTCTTCACACTTTTTAGGCAAGAGGTCCCGTTTTCCTTGTTCTTTTGATCAAAGAATTAGATTCTCTTTTGTGATTTAGGTCACAGTTCAGCTGCCTTGACAATATAGTTCTGCAACTGTGGTGGTCTCTAGTTGGGGTCAGGAAAAAAAAAAGGGAAAAAGTAAAAGAAGGGGAGATTCTCTTCACACACTCTGACATGCACAGGTGCCTTTGTCCAGTCATTTGGTTAGAAGGGCTAGGTGGGTTCTCCTGAAGTTTTTGCTCCTCAGAGATTGCAGTGGGTTCTTTATGAGAGCCTAATAGGACACACAACCATGGTCTAGCCAGCAGCTAGCTGTGTGGCAAAAATGGATGTTACAGCTGGAGAAGTCCACAAGGCAGCTGAGCAAGGATTCTGTGCATTGGACAAAAGACATTTTAAACTTTTTGCCTTGGCTTGGTAGCAGATGTCATGGTAATGATTTGCCATACCAGGAAAATACCATCCAGTGTTTCTCAGGAAAACCTGCCAGGCTACTTCTCTAAAGACTCAACATAAGCCTTCTCTCTCAGAGCCTTCTGAACAAACATGCAGAGTGTCCATTTCTGATCATATAGGCCCTCATATTTGTGATCAGCTATGATCACATATGATCAGAAACACAGTACTGATCATATAGGCCCTCATATTTGTAATGTGTGAAATGGGATCTGCTTAATTTCTGACTGGCTATTTCTGTTTTTTGGCTCACAGATAATCACAATGATAAGAGGGATGAAGATGGACAGGAGCCATTGGCAACCAGGTAAATGAATGATGAAATGATGATAGAATGGTGAAGTCTAGAGAAGATTCCAGAAGCAATAGCCAAGAGGCCAAATGCCCAGATGCAGGGAAAAAACTCAGAAACTGCTGATTGTACCTATTTCTTTTTTTTTTTTAATTTTTAAAAAGATTTTATTTATTTGAGAGAGAGAGAAAGCATGAGAAGGGGGGAGAGTCAGAGGAAGAAACAGACTCCCTGCTGAGCAGGGAGCCCCATGCAGGACTCCATCCTGGGACTCCAGGATCATGACCTGAGTCGAAGGCCGTTGCTTAACCACCTGAGCCACCCAAGCATCCCTGATTGTACCTATTTCATTCATTCATCATGCAGTATTGTGTTTGTCCTTTGAAACAATGTTGTCTGTTCTCTGTGCATTTCTTATATTGGTTACCATTTCCTAGTAATTCAATAAGTTTAGTTAGCTAGAGTCAGTCTGACATAAGGGCCAGAGATCCCTGGTTTCTGTATTCTAAAAACCTGTATGGTTAAAAAAAAAAAAAAAGAAAAGAAAAAAACAAACCAGAGTGAGACATTGTCTCAGGAGCCAGTATTTAGGGGACCACTTCATATTATATTAAAAAAAAGTTGTCCGCAGCATTTTGAAACCGTTATCCTAGGTCTTTGTGTGTTGTTAAGTGTATTTTCTCAAATAGCCGGGTCTACTTCCTCATTCACGTGTTATGCAGTCAGCACACAGAACAGCTGCTGCTGCTCCCTTCTGCCCAGCTCTAGGTACAGTAACCCCTGTCAGAAGTGGATTGTTATGCTTTCTTTCTCATCCGGTTGGCCTCTTTGATTTCTGGTGTCTCTTCCAGGAGCTTCAGATAGGACCACTTCTAAAGCTGTGGTTCCAGGTTGCCTTAGTTTAATCTCCTGTCTTCCTTCCTTCCTTGCCCCCACCCCAGGCTCAGCAGGGAGCTCCAGGAGGAAGTGAATGAAGCCTGGGAAGACTCACTAGATGAACGGTATTTGACTCATTCCAGTCGCTGTGACTCTCACCAGCCTCCCAACAGAAGCGCCTTCCCCTCTGATGGGCAGGAAGCCAGCTCTGCTGTGGAAGTCACCAGTGAGTATTCCCATTGTAAAGAGAATAAAACCACCAACACTGGAAGAATGGAGAATAAAGCTCCAGTAGCTTCTACATGCTTACTGCCTCTGTCTAGGCTGCATGAGATCATCTCTGAAGGCAGGCCCTAAAGACTGACCTTGTAAAAGTGCTTAGGCTGAACACAGTTCTGGTACCAAGTTTCAAGTACAGGTCCTTGGTGGCTCAGGTAATTTGCATTGTTCCTGGTCCACACCTTATCTCAGTCACTCTGGCCCCTGCTGGCATGTGCGAGCTGGGGGACTCCAGGCAAGCCAGACTGAGGGTGAAGGGATCATGACAGGCTCTCTGCTACCACTTCAGCTGTGTACAGAAATCTAATAGACCTCCTCTAAGATGAAGCATCTTAATTGTATGTGTATATGTATTGTTTATGTATCTGAGTATTGCCTGAGAAATACCAGCAGTTCTGTCCGTATTTTTGGAGGTGGAGTATCATGGTTCTAGTCTCCAGTCTTCATCTCCCCTCAGATGACTTGCTTCCTTAAAAAGTTCCATCTTAGTACCAGAACATCAGGTGGCTTCCCTAAGGACAAGGCTCAGCTCTTAACAACCCTTGGCTAGGGTTCCCATCCTTTGGGTGACACCATTTTTAAAAAATGTCCGTGGGTTTAGTCTCAGTGCTATAATCTAAACCAACAACCAGCCTATCTACTGGGGAAAAAAGGCCTAATCTACCAGCCATGCCGCTAGCATGCCCCTTTCCTAAGAAACCCCAAAATAGCCAGTGTAGTTCCTCCAGGCATATAAGAGTCCCTAGGGGAAGCAGCCTCACTGGGGGGGGTGTGTGTGTGTGTATGGAGATTAAAATCTCAACCTTCATCTCCTTTTCCTTTTTTGACTTTGACTTTTCTTTGAGGATAAAAGTTGGATTATTAGAGAATTACATGTCTTAAGTCCTCTTGTAGGCATGAGTAAGAGACTTTTTAAGATTTTATCTATTTATTTGAGAGAGAGAGAGAGAGAGAGCAGGGGGAGGAGCAGAGAGAGGGGCAAATAGAGTTTTTGCTGACCACGGAGCCTGATGTGGGGCTCGATCTCACAATCCTGAGATCATGACCTTAGCAGAAATCAAGAGTAAGACGCTCAACTTACTGAGCCACCCAGGCACCCCGAGAAGGAGACTATCTTAATCCACTCAGTGTTCACAGAGTTGTTTTTTTTTTTTTTTTAAGATTTTATTTATTTACTTGACAGACAGAGGTCACAAGTAGGCAGAGAGGCAGGCAGAGAGAGAGGAGGAAGCAGGCTCCCTGCTGAGCAGAGAGCCCGATGTGGGGCTCGATCCCAGAATCCTGGGATCATGACCTGAGCCGAAGGCAGAGGCTTTAACCCACTGAGCCACCCAGGCACCCCTTCGCTGAGTTTTTTAATGTGATATAAGCCATGTTAGGTTTTGTCTTTTTGCCAATGGTGGGTGCCTTTTATTACCCAGGCAGTCCCCTTACAGAGGCTTCCTCATTCCTACTTTCCATTTCACCTGGAGATGTGACATCTAGTAAAGATGTTCAGTCATAAATCATGTGAGAGAGGTATTTAGTAGGGACATTCCCCATACCGGAAAGTCTTACCTCAGAGGTGCCCACACCTCTCCCAGTACTAGAAAAGCCCTACTCTGAAGGGTTCTTTGGTATTTTCCTGCCTTGTGTCAACCCCCTTTATACTTCCCAGATCCTTGTGTGAGAGGTGGTCCTGTGGAGTTTACTTAGCACTGGACCATGCTTTGAAGTTATTTAAAGGGCTGTTAGAGGAAGTTCCTTGGTTTTCCCTGATGAAAGAGGAAGTTGGCAGAAGAATGGCGAAAGGCAGGGATCTTACTGAAAGGCCACCCCATTAGTGATAAGGATTCTCCATCTTCTACCTCATTCCCTGTCTGGTGGAATGGCTGCAGAAGATGAGATCCACAACCTGCACCAGCACCTGAGGGAAATTCTTTTCATCAATGACTGCCTTCAAGAAAAACTGGAACATCATCTCAGCATTTCAGGCCAAGGAAACGGTAGGGGGCGCCCAAGTCTGCCTGCTTCTGGCATTATGTATCTTTCCAAGGATTTGCCGTGTGTGTTTCAGGGCTTCACAGATTGCAAGAACTTGATATACCTTACTTCATTTACTCTTAACGAAAGGCCCAACTAGGGAGAATAGGGCAGGTGTGAATATTCCTACTTTTTAGGTGAGTAAATAAGCTCAGATAGAGATTTGCCCCAAGGCTGAGCTATGCCTCCATCTTTGAGTCCTCTGGCCTCCTAAACCCTTCTTGTGACTCCTCTGCTATATCCTTTCTGCTGCCCCTCTCCTCTCACATGGTGGTCACCCAGTAGGTTGCTGAGTAGCGCATTCAGCAGAGTGAGGTTCCCTGCTGCTGCCATCCTCATCCCCTTCTCTAATGTCTTTGTTACTCTTCATTGTCCCCAGCATGGTTTTTCTCCCCACATCCTTCTCCTGGATTGCACTCACACAGAGGCCATCATTCCTCAGTCTTGGACTGGTTCAGAACAGTGACTGGGCCTCTCTCCACACCAAAGCAGCAGTTATATCGTGAGAAAA
The DNA here is from genome assembly GCF_963455335.1 of Martes martes. NCBI lineage: Eukaryota > Metazoa > Chordata > Mammalia > Carnivora > Mustelidae > Martes > Martes martes. The sequence continues at coordinate 87,677,428 of NC_137891.1, read as the reverse complement.
GTGTCCTTCATAATTTCAGCCATTGGGTGTGATAATACTAATGAATGAGCTGGCACTTGTTAAGGGCCTTGTGAAAATTAAGCTGCTCTCCCATTACACTGAAGGCCCAACCTTTGAGTCCCCAAAGTTTTCTTATGGGCTGAAAAAGAAGGGAAAAGGAATTGCAGAAAGCATTATCTCAAGTGAATGTGTTTAACTTGGCCTAAACTGTAATTATTTCCTGGACTAGGATGCACGTCTAACCTTAACAGGCAGAGCTTGGAGTCTGCTGCCCAGCTGTACAATGAAAACAGAGGTATCAGGGAAGAAAGTCTGAGCCTTCTGGCTCACCTGAATTGTATTTCCAGAGGTAAGTGGTCAAAACCCACAAGAGACGGTCACTCTCAGCCTTCTTGTCTCTTGCCGTACCCAGCTATAAAAACAAAAAATGATCAGGAGGCCACAGCTACCCAAAGCCTCATGACTCATAATTCTCAATCTAGAGAGGGCTCCCTCCTAGGTGCTCCCTCTACAGGTCCCCAGACTCCAGGCTCCAGGAAGGAGTACATCTGAGAAATGCACCATTTTAGGTACAAACCACACCTCACTAATGCAAGCCTAAGAAGAAAAGAACAATCCTCAAAGGTGAGAAGACATAAGAGAACAATTATTTTAATTGAATAAAATTTGCCAAGATTAGATAAACTCTGTCTTAGAATGCTGAAAGAACAAGCAAACAGAATTTAGATTCTAGGTCAGTAGTCTTTGAGGAAATGTGAGGACCAGAAATGAGCTTAAAAGGAGCAAAACCCCAATTTCAAACGGATGAAAATCGAGTACTAAAAAATTGAGATAAGTGTAGCTTATATTGATCCTTGGCAAAATACAAATTTATTGCACTCAAACGATAATATTTCCAGTCACCTTATGGTTCCCAACTCGTACTATTGAGAAAAGCCAAATCAAACCAGATTACTCTCACATTGGCAAAAATATTCACAAACCTGCAAAATATCTTCCGCCTATGCCCTATACACCAGACTCAGTATTTACTTAGTTTTTGCTGTGTGTAATGCCCACCCTGATAGACATTCCTGCCTGATCTTGTAGGTGTCAGTTAAGAAAGCTCCCCTAGGGCGCCTGGGTGGCTCAGTGGGTTAAAGCCTCCGCCTTCAGCTCGGGTGGTGATCCCGGGGTCCTGGGATCGAGTCCCACATCGGGCTCTCTGCTCAGCAGCGAGCCTGCTTCCCTTCCTCTCTCTCTGCCTGCCTCTCTGCCTACCTGTGAACTCTGTCTGTCAAATTAAATAAAACCTTTAAAAAAAAAAAAGAAAGCTCCCCTAGGGGTGCCTGGGTGGCTCAGTGGGTTAAGCCTCTGCCTTCGGCTCAAGTCATGATCTCAGCGTCCTGGGATTAAGCCCCACATCAGGCTCCCTGCTCAGGGTCCTGGGATTGAGCCGTGCATCAGGCTTCCTGCTCATCAGAAAGCCTGATTCTCCCTCTCCCTCTGCTGCTCCCCCTGCTTGTGTCCCCTCTCTTGCTGTCTTTCTATCAAATGAATAAATAAATAAAATCTTTTAAAAACAAAAAAATTGGGGCGCCTGGGTGGCTCATTTGGTTAAGCGACTGCCTTCAGCTCAGATCATAATCCTGGAGTCCTGGGATCGAGTCCCATATCGGGCTCCCTGCTTGTCGGGGAGTCTGCTTCTCCCTCTGACCTCTTCCCTCTCATCCTCTCTTTCTCTCTCTCTCTCAAATAAATAAATAAAATCTTCAAAAAAAATTAAAAAATGATTTTATTTATTTGAGAGAGAGCGCACTTGTGTGTGCACAGGCTGGGGGCAGGGGCAGTGGGAAAGGGAGAAGCAGACTCCCTACTGACCCACTGAGCAGGGAGCCCGATGTGAGCGCTCAGTCGAAGGACCCTGGGATCATGACCTGAGCCAAAGGCAAACAAAACTGAGCCACCTAGGCACCCCTCCTTTTGCCTTCTTGTACCCATGTTGCCTTTGTTTCCAAGGTCTCTTCTAAATAGGACAGACCTCAGATTACTGGAACCAGTTGCCTGGTGGCTCAGAGAGTGGAAGGACCTGGGAGTTTGTATCAATCCCAGAGACCCTACCTGTAAATCATTATCCATGATCTATAGGTATAGGCAAAGGAAAGCCCAGCTGCTTGACTTGAGGAAGACTTTGTGGTGAATTAACTTTGGGAAAATGTAATATAGAGGTGAACTTGGTAAAGACCCAGATAAATAAACAGAAGGAAATCCAATTGAGAAAGAGATTCACCTCAGATCAAAAGAGGGAAGATTTAAATCTTTAGGTCCCATGGGAAAGAAGCCCCTGGTGGGACGGCTAGAGAGAAACAAAGAGAACCATGGGAAATAGGGCTGGTCTCCTAAGTAGCTTTATTTTTTAATTTTATACTTATTTCTTTATTTGACAGAGACACAGCAAGAGAGGGAATACAATCAGGGGGAGTAGGTGAGGGAGAAGCAGGCTTCCTGGCTGAGCAGGGAGCCCCATTGTCAGATGCTTAACAACTGAGCCATCCAGGCGCCCCTCCTAAGTACCTTTAACTCATGCTGTCATTATACGAACCTGGTAAGGTTTTGCCTAACACAAATGCCCAGATATCACAGCTAGAGATTCTAATTAAAATGGTTTCACAGGTGTTTGGGGTATTAGTTTTTAAAAGTTTCTAGGTGATTCAGATATGTGGCTACCAATGAGAAGGACCACCAATCTACTAAGATCTCAGCTCATCAATACAGAAGTATCCCAAATAATGCAGTTACTTATGAAAGGCCCATACTAGCCATTGATGGGATTTGCATTCCTCTTTCAACAGTCTTGTTTGTATAGCATGGAAAAAAAGAGAAAAGAAGAGGTAGATGAATGGATTAGATCTATAACCAGTCTCTCTAGAACAGATAAAGGAAATTAAGATTTTAGATATATTTTTTGGAGGGGATTGGATGTTTTAACTTGAAAATAATCTTTACACCAAATCTGATGCCTTCAAAAGCTTTTAGATCTTTCTGTCCTAAAGAGAAGATAGCAGCAAAAAATTCTAAAACTTTAGAGAACAAATTTGTATTTATACTTGGCTGCCCTATGCTGAAGTGAAATATTTAAAAATAAAATCTTTCCCCAAGAAGTAGTTTGGAAAGAATTTAGTGATAAGAATGAGAAATTACTTTTTGAGTTTTCACTTAGAAACTCAGTTGATCTAGTGGAAATATTCTTCCAAATGTTCCTAAGGAGCGCGCGCACCTGTGTTGCCGTGTGAACTGGGGAGACCTCCAGCCTTTGGTCCTTCCACCTAGCCAGACCAGAAGGAGTTACTGAAGGTTCTTGGTCTTGTCACGAGAAGAAATTCAAAGACAGGCATGTAGCCCAGTGGATTGAGTAAAGAAGCAGGAAAGTTTGTTAAAGCAAAAAAGTACACTCTTGAGCTATGGGAGCAGGCAAGCTCGAGAGAGGTAGAGCAGCGTCCCTTGGGGGTTGGGTTTTTTATAGTCACAGTTGTTAACTAGGGGGCGGGAAGCAGGGCTTTGACTTTTTCTTCTAATTTGGTCAGGAGTTTCCTGTGATGGCATTGCCATCTTGGCTGGTCTGGTTTGATCTAGCTTCTTGTAGTGTGTTGGCCAGGACAGGCCTCTGACCCTCCCAGTAGCTGCCCATGACCATCTCGTTGACCTCCATATCCTGTCAGAACCTAACTCCCTACTCTAACAACCTGATGGAGAATTAATGTTACAGGCTCTTGGCTCTAAAGAGTGTAAATGGATCAGTCCAAGCTTTAACTTTGCTTTTATTTGCTGATTTTCCCTTTTCTCTTTCTGATGATTCCTTTTTTTCTCTGTAATCTCTTAAGAAGAGACTCTATAAAGTCTTATTCCTGTCCCAGCCAAGGTACTCAATATAGCTTGGAGCCTGTTGGCTTCCTGTTGGCTTCCTCCAGACTGAAGCCTTTCCTCTCCCTTTTTTTCTTAAACTTTGTGACATAGTAGAAAGGCTCAAGATTTTAGTCTCAGGATTTTCATTTATGGATCTTGTGTCTTTAATTACTACTTGACCTATTGATACCACGGTTTCAAGGCCAAAAGTGGAATTGGATTTGGATAGTAAATAGATTCCAGTACCAATTCCAGCTTGGAGGGGGGATGTTTCCACACCAACAAGCAATTTTTGGGACACCACCTGGATGTCCTAAGATTGAATTCCATTCTGATATTACCTACTAGGTTTACCGAGTAGAAGATAGCATTAGGTTCCACAGGTTAAGGGTTCAGTCCTGTGAGACTGTCTCCACCCTGGCCCCCACTTAAGATGCTGGTAGCAAATCCAGGTTGTCACCTGTATATCTGACTATAAATTAGTTTCCTTAGAACCCCCTCCTAGCGTCTGATTAATTTGCTAGAGTGTCTCACAGAACTCAGAGAAACATTTTACTTACTAGATAACTGGTTTATTTTTTCCATGTATACGTGTGTGTGTGTGTGTGTGTGTGTGTGTGTGTGATCTCTGCACCCAGTGTGGGGCTGGAACTCATGACCCCAAGATCAAGAGTTGCATGCTTGGGGCGCCTGGGTGGCTCAGTGGGTTAAGACTCTGCCTTCGGCTCAGGTCATGGTCACAGGGTCCTGGGATGGAGCCCCACTCTCTGCTCAGCGGGGAGCCTGCTTGCCCCCATCTCTCTGTGCGTGCATCTCTGCCTACTTGTGATCTCTGTCTGTCAAATAAATAAATCTTTAAAAAAAAAAAAAGTTGCATGCTCTACTGACTCAGCCAGCCAGGAGCCCTGATTACTGGCTTATTTTAAAAGGGTGTAACTCAGGAACTCGGCCAGAGGAAGAGATGCATAGGGCAAGTCATGGGGAAAAGGTACAGAGCTTCCATGCTTTCTGTGGGAGCTCTACTCTCCCAACACCTCTACGTGTTCACCAACCCAGAAACTCTCTGAACCCACATCTTTTGGGTTTTTAATGGAGGCTTCATTACGTAGGCATGATTGAATAAATCATTGGCAGTTGATGACTGAAGTCAACTTCAGCCCCTCTCTCATCCTCAGAGGTCAGGGGGATATGTAAGACTAAAAGTTTGGGGGCGCCTGGGTGGGTCAGTGGGTTAAGCCTCTGCCTTCACTCAGGTCATGATCTCAGGGTCCTGGGATAGAGCCCTGGATCAGGCTCTCCCTCAGCAGGGAGCCTGCTTCCCCCTCCCTCTCTCTTTGCCTGCCTCTGCCTACTTGTGATCTCTGTCTGTCCAGTAAATAAAATGTTTAAAAAAAAAAAAAAGACTAAAAGTTCAAACTTTCCAAATCATAAGGTTGGTAATCACCTTCCATCCCTCCAGGGCTTTCCCAGGGTCACATCATTAACATAACAAAAGACTAATGCCAAGCATTTTAAGAGTTCTGCCAGAAACTAGAACAAAGATCAAATTTACATTTCTTATACATCACAATATTACAGATTGTGTGTAAGGACCCTGCTGGTTTTCACATTCTAGGACTCTTACCTTGGCACCACCCTCCTATTTAAAAAAAAAATGTATATACACACACATACACATACATATATGTATGTTATTTAAAAAATATATATATATACACATATATATGTGTGTGTGTGTATATATGAATGACATGTATTAGGAGCATGAAAATCTTTTTTCACGCAAAATATGTTCTTATTTCTAGAACAGACTATTTCTGAATATACATGTTTGAAGCAAGGCACATCTCCTGGGAAGTGTGAAAGGTCTTCATTTTTCTTCAGAAGAGTAGAATGTAGAATAAATTGATCCTGAGGGAGGTGATGGTAGGGCTCTGTCTAGCCCACTTGCAGCAGTTTGAGCAGGGCTATCAGCATTATGAGGTGGTGGGACCCTGTATTCCACACCACAGGGCACATGGTATATTTTAGAGGACATACCCCTCTAATCTGCTAGTGTAACTCTTTCCAGACTGTAGTTTACCACCATAACTTACCCACTTTTCAGGTTGCCCTCAGCTTCACTTCTTCCCTAGCTGTCATTTCAGCCTCAAATATCAGCAGAACTAATAAAAAATTCTCATTTAATTTTTTTCCTCTTCTATTTCAGGTAAGAACTAACAGTGGAAATACGAAAAATTCTTATTTCAGCAACGCTTAGTCATAAATAGTTTCCCCATTGATGAGAAAAACTACAAAAAAAAAAAGAAAGCAAGACTTCATCTCTCAGAATCAACTTTCACAGCCACTCTAGATTTTTACTCCAGATGGATCATTTGCAGAAATCACAGCTCTTCAGCCTGCAAATTTGACAACTACGTAAGAAACACCAATGCGCAGATTCACTGATGATTGTGAGATGACTCACCCTTTTCTCTCCCCACCCCCATCCTGTGGATAACTGAAGTCAGCAGCAGCTGGAAGAAAATGTCAAGGACTTGGATCAAGAATAAGTCAGAATAATGTCATTGCAGACTGTTCATCAGCTCTTCAGCACATGTCCATTTCCTTGAAGGATGAAAGTTTAGAACTCTCAAAGAATAGAGTTTATTTTATATATACTCTGTTGCCTGTCAATTTTTTCTTTAACAAATCAAATTTACAAAGTGTTCTTTCTCCAGCTAACAACAGGAAACTCAGTATGTCTGCTAAATTTATACCCCAGAGTGACAGCAACCAGGGCTGGATGCATCACTTCATTCCAAAATTAAATGTTATTGAGCACCTGGTATTAGATACAAAAACTACATTGTGTTTCACACTCTGGGAACTGAGATAACTCAGGCAAAAAATCTGCCTTTACAGGTGTGTGTAAGCAGGGCAGCAGTCTCATACATGTCTACTGGTGAGGAACCCAAAGAAAGGATGATAGAATCACTGCCAGAGAAGGATCCTGAGAATTTTTGTTCACTCTTGTACTTCCTGTATAGGTCTAGCAAAAGTTGCATCCTAGAGGTCTCTGTTTAGAGTACATACAGGGAGAAATAGTGTATCTACAGGGACTGGTAGTTTTCAGATAACTCCACTCTCATTTGGATTTTTTTAAAAAAGATTTTATTTGACAGAGATCCCAAGTAGGCAGAGAAGGGGGCGGGGGGCCCTCATTTGGATTTTTTCCCCTGAAAATAAGTACCCATTGATTTGTCTTTTGCAATTAAATATGAAAGCCAGGCATCTTATTCTGAAGCTTTGAAACATACAAAGTAGCCTCAAACTTACCAGATTTCCAGGCTTGAAGGCTGATTAATGTAGGAAGGACAAATGCTAGATGGCAGGAAAGGATCCTTTAGATGGCGTGTACAGCAAACTAGTGACTTATATTTTCTTGTACTGGTAGGTAGTATTGAGGACTGCCATACCTTCCTGCAAGGGGGAGACCCATAGAGGGCCAATTTTTAGTCCAGGACTGAGCTGTTCAGTATCCTAAATTTTGCAATCAAAATTATTTTCTTTGAAACATTTCCAACCTACAGAAAAGTTGAAAGAATATGAAAGGTCCCCCAATAATGGGTCCGTGATTAAAGGAGCGAGACTGATATAAAGCAAAGGTCAAGCAAAGCTTTATTTTGCGCCAAGCGTCGGGAATCAAATTGACCCTCAAACAGACCGGTTGGGGCCACCTCTTACAGAGAGGGTGGCCCCTCCCTGCCTTACAGACTGATGAAGTTCTAGAACCTAGGTGAGGTTTGGTGGGCTGAGGTCCGGAGCCGATGACCAAGAAAGAATTCTTGAGACATCTTTGGTGCAAAATGGTGGTTTATTAAAGCACGGGGACAGCACCCGTGGGCAGGAAGAGCTGCTGCCCCGGGTTGTGAGGGATGGCAGGTTATGTACCCTGCGATTGGGGGGAAGGTGAGGGAAGTGTAGGTTTGAACGGAGTTTTCATATGCTAAAGGAGGTCTACAAGGTTGGGGGAAGGCAGGGAAATGGAGGTTTGAATGGAGTTTTCATATGTTAAAGGAGGCCTCCAAGGTGCAGGGATACCAGAGGCTTGATCAATGTTGTCTTTTGGCAAGCCATTAACATCAAGATAGTTGGGAGATTCCTGATGGGATGTCACAGTCCTGCTATCAAGCGTCTTTGTTAGTGAGATTTAGGTATAGAAGAAACTTAACTTTACTTACATTTCCTTCTACCCCAGCCTCCTCCAGTTTTGTTTATGGAGGGGAGGGTGACATTAAGGCTTGAGGAACTGAGTTATTTGCCTCTGGAAATTGTGCTATTGATAATGTAACTTATTTGTTCGTAGATCTCTAGGACATTTGTAAACCAAGGGAGACTCCTGTCTTGCGGGATTGTGATCTCATCAAGTTAACTATTTGTTTCTCTGTTTCTCGTTTTGGCAGTCAGGGGTACCTGAGGAATGCCACACACATCACCGAGGGGAGCGGATAGAGAGGGGGTGCAAGGTGCCAGCTTTTGCTTTGTCCTCAGCCAGCCTCCCGCTCCCTCATCAAGACTACCTTTTATAGAGTAAAGGCCATGTGGTTGGGCCTGGCCACACACAGGTGGCCAATGGGATTGTAACACACAGAGAAAGCTGCACAGTCATGCTAGGTCCCACACGGGTGGCCAATTGAATTACAATTCACCCCATAGTAGCCATTTGAACTAGCCTATCACCTTGGTCAGAATTGGCGCCCAAAAGGCGCCCAAAAGGCGGGGCCCACACTCCTTGGTAGCTAGGGAGACGGTATGCGGGCTCTACTGATTGGATGTCTCCACCTGACCTGACTCATCTGTGCATTGGGCTGTTATCTCCACTTGACCTGACCCGCCCTTGTATTTGGGCTTTGTTACCTGGGACTGGTTTCCGGCCTTGCTCTTAAGTAAGTTCCCTTGGGCAGGGTGAGGGTGGGGTGGGGTGGGGCAGGGTCAGTTTTACTGCATAAACAACAAAATGGCTATTCAACCGAGGTTGGGCAGCTCTGGCTAAATAGGCCCTTTACATTCCCCCCTTTTCTTTGGAGATTAGTCAAATCCTTGACTCTTCTAGTCCCTTTTCATGGCTGCCAGCCTGTTTTTAATGACTCCAGTGTGATTTACCCAGAAACAGCATTCCTCTCCTAGGGCTATGCAGAGCCCCCTTTTCTTAGAAATAGTATGTCAAACCCTAATTGTCTATATTTCCCACCTATACTTTAATAATAGGAGCAACAATGAACTTAATGAACTCATTGTTTTGAGTCTTAGCTTTAGTCCAGGATTGGCAGGGTCCACTGGCAGCGGCATCCATGGGGGGGTGGGTGTCCTTGTCCTTGGCTCATTTGACGTAACCTGCGCAAATCCAGGCCCCGATGCCCTCAGCTTCCACCGCCGTGGGGGTGGTCGGGATGACAGCAAACGGTCCCTTCCAGCGAGGATCCAAGCTTCCCACTTGGTGGCAGTGCATCCAAACCAAGTCCCTGGGTTGGCAAGGATGTGGCTCCACCTTCGTCTCCGTCCCAGTGTGGGCAGTTCGGATCCCTACGAAGGCTCCTTCCAAGACAGACTGCAATGCCTGCAGTGACTGGAGTACAGACTGATCAGTCATTTCTGCTAGGGCAACCTCTTGTAGCCGAGGGCAGAGCCGGGGTGGGGGTGGGGTCTCCCAAACATTATTTCACATGGGGTCACCTTGTTTAAGTAGGGTGTACATCACGCCCTGAGGAGGGCTAAAGGAAGGAGATCCACCCATCCACTGCCAGTCTCCAGAATTAGCTTTGTCAATGTCCCTTTAAGAGTCCAGTTCATTCTCTTTCCTTGCCTGGAGCTCTGGGGCTGGTAGGCACAATGTAGTTTCCAATTAGTGCCAACGGCCTTGGCCAATGCAGGGCTGTTGTCTGACCCGATCACAAGAGGTAATCCAAACCTCTAGTAGTTTTTGGCTACCACTCCTGCCATCTCATGTTTGGCAGAAAAAGCCTCTACCCAGCCTGAAAAGGTATCCACAAAAACTAACATATCTTCAAGGAAGAATTAACTTTACTGTTTTAGTCTTAGCCCAATCCCCTTCATAGTCTAATTTAGTCCATTTCTGTAAATATACTTGAATCCTTGACCAGGAGGGCCGTGGCAGCAATTATGCGGAAGCAACAGGGAACCCAGCCGCTACTGGATCTAGTTTCTTGCTAAGATAGGCTACTGGCCTTTGCCAAGGCCCCAGAGTCTGAGTCAAAACTCCTTAGGCCACCCCTGCCTTTTCATCCACATACAAGTGGAAGGGCTTGGTAACATCTGGGATGGGGCGCTCAGTAAGGCTGTTTGTAATTCCTGAAATGCTCCTTCTGCCTCAGCTGTCCACTCTATCATAGTGAGTATCATAGTGAGTATCATAGTGAGTATCAAGGCCCCAGAGTCTGAGTCAAAACTCCTTCGGCCACCCCTGCCTTTTCATCCACATACAAGTGGAAGGGCTTGGTAACATCTGGGATGGGGCACTCAGTAAGGCTGTTTGTAATTCCTGAAATGCTCCTTCTGCCTCAGCTGTCCACTCTATCATAGTGAGTCCTCCCTTAGTCAGTTGTAGAGAGGTCAGGCCGTCTCTGCGAACCGCGGTATCCACAGCCTACAGTAGCCCACTGTCCCAAGGAACTCCCTCGTGAAGATCAAAGCCTAAATAAGTGGTGTGGCTCTGACAAAGCTGTGCTTTCGTTGCTGACAACTGATACCCTTTTTTCCTTCAGAGTCTGTAAGAGAGCTCTCGTCCCCCTCAAGCATGATCCATAGTCCTCAGCGGCTATTTCTGCTATTCCCACTAACTCAGTCAGATTCTTTCCTTCAAATCTTTTAATTTTCTGAAGTTTCCTCCTTATATTTGGGGCTGACTGACTGGCAGAAGCAAGATCATCTAAATGAGCTATCGTGCAACTTCTCAGAAGTTTACCTCAAGTTGTCTAGCTTAGGTATACAAGCATTTAAAAACAATCAAATCTAGAATTTAACACCCATAAAGGTATGTTATTAAAACATAATTTTTCTCTCTAAAATAACCCTCATTTCCAGAGATAACCAAATCAGGACTAATTCATTTGAAAAACAAGTCCAGTTTCAACAAACTTGGCCCAATTATTTACATAAGCTCAGCAAGAACAGTGAGTGATCATATAGATCTTTTAGAATCTGCTTTGCTGGAACTTCTTATAAGGAATCTCTAGGTTGAACTTTTAGTAGCCTCTCCAGCCCAGAAGCCAAGCCAAGTACTTGCCATCAGACATGCCTGCAATACCTGTCGGATTTGGGCAAATTACTCTTCCTGAGGTTCCTGAACCTGCCAGAAAGTGACATTCTTTACTCACCTGGTGAGGCTGCTGGGAACTCTGTAAGCAAGGTATCAGGCCAACAGTTCCAAAGGGTTTTACAGCTCCAGGTTTTATAAAGTCAACCTTAGTTCCTTTAAGCTGTCTGGTCATATCTGAGTCTTTTCAAATATGACATTCCAGTCAAAGCCTTGGTAAAATAACCAGTGTTTCCAATGGTGTCCTGTTACAAGGAGAACAGATTCTTATTGAACTTTTGCAAATGACTGATTGCCATTGATGAGGGAGCCGGAGGCTGGCTGAGGACAAAGCAAAAGCTGGCACCTTGCACCCCCTCTCCATCCGCTCCCCTCGGTGATGTGTGTGGCATTCCTCAGGTACCCCTGACTGCCAAAACAAATAGTTAACTTGCTGAGATCACAATCCCTCAAGACAGGAGTCTCCCTTGGTTTAACAAAGAAGTTACATTATCAATAGCACAATTTCCAGAGGCAAATGACTCAGTTCCTCAAGTCTTAATGTCACCCTCCCCTCCATGAACAAAACTGAAGGAGGCTGGGGTAGAAGGAAATGTAAGTGAAGTTAAGTTTCTTCTATACCTAAATCTCACTAACAAAGACGCTTGATAGCAGGACTGTGACATCCCACCAGGAATCTCCCAACCATCTTGATGTTAATGGCTTGCCAAAAGACAACATTGATCAAGCCTCTGGTATCCCTGCACCTTGGAGGCCTCCTTTAACATATGAAAGCTCCGTTGAAACCTCCCCTTCCCTCACCTTCCCCCAACCGCAGGGTACATAACCTGCCATCGCTCACAACCCGGGGCAGCAGCTCTTCCTGCCCACGGGTCCTGTCCCCGTGCTTTAATAAACCACCATTTTGCACCAAAGATGTCTCAAGAATTCTTTCTTGGTCATCGGCTCCGGACCTCAGCCCAATGAACCTCACCCAGGTTCTAGAACTTCATCACCATGAAAGAAAGAATACTTGCTGAGACCTTGAGTTTCAGAGGGTTCAGATAGAGAGAAAGAGTTGAATGCCTTGGTTTGTTTACAAATGAGTACTTTAACATCTCTGTAAGTTACAGATAGCTTAAGAAAAAGTTTCCCTAGTCCGGAGGAGCAAATATTACAGAACCAGCAATTGTTTAAGACATTAAGAGACACAACATTACAATCTTTCAGTTCATCTAGTCCCATGTTGCCAATTCTGGTTTAGTCCAAATGCAGCTTTTACTTCTGGAAATTCCTACCCGTTTCAGTTCCAGGATTTTAACATATCAAAGACCTGTATTTGTCCTGAAAGTCTCCCATATGAATTTCCTTTAGGGCAGAATTCATCTTACAAGAGAATTAAAACAATTACAAATGACAAAAACTAAGAATAGATATGGCTAAATATCTAGTGATGACCCTTATCAAAATATTAAAACTTTAGGAAATGTATAGAACCTCTAGAGTAGTTACAGCATTTACCCAAATGTAACCCAAGGTTTATCATTGGTTTAGCAGTACTCCCTGAGTAACTTAGCATATCAAGGAAAAGCCTTATGAGTCAAAGAGACCTCATTTACAACTCTGGGCAGGCAAAGAGAAAACCATTTACATTTTTTAACAGATCAATTAACCCAAGAAAACTTTGCCCTGTTAAACAGAGAGAAAACCAGCTTTTTTATACCAGTGTCTTTCCTTTTTATTCTTTTTTTTTTTTTTTTTTTTTTTTTTAAAGATTTTATTTATTTATTTGACAGAGAGAGAGAGAGATCACAAGTAGGCAGAGAGGCAGGCAGAGAGAGTGAGAGAGGGAAGCAGGCTCCCTGCCGAGCAGAGAGCCCGACGCGGGGCTCGATCCCAGGACCCTGCGATCATGACCTGAGCCGAAGGCAGCGGCTTAAACCACTGAGCCACCCAGGCGCCCCTTTCCTTTTTATTCTTAAGCATGCAATCTTAAGATAGTGGGTTTACTGGGTTTCTCTCCCATTGTGAATGATGTCGCAGACAAAAAGGAGGAAATCTTTCAGATGCTGTCCTGCTTGTGTCCCTCGCAGGAACTTAGGAGCGTCTTACCTAAAGTCTGTCCGTATAAGCCCTGGACCAGGCTACTCCGTGGAGTAGGTGACCGTTATGCCATATGACGCCCCGCAAGACTCAGGGTGCAGCCCACTCAGACTCCGTAGTGAAGCAGTGGAGCCATACAGACAGATTCACACAGTCAGGTACTCTTCAGATTTAAACAGGTTGGACACCCCCCACCCCGGGTATCCCTGGCTAATGGGAGGTGATCCAGTCTCCCCTTCCATTCCTTACAAATGGGCCTGGCTCAGACAGTGGCCCTGGGCTTTCCTGGTTCAACGGGCGGATCCAGTCAGTTGTCCCTGGCCTCCTATTGTTGGTCCAGCAGGGCGGAGGTGAGCCTCGGCTGTCCAGGAGAGCCCAGCCTTGGGTCCGCTGAAATCAGCAGGGCGTGTCTAAACCCTAGGGCAGGTGCTCCGTTTGCCCTCCTGTCCCACACTGGTGGTACAATGGGGGATGGTAACCGGGTGTTTTGGCAGTCTCTCAAGGCCAAATGGCCCTTTCATGTGGAAATATAATATATAGAGAGGCACCTCAGGAGAGTGCTAAATCACCTTGGGGCTGTTTTTCTTTCTTTCTTATTCAAACAGGATCCAGCATCTGGTCTTTTTCTCTCTTTTTTTCTTAGTCCTTCTGACCATACCTAAATTTTTTTCTCCTGAAGATTTTCCTTCACAAACCTTCTATAATTTTCCTTTACATTCAGGTTTTGTCCCAAGTCATTTTCTTCCAAACAACCTTTTCATTTAGGACAAAATTACCTTTTCTTACTTTTAACAAAATGTATTCCCATTCATTATCTCTTTTTTACATATCTCCTACTTTCCTACATACAGAGTTGCTTCCCTTATTTCCATCAGTCTTAGTTACACTTAGCAGAATTTTGTACTCTTAGAAATACCTTAACCTCTAGTGAACACTAAGTATAAACCAATTGTGAACTGTTACAACAGAATTCTTAAAAGGCAAATTTATGAATCAGTTAAGCACAAAACATGTTTACCAACAGATTTCAAAAGCACAAACCTAGTTCCAGCAACCAACGCTCTAGCATTTTATCCCATTTGGTTTAAAGTTTCAGGTTACCAAAGACTTTGAAAGCTACTTTAACAATTACCCATTAAAATTTTGAGACAGGGGGCGCCTGGGTGGCTCAGTAGGTTAAGCCACTGCCTTCGGCTCAGGTCATGATCTCAGCGTTCTGGGATCGAGTCCCACATCGGGCTCTCAGCTCAGCAGGGAGCCTGCTTCCCTTTCACTCTCTCTGCCTGCCTCTCTGACTACTTGTGATCTCTCTCTGTCAAATAAATAAATAAAATCTTTAAAAAAACCAAAACAAAACAAAACTTTGAGACAGACAATTAACCATCAGTTTAGTCATCTCTCTGTTAACAGATTTTAACAAATAACACGAGCTTATTTGACCTTAAGTAAAAACTCTGAAGTTTCACATTTACTACTGTTAACTCAAAAGACATGTTTATCCTAATTAACCCAACAAAGTTAACTTAGTTCAAATACTGATTTACGTTCCACCTGGCCCCACTCCACTTCGAATGTTTACCTGAGACCCAGGTGGGAAGATCCGGAGTGGGGGGTGTTAGGTCCAGGGAGTGCTCTTCTTGTTTCCTGACAGTGAAGAACAGAACAAAGTGCTGCCAGAAGGCAGAGAAAGGGTTCCCAGTTCTAGGGCTCATCAGCTCCAAGAGAGGAGCAGATGCCATGCTTTCCCGCCAGCAAGGGGGAGGGGCTAGGCAGTCCCTGTCAGGCCAGAGAAGACAGGAATTTCCCCAAAAGGAAGGGAGTTTCAGCAGCTGCTTGGGAATATTCCTTAAAGTCTCTGTCTCGAGTTAGACTAATCACAGTTGGCTCCAGTTATAGCCAGCCATTAACACAAGAAATGACTAAGGGAGAAGCCCCACATCTATTAGGAGGAACGGAGAGATGAAAGTCAGAGTCCCCTTACTCTCTGCTTGCCCCATTTCTTCAAACACAACAAACAACGCAACAGACAACAAAAGACAGGACAAAAACAACCTCAGACCCAGCGGCCCTCACCCAGAGCCTGCCACTGGTGGGGGTTTTCTCGGCCCCCTAGAGACGCTCGCCAGTGGGGATTTTCTCGGTCCCCTAGGGACGAGCAACACAACAGGCAACAAAAAGACAAGACAAAGACAACCAGAGCCAGCGGCCGGTGGAGATTTTCTCGGTCTCCTGCAACCATCCACTGGTGGGGATTTTCTCGGTCCCCTGACCGCCTAGGGGGACTCGAACCCCTAGACGATCTACCAGAAGAGGGATGGGGCGTCCCCGCATCCACTCCAGCCCTGGGGAGCATGGCTGCATCCAGCTTCTCCCCGGTGGGCCATACCCTGGAGCTCCGCAACAGACAGACAGACCGGATCTCACAGAATACAATCTGGATATCTTACCTCTGGAGGCTTTTCCCAGAAATTCTGATGCTGGCTCAGGTCTCATCATTTGATCGTGGATGAGCCCCCAGTGTTGGGTCCATGGTCAAAGGAGTGAGACTGTTACAAAGCGAAGGTCAAGCAAAGCTTTATTTTGCGCCAAACATTGAGAATCAAACTGACCAGCCAGAGCCATCTCTTGCAAAGAGGCGACCCCTCTCTCCTTTACAGACTAGCTTTTAAGGGCAAAGGCCATGTGGTTGGGCCTGGCCACGCACAGGTGACCAATGAGATTGTAACACAGAGAAAGTTGCACAGTCCTGCTAGGTCACACATAAGTGACCAATTGAATTACAATTTACCCTATAGTAGATATTTGAACTAGCCTATAACCTTGGTCAGAATTGGTGCCCAAAGGGCACCCATACTCCTTGGTAGCTAGGGAGACAGTATGCGCCCCTACCGATTGGATACCTCCACCTGGCCTGACCCACCCTTGTATTTGGGCTTTGTTACTTGGGACTGGTTTCCGGGACTTGTTTTTAAGTAAGTTCCCTGAATCCCTGAATGGGGGGGGGGTGGGTAGGGTCACGATGGAGCTGCTCTGGCTAAATAGGCCCTTACAGTACTGACTTGTTTTTAGGTTTGCTTTTTTTTTTTTTTTTAATTATTTAATTTTTTATTTGACAGAGAGAGAAATCACAAGTAGGCAGAGAGGTAGGCAGATAGGAAGGGAGAAGCAGGCTCCCTGCTGAGCAGAGAGCCCGATGTGGGGCTTGATCCCAGAACCCTGGGATCATGACCTGAGCCGAAGGCAGAGGCTTAACCCACTGAGCCACCCAGGTGCCCCTTAGGTTTGCTTTTAATCCCAGCACTGACTGTGACTCTTTTGCCACCAGGGATTTACTGCAGACTCTAGAGCACAATGTGGTCAGAAGGGAAGGAAGATTCACAGTATAAACACTCCTAGAGCCAAGTGTTTGGTAAACTTGAACATGCCCCATGTATGAGCATGTGCAGAAACAACTCCAAAATGTTTCCTCTCCAGGAGATTGTAATTTCCACTGATGAAATAGTGCCCTCATAGCTTTTTTTCTGATTGAGATATGTGAAATAGTGGCTTTTTTTTTTTTTTTAGGAGAAATGAGGATGACCTTAGTGCATTTTAAATAAAATCCAAACTCCTGTAGCCATCGGCCTACACAGATTTATCTCCATTCCCCATCAAAATGGACACTAGTAGTTCTAACACCATGTATTGAACCTCTTTGAACTGGTTTTTACTGAAAACCAGTTGACCAAACAGAGGTTAGTTTTAGGGGTATTCAGCCTACTTATTGGTGTATCCTGTTGCCACTAGTACATTACCTTGCCTGCTGTAGCTTATAATAAATCTTTCTAAAGAAAAGATTTGTTTTAGAGAGAGAGGGCAGGGTGGAGGGGCAGAGGGAGAGGGAGAAAATCTCAAGCAGACTTCCTGCTGAGTACGGAGCCCACTGCCAAGGGGCTCCATCCCATGACCCCCGAGATCATGACCTGAACCAAAACCAAGAGTCGGATGCTCAACCGACTGAGTGTCCCAGGCACCCCAGTGAGTCTTAAAGCAGGTAGTGCTCTTCCTCTTCTTTTCAACAGCTCAATTTTGAAAAATGCAAAACTATGTAAACAATTGTATAGATTAAGACATGCTGTCATTTTCATCCCTCTCATTTCAGCGTAGGACACATCCCCACCTAGTTATTGGTTGACCCCTGTGGTCCAAGGTTCTCTATTGTACCCTCTGGAAAGAGAAATCTGTTGTCTGCAGGCTGAGGAAGAGGCAGAAAGTCTGCAACACTCAATAGAGTCTGGGTTTTTCCTGAACAACAACAAAAAATTTCGATCACTTTTCTGGACTTTGATCTTAGGAAATGTTTCCTTTCCTTACTTCTGGAACATTTCCAATTGTGAAATAAAGCCTCATGTTATTTATGATTTTTCTTTCTAGGAAAATAGATTCCTATGGAGGATCCCTTATTTGCTAACCTGACTGTAAGATCTAATGTTGCAAATTGAAGATTAAGGAATACTTGACTTTTCTCTGCATATGAAAGAGACAGGAGAGAGGCAGAGGACCAAAGTGGGAAGAATAGTTTGGAACCTGAACATTAATGTTAGGGTTTGGCAGTGAATGTCAGAGTTTGGAAAAGGGAAGAGACTGGATGGGCATATCTAGGGGAAAAAAAAACTTCAGTGTAAACAACAGACAGTTGGAGCACCAGGGCAGATAGTTGGAGTGCCTGGCTGGCTCAGCTGGTAGAGCATTTGACTCTTGAACTCAGGGTTGTGAGTTCAAGCCCCATGTTGGGCATGGAGCATACTTAGGAATAAATAAAAATTAAACAACAGATATTTAAAGTCCCTTTTATGACATTGCTTATTTGCTAATAATGTAATTATTTTCCATCTTTGTAAACGTGGTATAGTTGAACTTGATGTGTTGTATATTTTTTTAGAATGTATATTTTTATTTTTATTTTTTTTAGGTCTGCTCTATGCCCTATGTGGAGCTTGAACTCACTACCCTGAGATCAAGAGTCCCATGCTGCTCCAACTGAGCCAGTCAGGTGCCTCCTTTCTTCTTTAAATAAGGGCAAATGACCTCTAGTTGTACTCTTGAAATCCACAGAAATCCTGGCTAAGGAAGTTCAAGGCAAGGTTAGAGACTGCCTGCTCACTGGTGGCCTGGCCAAGGTTGTTTGTTTCCCTTACTTGAGTAAGGAGACTCAACTCACTTTTACCAGCCATGGGAAGACAAGGGTCAGATGAGGCTGACTTATGGTAACTTTAGATCCTGAAATCTCACGGGACTTCTTCCCTTCTCTTTGAACTACCTCTTGCTTACCTAACAGGGGGGATTCACTGCCTTTCTTTGTCTTTTTGCGGTCCCTCGTGGACATGTCCGAGGTAGGCAGCTGGTTTCTTCTACGTGTCTTTCCCAAACTGGTTGATTTTCAATGACCAGAAGTGACCCACGACATAACTCCCTGCGTGTGGGACCAAAACGATGTGGATAGTGCAAACTCTAAGAGATTACTTACAGTTAAGTTCTGGGTTCTGAGTGCACGGCTCACTTGCTGCCTGGGTTTCTGGTAAAGAAGAAAATACTATCTCTAAATCTTCTCTGCAGGACAAACTGAATGAAGTGGGAGGTTCCAAAAAGGTCAAGAAGAGCCTTACTGAGTCGACCCAAACTCCAGCCTGGCCTTCCAGGACAGGCTTGAATGAGGCTGATTGTAGGATAAACCCAAAGAAAGGGAGCAATGGTATAGCACAACCGGAGGATACAGAGACCAAAGTCTCCAATCTTAACCTCTGAATGAGGTAAGGGCCATGAGTTGAATCGGTTTACCACATTTATGAAGAGAGTCTTTAGTCCAGCTTCAGGGAGTGAGAACGCACATCAGGGATTCTGGCCCATCCCACCCCCTTTCCCACTAGGACATTTGGCAATGTCTGAAAACTTTTTTATTATCACGACTTGAGGGTGTATTTGGCTTCTACTGGCATTTAGTACACAGACACCTGGGAAGCCCGAGCCCACAGTGCACCCAAATAGCCACAATGCACGGGAAATCCCTCCCCAACAAAGAATTACCAAACCAGTATCAGTTGCGCGAGGTTGAGAACCCCTGGTGTAGATCAACGTCCACACTTTATTTACTAGACAACACTGATTACTGGATATGGAGGCTGAGGAAGACTGGTGTCAGGGAGAACTCAGATTTTGTCCTGGGCACAGGGAAGGATGGAGATCGCACGAACTAAGGCGGGAGAACTGCAGGGGCAGCAGGTTGTAGGGTGTAGGGGGTAGATCCGGAATCGAGCTCCGGGCCGCCAAGCCTTCCATGAAAGCGG
This sequence comes from Martes martes, assembly GCF_963455335.1. Taxonomy (NCBI): domain Eukaryota; kingdom Metazoa; phylum Chordata; class Mammalia; order Carnivora; family Mustelidae; genus Martes; species Martes martes. The sequence goes on along the minus strand of NC_137891.1, from coordinate 87,657,826 downwards.
TCTCTGTTCCCCGGAGTCCAGCGGGCGCTATCGCGGACCCCGGAGTGACACGCCGGGCGCCTCCCCTCTCGCGCCCTCGCGGCGACCTCCCGTCCGCATGAGGCCGCCTTGCGAAGACGCATCACCAGGGCGGCTCTGAGGGGCGACCGGGCCGGGGCGGAGCGACTGGCGCCGGGACTTGCGGATCTGGCTGGACTCGCCGCGCGCCTTTGGCTTCTCCCACTGCTCAGTGCGTCGCCTGAGGGCTTCGTTTTGAGGAAAGCTGGAAAGGAACAGTCTTCTGATCTTCCTCAGAAGGAAGGGCGGCAGCCCCAAGGGTAGGTGAGTAGTCGAAGCTTCTCGGTGTGCAATTCTAACGGAGCTACAGCGGGTCGCAGGCTGCCAGAAAACTAAGTGGCACAGGGTGCCCTGGTGACGCGGCGGCTGGGACTTGGAGCTTCCCCCCACCATGGCTTGGGCTAGATTCTTGGTCCCGTCCCGTTTTGGCAACGGGCCCCTTCCCTCAGGAACTGTCTTCATCTCTGTCTCCTTGGTGTGTTGCAAAGGACGGATGCAGAAGCGGCTCCGCAGCGAGTCCCCAAGCTCCCGGTGAAGAAAGGGAAGTAATGGCGGTCCGCGGGGTCGCTTCTCCGACTCAGCGCTGAGCGCCCAGCTCCGCCCGCTCGCCACAGCAGGCTCTCTTACCCGTGCGCGCGCTCTTTTTGCCCTCGGAGCATCCTTGTTCTCATCGTATCTCCATCTCACTCGAGGGCCGGAGCGGCTCTACCGCGAGAGTAAGCCGCTTATCCAAACTTCCGCAGCCAAGCGCAGAGGTGAAGTCTCGCACTGGTTCAGGCCGAGCCCACGCTCTTGCTTCGCCGCTCCTGAGGCGCTCTGCGGACGGTGACAGTCACAGCCTGGGAGCTGGCTGGTCGGCTCAGCCTCTGTGGTTCTCCTTGCGTGTAAACTGCGTGTTGGGCTTGTGCAGCAGGTGCCTGCAGGAGACCCGGCGAGGGAGGGAAGGAGCCGAGCCGTGGGTGAGGTCCTCGCTGGTGGGGTGAAGCGCTGCGGTTTTCCGCAGGTCTCACCCTCCCCTGAAACTTGACACCACTTTTGTAGGCTTTAGCCAACTATGAAAGCGTCTTTGTGTCGTAAGTACATATTTCTCAACAAATGGAGATATTAGTTTCTTTTCCTGCCTCATTCTCCCGTTCCTGTTCCGGAACTCTAAATCTGTTAGAACTTTTGGTATCGCCCTATAGGTTGCTAAGGTTCTGTTTATTTATTTTTTTCAATTCTTTTTCTTTATGCTTCAGGTAGGATTTCTGCTTCTCTCTCTCTTGAAATTCATTGCATTTTTGTCATTTCCAATATGCAGTTAAATCCATCCGTGATTGTTTTTTGAGAATGCTTTCCAATTTCAAAATTTACATTTGGTCCTTCATTTTCTACTTCTATTTCCTAATAATTTTTTCTAACTTTTTGTTATGGTTATATTTTCCTTCACATTCTTGAAATAGTTACAGTTGTGGCTTAGTATTTCTTGCCTCCTAGTTTCAACATTTGGTCAGTCTCCCATGATTGTATTATCTTGAGCATGAGTAAAGTAATATCAGAGTAATATGTCAGAGTATTTTATTTTTTTTAAGATTTTTTTTAAATTTATTTCACACAGAGAGAGAGATCACAAGTAGGCAAGAGCGGCAGGCAGACAGAGGAGGAAGCAGGCTCTCCGCTGAGCAGAGACCCCGATGCAGGGCTCGATCCCAGAACCCTGAGATCATGACTTGAGCCGAAGGCAGAGGCCTCAACCCACTAAGCCACCCAGGCACCCCTGTCAGAGTATTTTAGATTGTATTGTGGATACAGTGAATGGTACACATAGAGATTCTGGATTGCTATGTATTACAAAAGCACCGAATTTTTATGAAAGCAGGCCTGGTTGATATCAAACTGCAAATTCTCTCCCTTGTAATGGATGACAAGTGAAATCTCAGTTGTCACTTTAGCTTTAACTGAACTACTTGGAGGCTGCCCAACATGTATTATGCAGGAGTTAGCCAGAAACTTGGGCAGAATTTTATAGGCAACTTTTCTTTTCCTTTCTGAGATTCCTTTCCACCTCTTGGTTTTTCAACTGCCGTGCTTGCCCAAACATTGTCCTCTGATCCTTTAATCCAGTAAGACAGTTTGGTTTTGTACTGGAATTTAGCTGACCCCAATAGGGCAGACCAAGGTGTGTTCTCAGCCAAAACCTTGCAAAATAGAAAACTCACTATATGCAGTTCTGTCTTGTGTCTGCCTGCTTTTGTTCAGTCTCCCCAGCACTTTGAGATAATATTTTAGAAACATATTTTATCCCCAGTTTATAGTTGTTATCTGGAGAAGTACTCTGAAAAAAAGTGAGCAGCCATGACCAGAAGCTTACCTCATTGTTTCAGTAATGGCAGCTTAGCAGATTGGACTTGAATCTCTGCATGACTGTCTAAGCTTTGATGCATGCTGCTTAATGGGTCTCTAAAGTCACTCCTGCCCCAAGTGTGAAAAAGGAGATATGACTAAAACCAGGATGTGTGGAGGAAGACAGGTAAGGGGATTGACCCCTCCAGAGGGTGAGGAGCTGGGCCAACCTCAGCACTTTTGAGAAGGGACTAGAGTAGATCACCATCACTTTTCTTCCTTCATCCATTTTAGGGCTTCCCAAATTGCAAGGAGACCAGACCCTTCTGCATCTACCACATTATGGTACACCGCCAAACTGCTCTGTACACAAAGGATATTGCTCCTGGGAGCTGAGACTTTATAAGAAAGCACATTCCCTAGCCAGAAATAGAGTCTGGTCTGCAGTGGTGAAAGCCTTGAATCCTAACCACTAGACCACCAGGGAATGACCTCTAGGTCTTCTCTCCAGCCTTCTGATGATAACTCCATTGGAATGGTACTCTAGCTGGTTTCTTCCCCCCATCCTTCCCTGTCTTGCCTGCCCCTCCAGGGATGGCCTAAAGATCCTACCCTCCAAATTTTGTCCAAGAGGCAAGCTCACAGGGGATTCACCGGGTGCCCGGTCCCCCAAGTAGCACACTGCTTAGGCAGCCAGGTATACAAGTCACAGAGGGAATTTCTACCTCTTGGCTACAGACCTGGAGATGTGCCTTTTCATTGCAACCAGGAGGAGACCATCTGATTGCTGGGAGGAGGCAGGAGGGGAGGCTTCCAGGCTGAGGCGAAGCTGAGCACTTAGACCCGGGGATCAAAAACAACAGGATTCAGATACATGCAGGAATGGAGACCGGATGGATGGAGATCTCTTTCAAGATCCTGAACAGAACTCCCTGTATTCTCCCTAACATATTTTGTACCTTACAGTGTTTCCTTCTCAGTTGGAATCCTTTGTTCCCATCCTTCCAGTGCTCTGAACAAAAAAATTTAAGAGTTCTTTTTGACTCCAGTGTTTTGCTCAACCCTCACATCTAATTAGTCAGGAATTCGTGTTTTCCTGTCAGTCAAGTATGGGTGTTGGTCTGTACTATCCTCCTCTTTCTTGATCTCTGAATTAGAGCAAACAACTCTCTTGATAAAAGTGGAGAGATCAATTTAAACAAGTGATTCTTGGCTCGCTCAAGGTCTTAGGTTCCAGACACTTAGTCTCAGAATGGTTGGGTAATGTGAGTTGATTTTTGGGTCTGAGAGTGAACAGTAAAGAAAGAATTCTTGAGATGTTTTCAGTGCAAAAAGAGGGTTTTATTAAAGCAGAGGCATAGGACTCAGGGGAAGAAAAAGTTGCATTATAGCTGAGAAACAACTGATAATAGTGTTTTGTTTTGTTGTTGTTCATGTTTGTTTTTTAATCCTGTGGAAGGAAAGGTGCCTATAGGGCCCCAGGAAGTTGAGTCTATAGGTTCCTGGAGGTCTGGCTATTATTAAGATTGAGTTTTTCTTGTAAATCACGGAGACAGTAACAAACTGATAGAGTTTCCTGTCCTGCATGATGGTGATCTTTATCAGTTAACCATTACCATTTGTTTTTTCTTTCTTTGTTCTTGGGCAGTCATTAGTGCTTGAGGAATGTCACACTTTATTCCACCTTGGGTGGGAGGGGAAGGTGTTTGTGGAATGCCAGTTTGCCTTTTCCTCTCAGCTTGCCTTATGTTATCTCATCAGTGGGATTGGCTTATCTTCACACCTTCTCTTTGGCTCTGCCCTCAACTTCAGCCTCTTATTTGTGCCTCCTTATTTGTGCCTCCTCTCCTCTAGCAGAGTCAGGAGTCCCACACTCTCCTGTTCAGCCTGCTGGGTGGTCCTTTGGTGGAGTTTGGCAGGATCCTGAGAGGCTCAGGTGCACTCGGAGTGAGTTCGTGGTTTTCCCAGTGACAGCAGCCCTTCACACTCCTGTAAAGGAAAGGCAACTGCTCCCTTTGTTTTGTCCAATAGGACCCCAAAGTGTCCTACAAACAGAAAAATGATGGATCTTCTCTTCTGACTGGGCAGTGAAAGAGGGAGATAGATCAAGGAGGGAAAGAAAGGGGGGAAATATCATGGAATTTCCTGATCTAAAGCTACCCTGAAGTCCACCTCTTCTGGAAAGATGCTAAATCGCGTCTCCTCCCTGCACGGTGCCCCACAGTCGCTGATGAGAGTGATATGGTCCATTCCTGCCCTGGTCTCCAGTTTGAGCCAGAGTTGAAAAAGGCCAACTACCTCGGCCTGGTGTCTAATAAACCCATTAGATCTTTAATTACTCAGTTGCATTTTTGCTGTTTAACAGAGACAAACTTGAAAACTTTTCAGACATTACCTTTCTCTGAAAACTGTCCTTAACCTCTTTGCTAAAACTTACATTCCAAGACCTGTTTGAGTTTTCCTCTGAGCAGGAAAACTAAAAAGGCAAGTAAATAGATGTTTTGGGTGTTGCAAAAGTTGAAATAAAACTGCCCCTAACAAAGAATCGAAAGACCAATGAGGGAGAAATCTTGTGATCATAAAATCTGCAAGGGCCATCACAGGCTCCTCCACCTTCAGGCAAATACGGAAAGCTCTCTGGTCTATGTTCCGCCTGGCAGCCTGATCTTCAAATGAATTTAATACAGGGCAGAAAACGCGTTTTAGCCTATGTTGGACATCTTCAAACAGACAAATGCCCTAGGGACGTCAACTTCTACTAGGGAATAGGCTAAAAGATGAAAGTGTGGTTAAAATATTGGACTTAAGTTAGTTGACTAGAGTAAGTGACAGCAGCAGGAATCGGAAGGACCCCCGCTGCCCAGAGGACCGCGGAGAAGCGCAGAGACAAAGGGCGGGCAAGGGAAGAGCGCGCAGGGCAGGCGCGGCGGGGCAGGCGGGAGGCCGGGCAGAGCGCGTCCTCCGGTTTCTGGGAGGATTCCAGGCTCCGAGCAGCGGCCACGAGCCGAGAGCACCGACCGCCTCGCAGCGAAAGGGGCCACCGACAGCCCCGGAGGGCGGGTGACCCCCGGCCGGGCGGAGGGGGCGCCTGGGGCTCGGACGCACGTGACCCGCCCCCTCCCGGTGCTGGAGAGTCGGCGGGGCGCCTTCCTCACCGGCGCGCGTCGTTCTGGACCTGGAAGCCCTGCGTTTGATGCGGATCCCGAAGCCAGACTGACGGCGGCCCCCGGGTCTTCGCTTCCTGGGGGGAGACGCGGGATCCCAAAGCGGCGCCGCAGCGGGGCTGCGGTCCCTTTGCCTGGAGGGTCGCGAGGGCTTTTTGCACTTAGGAAAGAAGGTGGTGGGCACAACAGTAGGGGCAGGACGGAAGGCTGTTCAGGCTCCGGCCTGAAATCGCGCCGCGTGTTTCGTTTCCGTAGTGTAGTGGTTATCACGTTCGCCTCACACGCGAAAGGTCCCCGGTTCGAAACCGGGCGGAAACAGCCCTTTTCCCCCTCTCAGAGTTAATCCTCCGTTAGGTAACGGAAGGAAAAAAGACAGGGACATTGAGAAGCAATAGCTGCACCTGTGATTCTCAGGAACCTTGAGAGAAAGTGCCATTACTACCCAGCTAGCCCACTATCTGTGAGCCAGTACCCACTCTCTTCTCCGAAGCAGGTTGAAGAGGCCAGAAAGTGACGGGGTTCCCTCCGGAAGCAAGCAACAGTGACCACTTCAGGTTAGATTTTATACCAGGGAATCCCTTAAAATTCCCTTTGTTACCTTCTACCGCTCGAATCTTCTCCATTGGCTGACATCGGAAAACGATTATGTATCTCAAGTATTTCCTAAAGGGTACTGTTGAGCTTCCCTCACTCCGGAGCAAAATTGCAAAACAGGTTAATTTCCATGACAAAGCCAAAGTAATAAATCTAAATCTGTATTTGGATCTCAAGCCAAGGATTTAGGGAATCAATATTCCGTATGCATACCAATTAAAGGTATATATTTTTGTATTTTTGTATATATATTGTATATATTTTTGTATTTTACCACAATTAAAACAATAACAGCCAAGAACCACTATATATATTTTTCAAAGACATTACCTTATTTACATATACAAAGAGATACTGGAATAAAAAGACATGGTGAACCCCAGAGAGTGTAAAATTCTGGGGGTGGAAAAGGGAATGGGTGTGGATAAACAGAAAATAACTGAAAGACAAGTATGAAAGAACCTTGTTAGGGCATCTCTGTTAATGTTTCTTGAACTAAGGAACATAATACTTAATCATATACCCGGGATCTAAAAAAATATATATTAACTAATCAGGGGAATGGAATTTTTAAAAAAGGATTTTATTTATTTAATCGAGAGAGAGAGAGAGAGAGAGAGATCACAAGTAGGCAGAGAAGCAGGCGGGGGTGGGGGGGTGTGGGGGGGGCGGGGGGGGGCAGGCTCCCCGCTGAGCAGAGAGGCAGAGGCCAGGTTCAACCCCAGGACACTGAGATCAGGACCTTAGCTGAAGGCAGAGGCTTAACCCACTGAGCCACCCAGGCACTCTGGGAATGGAATTTTTTAAATGCTATAGGAAAACAGAGAATTTTATCTATGTAAACCAGTCTAGTGAAAAACAAAAGGAAAACATTTTTTTAAATTTCCGATATGGTGGAAATGAGACCAACAATGTCAGGGATCCCTAACACAAAGACTAAATACAGCTAATTATAATGGATTCAAGTCTGAGGGCATGTATAAAAGTAAATTCCAGTTACAGCAGTGTAGTAGACAGAAAAGGGATAAATATTAAGAGTAGCACAAATCTGTTCCAAGCTATGCATGAAAGAACTAAAAATGGGGAAAATATTGTTTCAGGATTTCTTTTTCTTTAGTGCCCACAGGTCTTGCTCCCACTGCTTCTAAGAATGAAGAGGTAGAGCAGACAAAGAGCGGTGGGCAGCAAAGCGCAATTTCTTGAGTAAGAGTATAAAGCTCCTGGAGAGGGAGGAGGGGGGCCCAAGTGGGTTGCCTTTGGAGTTTCTAAGTTTAGGGGTTTTCATGAGCTCTTCTGCATAATATCTTAAGAAAGCAGGGTGTGCTGAGTCGTGCCAGTCAGGGCTCTGGTCAGGCATCTGCCTTCCTATTAGGTTAATGTCTCTGCTGATGGTCTTTTTTTGCTGATGTCTTAACCTCCCCTTGCCTGTGATATCAACAAATGCTTTGTGGTTAATTGTCTTATCTTAAAACACTTTGCATGGGGCGCCTGGGTGGCTCAGTGGGTTAAAGCCTCTGCCTTCAGCTCAGGTCATGATCCCAGGGTCCTGGGATCGAGCCCCACATCAGGCTCTCTACTCAGTGGCGAGCCTGCTTCCCCCCTCTCACACTGCTTGCCTCTCTGCCTACTTGTGATCTCTCTCTGTCAAATAAATTAAAAAAAAAAAAAGATACAGCTAATTTGTAAAAAAAAAAAAAAACAAAAAAACTTTGCAGAATTAATTTCTGCAAGGGCTTGCAACACAGAATGTTAGGGTGGTCCTATCTAAACTGCAAAACAGGATGTTAGTGCTGTCTTATTTTAGCTGTTCTGACTCCATATTTTCTTGTTGGGCACTCTGGCCCTGACTACCTGTGCAACTAACTCTTAATACATAGAAGGTTAAATAAGCACTAGTACACAGGGTATGGAAAGTGAGGCAGAGAACAACACTGGTTGTTCTTGCTTTCCCATACATATGCTTTAAATAGCTCTTCCAAGAATCTGGGATGATCTTCCCATAAAGGGGTCCCATAAAGGATTTGCATAGGACAGAATGGTCGTAAGAGAGACCTCCTTCATTTTGAGAGAGAGAATGCCACAGAACAAAGACTTCCCAAGAGCAAACACCACGTCCCTGGGTGGGCTCGAACCACCAACCTTTCGGTTAACAGCCGAACGCGCTAACCAGTTGCGCCACAGAGACCTGTGAGAACTCACTTACTCCTTCCAACAAGGAGCAGGCGGAACTGCTGGTTGCCGTGGGGGGAACCAGAAAGATAAAGGGACAGGGGAGCGTGGGGGGAGAAACGGGAAAGAGATCAAGGGAAAAGAGGAATGTGAAAAGGAGCAAAAGAAACAAATATGGATGGGAAGATGAGACAAAGGGACTGCTAGGAAATCTGTGAAGAGGCAGAGTTGGACCTGAGAAATGAAAGTTGTTTTATATGTAGGAGAACAGGGAGGGAGAAACAGAGAACAGTATGAAAGAGACCGGCACAAACATCTGCGGGTGTCCAAGAATAAAACAGCCAAAGAAGTGTATATATAAAAATTATAGTAAGCACAGTAGCTGCCAGTGGGACTGTGGGGCCCCGTCACTGTATACGGGTTAGTGCCCTTGTGGCTACGGCAACTTCGGTTCAAACCAAGTAACAGTAGGGTAGGTGTAGGTGTCGGTAGTAGGTGCCTAACCAATCTTTTGGGCTGCTCTTCATCCCAGCACCGGCTCCGCGCCTTAGTTAGCTGCAGTCAGAATGCAGGATACTCAGGAGCCGAGTACATCCACTAGCCCCACGGCAGGTGCAGTCAGAAGAGGGATAAATTCCACAGTGTACAAACCTTTGGGTGGCGGACCAAAGTGAAACCTTGGAAGTTTCCTTGTCTCCTTACTGAGCAGAAAATATCCCCAAAGATGAAATACCACCTTTCAAGGAGACTGGCCTATAGCTTTCATGAATGAAATAGTGTCCTCATAGCCCTTTTTTCTGGTAAAGATATTTCAAGTATCAGTGTGTGTGTGTGGCGGGGGGAGGGTTAACACTAAATGAGAACAGGTCTCTGCATTTACAATAAAATGAAAACAAGTTGTCATGACAACTACATGACAGCTTGTCTCCGTCTGCCATCTGCTAATTTTTATGGAAACAGTAAATTATTGAACTACAGTTCACACAGAGTAAAAAATCACAAATCTTTAGTGTGCACTTTGTTGAATGTGGGCAAATGTAATCATCATCCAAATCAAGTTATGAAAAACTGCCATCATCCCCGAAGTATAGGTTGAGCCCTTTCCGGGTAATTCGTACCCTATCTCGCTTAGTTAATTATTAGTTTGAGGTCTATTTGCTATAGGTTACTATTGCTTATTCTCGAAATTCAAATGAATGAATGCTTATTTTTTGCATTTGCCTTTTTAATGCAATATTCTGTTCATTAAATATATCCATATTGATAGGTACATAACTTGATTTTGGTATTATTGGAGAAACTTTGGTGTTATTTGGTATTAATTAGTATTATTGATCAATATTCTTAGTGTTTGAATATTCTGTACCAGCCTTTCTATGTACTTGTGCATTGATAGGTATACTGTAATCGCTGGGTCATGGAGTAGGTATGAGTTTAACTTTATTAGAAACTGCCAATGGTCCTCTAGAATAGTTTTGAACAGTAACTACAGTTGCAATTGTTCCACAGTCTTATCAGCATTTGGTGTACTAATTCTTTTTATATATACCCATGTTGGAGGGTGGGTAATATTATCTCCTTATATTTTAATTTGTATTTCCCAAACAAATAAAAATATCAAGAATATATTTTTTAAAATAAGCTCCACACCTTGAACTCACAGCCCTGAGATCAAGATCTGACTTGAGCTCAAGAGTCAGACACTTAATCAACTGAGACACCCCTCAAGAATGTTTCATATAACTTTTGGTCATTAAGATATCTCACTTTGTGAAGAAAATCTATTCAATATTTTGCCTTTTATTTGGCTTAGTTTTAAAAAATTAACTGATGTATTAAAAAATCTTCATATATTTGAATAATCAAGACATTTTAAAGTAATATGGCTAATGTATTTTCTCAGCTTGTGATTTAACTTTATTTTAAAATATTTTATTTATTTATTTGACAGAGAGAGAGAGAGAGAGAGAGACAGTGAGAGAGGGAATACAGCAAGGGAAGCGGGAGGGGAGAAGCAAGTTTCCTGCGGAACAGGGAGCCTAGTGTGGGGTTCGATCCCAGGACCCTGAGACCATGACCTGAGCCAAAGGCAGAGGCTTAACCCACTGAACCACCCAAGTGCCCCTAGAATTTTAAAAGTTTTAATTAAAAACTCTGTGACATATTCTCAAAATAAAAATATTCTGGGGAGCTATCAATGACAATGCATAGAAAACACTTCTAAAATGCTCTTAGGAGAATCCATTAGGCTCCTATACTTGTAGGAATGATGGTATTAGCATACTCTATGGTCACAGGAAGATTCAGAAATTATCTTTCAAACCCGTCAAGCGCTGAGTGAAAGTGATTCTTTTGGAAATCTTTACAACACAGTTTCTCCCTAGTTGCAATGGATGTTTACTGGATCCAGGGAAAGTCTGCGTAGATTACTTGCACAGGTATTTTCTTCCTTGGTCTCCGCCTCTGTCTCCCTCTCCGTCTCCTTTTTTTGGTATTTTCTGAATTACATTCTTCCCAAGGCTCTCTCCAGTGATTCCTCCATAGTACATGGCATTTTATCTTTTAGATGGCACTTTAAAAAGCCCTGAGAACGCATCATGCAAACACACGCATATTTGAACACTTACCTCACTTACACATTCCCATTCCTCACACCCATCCAGGGCAGGTACCTGACCCACAATCCATCCAGGACCAATTCTAGAAGGTCCTGGGATGGATCCAACATCCCCCAGGATTGACCATCCAACCAATTTCATGTATCTCCTACTCCAGACCTAGATGATAAACATTTATGGCTGCCTCACGCCTACGTTACAAGGTGCCTGTGGGCACGGGTTCATAGCTCCAAAGCACAGGAGCCAAAGGCCTCTTCAGCGCTGGGGTTTGTGTGGAACACTGAGGCTGGTTGGGTCAAGTGCGTTTCTCCCTCCTGGTATTGGGTCCCCACCCTCATCCCCTGGCTCTCCTCTCTCACCCCCCTGGCTCTCCTTTTTCCTAACCGAAGTATATGATGTAACTTCTTGCGCAACGCCTCCTGTGCAAAAGGTGCCAGAGGTACACTCGGCTCATTCCCTACAGCCGAAGTGTCTGTGGGCGCTCCCGCGCCGGGACCCTGCCCATCGAGCTCCGCACCAGGCGCGAAATTTCTCGCAGGCTCGTGGGCGAATACCTGCCGAAGAAAGTCCACGCGGCGTATAATGGTGAGAAAGCACGGGGGACATCGCCCGAAGGCCTCCACATTCCCTTTGGGGCCAAGTCGGAAGGAGGCTCCCCTTCCAGAAACGTGGGGGCCCGAGACCCGCCTTCGCATTCAGGCTCCCGGTCCCAGCGCGCTCCCTCGGTCCCTGCCCCGGCTAGCCAGCTGTTCCTCGCCTCTCCCGGCTTCTCCCTCTCCCTCCTCGTCTTCCGCTCCCTCTGTGCTCTTGGGAACCAGAAGCCGCCACCCCTCCCAGCCACCCACCCATCTCCAAAGGAAAGTACCCGCCGCCTCTCCCGTGCCTGCGGAGGGAATTGGATCCGTTTGCCAAACAAAGGGAGGAGAGAGAACCTGCGGCAGCCCGCAGCCGGTTCTGTGCTGGTGCTCCTGGCTCAGCCCTTCGACGGGCCTGGAATCCTCTAGAGACACGCGCGGCTCACGGAGCTAGCCAAGTTAGCGTCTCTCCTACCGCTCCTCCGGGAAGAGCAGGAATATACTGTGGGGGTCGCTCTTACGGCCCAGAAGACACACCTGACTACGGGTGCTGCCGGAACCCAGACTTTGCACACCGGACCGCTTCTCAACGTCGTTTCCGTCGGCCAGTCCATCCCCGGGAGGGCCTTGGAGACGGGAGGAAGGATGGAGGAGGACGCACTCTTCAGTGGCAATAAAAACTCCACTTTTCTCTGACTTGCCTCACTGTTCCTCTCCATTCTTCCGTTCTAGCACCTCCATTCTTCCGTTCTAGCATAGAAGAACGGTGGTCTTGCTCTCCTTGGAGACGTGTGTGTGTTTTGGTCCATGGCTCCCTTTCCTTCAATGGACATTTATTCACATATACACAAGTGACTTGTAGAATGGCATTTGTATGAGTCCTCAAATGCTGCAGATTGAAATCACTCAAATATCTATCATTTGTCTTTAGTTTTACGATAATATACTTATCATCACACTAGCATCATTATCTTTAACACCAGAATTAAAGTGTGACAAATGCAATAACATGTATAAAAACCATAATGTTGCTTGATAATGGCTAGATAGAAAAAGTGTATATTCATTCATGTGAATTTGAAGAAAGGACCAGGCTAATCTGTGGGGGTAGACATGAGAACAGTTTAAAATAGCAGGGATGGATGGCCGTTACCTGGAAAGTGTATCAGAGAGGCATATGTGCTTGGCTGATAGAAAATTTGTCTTGATCCTGGTGATAATTGAGCATTTCAATATTTAAATAGCTGTCCCTTAATTATTTGGGCATTTTGTTCTGTGAACACACATTGCTATTTTCCTTTTTTAGGATAAAAATTAGCTATCCAACGTTAGAGAGTCCAACATAGACCAGGACAGGTCTGGAGTGTATTGCAGACTGTCCAAAATCTGCTCTTTTTTGTGTACGAAAGTCTCACTCACGTGTGAAATATTTCCACCAGAAAAGCCCCCAATATGACCAGACCATTTCCTTAGGGGAAGCGATACACGGGGCTTATTGAGGGCTTGCACGTCACATCTTTAGACATTTTCTGTTAAACGGTGACGTGGAGCACGCCCGGGGTTCTCCTCTTTTCTACTGACCATGTTGCACTGGTGTCCAGCGAAAAGCGTGGCCCCTTGCCTTGCAGGTAAGGGGAGCGGCCCGTGCGGTTTGAGACACAAAGAAAAACGGAAGCTTTGCCGTGACTCGGATTCGAACCGAGGTTGCTGCGGCCACAACGCAGAGTACTAACCACTATACGATCACGGCGCGCCACAGCCCCGGTGGCAAGCTCAGAACTTTCTCTACTAATTTTGACAAATTCATTCCAATTACCGTGCTGCTTTGTACTCGGTCAACTGCAGGTACTCGTGCTGTTTCCCTCCCTATTCTGATGCATTTATCATCTCCACTGCATCCAGCCCGTGCATCTGTAGGGATCTCCTGGGAAGTAACTTTGCAGCGTTTATGCCTCTCCCATTTCTTTCTCTCCTCCTTACATTTCTTCTCGATTCCCGCACTCTCCCCTCCGGCTCCTACCCCGCGGACCGCAGCCGAGTGGGGCGCCGGCAGGGCAGATAGTAGGCGGGTGAAGGCGAAGCAACTGGTAGAGCCATTACGCGAGCCCATCAGGAGTTCCGCTTCTCTTGGACCCCTCTTGCCTCAGGCCCGGGGGTCACCAGCATGGAATGCTGACTGCCCTTCCGCCTTCGGAAACGCCCAAGGTACGGGTTTCAAACGCCACAAACACACCGCCTCGACTCCTTTCGGGTTTTCGGAGACTTTGGAGACTTAACGGCTGTCCTGCAAAGGTGGGTAGCTCCCTCTAGCGTTGAGTGCATGTGCTTGCTCTCTGTTGGATGAGGAAGGGCGTTTCCACTGGTCTCTGTGGCGCAATCGGTTAGCGCGTTCGGCTGTTAACCGAAAGGTGGTGGTTCGAGCCCACCCCGGGACGAGGTGGTATTTTTAGAAGGTGACAGTGTTTGCAGTTGTTTCTACCCTGTGCATCCTCTCACCTAAAGGGAGAGAAATGTCTCTATCACCCTCCGGTCCTTAAGTGTTTTGTGTACAAGAGAAGGACCTAAGCCCAAATCGTCACGGATCCTCAGATCCAGGAGAGCTCAGGAGGAAAACAGGTCACTAGGAATCCTCAAGAGTAGAGTCATCCTTGTTAACCTGAATTCCTTTTGACAATGAAGCTTCTTTGTTTGTGTTAGTATTTATTTAACCCTTTCCTTTTACTTTTGAAATTAAGTTGGTTTTATGCTATTAGTGTCATAAATAATACCTTGGTCCTATGCAGCTAATACTGTACACATCTTTACCGAAGAATGCTGGAAGAGCAATTACATGGTTTCTACATGATTCCATGTTTCTCCTTTTGTTGGTTTATTAGCTATAAATCTTTGTTTTGTTATTTCAGCAAGTGCTTTAGGCTTCATAGCTGCATACATCTGTAATTTACCGCAATTGGCCTTTAAGTCAACTCATATCTCTTAACATTTCTCCTTTACCTGTCTTTATGCTAGTTTTGTCACGCATTTTATGTTGCATGTTATAAACCTCACAATCCATCGTCATTGTTTTCAGAGATTTAAAGATTTTATTTATTTATTTATTTGACAGACAGACATCACAAGTAGGCAGAGAGGCGCGCTGGGTGGGAAGCAGGCTCCCTGCTGAGCAGAGAGCCCCATGCAGGATGCAGGCCTCCATTCCAGGACCCTGGGATCATGACCTGAGCTGAAGGCAGAGGCTTTAACCCAGGCGCCCAGGCGCCCCCAAGATTTAAATAATAAGGATAAAAATTAATTAAAAATATGTATTAATATTATAATAAGTAATAAATAAGTTAATAAATAATATTTATTAATTAAATAATAAGGAAAAATGAGAAAATATTTTCCCATGCCAATATCATTTCTGTTGTCCTTCATTCCTTTGGCTATGTGCAGAGTCCCATCTGGTATCAGTGTCCTTCTTCCTGGAGGACTTCTTTAACATTTTTTGCAGTGTGGGTCTGCTGGTGATGAAGTCTTCCAGCATTTGTATGTAAATGTCATTATTCACTTTCATTTTTGAAAGACTTTTTTGGGGGAAGGAAGCATAGAATTCCATGTTGACTCCCACCCAGTCATTTAAAGATATTTTCTATAAACAAGCACTTCAGGAAAAACCAGGCCTTGAGTAACAACTCCTTACTTCCTGGAGCAGACATTGCATGTATTTTATACTTCCTAAAATGACAATGATGACCACCTGTACCAACACTCCCTAAAGGTATTCACACTTCCTATCAACCTGTTAACCTGTAGCCACTCTATAATTTATAAAAATACACAGCAACATTATATTAAAAACAGCATTTTGTTATTTCTCTCTCTCTGTATATATATTTTATTTTATTTTATTTTATTTATTTTTTTAAAGATTTTATTCATTTATTTAATAGACAGAGATCACAAGCAGGCAGAGAGAGAAGAAGGGAAGCAGGCTCCCCACTGAGCAGAGAGCCCGACGCGGGCTCAATCCCAGGACCCTGGGATCACAACCCGAGCCGAAGGCAGAGGCTTTAACCCACTGAGCCACCCAGGCGCCCCTGTATATATATTTTAAAGATTTGTTTATTTATCTTAGACAGAGAGAGAGAGAGAGCAGCAGGGAGGAACAGAGGGAGAGGAAATCTCAAGCAGACTCCCCACTGAGCGGTGATCATGATGTAGGTCTCAATCTCTGGACCCTGAGATCGTGACCTGAGCCAAAATCAAGAGTCAGATGCTTAACCAATGGAGCCACCCAGGCACCCCTGTTATTTCTCTTTTAATTAGAAATTGTCCAGGCAAAGATTACACATTAATTCAATTTAATATTATTTAAAGAACTTAATAGATCTTAAAATCTCAAAGGTAGCTGACACATAATAGAGAAATATATGTTGGAATTATGTATTAGGTTATACCTAAAACATTTACTGAAGTTTGTGAGTGGAATAATTAATTATGGTGATTTCTAGAATTTTAAAAACTTCATCTTCACTTAAAAGATATCATATGGTATATTTAGGTATCCAGTATATTTAATTTACTGGAACACATAATTTTAAATTGTGTAAAGTTAGTTATTGGAATTACAGTTTGTCAATGACCAATAAAACCAGGATAGGTAATTTAGGATGTTCAGTGTCATTAGGATTCTGAAGAGAAAATTAAACCAAGACTTGTACAAACTAGAATACTATGCTATCAATATTTTCTAAGTTGTTAGAAAATTGGGAAGACAGCATAGAGCAGTTTTTAGACCAAAATGATTAAACCAGTCTGATGTATACAAGGAGTTCTCTTTAGAAACATGACATGAAAAAAAAAATGACATGACATTAAACATTTCCTATGCCATGATATGTCAACTATTAAAATTCTTTTTTAAAAAAAGATGTATTTATTTATTTGAGAGAGCAAGCACATGGAGCAGGGGAAGGGGTAGAGGGAGAGAATCTCAAGCAGACTCCCTGCTGAGCAATGGAGCCCAACATGGGGTCTCTCTATCTTATGACCCTGAAATTATGACCCTGAGATCATGACCTGAGCTGAAATTAAAAGTCAGTTGCTTAACTGACTGAGCTGCCCCTCATTTATTAAAATTATTTGATTTATTAAAAGTATTTGAGATTTATCCTTACTAACATCTTGAATTTTTTTCCCTTGTACCTAGCACTGAGACCACTAATTTATCCAACAGCTAAACCCTTTTTTCCCCTTCTGAGTTACAGATTCAGCAAGAAAGCAAGTGCAAAGTATAAAACCTCATTGGTAGCATCCTTGGGCTCCACTGGGGTCACGAAAATGAAAGCTCAGTCACTACGCCACTTGAGGGAGAGACACAATTGAACACAAACCAATCAGTATGTGTCTGGTTGGACTCAGACTGCAGCTAGGACCAGGTAAAGGCGTAACAAGACGTAACATCTCATCTCTCCCTGCCTGGGAGATGCTCTGGACCCTCAGGCCAGGCCTCACCAGACTTTAGGGATTCAAAGCAGGGGCTCTCTGCACCTGGAGTTTGGGACACACCTACCTCTGGGGATTAAGAATAGGCTTCTTCATGCTGGCAAGCTGGGAAAAGAGTTTCCTTGACTTGGGTAGTGGCTGTGAAAGAGGAGAATGCTAGCTACTAGACTATCAGTAGACCTTGCAAGATCTCTGCTTTGGCCTTTGCAGTAAAAGCTGGATTTATCAGAGGGACAGACCAAAAATGGGGTCAATTCCCAGCGGCCCAAGGCTCCAGGCTTGCCCCGCTGCTCAGCACCTCTCCCAGCCTCAGCGGCACTTTGGCCTCTGAGGTCTGACCCCGAGCTAACTGGTCTGTGCTCCATTCTAGTCTAGCTTTATCCCTGTGTGTGGCAGAGCCAAGGCCATGCTCTCTTGGTGAGCCTCGGTTTCCAGATGAGTAAGGTGCGGGTGAGGAGCAGAGAGTCCCCCTATTGGTGACCTCCCAACTAGCTCAAGGGCTGTCCTGATGATGGCACCTGAAGGGCTCCTGGGCGCCCCCGTGGGCTCATCGGGTGGAGCCTGAAACGCTGACTCGACGAGTCCCAGGTGCACTTCGTGTTCTTTGGTTCTGTGGGGGCAAATCCACCTGTGGCGCCAGCGGGCTGGGCTCGGGAAAGCCAAGTGTACGGCTCAGGGAGGACGTGGTCGGTTCTCCGAGCCCGGGTGACTGTCCGCCTGTAGAGCGGATTGAGACGCCAGAGGAGCAGGGTAGGGGGTTTCTGGATGTAGAGGAAACGTGAGTTGGGCTTTGTCCCCGGTGCCCTTCTCGGCCTGACTGACTGGTTGTGGCCGGCTCTCCGCGGAGACCGGCAGCGGACGAACGAGGCCAGGTTGTCAAGTGCGGAGTAGGCTTTCAGGAAGCAAGGGAGCTGCAGCCTGGCTTCGTGTTTGTTTCTCTGAAAAGAAAATGAGGCTGCGCACGCTGCCTTCCCCTTGGCTCCAAGCGTCCTCCTTCGCGTGTTGTCAACAGTAGAACTTGGGGGCAAAAGGCTGTTGTTTCCGCCCGGTTTCGAACCGGGGACCTTTCGCGTGTGAGGCGAACGTGATAACCACTACACTACGGAAACGAAACACGCGGCGCGATTTCAGGCCGGAGCCTGAACAGCCTTCCGTCCTGCCCCTACTGTTGTGCCCACCACCTTCTTTCCTAAGTGCAAAAAGCCCTCGCGACCCTCCAGGCAAAGGGACCGCAGCCCCGCTGCGGCGCCGCTTTGGGATCCCGCGTCTCCCCCCAGGAAGCGAAGACCCGGGGGCCGCCGTCAGTCTGGCTTCGGGATCCGCATCAAACGCAGGGCTTCCAGGTCCAGAACGACGCGCGCCGGTGAGGAAGGCGCCCCGCCGACTCTCCAGCACCGGGAGGGGGCGGGTCACGTGCGTCCGAGCCCCAGGCGCCCCCTCCGCCCGGCCGGGGGTCACCCGCCCTCCGGGGCTGTCGGTGGCCCCTTTCGCTGCGGGGCGGTCGGTGCTCTCGGCTCGTGGCCGCTGCTCGGCGCCTGGAATCCTCCCAGAAACCGGAGGACGCGCTCTGCCCGGCTTCCCGCCTGCCCCGCCGCGCCTGCCCTGCGCGCTCTTCCCTTGCCCGCCCTTTGTCTCTGCGCTTCTCCGCGGTCCTCTGGGCAGCGGGGGTCCTTCCGATTCCTGCCGCTGTCACTTATTCTAGTTGACTAACTTATGCCCAACATTTTAATCATGCTTGTATGTTGTTTTAGGCAGTATCGTAGCAAAGGCTACGTGTTAGGACATTTGCCTGTTTTAAAATATCCAACACCGTACGGGCCAACTCACGATTCCTGGCCCGTACTGAATTCCTTCGAAGACCTGATAGAGTATAAATCTATTCAGGACCCAGGGGGAGTCCACTCAAATTTCAGGATTATTCGATTTCTCCCTAATCCGTCTTGAGATTCATTTTGAAGAGTTTTTTAAAATTTAAATTTTAGTTAGCATACAGTGCAATATTGGTTTCTGGAGTAGATTTCAGTGATTCATCACTTACATACAACACCCCATGCTCATCACAAGTGCTCTCTTTAAGACCCATCACCCATCTAGCCCCCCCCCCCCGCATTAACCCTCAGTTTGTTCTCTATCCTTAGGAGTCTCTTATAATTTGTTTCCTCTTCCTTTCCCCCCCTTCCCATATGTTCATCTGTTTTCTTTCTTAAATTCCAAAATATCAGTGAGATTATATGGTTTTTGTCTTTATCTGACTGACTTACTTCATTTAGTATAGTACACATAGTTGCAAATATGAAGATTTCATTTTTTGATGGCTGGGTTATATTCCATTGCATTCCACATCTTTATCCACTCATCAGTCCATAGACATTTGGGCTCTCTCCACGGTTTGGCCATTGTTGATAAATGCTGCTATAAACATTTGGGTTCATGTACCCCGTTTGAATCTGTATTTTTGTATCCTTTGGGTAAATACCTAATAGTGCAATTGCTGGATCCTAGGGTAGTTCTATTTGTAACCCTTTGGGGAACCTCCATACTGTTCTCCAGAGTGGCTGCACTGGTTTGCATTCCCACCAGTGGTGCAGGAGATTCCCCTTTCTCCACATCCTCACTAACACCTGTTGTTTCTTGTGTTGTTAATTTTAGCCATTTTGACAGGTATGAGGTAGTATCTCATCATGGTTTTGATTTGTATTTCCCTGATGATCAGTGATGCCAAGCATCTTTTCATGTGTCTGTTAGCCATCTGGATGTTTTCTTTGGAGAAAAAGTGTCTATTCATGTCTTCTGCCCATTTCTTAATTGAATTATTTGTTTTTTGGGTGTTGAGTTTGAGAAGTTCTTTATAGACTTTGGATACTAACCTTTTATCAGATGTGTCCTTTGCAAATATCTTCTTCCAATCTGTAGGCTGCCTTTTAGTTTTGTTGACTGTTTCCTTCCATGTGCAGAAGCTTTTTATCTTGGTGAGGTCCCAATAGTTCATTTTTGCTTTTGTTTGCTTCTGACGATGTGTCTAGTAACAAGTTACTACTACTGAGGTCAAAAAGGTTTCTGCCTGCGGTGCCTGGGTGGCTCAGTGGGTTAAAGCCTTTGCCTTCCGCCCTGGTCATGATCCCAGGGTCCTGGGATGGAGGCCCGCATGGGGCTCCCTGCGGAGCAGAGATCCTGCTTCCCTTCCTCTCTCTGCCTACTTGTGATCTCTGTCTGTCAAAAAAAAAAAAAAAAAAAAAAAAAAAAAGGTTTCTGCCTGTGTTCTCCTCTAGGATTTTGATGGTTTCCTGTCCTTTAGGTCTTTCATCCATTTTGAATTAATTTTTGTGTATGGTGTAAGAAAGTGGTCCACTTTCATTTTTCTGCATATTGCTGTCCAGTTTTCCCAACAGCATTTGTTGAAGAACTATTTTGTTTCACATTTAACAATACCTGAAACTTCCTTTAATTTGCTTTTTGTAGTTTCCCTGTTCAACAGGTCGCAGAGTGCAATTTTTAACTTAGGAAGGACAAAGAGGTGAAGGCGTTTTCACAGAAAGCCATGTCTGGAGGGCTTTTCACGTTTACCTCGGAGCCAAGTGCTAACAGGCGGAAATGCTGAGAAATGCGCGCTCGCGCTCTCTCTCTCTCTCCCTCTCTCTCGTTTTCCTTAGAAGTAAAGCTTAAAACGTTTGGGGGAAGAAATGTACCACTTTCTCCAGCAGTTGCTCCTCTTAGTGTAGTGTTTACCGAGTTTTCTCCACACTCGGAGTTCAAGCGCTCCCACCCTGAGGAAGTGCAGGCAGCACACTTACTGGACACCGCCTTCAGTGCTCTGTCTTGTTCTCTTTTGCTCAGAATGCAGTTGAGGATGTGACTGGACTGTCTCATCTTCACCAGCGACCGGAGGGCTTAGTTCCAAAAGATGATTCCATCCCGAAATTTCATTAGTTTTTCCTCCCTTTCCTTCCCTCCAAATTCTATTTTTCTCCTCCCCCGCCCAGGCAGTGGAGAGGATTCACCGTCTTACTGTCACATCGGGGGACCCTTTGCGGTCCCGCGTGGACAGGAGAAAGGAAGGGCAGTCAGCCCTCGAGGACCACAAACTAACACACTCGCGTCACTGACGCTGGGTTCCCGCAAACCCAACCGAGGGCTTCTTGGAGCTTCTCTGTAGGCGGAAAGGGAAGGCGCGTGGGATTCCAGACCCGGCGAGAGGGGCCGCGCTGCCCCTGCCCTGCTCCTCGATGCCGGCCCCGAAGAGGCTCGTTGGACGCGCAGAGCCCGGGAAGAGGCTCCAAGGCGGCCCGCCCGGGCCCGAGCGGAGTCCTCGCCGCCGGTATCGGGAGAGTTGTTCGCCACAGGCGGGCCGCAGGGAGAATGTGCGGCTCCGGGACCGCGGCGGACGAGACAAGAAACGCGACTTCGGACGGAGCCGCTGTGTGGCGCGAGAGAAAGGCCTGTTCGGGCCGAGCGTGGAGAGCAGCGGGGAAGCGCAGGGCGGCGGGTTGTAGGGGGGCGGGACCCGGGGTCCGGTTCGGGGCCGCGGAAGCTTCCTGAAAGCAGTGTCGGTCCGCGCCGCCTGGGTTGCTGCGTCCTCCGGAGTCCACCGGCTGATGTTGGGGACCCCGGGGTGTCGCGCCGGGCGCCTGGCGCTCCCCCGTCCTCTTCGCAACTTGGTGTTGGCTCACGGCCGCTTCGCGAAGGCGCGTCCCCAGGGTGGGTGGGTATGAGTGGTCACCAGGCCGGGATTGGTGCCCGGACTTGTGGACCACAAGGGGCTCGGGGCGCGACCGTTGTCCCACACAGCGTGAGGTCTTTCTGGTGGGGCTCTTTCTTTTAAAAGAGCAGAGAGGGAATGGCCTTAGGGGTCAATTCCTGAGAGGGGCGTGCGTCACGCAGAGGAATGGGCAGACAGGAATCAGTCACAGTTTAATGCAGAAGGTACCAGTATTTCTTAAAAAACAAAAACAAAAACACACCGGCGGCTCCCTGGTGGTCTAGTGGCTAGGATTCGGCGCTTTCACCGCCGCGGCCCGGGTTCGATTCCCGGTCAGGGAATGCTATTTTGCAATGGCTCCATTTGCACAAATCCGCGGGTGAAGAGCCTCTGCCTCCGCACTGAGTCCTTTAAATGCCGAGAAGGTCAGGCCCCGGGGTCTGTGCCAACTCCCTCGCTGGGAGAAGAGAGCTGGAATGAGCCTGGACAGAAACTCCTCTTAATCCACTTACTTCAGAAACCTAAGGTGTCACTTTGGGAATTTCCATCTAAAGAGAACTTCGAACTTCCATTCATTCCTTAAAACAAACAAACAAAACCCAGCAACACGCGAACTGTGAAATATACAAAAATGTTGCAAGAATAGTAATAACCTATATCCCTCACTTCAGTGCACCAGTTAGCATTTTCCCACATTGACTTTCTCTCTCTCCATATATTCAGTCTGGACACCCTTTGAAAATACCTTGCAGACATCTCAAGATAATTGGTTAGGCCCCTGTTTCTCCTTTTCTGGACGATGTCCCTCAAAACCAGCCTCTGCAGGACCTCTCCTCCAAGGCTAAGGGGAGGGCTTGTCCTCTGGAGGAGGCCTCTCTAGTCCCTTCAGGAACCAGACACCTGTGGCCCTCAGGCTGTAGAGAAGCTTCAGGCAGACCCAGTGTTATTTCCTCTCCTGGAAGGTGCAGGCCAGGTGTGCCCTGTGGCTGTAGGAACTCGATTAGGGTGTCATGCCCTGCAACAACTTCCCCTCTGGACTCCTTCTGGTGGCTTTGGTGGGCAGAGGGTCTAGGGTCAGCCTGAGCTCAAGAACCCCCCCACCACTGGACAGACCCTTCAAGGAGGTGCAGCTCCCCCTTAGCTCCTGCCCTCCTGGCTCTCTGTGCCCTGCAGGGATCTGAAAGGGTCCTGGCCCAACAAATGGGGAAGAACCCTTTCCTCTGGGGGGAGGATGAGGGGAGCAGGTGGAAAATTCTTCAAAAGGAAGGGGAGAGTTTTCAAGAGCTTTTCAGAGTTGTCTGAGTTGGTGCTGTCAGGTAGGTGGTGGCCCTGTGATGATGGTGCTTAGTCTTCTTTTGTCCTGGCCTTGAGCTGGTCCTGGCTTCAGTCTGAGTCCAAGCAGACACCGGCAACTTAATTTGTGGTTTGTATTCAATTGCACTTTGTCCCCAAGTGGCGTAGTGACTGAATTTCTGTTTCCAGGATCCTAGAGGAGTTGAAGGATGCTTTTGATATTTTTTCCTTACATTTCTGTAGACACCCCTGAGAAAACGGATACATGAAGGTCTTTCACAAAAGCAGTTGCTGCCTGCTTTCCCTCTAGGATACTTTCCTGTAAGAAGAACCAACCAAGGGAACAAAATTCATTTGACTTAAGGCTGCTTCTGTCTGTTACAGTTTCTTTAATCCCGAGTAAAATTTCTTATTTGATGACCTCTGGGTCAGCATAAATACACACATACAGGGGTGCCTGGGTGGCTCAGTGGGTTAAAGCCTCTGCCTTCGGCTCAGGTCATGATCTCGGGGTCCTGGGATCAGGCCCCACATCGGGCTCTCTGCTCAGCGGGAGCCTGCTTCCCCCTCTCTCTCTGCTTGCCTCTCTGCCTACTTGTGGTCTCTGTCTGTCAAATAAATAAATAAAATCTTTAAAAAAAAAAACAATACACACATACATCCACACATATATACATATATACAAGGCCAGACAATAGATAGTGCAGCTATTGAGAAGCTAGAAATAACAACTGCACCCTTATAAAACATCATTATCTACATCAAAACAAATAATACAAAGTCAAAAGAAGAGAAAGTAGAGCCAACATGGCTGTCTGTGTTTCCTGGACCTTGGCCCTGTACTTGGGGGTGGCCTGTGATATGAGTAACACTTGCTCTCATGGCTTGTGTTCTGGCCAGTTCAAGCATGTAATCAAGGACTGACTTGGTTGGAACAGCCAAATGCCCTTGAGACCTTCAGCCTTGGCTATGGAGCTGTTCAAAACATGAAGTCTGGATTAAAGTGTTTGACTTAAAATTTGATCAAATAAAAAAAAAAAACCCAAAGTGATAGAAGCCAAAGGGATTCTCTATTTCTGAAAGAAAGGCAGGGCAGAATCATTGCAGGTTGAGAGGAATGACCTGGCAGAGCAATGTCATGGAAGGGAAGGGAAAATGGGAAGGGAAGGAGTCTCACTGCTCTTGGCTTGCAAGAAGCTCTCCCAAGCCTCAGAGCGTGCAAGTCCCCCAGCTTCTGAAGCTTCCAGAAGCTCCAAGGTCCAGGGGATAAAAGCTTTCAACTTGTGCTTTGTTCTAAATCGGCAGTCATGACTGAATGTGGGTTTCTGAATCCAGGATGTGAAAATCCTGTGCCCTTGCTTCCAGGGAAAGGCAATATGGCCCCTAAGCAGGGGCCTCTGCAGGGCTGAGCTCTCGTTTGACTGAAGCACTGCCTTAGTTCTTTCTGAAGTCATTGCTTCTGGTTGAATTTTGCATATCACATGCCCTAAATTTGGACACAGCAAAAAGTTCTGTATTCAGGAAGGGGTGGAGACACTACAGTGGAGAGGTTGCCTCACATGTGGAAAATGAAACTAATATAATACCCTGTATTAGTTATATTTGAATGAAAAAAGAGAAAAAGAAAAAAAAATGTCCTTTCAGAAACTGGATAGAATTTTTTTTTAAGACTTTAATGTACTCTTTTCTGAAGAGTCTTGCTTGAAAATGTAAGCAATATAAAAGACATCATTTGTGTCCTGGGAGGACTCCAAAGGAATCCTGTAAATAGGTCTAAGCTGGCTAAAGAAAGCAAGAGTTGGAAACAAGTTTTGAATGCACCAGGCTTGCCTTCCCAGGAAGGATACAGAGTTACAAATGGCCAAATTCTGGCAATACAAGAAAACTACCTTGTAGACAAGTTTTACCTTTATTTCTAGAGCTCCAGATGAAAATATTTCAGTTATATCTACCAATACTCCACTCATTAGGGTTTTATTTATTTATTTATTTATCTGAGTGAGAGAGACTGTGCCAGCCCAAGGCAGGCTGGGGGCTAGAGGCTTGGGGGCAGGGGCAGAGGGAGAGGGAGAGAAAACCCTAAGCAGACTCCACCCTGAGTGTGGAGCCTGAGTTAGGGCTGGATTGCTTGACCAGGAGACCAAGACCTGAGTGGAAACCAAGAGTCAGCAGCCCAACAAATGCACCACCCATGCACCCGTAGTTTAGTAATTCATTTAGTCTTTTTTTTTTTCTTTAACAAGAGGATATTTTTTCTTTTATTTGTTTACTTTTTAAAGATTATTTATTTATTTACTTACAGACAGAGATTACAAGTAGGCAGAGAGAGAGAGAGGAAGGGAAGCAGGCACCCTGCTGAGCAGAGAGCCTGATGTGGGGCTCAATCCAGGACTCTGGGATCATGACCTGAGCCAAAGGCAGAGGCTTTCACCCACTGAGCCACCCAGGTGCCCCAGTAATTCATCAGTCTTATGTAACACCTAGTGCTCTTTACATCTCATGCCCTTCTTAATGTCGTTCACCCAGTTACCCTATTCCCCCACCAACCTCCTTTCCAGCACCCTCAATTTGTTTCCTGTAGTTAAGAATCTCTTATTTTTTTTAAGATTTTATTTATTTATTTGACAGAGAGAGAGAGAGAGAGATCACAAGTAGGCAGAGGCAGGCAGAGAGAGAGGGGCAAGCAGGCTCCCTGCTGAGCAGAGAGCCCAATGTGGGATCCAATCCCAGGATTCTAAGATCATGACCTGAGCCAAAAGCAGAGGCTTAACCCACCAAGCCACCCAGGTGCCCTGAGAGTCTCTTATGGTTTGTCTCCCTCTGTGATTTCATATTATTTTATTTTTTCCTCCCTTCCCCTATGATCCTGTTGTGTTTCTTAAATTCCACATATGAGTGAAACCATATTATAATTGTCTTTCTCTGACTGACTTATTTTGCTCAGCATGATACCCTCCAGTTCCATCCATGCTGATGTAAATGGTAAGATTTCATCCTTTTTGATGGCTGAGCAATATTCCACTGTGTGTGTGTGTGTGTGTGTGTGTGTGTGTGTGTGTGTGTATGCATGCACACGTGTGTGTATACCATCTTCTTTATCCATTCAACTGTCGATGGGTATCTGGGCTTTTTCCATAGTTTGGGTATTGTGGACATTGCTGCTATAAATATTGGGGTGCAGGTGCCCTTTGGATCATATTTGTATCCTTTGGGTAGATACCCAGTAGTGGAATTTGCTGGGTCTTAGGGTAGCTCTATTTTTAAATTCTTGAAAAACTGGTCAGTGCAAATGCCTGATCCAATACATGGGCAGGAGGGAGTAAGGTGTGTGGTGTTGGGTGTGTGTGTGTGTGTGTACATGTGTGTGTGTGTATGTGTGTGCGTGCGTGTAATCACAAGAAAGTAGCATGGTAGCAGAGATCCAATTTGCTAAAGTTCCCAGTACTATTTCTTTGTGAGGTGCCACTGTTCTATTGTATTTAACATTGTTGTAGTGATATCCTTGGTTAGAACTGAGTTATAGTAAGTGAAGTGGTTCCAGAAGAACATAAGCCTACGTATGGGTTCTCAGAATTTTTTCTGGATTGTTTGGAATTGGGTCTTAGACCTGATTAGATTTGAAGGTATTAAGGGTCCTGATGTGAGGGAACATTGACGGTTTGTTGCAGGAATTCTCCACCTTTAATGCCCACAGTTCTTGGTCACACTACTTTCAAGAATGAAGAGGTAGACTGGGTGAAGAATGGTAGGTAGCAAAGTGAAGTTTACTGAGCAATAGTATAAAGCTCCTGGAGAGGGAGGGAGCCCAAGAGGGTTGCCTTTGGAGTTCCTAAGTTTAGGGGTTTTTATGAGCACTTCTGCCGAACTATATTGAGCAATCAGGGTGTGCTGAGTTGTGCCAATCAGGGCTTTGGTCATGTATCTGTCTACCGATCAGATTAATGTCTCTGTGCTGATGGTATTTTTTGCTGACATCTGGGGGCTTATGTCTTAACTGCCCCTTGCCTGTGATACTGACAAATGCTTTGTGGTTAATTGTCTTATTTTGGGACGTTTTGCAGAAGTCATTTCTGCAAAGGTTGCAAAGCAGAATGCTAGCGTAGTCCTGTCTAAGCTGCAAAACAGGATGTTAGTGCTACCTTATTTTTGCTGTCCTGACTCCATATTTTCTTGTTCGGGACCCTGACCCTGACTATCTAACTGTCCAACTAACTTCTAACAAGTTCATGTGCAGTAGCAAGACATTTACTCAAGAGGCTCTCACTGTTCACTTGCTTGGTTGACTGAAAACTTGCACCAAAAAGTGGCCTATTGTAAATGAAGTTCAAGTGCCAGAACTTCTTTGGTATATTACAGAGGAAAGTATCTAAAGGCTTAGCGAGATCAGGATGCTAGAGTAGATTTATCATGTAAGACAAACTCATTCACCCCTATCTACATCCTCTGGAAAGATAAGGAAGAACACTACTTTGCAGAAGGCTGTGGGATATACATTCAAGAAGGCTTTGTCTGCATCCTCAAAGTACTCTGTGGTGGCTGTTTTGGAAAGGACAGTGGGAACTGCTGCCAGTGAACTGTGATCCCTGAAATTAATGGGGATAATAGGGAGATGAAGTTGAGAGGGTCATGTGAATAATTAATCGTCAAAGACAAGGTGATCACAGTTAATATGATAGATAGCAGACCTGAAGCACTAATCAGAATGGCTCAGCATTTTTTGTCATTAACTCATCAGTGTCCCTAGATCTGAAATAGATGGGTAGCTTATTAGAGTTTTACTTGATCTATAAAAGCAGAAACATTTTTTTAAGTTGAGTGAACATAAGTCAGACTTGAATCACAGTAGCCACAGATCCTCAACAAATTCACAACTGGTAGAGCCTTTTGAATGAAGGGAAAAGAGGTCCCCTCAAGGAAAGATGCTATTTATGCTCTCAGACCTTTAGCCAAATAGCATGTTTGTGCCAGAGTCATCTGAGTAGAATGTTCTATTAGTAAAAGATAACTTTATAACAGAATATTTGACAATTCTACCATGACAAATATAACTTTATCTTAGCTTTTTTGGTTATGCTTAATTGCTAAAAATATTATATAAGGATTATCCTTATGGTTGATTACCAGTCAAATCAGAATGAGGCAAGTTTAGAATTTGAACATCTATTTGACTGTCATAAGATTTACCTTTAGTAGGAAGCCAGAATAGAGTAGCTAATTATATATTTAAGCAACATTTAACAATTTTATAGGAGCATATGATGAAATTATTTATAGCAACATTTGATATATATATATATTTTAATATAGAGACACAGGTTTTTTTTTTTTAAGATTATATTTATTTATTTATTTGACAGAGAGAGAGAGAGATCACAAGCAGGCAGAGAGGCAGGCAGAGAGAGAGAGGGAAGCAGGCTGCCGCTGAGCAGAGAGCCCGATGCGGGGCTCGATCCCAGGACCCAGGGATCATGACCTGAGCCAAAGGCAGAGGCAGAGGCTTAACCCACTGAGCCACCCAGGCACCCTAGCAACATTTGATATTTTTAACTTTAGCCATCCCAGATAGGTGTGGAGTGATATTGTGGTCTTAATTTGCCTTTGCTAATGACTAGTGATGTTGAATGGCTTTTCAGGTGCTTATTTGAAGTCATTTCATCATTTCAGGTGAAATATCTGTTCATATCTTTGTCCATTTTCTAATTGGGTTGTTTGTTATTTTACTATTGAATTTTGAAATTCTTTTTGTATTCTAGATACTAGTCCT
The DNA here is from genome assembly GCF_963455335.1 of Martes martes. Classification (NCBI taxonomy): domain Eukaryota; kingdom Metazoa; phylum Chordata; class Mammalia; order Carnivora; family Mustelidae; genus Martes; species Martes martes. The sequence goes on along the minus strand of NC_137891.1, from coordinate 87,629,087 downwards.
TTGTGGATATATGGTTTGCAAATATTTTCTCCTTGTCTTCATTCTCTCAACAAAATCTTTTGTAGAGCAACAGTTTTAAATTTTGATATGGTCCAATCTATCCATCTTTCCTTTTATGGATTGTACTTTTGGTGCCAAGATTAATAACCCTTTGCCTACTCCAAACCCTGACCATTTTCTCCTACTTTTCTATAAAAGTTTTATAATTTTACATTGTACATTTAAGTTTATGATCCATCTTGAATTACTTTTGTTTAAGGTGTGAGGTTTAAGGCAAGGTGCTTTTTTTTTTTTTTTTTTTTTTACCTATAGGTGTCCAATTGCTCCAGCATCATTTGTTAGAAAAGACTATCCTTCCTTCATTGAATTGCTCTTGCACTTTATAAAAAATCAGGGGACATAGTTGCGTGGGTCTGTTTGTGGGTACTCTGTCCTGTTCCGTTGTTATATCTATGTGTCTATTACTTCACCAATACCACACTGTATTTCTTACTATAACTATATAATAACCCATAAAATAACCTACCTAGTCAGGTAGAATAATTCCTTCCACTTTCTTCTTTTTCAAGATTATTTTAGCTATTTAAGAGTCTGTTATTTACATGTAAGTTTTATATATGTGTGTATATGTCTGTAAAATATTTTGCTGGGATTTTGATAGGAATTATACTAAACCTATAGATCAGTTTGGGGAGAGTTGACATCTTGAGATGTCCAGTCATGAACACAGTATATCTCCCCATTTATTTAGGTTTTTATTTTATTTTTTAAAGTAAATTAAAATTTTAAAAAAGATTTTGTTTATTTATTTGACAGACAGAGATCACAAGTAGGCAGAGAGGCAGGCAGAGGGAGGGGGGGGGAAGCAGGCTCCCTGCTGGGCAGAGAGCCCGTATTTAGGTTTTTAAAATTTCTTTCATCAGTGTCTTATAATTTTCAGCATACAAGTTCTTTATTTGCTTTGTTAGATTTGTATCTAAGTATTTTATTTTCTTTGGAGTATTGTTTTTAAATTTTAAATAGGGTACCTGGGTGGCTCACTTGGTTAAGCGACTGCCTTTGGCTCAGGTCATGATCCTGGGAGTCCTGCATTGGGCTCCCAGTTCCATGGGGAGTCTGCTTCTCCCTCTGACCACCCTCTCATGCTCTCTCTCACTCTGTCTCTCTCTCTCTCTTAAATAAATGAATAAAAAATATTCAAAAAATAAATTCAATTAAATAATTTCCATGTATTCATTGTTAGTGTACAGAAATGCAGTTGATTTTTGTGTGTTGATCTCATATCCTGCAATCTTGCTGAACTCATTTATTAGTTCTAGGTTTGTTTTTTCCTTGGAATTTTCTTTTTTCCCTTGGAATTTTCTTTACAGACAGTTATGTCATCTGCAAATAGGGACATTATTTCTTTCTTATTCATCTATATGCCTTTTATTTCTTTGTTCTTGCCTTAGTGCAGTGGCCAGAACTTGTGGTATGATATTGAATAAAAATCCTGAGAGCAGACATCAATTTCTTATCCCTAATCTTTGGGGGAAGTGATGAGATAACAAAAGGCAAGGGAGGATAAAAGGGCAAACTGACACTCCACAGAACACCTCCCCCTCTCAAGGTGGGAGTGTGATATATGTGACACTTTTCAGGCACTCAGGACTGCCCAAGAACAAAGGAATGAAAAAGCAAATGGTCAACTGATAAAGATCACAGTTGTACAGGACATAAAACTCTATCAGTTTGTAACTGTCTTAATGATTTACAAGAAAAGCACAATCTTGAGAATAGTCGGACCTCTAGGAACCTATAGACTCCATTTCCTGGAGCCCTAACGTCACCTTCCCCCTCCATAGAATGAAAAACCCTATATAATCAGTTACTTATCACACTTAAAGTGCAGCTTTTTCTGCCCACGGGTCCTATCCCTGTGCATTAACAAAACCACCTTTTTGCAACAAAAACATCTCAAGAATTCTTTTTTTAAATTTTTTTATTTATTTGACAGAGAGAGAGAGAGATCACAAGTAGGCAGAGAGGCAGGCAGAGAGAGAGAGGAGGAAGCAGGCTCCCAGCTGAGCAGAGAGCCCGATGCGGGGCTCGATCCCAGGACCCTGAGACCATGACCGGAGCCCAAGGCAGAGGCTTTAACCCACTGAGCCACCCAGGCGCCCCCATCTCAAGAATTCTTACTTGACATTTCACTCTCAGACTCAAAGCATTCAGTATTTCACCACTAAGAATAATGTTAGCTGTAGGTTTTTTGTAAATGCTCTTTATTAAATTGAGAAAGTGCCTCCTAGTCCTATTTGTCTGAGAATTGTATTCATGAATGGGTATTGGATTTTGTTGAATACTTTTTCTACGTCGGTCGGTGTATAGTATGTTGTGTCTTCTTTAGCCTGTTAATACAGTGAATTATGTAGAGGCCGCTTTAGACAACAGACTTGAGCAATGGAAACCTAATCACTGCAAAAGGGCCCTTAGCCACCCCTGGCTGAATACAGACAGGCCTATCAGGCCGCCCACCTCAGAATATCCATAGGCTTTAACTAACCAGTGGCCTACTTACAACTGGGCACAGTAACCAAAAAGGAGAAAATTCCATGCATCGCCATACTTCCTCATCTTCCCTCTTTAAAAATAGCAGTCTTGTGGCAGACAGCCTCTCCTTTGCGTTCTTGCCCACTGCTCCCTGGTGATAGATTCAATAAATTTCTATCTCCTTTGTTCTGCCTTGGGTGAATCCTTTCACTGCCCATGCCACCGGCTTCCACCTGATCGTCGCCCCACATTTGGGGCTCCCATCTGATCAAAAGGGAGACACCACAAATTATATCAATTAATTTTTAATTGTTGAACCAACCTTGCACACTTGGAATAAATCCCACTTTGTCATGATGTATAATTCTTTTTTATACATTTCTGGATTCAGTCTGCTAATATTTTGCTACTGATTCAATTTGCTAATATTTTTGCATTTAAGTTCATGAGGGCTATGGTTTATAGTTTTCTTTGGTATCATCTTTGCCTGGTTTAGGTATCAGGGTAATATTAGCCTCATAAAATGAGTAGGAATGTGTTCCTTTCTCTTGTATATTCCAGATTAGATTGTGTATAATAAATGTTACTTCTTCAAATGTTTCGTAGACTTTTCAGTAAAACCATCTGGGTCTGGAGATTTGTATATTGGGAGTTATTTAAGTACAAATTAAATTCTTCAATCTTTACAGGATTTTCAGAATGTCTATTTTATCTTGATTGGGTTTTGCTAGTTTGTAGTTACTGAGAAATTAGCCCACTGCTTTTAAGTTTTGGAAGATTTTTTTTTTATTCATAACAAGCCTCTTCCAACCACACCTGAGTTTATGTTAATGTGGGGGACACTTGGAAAGTAGAGGGCTGGTTGCCAGGAGAACTAATTGTGATTAGAAGGTTGGAGTTTCGGTCCCAACCTCCTACCCTTGCAGAGGGGAAAGGGACTGGAGATGGAATCAATCACCAACAGCCAATGATTTACTCAATCTGGCCTATGTAATGAAGCCTCCATCAAAAATCCCTGATGTGCAGGGTCTGGTGAGCTTCCAGAGTGGTGAACACATGGAGGTGCTGGGAGAGTGGCGAGCCCAGAGAGGGCATGGATGCTCTGTACCCTTTTCCAAATACTTTGCCATCTGCAGCTCTTCCATCTGGTTGTTTCTGAATTTTATATATATTTTTATAACAAACCAGTAACCTAATAAGCAAATCGTTTTCCTGAGTTCTGTCAGACACTCTAGCAAGCTAATTGAACTTAAGGAAGGGGTTCTGGGAACCTCTGGCTTACAGCTGGTGGGAAGCATGGGTGGTAGCCTGGGCTGATGACTGGCATCTGAAATGGGAAGAAGGCAATCTGGTGGGACTGAACACTTGACCTGTGGGATCTGACACTATCTCCAGGTAGACAGTGTCAGAACTGAGTTAAATTGTAGGACACCCAACTGGTGTTGCAGAATTACTTGATGTGCGGAAAATTCATATAGCTGGTGTCAGTGAAGTAGTGTTGTAATACTGAGACTAGAGGAGACAAACTAGGGATGTTTTTCTTTTACAGCAAGTTCACTGTGAGGTAAGTTACTCTCCTAGTTCTCACTGCTTCACTCAGGGTGCTCTCTGAGGCGTCTGATGATGCTATAGGCATTCCTCAGTGTCCCCTGATTTTTTTGAACCCGAAGAACATCTTTATTTTCTCCGGCATTGGCTACCCCATGCTCTGCCATTATCTTGACTTTCTTTGGATAATTTCATTCTCCAGACGTGCTGACTTTCTTCCATTTGCTCTCTTAGCTCTGGACTCTTAGGGCATTGGCTCAGCTCGGGTTCTTAGAGGAAACACACACAGTGGGAGCCACAGTCAGGTCCCAGCTACAGTTCCCAGGGCGTGTTTAATACACATTCCAGGACCCCACAGGCTCAGAGAAAACATAGAGGGAAAAGCCCTCAAAGAGCAAAAACAATAACCTTATTTTACTGATGAGGAAAACAGACCCAGAGACTAAGAGATTTTTCCCAAGCTCCCTCACTACTAGATGGCAGCAGAGTTACCACACAAACCTTGGCCTCAAGTTTCTCTGTCCAAAGCACATAACACATCCCAAGGAACCCACATCCAAATTTCAGGGGAAATTTGGGTCAAATTGGGTCAAAATTTGGGTCAAACACAAGTATTTCCACTGTTAAAACAAAGAGCCTTTCCTGGGACAATTATTTTGTCACAATTCTGTAGTCTTATTTTTTATACTCAGTTTTCAGTAGTGGTTGACACAGTGGGATCAAGGAACACAAGTATTAAGTAAAATTTATCACAGCCATAATTAAAGTATATTGATGTGCTTTAAAGACATCAGGCTCCTGTGCCAGAAGATCTTCCTCCTGAGAGCGTGCACTCGGTCTGCCTTGTTCACCCCATCTCCCCAGTGCCTCCACAAGAAACTGGCACATAAAACATTCAGTAAATATTTGTGGAATAGGTAAATAACAGTTACCAGGAACAATTAAATTTACTGATGTCCTCTTCTAATCACGTTTCCAAACAAATCCTATCCTGGGTCTATGCTGAAGAAATAAAAGCATGGCCCTAGGAAAAGCAGTCCAGGATTTGGTATTTTCATTTATTTACTATTATTTTTAAGGTAAGCTCTACCCCCAACATGAAGCTTGAACTCACAACCCTGAGATCAAGAGTCACATGCTCTACTGACTTAGCCAGCCAGCCAGGCACCCCGTAAAGCAGTCTAAAATTTCAATACCAGCTTCATCACATATCACATATGCTTTAATGGATGATTTCACTGTCCTCTTTCAGCCTGTTCTGCTCTCATCTAAAATAGAGAAGGAAGCACTAACCAGGAGAGTTTCTGGATGTTAAAATAAACATTAGCAGAGAAAGCTCCCAATCCCAGCATCATAGTTATTGGTGTGCTTGTTAAAAACATCTGAGGAATATATGAAAAATGCACAGCTAACATTATACTCAGTGGTGAAAAACTGAGAACTTTTCCTCTAAGATCAGGAATAAGATAAGGGTGTCCATTCTTACCACTTTTATTCGACACAGCACCAGAAGTCCTAGCCATAGCAATCAGACAAGAAAAAGACATAAAAGGCATCCAATTTGGTCAGGAAGAAGTAAAATTTTCACTATTTGCAGACGTATATAGAAAACCCTGAAGACTCCACCAAAAAACTATTAGAACTCAGTAAAGTTGGAGGGTACAAAGTTAATAATCAGAAATCTGTTGCATTTCTATACACTAATAATGAAGTAGCAGAAAGAGAAATTAAGAAAACAATTCTATTTACAATTGTACCAAAAAGAATACAATACTAAGGAATAAACTGAACCAAAAGGTGATATACCTATACTCTAAAAACTATAAGATGTTCATGAAAGAAATCAAAGATGACACAAACAAATGAAAAATTTTCCATGCTTATGGATTGGGAGAATAAATATTGTTAAAATGTCCATACCACCCAAAGCAATATACAGATTTAATGCAACCCCTATCAAAATACCAACCACATTTTTCACAGAACTAAAATAAATAGTTCTAAAATTTGTATGGAACCACAAAACACCCTGAATAGCCAAAGCAATTGTGAAAAAGAACAAAACTGGTAGTATTGCAATCCCAGATTTCAAGACATACTACGAAGTTGTCATAACCCAAACAGTGTGGTATTGGAACAAAAATGATACTTAGATAAATAGAACAGAATAGAAAGTTCAGAAACAGACGCATGCTTTTTTTTTTTTTTTTTTTTTTTAAATAGACTGCATGCCCAGTGCGGAGCCCACTGCAGGACTTGAATTCATGACACAGAGATCATGACCAAAGCTGAGAAGAGTCAGATGCTTGACCAACTGAGCCATCCAGGCACTCCTAAACTCATGCTTTTATGGTCAAGTAATTTATAAAAAAGGAGGCAAGAATATACAGGGGGAAAAAATCAGTCTCTTCAATAAATGGTGTTGGGAAATTTGGAAGCTACATGTGAAAGAATGAAACTGGACTGCTTTCTTATACCCTACACAAAAACAAATTCAAAATGGTTTAAAGACCAAAATGTGAGACCTGAAACCTAAAATTCCTCAAAGAAAACATAGGCAGTGACCTCTTTGACGTCAGTTGTAGAAACATTTTTTCTAGATGTCTCCTTTGGCAAAGGAAACAAAAGCAAAATTAAACTATTGGGATTATATCAAAATAAAAAGCTTTTGCACAGTGAAGGAAATCAACAAAACAAAAAGAGAGTTCACTGAATGGGAGAAGATTTTACAAATGATGTATCCAAAAAGAGGCTTAATATCCACATATGTAAAGAACTTATACAACTCAACACCAAAAAAACAAATAATCCAATTAAAAAAATGGACAGAAGACATGAATAATCCTTTTTCCAAAGAAGACATACAGATGGCCAACAGACACATGAAAAGATGCTCAACATCATATCATCAGGGAAATGCAAATCAAAACCACAATGAGATATACACTTGTCAGAATGGTTAAAATAAAAAGCACAAGAAGTAAGTGTTGGCAAGTAAGGATGGTGTGGAGAAAAATGATCCCTTGTGTACTGTTGGTGGGAATGCGAGCTGGTGCAGCCACTGTGGAAAACAGTATGGAGGTTCCTCAAAAAATTAAAAATTGAACTACTGATATGTTCCAGTAATTCTACTTCTGGGTATTCACCCAAAGAAAACAAAAGCATGAACTTGAAAAGATATATGCAGCCCTATTTACTGCAGCATTACTTACAATTGCCAAATTATGGAAGCAAGTGTCCACCCATAAAGAAATGGATAAAGAAGAAGTGATTTTTATGTACAATGGAATGTTACTCAACCATAAAAAGAATAAAATCCTGCCATTTGCAACAACATGGAAAGAACTACAGGATACAATGCTAAGTGAAATAAGTCAGAGAAAGACAAATACCATATAATTTCACTCATATGTGGAATTTACGAAACAAAGCAAGTGAACAGAGAAAAAGAGATAAACAAAAACCAGACTCTTAAATATAGAGAACAAACTGGTGGTTGCCAGAGGGGAGGTGGGTAGAGGGACGGGTGAAGTAGGTAGAGGTTAAGAGTAGACTTACCATGATGAGCGCTGAGAAATGCATAGAATTGTTGAATCATTATATTGTACACCTGAAACTAATATAACACTGTATTAAGTATCCTTGAATTTTAAAAAATAGCTGGGGATATAGCCCAAGAAACCACATTTCAGACAAATTCCCCAGGAGTCTTTCTTGCAAAGGAAAAGCCCCACCATTATGCAAACAACTTGAGATGAAAACCCTCAAAGCCCTAACTGCAAGAAGAGTGACTCAGCTGAAGCATGGGAGTCCTTTGTTCAGGGTGGTCTTTCAATGGTACCTGTCCCTGTTTTCAGGGAAACAGTGTCCCAGCTGATTTGGGAAACAAAGAAAAACACTGCTTCCCCAGTGCATGTCTTTGGCTCCTTCTGTTCCCCGCCGCCCCTTTTTTCTCTGCTCTAACTGCTGGGTGATCTCAGCTCTCCTATGGAGCATTTCGTCATGAGGTATCCTGTTACTGTCTTCTCCTCTTGGTGAAAGAGAGGATGGAGATTAGTCTGGATCTCCATAGTTCTAGGATTTCTGCTAAGCCACCTCAGTGAGCTGAATGAAATCACGACTGATGTAAGTCAGGTCAAACAAGAGGATCCCAGAGGACGAGATCATAAGGGCAGCCCCTCCTGGGGAGTAGAACAATGGCATGATCAATGTCAGATCTTAAACATGGGGAAAACATAGCAACTATATTATGAAGAGGATGCTGCCATGGAGAGAGAGGAGGGTGAGGACCATCGCGAGGAGTGTGAGAAGAAACAAAAAAGTAGATTAAATGAAGATGGAAACAAATGGTGTTTAACTTGGGTGGGGAGGAGGATATTTACCGTTGAGATAGAGTTCCGTGAGACTCCTTTTCTGGGAGAGTGCTGGATCTGGGAGGCAGGCTCAGCATGCCAGAGCTTAAAGACTGAGGCCCTGGGGCACTGCAGCCCCAAAATTGCCAGTAACTGTCTGGAGTTACAAGCACAGACATAGAATGAAAGGAAAGCTTCTTACCCAGAGAGCCTCTGCCTTTTGGTTGTCTAGCTAAACCAACACCCAGTGCAACCTGCTCTAAAAGTCTACTCTCTGGACATTGCCTATTTTAGCAGCCATTTGCAGTCTTTTTATACCTTTCTGCCAAAATTGCCAACCAACCACCTCTAAAAACCCAAAATACTGTTGCTTGTTCAATCCTCTCTATGTAAGTACAACATCAAGGCATACATATTCCCACCCTCCCACCCTTACTGAGGACTGTCATAAAGTCATTCCTCATTCCCTTTTAATTAAAATAGATTGTGTGGCTCTTTCTCAATAAAAAATCAAAGAGTTTTAGATATTTCTCTTTGAGTCCTCTCCAGTTTCCAGATGTTCACATTCTTCAAAAAATGAAACAGTAACTTAAACATAAATGTAATATTCTACTGAGATATGACTCATTAATTCAGTAGAAGATTTCTTTCCCCCCTGACTTTTGATATTCTTCTTAATGTACTCCAATATCATTTTCTTGTTTCATTTAAATCGAGGTCAATTTTGACCTCCTCATGTCTCACCTCTCACTACCACCCCTGCCTATGGGATGCTTTTTTGTTTTTGTTTTTAAAAATATTTTATTTATTTATTTGACAGACAGAGATCACAAGTAGGCAGAGAGGCAGGCAGAGAGAGAGAGGGAAGCAGGCTCCCTGCTGAGCAGAGAGCCTGATGCAGGGGCTTCATCCAGGACCCTGAGATCATGACCTGAGCTGAAGACAGAGGCTTAACCCACCGAGCCACCCGGGCACCCCGGTGCTTTTGTTTCTGCCTTTTTTTTGGTATGAATTTTATTTTTACACTTGTTGGTTTTACATTTCACTCTGGCTGCATAAGGTCAATTTCCAATAAATCCCCTTGAATATGGAAGTGGACAAACATTCTGATGTTGATTTGCCCAGCTGATGATTTTTTTTATACTTTTATTCAGGTTACCAGTATGCTGAACATGAGCGCACTTGGGAGGTATCTTGACTGATTTGCTGAAGGTTGTCATAGAGCCATTGTATATGGCTCATGAATGGGACCTACCTAGAGAGCATGGTACAATCTGGCCTTAGGTACTTGGTGGGTAATCCATGAGCTGCTTGTGCAGAGGTGTTGAGGGGTGTTATGGCTGAGATCGCCAAGGGAGGCTCAAGTGTGGCAAGGGAGGGACTTATGTGATCCACCTTCTCATTCTCACTGAGGTTGAAGCACGAGACTGTGGAGGATGCCGTAAACCTGAGGCAAAGGAGAAAACTAGCTCCAGGTCAGGCTTTCAGTGGGTGTTGTGGGGCAGAATACAGAGATAAGAATTCAGATTCTTCAGGTCAAGGAGTAGACCGACTGCAAAAGGTGACTGATGCAATTCAAACCAACGCTGGTGATGGAAGAATCATCCTGTGTGGTTGGAATCCAGGGGCTCTGCCTCCCCGCCATGGTCTCTGCTGGCGCTGTGCGGTGAAGGTGAGCTGTCCTGCCACTTGGGCCACGGGTCTCGAGACATGGGCCTGCGTGTGGCCTTCATCACCCACTACCTGGGCCCTCCTCACCTACACGCTCGCACACATCACAGGCCTGAAGCCAGCTAACTTCGTACATACTTTAGGAGATGCGTATATTTACCTGAATCATGTTGGGCTGCTGAAAACCCTCAAAATGCTTCTAAAAGTTGAGACAATCGATGACTTCAAGGCTGAAGGCTTTCAGATTGAGGGGTACGATCCTCACCCTACTATTAAAATGGAAATGGCTGCTTAATAAAGTACTTTTAAGGAGGTGTTTGAAGGATCATCAATCTTTAGGGGTTGGATGGAATCCCCAGGTGAAAGCTCGTTTGCCCTCAAGGAAGAAGGAACTAGGTCAAAAATCTATTGGTGACCACAGTTATTATTAACTTTTAAGGATATTGCCACTGGCAAACATAACCTTGCTGGTTCTCTTAGTAAAAAAAGGCCTCTAGTTTGGTTAACTCACCAAGGATGTGTGAAAATGCCAAGGTTGGGAATAAAGTCAGGAGAGTGAAAATTTATATACTGTTAAAAATGTGTACATGCATTTCAATCCCACATTTTTAAAAAAGATTTTATTTACTTATTTGACAGAAAGAGAGACAGCAAGAGAGGGAACACAAGTAGGGTGAGTGGGAGAGGGAGAAGCAGGTTTCTTACCGAGCAGGGAGCCCAATGCAGGGCTCGATTCCAGGACCCCAGGACCATGACCCGAGCAGAAGGCAGATGCCCAACGACTGAGCCACCCACATTTTAATAAAGAAGGTCAGTGAATTTCAAGAATTACATATAAGCTATTCCCCCCAATTTGAGCAAGCTGAAAAACACCAGCAGTCATAATAATGTACAGTCGTGGTCATAAACATTTAAAGTTATATTTGCTTTAGGGACCCCTGGGTGGCTCAGTCAGTGGGCATCTGCTTCCAGCTCAGTTCATGATCCCAGGGTCTTGGGATCAAGTCCTGCATTGGGCTCCTTGCTCAGCGGGGAGTCTGTTTCTCCCTCTGCCTGCTGCTCCTTCTGCTTGTGTTCTCTCTCTGACAAATAAGTAAATAAAATCTTAAAAAAAATAAGGTTATATTTGCTTTAAATATTGCTGTAATAAAGAAGTGTTCTGCAAAAGAAAAAAAAAGAAGAAATAGCTAATAGAAGAAACTCATTTTTCCTTTAACCTTTTCTATGAATTTTTAGGCCATTACTGGTTATAGCCTTTCCTCACAAATTTGACTCTTTGTATTCAATACCTATAGACAATAATTTTTAAATAAGAATTTATTAATTTGATCCATTCATTTAAAGGTCGATGTCGATGCTTCCAAGTTCACAGCCAAGAATAGGGCTGGAAAAGTTCTGGAGAACATTCTTCTAGACCGTCCAGACATCATGTCACAAGACATCCTAGGCAGAGCCGGAAGAGTGACTCTGAGCGTAAGAATGAGGGGTTCCTAGGGGGACACCTGGAGCAGACTGTGTCGTGCCTAGGGAGGGAGGGAGAGACAGAGCGGCCGTGATGTCTGCAGGGATGGAGGGAACTCTTCACTGACTACTCCTTCACTGACTACTTGAAAAAAGCTGACATTCCTTTCCCTCCTTACTCACATTCAGCTGGAAGTGAGAAAGGGAGGGAGAGTGCGCTAAGCAGGGATCCAGTTCGCAGCTAGTGACTCCCTGGTTATGTGCAAAGATGGAGCAAGGGACGTATACACTAACTGAACTTCCCAGAGCTATTCACTCCTGCATTCCTAGGGATGTGTAGATAGGACCTTATAAGCAGCAGCCATCGTATTCAAATTGAGAATAACGATTACAATTTTGGCTCATGTGGGTCTAGGCAATTTTTGTACCTTCCACCCTCTTCTCTTTGTCTCTGTAACTGGGTACTGCTGTGGAAAGGGGGAACATGGAAGTGACCAGGTTGGGGCTTTGCCCTCTGTAAGCTGAAAACTCCAGTTTGCTTTCCCAAAGGCCCTCTTCTTGTGGTGGAGCTGAGGCACAGACTCTGGGTTCTACCCATGGAAGCCAGATGTGGATACTGTCAGAGGGAGTTAAAAAACTCAGACAAGTCATAGCCCTGGGAAGCAGATGCTCTCAAAGATATACTTTCCTGCAACCACCAAAGTTAGAGCCTTAGAGCCTTAGCCACAGAGAACCCCTGAGGGCTTCGTGCAGTGGCATGAGAGCGTGATGTGGCTGAGTCACACGCGAGCAGGCCACACACTCATGCACAATGGCTGGAGCTCTGGGACAGTCTCTCCCATGTATTAGCTGCTACTGGGATGCTGTAGGGGCTCTGGCTGCCATTCTCCTGAGCCTGACAGGGGAGAAGGGATGTGGAAGTACTGGTCTCCGAGTGACAGCCTCCTGTGGCAAGTATGGGAATATGGGCCCTTCACATATGGGTGGTGGCAGGTCGTATCCAGGGCATGGGGCCGTGGTAAGAAAGTGGGATGTGGTCCTCCCTCTGTTGATGGGGGCATCGTGGAAGTCTCAGTTCTATCATGTGCCAGTCAGGCCATTAGCCAGGTGCAGGACCAGGTAGTGTTGGGAGTTACATGAATGGGCATAGTGTCAGACAGCCCTGAGCATGAGACCCAGCTCTGCCTGGGGCAAAACACTCAGTGTCTTCATGTATAAAGTGGGGACAACTGTGCCTTCCCTGCTTCTCTCTCTGGGCAGATTGTCAGGAAGACTAGGGAACTGTACACACACTGACATGCCTTTTCACTGGGAGCCTATGTGCCCTTTGAGACTCTAGATGTGGACAGAACCAATTTTTCCCCTTTCCTACTTTTTCCTTGGTCAGCACTGCTGAGCACGTGTTCCAGCCTCTCCTGCAGGCGGTCATTGAAGCAGATGGACTCCTCCAGGCGCTGGCGCAGGTTCTGGATCTCCACAAGATTCTTTTCCAGTAGGTCAGCCCCTGTTGCATCCCACCAAAACACGGGAGAGGTAAGAGGTGGGGAAAGCCAGTCACTCGTGGGCAGCTATGGAGACTGCCCAGAACTTCTCTTCCAGATCCCTGCCCATCCCTGTAATTCTGTCAACTTCTTTCTCTCACTTGGGCACCCGAGAAGCAGTAGGCAAATTCGTTTAAAGAGCTCGTAGGCTTTCAAACACAAGATGGCCCCACAGGGCCTCCTCCCAGATAGAGGCCGAGTACATCTGAGAGAGATGGACACTGGGCTGGAAAACAAGGGTGAGAATCTGCTACAGGCCTCCAGGTAGGACTGGCCAAACAATGAGAAAGTTGGTCTATTTCCTGGTAGCAATCCAGAAGGCCTCTCTCTCTACCTCATGCCTATCTTACCTGATGATCCATGACTGAAAGTCTTTAACATCCACCCACTAATAGAAAGGCTAAGGTAAATGCATATTGAATTAAATCAGGCAGTGAATAATGAGTGATACTGAGTGTTTTCCTTTAACCACTTTTGGTGAAGAGTGACAAGGAGGGGCCTGGTAAGGTGTTAGGACCTGAAGGAGGAAAAGGAGAGAAGGGAACTCCTCTGAGGAAGCAGAGGATGCACTAAGGGAAGGGGAAAGAGGCCAAAAATGGGCTTCATCTACCAGGACATCTTGCTTAGGGCCAGATTTTTCTCTGAGGGTTTCAAATGTCTTATTGTTGCACTGTTTGGGTCCCCGAAACTGACATGCTTCAAGCCATTCCTCTTTATGGCTGTACCTTTAGTCACTGGTGGCCAGGACACCTGGCTCTAAAGTCAATAGCAAAGTTTGAGAGGCAAGACTGACTTATAGTTGCATACAAAGGATGTGTGAGTGTACTTGGAGAAATAGTCTCCCATCCTGCAGTAAATAGCTCTTGACCTAAGGAAGACCTTTCCCATGGAGTCCAGAGCTGGGAATTCTAAGAACAGTCTCAGTGTAGGCCTAGAAAGATTATAGCCCAGAGAAAAGGGAGCCCATGAATGTGAAACAACTCATCCTCTCTGTGGAGTGCTTCAGAATGCCCCTGACTTCCTGTATTCTCCTGCTTACCATGAATTCCTGTGGAGGGGGAATGGGAGAGGCACTTAGAAAGGACCAGCACTGGGCTGGCATCTTATTCTCTGGCTGAGCCACCAGATACCACCCCCTTCATCTCACCCAGTTCCGTAAGCCAGGATCTAACAGAAGAATAAAAAAATCCTTGGGCCCGGAAAGAATGTGCTCATTCCCAACAATGGGCTCTACTTCACAATCCGCTCCTTTGTGTTTACCAGAGGGCTTGGAGTTGGGCCGGTACAAAGAGGAGAAGGAGGATAGGTGCCCAGATGCATTCATTTTCTGAGGCCGCATCTCCTGCCGTGGGCCACTGCTCCCCCAGTGCCCTGGGTCTGGCATCCTGCTCACTTGTGTGGCGCTGCTTGGAGGGTAGGAGGGCTGGGCAGATCTGGCATCTGGATGGTTGCTGAGCGACGAAGCTGAATCAGCAGGAGTGGCCGGGCTGACATCTGTCCAGAAAGGAACATGAGGGAGAAACCAGTGGGAAGTCAGAAATAAAGTATCTTAAAGATAATTATACTGGGTTGAATAGTGTCCTCCAAAAAGTCATGTCTACCTAGAACCTCAGAACGTGACCTTATTTGAAAATGGGTCTATGCAGATGTAATGAGTTAGAATGAGATGATACTGGATTAGGGTGGACCTTCGTCCAACATGACCGATGTCCTTAAAAGAATAGGAGAGGAGACACAGATAAAGAGACACACAGGGTGAGAGGACCCCAGGATGAGGGAGTCAGGAGGCAGACACTGAAGTGATCCATCTACAAGCCAAGGGAGGCTCCCAGCGACCACCAGAAACCAGGAAGAGCATGGCCCAGCTGACACCTTCATTTCAGACTTCTAGCCTCCAGAACTTGGACAGAACAAATGTCTGTTTGTTTTAAAACACACAGTCCGGGACGCCTCAGTGGCTCAGTGGGTTAAAGCCTCTGCCTTCGGCTCAGGTCATGATCCCAGGGTCCTGGGATCAAGCCCCGCGTCATCGGGCTTTCTGCTCAGCGGGGAGCTTACTTCCTCCTCTCTCTCTCTGCCTGCCTCTGCCTACTTATGATCTCTCTCTGTCAAATAAATAAATAAAATCTTAAAAAAAAAAAACCACAGTCCATGATACTTTGTTACAGCAGCCTTAAAAAAATGAATACAGTAATCCCTGGACTGAAGACTAGAGCAGATATCAGAACTCAAGCACAAGCAGTGATTTCTCTGATTCCGCCATAGTAACATTATTCAAGATATGTCTCCTTTAGCAAGGGAAACAAAAGCAAAATTAAACTATTGGGACTACAACAAAATAAAAAGCTTTTGTGCAAAAAAAAAAAAGCTTTTGTGCAGCAAAGGAAACCTTTGACGATAAACGACAACATACTGAATGAGAATATCTTGCAAATGATATATTCAATAAGGGGTTAATATCCACATATATAAAGAACTTACATAACTCAACACCAAAACCCCCCAAATAATCCAATTAAAAAATGGACATGGAACACAAACAGACGTTTTTTTCAAAGAAGACATACAGATGGCCAACAGACACATGAAAAGATGCTCAAAATCACTCATCATCGGGGAAATGCAAATCAAAACCCCAAAGAGATATCACCTCTCACCTGTCAGAATAGCTAAAATAAAAAACATAAGTGTCAGCGAGTGGGAATGTAGAGGAAAAGGAACCCTCATTCACTGTTGGTGGGAATGCAGGCTGGTGCAGCCACTGTGGAAAACAGTATGGAGGTTCCTCAAAAAATTAAAAATTGAACTACCAATATGATCCAGTAATTCTACTTCTGGGTATCTACCCCAAGAAAACCCCCAAAAGTATGAATTTGAAAAGATATATGCATCCCTATGTTTACTGCAGCATTATTTGCAGTTGCCAAATTATGGAAGCAAGTGTCCACTCATAGAGGGATGGATAAAGAAGATGTGGTGTATATATACAATAGGATAGTACTAAGCCATAAAAAGAATAAAATCTTGCCATTTGTGACAACATGGAAGGAGCTACAGGATATAATGTTAAGTGAAATAAGTTGGTCAGAGAAAGACAAATACTGTATGATTTCACTCATATGTGGAATTTAAGAAACAAATGAACAAAGGAAAAAAGAGATAAACAAAAACCAGACTCTTAAATATAGAGAACAAACTGGTGGTTGCCAGAGGGGAGGTGATGGAGTGATGAGGGAAATAGGTGAAGGGGATTAAGAGTGAACTTATCATGATGAGCGCTGAGAAATGTATAGAATTGTTTTTTGTTTTTGTTTTTTGAGAGAGAGAGAGAGAAAGCGAGGATGGGGTAAAGAGAATCTTAAGAGAATCTTAAGCAAGCTCCATGCCAACCATGGAGACTGATGTGGGGCTCAATCTCATGACCTTGAGATCATGACGTGAGCTGAAACCAAGAGTCAGATGCTTAACTGACTGAGCCACCCAGTTCTCAGGCGCACCAGAGAATTGTTGTCACACTGTTGTACACCTGAAATTAAAATAACTGTATCTGACTATACTTGAATTTAAAAAAAAGGAAAAACAAAGAAGTAGTGGTTAGATGTAGTATTTGAGGGTTCCAGTGCATGCACATGAGAAGTATAAGGGCCCCTATCCTGGCTCCCTCCAGGATTCCCAGTGCTGGAATGATCCCAGGGAGGAACTGCAGAAATGTCTCCTCCAGTAGTAGAACGCACTGCCCCTCTTAGAAATCTTGAGATTAAGGAGATGAAGCATTTTGCTGGTCTGTGAACAGGTAATATACTCACCCTTCATGAGACTGTTCTATACTGGGGATTGTTGGAGGAGGAAGAGAAAGGGAAAATGGCTTCCATTAATAGCCGACATGTAGAGAACTTAAACAAGTTGATGTTCCTGGTGCCTCCCTCTCCTCCTGTCTCCTACTCTGGATGCCTTCTGAGGCTGAGGGAGTCTCGGAGGATGGCAGGTGGTGATTTGGATCCCACCCAGAATGGCTCACGAGACTGTAAAAATAATTCTTTTTTTAAAAATGTTTTTAAAGACTTTGTTTATTTATTTGTCAGAGAGAGAGAGAGAGAGCGAGTGCACAGGCAGACAGAGGGGCAGAGGGAGAAGCAGGCGCCCCGCTGAGCAAGGAGCCCAATGTGGGACTTGATCCCAGGACACCGGGATCATGACCTGAGCTGAAGGCAGCCGCCCAACCAACTGAGCCACCCAGGCGTCCCTGTAAAAATAATTCTTAAATATAGCTTAGATTGTCTGACTCCTGTCCAAAGAATGACTGGTTTTTTTCTGCATGGGGGATTGCAGAGGCAAAAATATATGGCACCAATGACGCTATGAGAACCTGGCTATGCCCTTTGCTGTCTCCCTTTGCGGAAAAAACCCCTCCTAGGTAGCAGCTAGGTATTCAGCTAAAAATATGAGTTAGCTCCCTTTCAAGGATTATTATCAAGGGCCACAGAGTAGGCAATTTCTCCTGTGAGCAGATAGGAGTGAAGTCCTTAGTTCCCTTCAACCAAGTCAGGTTCCTCTAAGGAACTGTGTACTTAAGTCAACATCCGGTAGATCTTCTCCTTCCATTATGTATGGCATTACCTAATAACCGATTAACTAACATCACTGTGAAAGAAAGAAGAAGGTAAACTACATAAGCCTTTAGCACAATGCCCGACAATGTATGCACTCAACCAAAAGGTGATTCCCAGCCCCTTCCAAACCTCCTTTACCCCCTCTCCAGAAAACCCGCTTACTCTCAACCAAGGTCACAAGAGGTCCAATCCATCAGTAACAGTGGTCAGCCTTCTCATGTCCTGGTCTCCCCTGGCCACACAACACAGAAAATATGCCCTACACTGTACACAGAAGGCAACGGGAAACAGCCTCTTGCCAGGACAATTCTGCCTCACAGGGAAGCTCCCACATCAATCACACTTTTTAAAAATACTCTAGAAGTTTGGCTCAAAAAAGCAAAGGAGGAGCAAGTGATAAGCCATTGCCCCTCTGAGAGGATAATGACTTCAGATGGAAAAAAAAAAAAGGGCTTCCGTCTCCCTCAGAAAAGCTAGTGGTGGCGGATAATAAGGCCAACGCCACCCCAGAGGTCACATCTCCAGTGTGACCATTCCTACCAGTCATGGCAGGAACTGCAGGTGAGGGGAAAGTGTGCCTGCCCCTCTGCCTCTGTCTCTCAGGGTAGCAATGAGGAGGAAGCAAGTGCCTTTGGGCAACTGAGTTCAGGGATGTAGGTAAAACCCCATGGGCCCATTGGAGGGGGTCATGTACACAGCAAAGGCAGCCCATATATTTATAAATTCTTGGATGAAAGTGCAATGTGTATAGGATCTTTTCTCACATGCAGAGTGTCACAATGAGTGGAGTGGGGCAAACACTAGCTCTAGAAACCCAGCAAAAGAGGTATGTGAAGAGTGACTGCCTCCCTGCTCTGTCCCTGGCTGCTCAGGCCACAGTGCAGGGGACCGTCTGAGTGGCTGAGCTTTCGTGTTGTGCAGGCTCAAGGTGAATGGCACCCCCAGCTGGGCACTCTTCCGTAAGTTCCCTGACTTCATTGAGCCTCAGTGTCCTCGGCTGTGTTGTAAAATTGGGATACCACCACCTACCTGAGAGATTGGTTGGTTGTGCCGATTAAATGAGGCAAGAGATGTAAAGTAGTCAATAATGTGAGCATTAAATGTGTGCTCAATAAATGTGAACTCCTCTCTTTCCTTGGTTTCTTTCTTTCTTTTTTTTTTTTAAGATTTTATTTATTTTTAATTTTTTTTTAATTTTTAATTTTTTAAGATTTTATTTATTTATTTATTTATTTGACAGAGATCACAAGTAGGCAGAGAGGCAGGCAGAGAGAGAGAGGAAGCAGGCTCCCCGCTGAGCAGAGAGCCCGATGCAGAGCTTGATCCCAGGACCCTGGGATCATGACCTGAGCCAAAGGCAGAGGCTTTAACCCAACTAAGTCACCCAGGCACTCCTCTTTCCTTGGTTTCTATCGTCCTGGGGGAAACACTATGTTGCTCTCGTCCTCAGTGTAAAATGAGAAGCAGGAATAGTACCAGGTGAAACCTACTATGGTTTATTCATTGCCTAAAACAGTCAATTCAGGGGGAAAAAAATCAGATATAGCCAGAGACAAAGGATGGTTTCTCAGTGTTGTCCTCACTGGGATTTGCTTGCTATAGTTCCCTAAAAATAGAAATGCTTTTCCTGGGAGGGAAATTAAAGAAAAACTGAGCAGGAAAAAATAAAGGTTTGATTTTAAATGTACTCTCCTCCTCCTACCCCCCCACCACAGCTACCCAAAGCCCCTGCTTGGGGGATTCTGGGAAGGGGCAGGCTGGTGATGGATACAGCCTGAACCCGAGACACGTCCCAGGTAATGAAGGTTCAGAGGACAATTTGGCTGAATCATTAGAATGATGGATGGGCTCTGCAAATCCAAAAACGATAAAGAATATTTAGTGGCAAACAGAAAATAGGAACCGTGACTGTTTACTGCAAGGATTTCAAGATCAGAGGCCCAATGTGAGTGAAGTTCATGCCCATGATCTGAAAGGTGACATGACTGGGTTACAATGATAAGGGAGTGTTTGCCCCTTCCTCTTCCCAACTCATGATTCCTCCCCTCAAGTCCAACACCATGTATGTGCCAGAGAGGATCTGGTGGCTGAGGATGTGTGGGACTAGGAATGGAAAAGAACCACCTGACACCCCTGGGGCCTACGCTTGGAACTAAGTCCTGGGCCTGTGCTCTCCAGGGACATCAGGGTGGATCTGCAGGGCCTGGCTGCAAAGATACCTGTTTTTGGTGTAGACAAAGGAGCAAGCACCTAGCAACTGGACACGGTCTGGGTACTCACCGGTCACATCCACTGAAGGGCATGCTTCTGGCTCTTCATGAAGCAGGGAGGTACTGCTGGAGGATGGATGGGCAGCAGACTGGCCACGGTTGCTGGAGTGTATCTGGGGCAGAGTCTGGGGCTGGGCCTCCTGCATGGTCCTTAGGACTTCTGTCACTTTACCCTTCATATGCTTCTCCCTTAAGATACTGGTAGGGTAAGAAAGAGGAAAAATAAAGGTCACCTGAATGACACGGCTGTAACGATCTGGTGGCTCGCAGGACAAGCTCCAGAAGTCAAGGAGACTGTTCCTTAGGAGGAGAAGCCAAACAGTTCATTTCTGTCTGGGGGTGGAGAGTGGGGGGCAGGGGAGAATAGCAGTGGCCCAGAGCCTTGGCCGCAAACATCCCGAGGAAGAGAGAAGACCCATTCAGCCCTTTCAATAATGCTCCTGACTCCTTCACAAGACAACCAGAGGTCTTTGAGGGTTCAACACACTCTGTGAACAATGATGCTTTCAGTAATATTTGCCGTGGCCCATTTAAAACTGCTTCCGAGGCAATGAGGCCTCCCAGGTGTCTTGTAGTTTCTAGACCTTCCCGAAGTACTGTCATACAGTGAAAAGCTTTTTCTTCTTTTGTGAGGAAAATCTGTAGCTATTTAACATCTGCCAGCACCTCTGGGATCACCATGGAAGAAACCAGATACAATTTTACTCTGGTCTTTAAAGATCCAGGGGAAATCAGAGGGGGTCCCTGAGGACTCAGGAGACTCACAAGACTGGGTAGTTAGGTTAGAGCAGGTCAATATTGCTAAATTGATGAACTAATAGAGAATGGGACCAAAATAATAATAAATTTAAAAAATAGGAAACATGACCTCTTCATCACTAGGGACACCTCATGATTTGATATTATAACCAGCCATTTGCTTTTTGTGGGGTGTAAGAGCTCTGGCTTTGAGTTTCTGGCCCTTGCTTCTAAATCCTTCACCAGATTATATGATCTACAGCCCCTGAAAATTAAGAGTTACCTGAGGGTTCGCAGCATCTGTCTTGCTTGATTCTTCTCACTTGTACAGTCATCTGAAAACCAGATTCAAAAAGGACTAGTTCTAATTTAAGCAGGTCTCATTCCTCAGATTACAGAAAGACACTGACTTTTCTCTGGGATCAGATGTGACTACTTGATTTTCCAGTCCAGGATACTCTGAGTTTTCTCAGGAGACATTGGGTTGAGACTTTGGAGGCTTTCCTAACTTTCCAGAACTTACTCACCACAGAAATCATCATCTCTTTTTGCTTTGTCATTGGACAGAGTCAAAAGCTAAAAATGTCACTTTTCCTACAGGTCATGAGACACTTGTCCAGAGGCCTCTGGACCACTCTAACCAGAGTCTCCAAGTCCTGCCAAAAGGCTGGGTTTTGGCCTCACATCTGTATACCCTGTCACAGCTTTCATGCAGAATCTATTCCTGTCTCTGTAGGGGTGACAGACATCCCTGTCCTACCTCTGATCTGGTATCAGAAACCCACACAGTGGCCTCAAGCCTGCTCTTACTATGTGCCCTCAGGTGCTCTAGGGAATATTCTATGAATAAGGCACCTGAAACTAAATTTCCCACCACCAGTTTGTAGTACATACAGTATCTAAACCATGCCCAAATCAGCATGATTCTTTTACCATTTTTTTGAAATGCACTGATTAATATTGCTGATTTGATCCTTAAAACAATCATGCTGGTATTACTTGACCTAATTTTTTTAGGTGAGAAAACAGAAATCAAGAGAAGTATGAATGTGTCCAGAGCTAGCAAAGAACACATAACAGACTAGAGCCACGGTCTTCAGATCCTAATTCAGGGCTCTGTTCACAGCAACCAGCTGCCCCCATTCTACCTACCTTGCTGCCGCCAGTTAGTTTCAGATAAATGCTATCACCCCCCAGAGATATCTTTTGCCCTAGCAACCACATTCCGTGCGCGATGAAGCAGCTGGTCATCATCCTGGCATCCCCATTCCTGTGTGCTTCTCTTCATTGTTCTTCTCCAGCCAGTTCTGACTCCACCATGGTTCCAAGATGGTCATTACAAAGCAGGACATCAGATTGAAAAGTCACTTGTAGATGAGTTTGGGCTTGTCTGAGGCTGGGGTCCTTGGGAGGGACTGAAGATCCTCCCGAGCCCTGGGACCAGCTTACCTGTGCTGAATTTGCTGGCAAGGCTCTCTGCCAGCAGGCTCCCCTTGGTCAGCTGCTCACGGAAGTGCTGTTCCATGTAGCGGTCAACTTTATTGCTGCTAAGGAGCTCCTCAAAGGTTTTTGCCATATTCCTGACATGCTGGATGAGAAGGGAAGAGAAAGCTCTCCCCATCCTCATCTTTTGCCTTAGGTGGGTCAACTCTCGAGCCTGATCCTGGATCAAGGAACGGTATTTCCTAAAGTGGGAAAGAAACAGTAAATAGGGAAAGAGGTGACTGATAGGGTATGGTACTTCAGCAGAAGGTACTTAGAGAACTTCACCCCAAGATCCCCTATACTGAATTATATAGCACATGTTTCATGACCTGAATGTGGTAAAGGGAATGAAGGAAGGAATACAAAGCTTTCTTCTGCTTGGAAGTTCTCTTCCAAACGTGTCTTTCCCCAGCCCCACACTTCTGAAAATGGAACCAGGCTTTCTTCTCTAGTTCTGCTTTCAGATCTGCTGCCAGTTGCTCTCTTCGGTTTATAAACCATCTCAATACAGTAAACAAAGCCAGGCATTAATTGGAAAGTTGAAAGGAAAAACAATCATCTGAGAAAAGAAAACACTTGTTCCAGGCAACAGGATTCTTCTGTCACCAGGATGGAGCTATCTGCGTCCTTCCTGTAGACAGTCAAGGCTCCATGGGTAGGACATCTTCAGGCTTCTTTAATTTAACCACTGTATTCTGCCACTTCTGTATGCTCCAGCGTAACTAACCAGCACAGTGTTTTGCTCACAGTGTTCAGAAGAATGATCTGAAAAATGACCTCCAAAAAATGACGTGAACTAACTTCATATCCCATAATATCCTGGCCAACATGGTGACTATTTGTTACAGAGGAGAGTAAAAGAGGAGGTTTTAGTTCATCTTGTTCCTGAGAGAGGCAGCACGGCTGGATGAATGAAGAGGAGGCAACAGGCCCAGATCGTAGGCCCAGGGTGCTCTCTTTACCCTCCTGCTGCAAACTTGGGAAGTCACTTTACTACTCTGTGCCTCAGTTTCTTTGTCTGCAAAGTGAGGGTAAGATGACCACTTGCCTTTTTAGAAATGTGATCAAGATTGAACTTGATTTTAAATGTTGGGATGAGTAGAGCAATGCCAATAAAGCATTAGTCTTATCAAAAAGAAGACAGTTTGTCACTCATGACTTTGGTAATGGTGAATTTATCAGACCAACTTGACATCCCCTGTGCTTCTGTAGGTGTGCTAGAGCAGAACCAATGACTTCCAATCTCACCCGTTTTTCTTGGAGACTCTGAGCCAGCAGGGAGTACAGGGGCTAATGGTTTCCTGAGAAGCTGAAATTTGCCTGAGGCCCCAGTCACTGGTTTAGAACAGGGAATCCAGGTGTTAGAAGGAGCCAGAATGGAGATCAGACAGGTCATCCCCCAGGTAGCATCAGATCCTTTTGAACCTTTTAAATCATGTTATACTTTATTCATATTTCTTTCTTTTTTTTTTCTAGAATTTATTTATTTGACAGACAGAGATCACAAGTAGGTAGAGAGGCAGGCAGAGAGAGAGAGGGGGAAGCAGGCTCCCCGTGGAGCAGAGAGCCTGATGCAGGGCTCGATGCAGGGTTCGATCCCAGGACCTGAGATCATGACCTGAGCCGAAGGCAGAGCCTTTAACCTACTGAGCCACCCAGGCACCCCTTACTCATATTTCTGACCAATGTTTCTAATATCATTAGGCAGTGGCTGGTTCCTAGAGTAAAAGCGCTTTCAGAGCTGGGAGTATTTTAGTCATCTTATGTACACAGCCAAACCCAGAGGAGGCTCTCAGTAAACATTTCTTCCAGTTATGGGAAACTGAATCCTTACAAACCTCCACTCAGCTCTCACTGTGTTCCTGTCCTAAATGTCCTCTCAGGGATCCTATGCATTTTCCATTAACGCAGAAAACCCTTAAGAAAGATCCTGTACTCACTTGGGGAGCTCTATGAAATGGGAATGTCCTCTAAGACTTGCAGGATATTGTTAGTCCTGGGTCCCTGACATTTCCTAGTTACCTTCTTCACTCTAGGCACAATACTCAAGAACCTCTTCTTTGGAAAACAAAAAGGAGGAAGCATTTACTGAAATTAAATGGGCTTTACAGAATTCTCCTGCGTCGGGACTTCCTGACTATCCTAAACCTTTTACGTTGTTTGTTCAGGAATGTAATAATCAGGTTCAGGGAGCCCTTAACTCAAGAAAAGGAAGGGAAAAATAGCCCTACAGACTATTATAGCTTACAATTGCATCCAAAGACCAGGATATACCCAAATTGTTTATAAAGGGTGTAGCTGCAGCCGCTAAAATTACAGAACTTTCCCTGAAACTTGTTCAGGAAAATGAATTAAATTTACAGGTTCTTCATGCTGTAGAAAGTTTGCCAAACACACCATATACACCATTTCTCAGCTAGTAGACAACATTTTTGTGAGATTCTACTCTTGTTTCCTCAGTATTCTTTCCAGCAACTCTTTTTTTTTTTAAGATTTTATTTATTTATTTGAGAGAGAGAGAGAGAGAGCGCACAAGCCGGGGTGGGGGAGAGGGAGAAGCAGGCTCCCTGTTTAGTGGGGAGCTGGATTCCTGCAACTCTTTAAATCCTGCTACTGTCCTATCCTTACATAACAGAGGAGAGACTCATAACCCTTGAGTTGATTTCAAATCAAACTCCCAAATTAGATTTACAAGAAACCCTATTAAATGCTAATCCAGATTTAGTACTCTGCGTTGATATCTCCTATGCCAAAAATTCTGAAGGAAAATCTCAAGCCAAACCTGCTGTCATGACACAACATGAGTTTTCAGGAAGGGGTGCCCTTTCTTTACTTAATTCAGCCCAACCTGCAGAGGTGTTGGTTCTCAGGTCTGTAAATTGGTTCTCGGTTGGTTCTTGGGCCTGTAAATTGACAAAAGAAAAAACTGCAAATATTTATACCAATTGCAGGTATGCCTTCGGAGTAGTTCATGACTTTGGTATGCTCTGGAAACAAAGTTTTTTTTTTTTTTCTTTTCCTTCCAAGTAGTTTCTATACACAATGTGGGGCTTAAACCCACAACCCTGAGATCAAGAGTCACGTGCCCTAACACTGAGCCAGCCAGGTGCCCCTGGAAAGAGAGATTTTCAACATCAAGTGGTACAGCTATAAAATAGGATCTCAGGTTGCTGACCTTCCCTCTACATTATTAGTGTCCTCACAAGTTGCTATCACAGAAATTGAGGCTCATACCCTCCCATGCGACGCTGAATACCAGGGAAATGCGATGGCTAACTTTTGTGCTAAGGTTCCCAATGTACCAAAACATTAAATAAATTCCATAAAATGGCCAAGGGATAGATACTAAACCTTTTAGTAAAAGCATTTTCCTGAATTTCCACAACCTATGGTCCACTGTAGGTTCAAGTCAGATTACTTAAGACAATTTGTATACTAGACAAAAAATTGTAAAAGTGGCACCAAGAAGGATGCACATTTATCATAAAAAGAGGACTTTGGAGGGTGCATATGACTAGCTTGTGCTTCCTGGATCTCTCAGTTATCACTCTTGCAAGTGCTTCAAGTGACTACGCACCACAGAATTGACTTTTCATATTATGAAAAAATATCATGGGTGATTATTCTAAACTAGCATGAAGAGTTTATTCAAT
The DNA here is from genome assembly GCF_963455335.1 of Martes martes. NCBI lineage: Eukaryota > Metazoa > Chordata > Mammalia > Carnivora > Mustelidae > Martes > Martes martes. The sequence continues at coordinate 87,603,226 of NC_137891.1, read as the reverse complement.
CATATAACCTGGTTAAAACCATTAAACTAACCCCAGGGACTGCTCCCCAATACCTGGACCATTTGAACATTTTCAGTTATACTTTTTCAACTGTCTCCTTCTATGTGCTATCAATATGTACTTGTGGTGGTATATTTCTTTTCTAGATGGGTAGAAGCATTCCCATGTGGGCAAGCTGATGACACCACAGTAGCAGAGAAATTACTAGAAAATGTTTTCTATTCTGGGCAATCTCAAATGAAATTTCAAGTGACAAGGGGCTCACTTTACCTGGATGGATTATAAAACAACTAATCAAGGTTATTCAAATATTATGGCCCTATCATTGTCTCTATCATCCTCAGACTTTAGGGAAGGTCGAATGTACCAATGATATTCTAAGATTAAATTTGGCAAGTTGACTGAAACCACAGGAGTACCTTGGCCTAAAGTGTTACCCTTAGCCCTTATGACGATGAAGTCAACATCTTTTGGGAAACATAAATTAACACCTTATGAATTTATCACTAGGCAACCCATGCCTTCAATGATAGAACCCCATGCACATCCTGCTCTTGTAAATTCTAATATGACCCAGTACTTTAAAGTATGAATGTAATATTCAAAAACTTAAATTCAGCACATCAAGGAGGCTTTTAGAGACCTTTGCCTGATGAAAACATTATACTTCATACACTGGAACCTGGAGACTGGGGGTTCTGAAGGAGATATCAGTTAAAAATAGCACTTGTGCCTTGATGAAAAGGGCTCTACCAGATTCTATTTTTTCACACAGCAGTTAAATTATAGGGTATTGAACGTCAGGTCCATGTCTCTCAACTAAAGAGAACCCCTCCCTCAATTCTTGGGCTTATCAACCTATGGCTAACTTCAAATTAAGGATTTCCAGGAAAAACAAACAATCTTCCCTTGAAGCAGAAACAAGGCAAAAGTGGATAGCTTACACCCAAGACCACCGAAAAAGTTTCTGCTAGATCGCTTATCTTTTTCCAGGACCCATTTTTATAACAATTATCATGATATTACTGCTCTATAAACTAACACAGGACATTCACAGTCATGTTCCCTTTTCTGTTAGGGATTTTCTCTACTCACTAAGGCCTACCATTCAATGCATACCCTCCTTTACTAAGCAAAATGATTGTTGGTGTATACCTGCTTACATGCTCAGGAACACTCTCAGTGAATATTAGAACCAACTCCAGAACCATGCTCGGATGGCAGGGAAGTGGCTTTACAAAAAGGTTTGATATCCATCCCTTGGCCATTTAACTAATACTTATGGCCAATTAATCTGGTATTGGGAGGAAGCTTGGAAGCCATAGGATAGCCCATAACCACTGCAAACTGCATTGCTGGAAATTTGTTTCTATGCATAGGCATGGCACTGGACCTAATTTAGGTATGTTCTAGACTCACTCTATAATCACACACTTTGGTTTGACTCAAATGATGAAAATTGGCTTCTATATATAACAACACAGATTTTAAAATAGATAATGACAGTGATACTTTTGATTATGCTATAAGGAAAATACTGAATCCAAACTTAGCTTATTTTGCAAAAACAAACAAACAAACATTATCTTGGGCCACTTCTTGCATATGCCTCTGAAACTCATAGATGACATTCCAGCTGTTCTCCCACATTGGAATGAGGCAGTCACTTTAAACCAATCCTCAATCATTAAGAAAACTCTAATGATATAATCAATCATTGAAAATAACAAACAACCTCTGCATTCTCACTCTATAAGCCGTTATAACAATACACCTCTGAGCCTCATTCCAGCTCTCAGTTTGAGAGCTTCCAGGGGTAAACTATTTTTATGTGCACAATAAACGCTGACTAATATTTTAGTGGTCTAGTGGTTTCAATCTTGCTATGTCTAGATTTTTGACACTCAGTTCTCTCTAACTTGATCCTTCACACCAACTTTGGCTACGTAGGCACCCCCCAACACCTCTCCCTTTCTTCTCATTCTCTTTTTCCAACCAAGAAGATGCTCCTCCTGTCTGCTCTTTCACCTCTGAGATCTCAGCATATAATGTTGGCACAGTGTTCCTTGCAAAATACACACATGTGCACACACGTATACATGGACATAGATGTGCACAGGGGTCAGGGTTTGGTCCTGGTTGCAGTTACTAAATTAATAGATCTTTTAACATCCCCAGTCCTTTAAGATGTAGAAAATACAAGTGCAGGAAAAGGCCTCATTTTATTTTACAGATGAAGACCTTGAGCTCCACAAAGAATAAGAAATGTATCTTGTATATGTAACTAATATCTCAATAAAGCTGGAGTGGGAAGAAACACAACTGAGCTCACATCATTAGTTGGTGGAAAAACCATTATTAAAAATGTTGGCTCTCGGGGCACCTGGGTGGCTCAGTGGGTTAAGCCTCTGCCTTTGGCTCAGGGTCCTGGGATCGAGTCTTGCATCCGGCTCCCTGCTGAGCAGGGAGCTTTCCTTTCTCTCTCTGCCTGCCTCTCTGCCTACTTGTGATCTCTCTCTCTCTGTCAAATAAATAAATAAAATCTTAAAAAAACAAAAAAGAAGGGAAGGAGGAATGAGTAGACAGAGCACAGAGTATTTTTTTAAGGCAATAAAGAGTCCTTCTATATGTTACTCTAATGGTGGATACATATCATTGTACTTTTGTCAAAAGTACAAAGGAATGTATAACACCAAGAATGAATCCTAGTGTAAACTATGGACTTGGAGTGATAATGATGTGTGGATATATGTTCATTGATTGTAACAGATATACCATTCGGGGACAGCATGTTGTTGGGGCTGGGGGAGGCTATGCATGTGTGTGGATGGGGGAGGGTTGGGGGGATATACGGAAACTTTATAGTTTCCACTCAATTTTGCTTTGAATTTAAAACTACTCTAAAAACAAAGCCTTTTTAAAAAAAGAATAATTATGTGAATATAAATTTTAAAATGTATTTGACAAAGGGGATGTAGACTTTGTAAATTAAGATTCCAAGTTTCTCATATTACTTCTGCCAAAGGCTGCAACTTTAATCAAGCAATCATATTTTGGGCCTGAATGTTCTCTGGTCTGAAATGAGGAAACAAGACGAACTGATTTTAAGATTATTTTAGCTCTAATGTTCTTCTCTGGGTCAGTGAAATTTAAGTGGTTCATATTGACAGTGACCCAGTGAAGCATGAAGCAGAATTTTATCACCTTCAGAGCTGTGCCCAACCTCTAAGCAAGTTAGTTATGATGTGGTATATCAGTAACTGGTGTTCAAAGGAACTGTATAATGGATTACCTCCATATTATTTTAATGCCTTCAAAAAATTGTAAGCAAACTGGGCCACCTGGGTGGCTCAGTTGGTCAAGTGTCATGATCCCAGGGTCCTGGGACTGAGCCCCAGGTCATGCTTCCTGCCCAGTGAGGAGTCTGCTTCTCCCTCTCCTGCTTCCCCTGCTTGTGCTCTCTCTCTCTCTCTCTTTCTTGGTCAAACAAATACGTAAAGACTTTTTCAAAAAGCTGTAAGCAAACAGCCATTAAAAACACTGACAAATGTAGCCAACAGCCATTATTTGGCAATTTCCTGTGCTTATTTCAAGACCTGAACTTATCATAATTGCCATTCCAGAAACCAGAAACCGGGGACAATCTGATTGTCCTGAAATCTCCTGAGATAACAAGAGATTCTTAGGTGCTCTCATCAGTGCAGAAAAGAGACATTACTAATGTGACTGGAAGAGTTCCATGAAATCCCAATCACCCATGAAGATGATATATTTGGTGAATATATGCATTGTTACTTAGAATAAAACCAGCTTTCTCAGGATAATAAAAGTAACTGAAAATAAAAACACTCTAGGCTTTTCTCTAAAGAATTTCCAGAAAGATCTTAGAGAAAGCCCTATAATTAAACTACAGAGCCTGGATGCAGACCCTGAAAGCTGCTGTAAGAGCAATGATTTAATCCTGACAGTGGAAATCTCTTACCCGCTGTGGGACACAGAGGAGGATCCTGCCTCCTCGGGCTGGTTCTGCAGCCCGTCCACTCTCCTCTCAGCAGGTCCCTTTTCTAGGGGTCGCTGCATTCCAGCTTTTAGTTGGAGCATTTTCTCATGAAGAACCTCTTACTGCTTCCTTTAAAAGGAAAGATGGAAGAGTGTGTCTGGGTCTCCACAATGGCCAGGCTTTCCTCTAAAGGTACCTAGAGGAATCAAAACAAAATTATGGTTTTTAGGGTTGGGTTACTAAAGAGGATCCCATAGGAGAATAAAGGAAGGTAGGGGAGAACCTACCAGGAGGTAAAGGATGACACCTACAATGTGCCCCCTTGAAGAGTTCCTCCTCAGCCATGAGGACCCTGGTTACTCATTTGGTTGGAGGAAGGATATAGCAAGTAGGGGGAGATGGTGCTGTGAGGAGGAAGAGGAGGGTCCAGAGGTGTCTTAGGTTAAAACAAACAAGGAAACAAGGAAATAAGCAAATGAGGGGCGCTTGGGTGGCTCAGCCAGTTAAGTGTCTGCCTTCAGTTCAGGTCATGATCTCGGGGTCCTGGGATCAAGCTCCATGTCAGGCTCTCTGCTCAGCGGAGAGTCTCCTTCTCCTCTCACTCCCTCTGTTCTCCCTTCTGCCTCCCTCAAATAAATAAAATCTTAAAAAAAAAAAGAAATAAACAAATGAAATCAAATGGGCTTTAAACTGAGTAAGAGTTGAGTATTTTTTTAAAGATTTTATTTATTTATTTATTTAGATCACGTGTGAATTGGGGGAGGGGCAAAGGGAGAGGGAAAGAATTTCAAGCAGACTCCATGCAAAGCACAGAGACCAACATGTGCCTCAATCTCATGACCCTAAGGTCGTGAGCTGAGCCAAAATCAAGAGTCAGTCGCTTAACTGACTGAGCCACTCAGATGCCCCAAGAGTTGAGCATTTTTTTTAAAGATTTTATTTATTTATTTGATAGAGAGAGATCACAAATAGGCAGAGAGCAGGCAGAGAGAAAGGAGGAAGCAGGCTCCCTGCTGAGCAGAGAGCCCGATGCAGGGCTCTATCCCAGGATCCCAGGATCATGACCTGAGCCAAAGGCAGAGGCTTAACCCACTGAGCCACCCAGGTGCCCCAAGAGTTGAGTATTTTTGATTCTTACAGTTGAGATAAAGTTTCCTGGGAGTGTCCCTTCAGAAATCAGAAAGCCTTTATATCACTGACAAATTTTGAGAGTCATGAAGGGAGAAACAAAATTTGAGATACCACAGGTCAAATCCGAAGTCACTGGGACATCAACAATAGTGCCATGGAAAGGACTCCGGTTTCCATGTCTCAAGTTGTAATCACAGAATTAGAATGTTGGTAGCTACAGAACCTGAGAAAGTGATGCCTTCTGAGGACCTGCCATATGCAACATAAGGCTGCCTGTTTCTCCCTAGACGTCTCTATCAGTGGAGACCACCCCTGTTACCAGCCAGTTTTTTTTAAGCTTTTAGTTATTTGAGAGAGATATAATATCATATATATATTTCCACTATATAAATATAATAGATGTACCAATGTACCTATATATCTATATAAAATACATATATAATTTCCACTATATAAATATAATAGATGTGTGTGTATATATATACACACACACACACACATACATACATATATGGTATATACCTATATGATATATACTATATATGATATATACTATATCATATCCCAACTCTGTCTGATATTATATATATATATATATATATATATATACACCACCTTACTTCCATTAGGATGGTTACTATTTAAAAAATCCAAATAACAAAAAACAAGTGTTGTCAAGGATGTATAGATATTGGAACACTTGTGCACTCTTGAGAATGTAAAATGGTGTGGCCCCTATGGAAAACTATATAGCAGTTCCTCAAAAACTTAAAAATAGAATTACCACACAATCCAGCAATTCTACTTTTGGGTGTATACCCAAAAGAACCGAAAGGAGGGACTCAGAGATATTTGTACACCCATGTTCCTGGCAACACTGTTTCCTGTAACTAACCAACTGTAGCACAGTTAGCCACAATTTAAAAAACATGCGATACACATAAATAAACTCAAGAGCATAGATAATAGTAAAAAGTAAATTAATTAGGAAGTGATGTGTTTTGGGTATTTGTTATTTTGTTTTTGATGTAATTTATTTGTATATTTATTTATTAAAAGATTTTATTTATTTATTTGACAGAGAACACAAGCAGGCAGAGAGGCAGGCAGAGAGAAAGAGGGAAGCAGGCTCCCGGCTGAGCAGAGAGCCCCAGATCATGACTGGAGTTGAAGGCAGAGGCTTAACCCATTGAGCCACCCAGGCATCCCTGATGTAATTTATTTAATTGTTAAGTTGATATACTTTAATTTTTAGTAATGGTGGATTCCTGTGTGTTCCACAGTCAGCTCTGAGAGCCGGTGCTACCTGCCTGTACTACTGACAGAGTCCTGCCTAGGGCTGAAGAGCCTACAACTTGGCTGGGATGCCCTGGTTAACTGTCTCTGTGGCTCTGCGCTCAGGCTTGGAGAGGCCAGTAGTAGGACCTGTTGGTGTGACCATGACCATCTCCACACATCTTTCAAAGGATCTGGAAGAAGATGAAGAAACGTAGTTTGAAAAACTAATTTTGAAAGTTGTTACTGCTGCCTTATCCTTCCCTACCTCCTTATGGACTGTGTAATGATACTGCTGTGTGGTGTTGGGCTGTAAGCCAGCACAACCACTTTGGAAAGATTTTGGGGAGTTCTTCATAAAGTTATACATACACCTATCCTATGACCCAGCAATAGTACTCCTATTTATTTCCCTAGAGAAATGAATGTATACATCCAAGAAGATTTCTACGAAATGATTATAGCAGTGTTATTAATACTAGGCAGAAACCAGAAACAACCCAAATGTCTATCAGCAGGGGAAATGATAAATTTTTCTATTCTGTGGATTACTATTCAGCAATATAAATGATCAAATGACATACGGTCACATGAATAAATCCCTCCAAAACAGTATGTTCAGCAAAGGATGCCTCTGCAAAAGGATGATTTTGAGTATCTAAAACAGCTTTTTTTTTTTTTTAAGATTTTATTTATTTATTTAACAGACAGAGATCACAAGTAGGCAGAGAGGCAGGCAGAGAGAGAGAGAGAGAGGAGGAAGCAGGCTCCCTGCCGAGCAGAGAGCCCCATGCAGGGCTTGATCCCAGGACCCTGGGATCATGACCTGAGCCGAAGGCAGAGGCTTTAACCCACTGAGCCACCCAGGCACCTCCTAAAACAGCTTTAAAGAAAAGGTTTATTCATTTATTTGAGAGAGCGAGCAGGGGAGGAGCAGAGGGATAGGGAGAGAGAGAGAGAGAGAGAATGGTAAACAGGTTCCAGAGCCTGATGCGGGGCTCAATCTTACAACCCTGAGATAGTGACCTGAGCAGAAATCAAGAGTCAGATGCTTAACCGACTGGGCCACACAGGCGCCCCTAAAACATAGCTGTTTTAAGGTTCCTGTGAGTTTCTCATGTGTGATTCCAGTTACATAAAGTCCCAGGACTGGTAGAACAGGCAAAACTAAATTGTAGTCTAGAAATCAGAAGAGTGGTAGCTTCTTTGAGGTACTGTGAGTAGTAATTTACGTGAGGAAAATTTAATAAGTTGATGTTCTGTAAAGTTTGGTCTGGCTAATGGTTACAAGGGTGCACACATTTGTCGAGATTCATCCAATTGTATACTTTATATAGGTGCATTGTTTGTAAATTATATAATTGTAACATATTGTTAGCATAAGAACAAGATTATCTTTTTTAAATTGTTGAAATTACACAAAAATAATTGTTTAGCTTTTAGTTACCTCCTGACACATACTTTTTTTTCGTTTCATGTCTTCTGTAAAATCTAAACAAGAGACTCTAATGTAAATTAGAACTTTCATATTTTCTAGACTATGTTAGCGTTGGAGTAGGCGGTTAAGTTAGGTTCTAACAGGATAGCTAGAGCCCAGCAGAGAGTAGCAAGTCACGGCCAGCTGTCAGGAAAGTCAGAGGCCTGTCCTGGCAGCAAGCCACAGAAACTGGATCAAACCAGACATGCCCAAGATGGTTGGTGCCAGGACAGGAACCCCCTGACCAAATAAGGATGAAAAGATGAGAAACCCTGCTTTGATGAAATCCCCACCCCAAGTAATGAATATTCCATTCCTTACTTAACAACTGTCAATAAAAGATTGAAACCAACCCCGGAGTGGAGCGCATAGCTAGAGCGCTCTCCCTCTCTCTACTTCCCTCTCCCACCTTCCCTCTCCCTCTCTTTCTCTCTAGCTCACCAGCTCTCCTGTCCTGAGAGCATATCTTTTAGTTTAATAAACTTTCTTGCTTGTGTTACTTACTCTTTCGCTATGTTGCATGTCTGTCCTTGAATTCTTTCTTGGGACGAGACCAAGCACCTTCAGCAACGCCTTTGGGACAGACTGGGTCAACCCAAGGCCCCCAGGGTCTCCCCAGTAAACTTGGCAACACTAGGACTTTACTGATAATTCCATTTGCCCTCCTGTTGTCATTAATTTTATTTCAAATATATTTAAATCACACAGACATTATAATTATTGCTTGGGACAGTAATATTTATTTGATTTATTTAATAAATAAATATTAACACATATTTAACATATCCAGTATAACAAATATTATCAACAAATATATTAACATAATTATTAATCATTATCAATAATTAATGAATAATTAATAAACATATTAACATATAATATTATCACATATTTAACATATCCATTGCTCTTCATTCCTTTTTTCATTTCCATGTTTCCCTTGGGATCACTTCTGCCTAAGGAACTATCTTTTGTATTTCTTTTTCTGAAGGTATTCTGCTTATCTGGAAAGGCCTTTATTTCACCTTCACTTTGAAAGATATTTTGTCAGGGATTAAATGTGGATCAAAAATGATAGTATTTTAGCCCTTTAATAATGAATATAACATGCATATTTTTTCCCCCAGATGTTCCTATAACTTTTCGGTTTTCCTTTGATTAAAGAGAACAAAACAAGTTCTCTTGTTTTTATTCCTTCCTTCCTTCCTTCCTTTACATTTTATTTATTTACTCGACAGAGAGAGAGGGAACACAAGCAGGAGAGTGGGAGAGGGAGAAGCAGGAGCTCCATCCCAAGACCATGACCTGAGCTGAAGGCAGTTGCCTAACTGAGCCACCCAGGTGTCCCAGTTATTCTGCTTTTTAATCTTGTTTGAAATTGATAGAATTTCTTGTGCATTTGGTTTGATAGCTCATCAGTTATTTTTTAATCAACCATCACATTTATAAAACTGATTTTAATCCAATTTCCATCTCCTAATGGAAATACAGGTACATTAGCTTTTTAAAAACATGTGTACTTTTAAAAAACTCTCCTCTCTGAAGTTCCCTTCCTTTTATCTCTTTACACATACTTCAACTAGATATTTTATACTTATTATTTTTTAATTACTAATTCCTCTTCAACTGGGTCCAAACTGTTGTTAAAACCGTATGTTGTGGGGTGCCTGGGTGCTCAGTCGGTTGAGTATCTGCCTTCAGCTCAGGTCATGATCCCGGGGTCCTGGGATCAAGTCCCACCTCAGCTCCCTGCTCCGCAGGGAGTCTGCCTCTTCCTCTCCCTGCCTGTGCTCTCTCTTTCTTTCACTCTCTCTCTCAAATAAATAAAGTCTTTTTAAAAAACAAAACGAAAAACAAAAAACCCCCATATGTTGCTTTTTAAAAATTAGTTATCACCTATTTCTGTTCTAGGGTTTCCATGAGTTTTCAATAGATTCCTAAACTCCAGTGTAAATTTCCATCTTGTCATCTATGTCCTTGAACAGCTATATATTTTAGTGTTCCTATCTGAGAAGTCCAGGAGCTCAGTCATGTAGTGAGTCAGTTTCTATTGTTTGTTTGTTTTTCCCTCTCTTGCTCTTATTAGTTTGTATCATTGGAAAATGTCATTGATGATGGGCCTGATGTGTGAAAAACTATGGAGGCTTTGGATAATGTTCTCTTTTGGGAGAGACAGAGAGGCAGATCACCTCAATCCATCTCATGATTGAGCTGTTTTAGTTTGTACTGATTGGAAGTCTCAGTCTAATCTGGTTTTGCCTGCATTCTTAGCCAGTAGGTCTTTAGGGCTGCTGTCTAAGAGGTACCTTCTCTTTGGAGGGTCCTGAACATCTATTTATATGTATATCCTCTGCATCATGGTACCACTGAAACTGCTTTTCTTTCAGCCCTACACAGTTTGCCTTCATAGCTTCTTCCCTGCAGGTAGCTGAATTTGCAAATGCCTTGAGGGTGTGAACGTTAGAAACGGAAAACCTCAAGATTTAGCCTCCTGGAGTGGAGAGATTGTCAGGGGGAGATGTCACGCCCTATTACATTGCAGACCCAAGAGGAAGAGAAAGAGACCTTGCAAGCCAGGGAATGTTACTTTACTCTCCCCACAGGAGGAAGACAGGCTTTCCTCCTGCCCCAGCAATAGCACAGCCAATGAGGAACAGTCACAGCGCAGCAATGAAAAGCCACTATACTTTGAACTCCCAGTTCACTGCAGTAGTAGACCTTTTTGTTTAGAACACCTACCCAACTTCCCCTTTTACTTTTATAAAAGACCTCTCTGCTCCTTTTTTGGTGGGAGTTGCCAGTGGGTTTGCTATAGCTTGCTTGTGGGTTACAACTTTCTTCTATTTTCCAATAAACATCTTTTGTTGGTAAAATAACTGGCAGTTTTATTTTTAAGATTAACAAGGGCAAAACCTTTACCAAGCATCCAGCTCACATCCCTGGGTGCTACAGGATCTTGGCTCCTCAAGTCACAATGCCAGGACAGCCCCACAGGTCTTCCCAGCACCTCCGCTATGCTTCCCTTCATGGATTATTAATTTATTTATTCTATTTATTATTCTATTTATTAATTTATTTATTCTAAAATATATATATCTGTATATATATACAGATATATGTATATATGTATATATCTGTATATATATGTATATATATGTGTATATATATATCTGTATATATACACATATATATGTATATATACACATATATATATCTGTATATATACACATATATCTGTATATATATACAGATATATATATATATTTTAAAATATTTTATTTATTTGACAGACAAAGATCACAAGTAGGCAGAGAGGCAGGCAGAGAGAGAGGAGGAAGCAGGCTCCCTGCTGAGCAGAGAGCCCGATGTGGGGCTCGATGCGGGGCTCGATGCGGGGCTCGATCCCAGGACCCCGGGATCATGACCTGAGCTGTAGGCAGAGGCTTTAACCCACTGAGCCACCCAGGCGCCCCTAAAATATATATATTTTTAAAGATTTTATTTATTTGACAGACACAGAGAGAGAGGGAATATAAGCGGGGGGTGGGGGTGGGAAAGGGTGAAGCAGTCTTCCTGCCAAGCAGACAGCCCAATGTGGGGCTCAATCCCAGGACCCTGGGATCATGACCTGAGCTGAAGGCAGACGCCCAACAACTGAGCCACCCAGGCACCCCTCTCATGGATTATTTAAAGTCTGCTATTTTTTTTTTCTGATTCTTAGTAGCAGCCTTCTCCCCAGCTTCTCAGTCTCTGATTCCTGCCCAGGTCAATGTCCTGACAGGAAAAGGCAGAAAATTAATTTTGCTCCAATGAGCACCTCTCTCTCTTTTTTTCTCTCTTGCTGGCTCTGTGTGTCCTAGCTGCACTGGTGGTCTTCCAAAGACCTCAAACAATTCCTTTAAACCAGATTTTATCTACTTTTTGCAGTATATGGGCTGGTTTGCTACACATACTCCTCATCACTGAGGAAATCTACAAATTCTAGGTAAATTAAATGTTCCTACTTTGATTTCTTAAAAACAACAAAAATAGATTACTGGTATGTATTTGGACTTTCTTAAAGTATTTAGGGTAAGTCTGTTATAGTAACGTAACCTTAAAATACTTTAAAAAGAAGTTAAATTGTAAACGTAAACTGGTAAAAAGTATAAAAGGCATTTTAATTTTCATCGCATTTCAAAGTAAATATTATCTCTATTGTTATAGAGGAGGAAGCTGAAATATAAAAAACCCCAAATTTGACTGGCAGGCCAGAGCTAATGGAAGAGGCAAGATCAGATCAAAGTCTATCGGATATCAAAGCCCCCAAATTCATGTTCTGTGAGATTAAAATAGATGTTGGAAAATAATAAAAAAAAAAAAGTAAAGCAAAACAACTTTCATTCTATTAAATCTAAGATACTATTTGTTAAAAGATGTACTATATAAATAAAGAAAAGAATACTACACATTAAAAAAAAATAGATGTTGGATTACAGTGCATGACCACACTGAAATGAGCTTTCACAGTTGGAGAGGAAGATGAGAGAATATTTCGCATCACTCTTTGGTAGGGACCCTCCAGCGGTCTTTGCTGGGGAGGTGGAGGGGCTAGCATTGAAGCAGAGCTCCAATCTCCACAAGCATTCCTTGGAGGCACGGGCCGGGCAGTCTTTAGAACAACCTGCAGCAACGCTGGGGCTGGACTGATGAATGCAAGACCCTGGTCATGCCAGGTTTACCACTGCCCTGCAGTAGCCGAGGCATGGAATGGTTCTTTACCAGCCCAGGGAAAGCAGGAAAGTCTTTCTCTCAAAGCTGCTGATTCTAGGGATGAACTAAATCAACTAAAATGAGTTTAATGGTGAGTAGGAAGTCAGGACTTTGAAATAAAAAAATCTTGTGTGCAACTGACTAATGAGCTGGGTCTGCATTTTCCAATATGGTGGCCACTAGAAACATGGGAATTGAACATTTGAAATGTGGCTAGTGCTGAGAAACTGAATTTTATTTAGTTAACAATAACTAATTTAAATTTAAATAGCCACATGTGGCTAGTGGCTATAGTACAGGACAGCACAGGTTACAGAATAATCATTTTACCATAAACTTATTTGCTTTATTTTCCTGTAGCGAGAAACAGATTTAATAAGATCTCACACTCCAGAATGTGTAGTATTTCTCCACTTGCCTTGATACATCTGAATGTCAGTTCAGCCCCAGGGGCCATCTCTTCTGCTGCCTCTGCTTCCTCATCAGATCCACACACCCACCCCAAGGGAACGGGAGCCCCAGCCAGTCCTGCCCTCTCACAGGTGGAGTCTCAGTCCCAGGTTCTACCCAGGTGGTGGCTTCACACCTTCCTGCCAACTAACTGAGTTATATTGCTCTCACTGTGTTGGCCCAAGTGTGAGGTGGTGGTCATTGCAGTTTTCCTGTTTTTGAAGGCCCCTGGGAAAAGAGAGTGCAAATCCAGGCTCTGGTTGGTGGGAGTCCACATAAAGCTAGGAAATCTATGCTAATTAGGTGACTTAAGAGTAAGAGAGTCTTGTCAGCCATTGTGGATCAGTGGTAGATTTTTTTGTCCCACACCCAGGACACTGGATTTGATTCCCCAGAAGAGTGTTTACTGAATTTTGCAAAGCTAATCTCTCTATTGCATAGATAAGATTGTAGTATAAAAATGGAAGTTAAAGAAATAATGTTCTTAGAGGACAGAGGAGCATGAAGCTTTGTGGGAGGACCTGAATGCTGACAGAGAAGCAACCTTTAACAGGAGCCAAATGGCTGAGCCCAGGGAAGCTCTAGCACATCAGGGCCTTTGACTCTACTTGCTATTTCCTCTTCATTGCCCAAGTTCCTCCTGAGAGCAAGAGTATCCTGGAGCAAAGCAAAAGCAAAATGGATTATTAATTGTTGATTCAATTTCTTTAAGAGATACATGTCTGTTCAGATTATCTATTTCTCCTTGTATAAATTGGGTAGGTTATGTCTTTCAAGGAAATGGTCCATTTCACCTGAGTTATTACATTTGTGGCCATAGTTTTTCATAATATTCCTTTATTACCTTTTAATGTCCAAGGGATCAGGACTGATGGCCTCTTTCATTTCTTAGATTAGTAATTTGTGCCTTTTTTTCATTGATTAGAGGTTTATTAATTTTATTGAACTTTTCAAAGAGCCAGCTTTTGGCTTTGTTGTTTTTCTCTACTATTTTCCTGTTTTCAATTTCATTGACTTCTGCTTTAATTATTTCATTTCATTATTCATTATTCATTCATTCATCATTCATTATTCATTTTCATTATTCATTATTATTTCATTTCTTCTGCTTACGTACAATTTAATTTGTTCTTCTTTCTCTAGTTTCCTAAGGTGAACCTACTTTGCATCCTAGCCTAGGCTTTCCAAGGAGAATAAATTTCATTATCAGTTTTGCAAACCTTAGCTAACTAAGCGGACTTTTGGTTATTTTTAGTCAGTTATAGGAAATGTAAAGTACACTGTGCAGTTAAGAGTTCCTTTATTAATGTAAACTCACCTGAGTAACCACCACCTGGACTAAGGTATATTACATTTGCAGGCTCCGGAAAGCTTCCTCATGCCTCTTCCCAGGCAACATTCCACAGAGTTAGCCTTCCTTAAATTTCTATTACCATTTAGTTTTGCTTCTTCCTTGCCTTCACATAAATGGAATCAGAAAGTAAATACTATGGGGTTTTGTGTGTGTGTGTGTGTGTGTGTGCGCACACGTGGGGGATAATCTGACTTTATCCACTCTAAACTATGGTATAGATTTATTTGTGTTATTTTCACAGATTTTCATTGTTGTGTATATTTCATCATATGATTATATCACAATATATTTAGTCTGCTCTTGTTGCACATGTGATTTGTTTCCAGATAGAGTCATTTGGAACAAAACAATTATAAACATTATTTACATGCTTTTTGGTGAACATACGCATACCTTTCTCTAAAGCAGTGTTCTCCATATGCTAGCTAAAAGTATTTTTATATTTTCTAATAGCCACATTAAAAAAATAAAAATAAGTGAAATAATTTTTTAAAATACTTTATTAGAGAGAGAAAGAGCGAGAGCATAAGTGGGGGAAGGGCAGAGAGTGAGGGAGAGGGAGAAGCAGCCTCCCCACTGAGCAGGGAGCCTGACACAGGGCTCCATCCCAGGACTCTGTGATCATGACCTGAGTCAAAGGCAGATGCTTAACCACCTGAGTCACTCAGGCACCACTAAGTGAGATAATTTTAATAATATATTTTATTTAGCTAGATATATCAAAAAAATCCCATTTCAACATGTGACACTAACCATAATGTTCAACAGCTATATGTGGCTAGTGAAAATCAGGTCAGCAGCATGGTTCCAGGCTATTTAGATAAAATTGGAATTGTTGGGTCATAGGATATATACATATATGCCTATTTCCCTATCTATATTTATATCTATTTCCATATTTATATTTATATTCAAAGCCACTTTTAAAAAAGATTTTATTTATTTGAGAGAGAGGGAGAGAGTATGAGAGGGGAAGGGTTAGAGGGAGAAGCAGACTCCCCGCCGAGCAGGGAGCCCAGATGTGGGACTAGATCCCGGGACTCCAGGATCATGACCTGAGCCCAAGGCAGTTGCTTAACCAACTGAGCCACCCAGGCACCCCTACAGTCACTTTTAGTAGTGTCAAATAATTTTCCAAAATTGTTGTACTAAATTAATTTCCACCCAAAGTGAATGAGATAATTATGAGTACATAATTCACTCTCATAAACTGCTTATCTTTAAACAAAACCTTTCTCCAAGAAATTATATTAAAACAAAATAGGCGAGAAGGGAGAAAGAAAACACAGTCAGGGAATAAAGAATTTCTCTCTCTCTTTCCCCTTCTTTCTGTTTTGTTCATAAGCTGATATTCTGGAATCTGTAAAAGGACAAGCTAAGCAGTCTGCCCTGGGAGCAATTTCACTAGGTCATGAAGGAAACCAATTTCAGTGATTTAGAGGTTTTCTGAATAAAATTGAAAGTTTAGCTAAAAACTGCACATGATAAGTTATCTCTTCCAGTGTCCACCTGTTGAAGCCAGATTTGTACCTTTTCCTTTTCAGAATTTTTAAGCTGTCAGTGTTTGGTCAAAATTCTGCTTCAAATGGAGCCAATTTGACCATGAGAGCCTCAGTCTCTTTTTGATACATCAATTGTGTATTATCACAGGATATGCAAATCATATGTTCTAGTTTAAGAACAACAAGCCAGAATAGAAATTTGCATACTCTACAAACTGGTGAAATTCAGAATCTTGGATCAGATCCTTAGCATGTTAGTTTCTTAATAAGATATGAGCAGGGGCGCCTAGGTGGCTCAGTGGGTTAAGCCTCTGCCTTCGGCTCAGGCCCTGGTCTCAGGGTCCTGGGATTGAGCCCTGCATCCGGCTCTCTGCTCACCAGGGAGCCTGCTTCCCCTTCTCTCTCTCTGCCTGCTGCTCTGCCTACTTGTGATCTCTCTCTCTGTCAAATAAATAAATAAAATCTTAAAAAAAAAAAGATATGAGCAATTGCCTTTTTCCTTTCTTTTCTTTTTTTTGGTAGTAGTAGTAGCAGTAGTTAGAATGGTCATATGACTGTGGTCCAGGCAGCGTTTTGATGTGAACAGGAAAAGTAATTTGATTACTCAAAAAGAATAATGTCAGGGAATCACATAGAAAAAGCACAAAGTAATTACCTATGAAAATTGGAAGGAGCCAAATACTCTCTGAAAATCTAAACATAAATAGTAAAATTTGTTTTCTTTGGTCGAAGTACTTAATTTCTCTTATTTTCAATTTATATAAGTGATTATTAGTATCCATAAACCAATCTGGGTAGTACCACCTTTGAAATGTTAGAGACCTATCTATGCCCTCCAGAAGAAAACAAATTACTGCAATTACTTTCCTTAGAAAACAATTTACAACTATACAATGGAAAAAGCTCCTAAAACTACTGGGCATTTGAAAAGAACTAATTATAGAAAGTAGTAACACCACTGAAAGGAAAAAAGGCAATGGTATTTATTAAAAATGCTTATTATGAGGAACATAAAAGGAAATAACTATGTACCACTGAGTGTTTGGAGAAGACACTCTGCTGGAAATCTGAGTAATTTTGTGATAGCCTTTTCAGTGTGGTAAGGCCTTCTCAGAGTCTTTTGCATTATGGTCACTAAATTTTATCGGTTTTTAAAAATCCATGTTAAGAGGATTTTTTCTTCTCTTAATAAAAGGGTGAACTAGTTAACAGTTCTGTAAATTATTAAATCTTGTTTATATAACTGTCAGAAGCGCTATTTGTTGACTTAATTGCCTAATTTCAGTGACATAAATAGCCTTTTCCTCCTTTCTTTAGCCTGATTTAAACAGTTGTGAAATTATTCTATCATTGAGTGACTTCAGTATAGACTACAAAAACAGGCTAATGGATACCAGAAATTCAGTTTCTTTTCTTTTCTACACTCCCCATTATGTAGAGCAATTTATTAAAGTCAAGAGACTTGACTTAGAGGAGAATCACCGTGTGTTGAGATAATTCTTGGTATAGAAAGTATTCCACTTTTGGGTACACAGAATTTGGATCAGATGTGAACAAATTCTCAACACTGCAGACTCAAACACGAGAAAATACCAAAAACCTCAGGATAAAGGGCCAATCACAGAAGACTCGCAGATTAGATTATATCTGTCATCTACCATCCAACAGAGAATGGATCCTTGTGAACCACCACCCAGCAGAGATCATCTGTCATCGTGCATTTCATCAAAGCAAAACCAGAATTCCACACTGATACCACTGATGGGAAAAAATAATTGACAGTGTATAAATGAGAAAGACGACGACTTATCTAAGAATTACACATGGTATGTAAAAGTCATAGAGCTCAATTTCTGCTCCTGAGGTTCAACAGAAAAATCAAGGGAACATGAACCAATGGCTCTAACTCAAGGTACCCTTGTCAGATGCAGAATTCTCTTGGCTAGAATGATGTGTCTCAGGTATGTTTTTTGTGGAAATAGCTGCCAAAAACTGTAAAGGAATAATACAATGTTGAGTGATGTTTGATTTTATGTGTTAATTTGCCTAGGTCACAGCACCCAGATATTTGGCCAAACAATATTCTAGATGTTCCTGTAAAGGCATTTTTAAGTGAGATTAACATTTAAACCGGTAGACTTTGATTAAAGCAGATTTTAGTCTATTGATTTAGGCCCTCCATAATGTGAGTGGGCTTCACCCAGTCAAAGGCCTTAGTAGAGAAAGACTAACCTTCCTGAAAGAGAAAATTTTGTCAGCAGAATGCCTTTGGAGTCAAACTTAGCCTTTTGTGGGTTTCTAGCCTGACATCCTATCCTGCAAGGCCAAAGCCTCCACGGTTGTGTGATCCAATTCCTTAAAATAAGTCTCTGTCTTCCTTACTCTATAATCCATCTATCTTATCGATCAGTCTATTTGTCTATCTACCTACCTACCTACTTACCTACCTACCTATCTGAAGTGCTAAGGATGAATTAGTATGTTGTATATATTAGTTCTGAATTGATTGTTTATCTGGAGAATCCCGACTAAGACAGACAACATACTAATTCACCCTTGCTATTTATAGAGAGAGGGGAAGAGGAACAAACCTCTGGGACTAGTGAGTTTCTTCTCCATCTGGGTAAACTGCTTGGCACAAAGAGGACACGCTAGCCAGTCTTCTCTGCACCGGTTGACAGGGCTCCACAAGAAATCAATTACAGCTATATAAAAATATCTTGGCAGTTTAGTAGAGGAGTAGATGCAGAGATATCCTACTGCTTAATGCCCACCATGTCATCTGTTGTACCTCCCTGTTAGTTAAGTCAGGAGGACAACACTCCCCTTATTAGATGACCAAAGGTAAGTGTATAGAAAGTGTGTTGTGCTAGCAAGAGTATGAGGAAAAGAATTCTCCTAGTTAGAAAAATAAATTGAACTATAAATGGTACCACTACAATTGATGGCAAATTTACAGGATTTATTATTTACATTAAAAAACATACTGTAACCACTATGACAGAGCAATTGCATTTATAGGACTCTATCCTATAGAGATACTTGTGTAAGTGGCAAAAGAGATGGGTACACGGATGATGACTGCAGGATTATTTGATTATTGTAAGATCAACTTATTTTTATTTTAAGATTTTTTAAAAAAACTTACTTATTTGACAGACAGAGATCACAAGGAGGCAGAGAGAGAGGGGAAGGCAGGCTCCCTGCTGAGCCGAGAGCCCAATGTGGGGCTCAGTGTGGGGCTCGATCCCAGGACCCTGGGATCATGACCTGAGCCAAAGGCAGAGGCTTTAACCCACTGAGCTACTCAGGCGCCAGATCAACTTATTTTTAAAAATAAAATGTAAAAGTTTAAGTAACAGTACAAAGAAATGTCTTCATCAAAAATAATGCGGAAGATGATAACAATGTTCACAATTCCACTGATAGCATTATTGATTGAGCAATTACTAAATACAGACACATCCCACAAGATGCTATTATGCAGTTGAAAAATTAATGTACATAAAATTTGTTACTAGCCCAAAGAAACAAGATCCCATCCCACAAAACATGCTCTTCAGGACAGATTACATCAAGCCTCTCTTGTTCCTTGTTTCTCAGAACTTCTCTGTCTCCTATGTTTCTTCTGGCAGATCTTTGGGGAGGTCAGGGGAGCTCCAGAAGGCTCTTATATCACTTGAAGGGAGGGAAATGAGGTATTTTGCGCTTTGCCGAGGCGAATCTGTGAAAACCAAACCGATGTAAAAGGCTCCACACCGTCCCTGGGTGGGTTTGAACCACCAACCTTTCAGTTAACAGCCGAACGCGCTAACCGATTGCGCCACAGAGACACTACATACTCTCTTTCTTCCTTATAATAGTTATTCCTCCCGAATCGCAAATGGCCACCAGTCCCTGCTGTGTGATTGGGCAGGCTCCAAAGCCTTGGAAAACCGGAGATTAGAGTGACAAATGAAGCCGTCTTTCGGGTTTGAAACCGGTGCATTGGGTGATTCCGAAACTGGGGAAAGCAAATGGCCTTGCCCCGCCTTGCCCCTCAGAAGCCAGAACCTTTGGAGACACCCGGGACCGCAACCCCGCCACCCCTCTACGCCCTAGGCTGTGTCGAGGGGGGCCCAAGGGAAGCTGAATGCCCAGGACGCTCAATTAGGACTTGCTGAATTAATGCATTTTAGAGTCTGAGCATACAAAGGGACAATGGCTACACCACAAGTATATATGTTATGCAGTATGTTATGTATACATAAATATATAAAAATATATATAGAATATATTTAAAATATATAAATATATAGAATATGTAGACTATATATAAAATATATAGAATATATAGACTTTCTCTCTCTATATATATATAGACTGATGAACTCTGGTCCTCCAGCTGCAGCCGCCCCCCAGGAAGTAGTCTGCTAGAAGTCTGCAGATTTGTAGAAAGTCAGGCTTTTAACTCTAGTAACAATCCAGGAAGCTAAAAAATAAAGTTGTGGAACAACTGGCTCAAAATGGCCAGGATTTGATTAATAACTTAATAATTAATTACTTCCCTAATTTTTATCCCCATTGCAACCTAGGACCACCCAGAGAAAGTCAAATATGCCCAGTAACCAGTCATACAGGACACTCAGCTTCTAGTTACCTACTTGCAGCTTTCTCATGCCAACAGCCTCCAAGGAGGGCACACCTAAGTCCTCCCTTTTTCCTACTATAAAGCTTTCCTACTCCCCCCGCAGCTTTAGACTCTTTTAAAACACAAGTGACCATGGCTGATGCCCTTGCTTTAGCAAGTTCTGTATAAACAGTCTTTACTTTTCTCCTTTGGTTGGTCTTCATTTTTCCCCCCCTGTACATTGTCACTGTTAAGCTTTTAATCCTTTGAAGAACTCTGAGAACTGAAATAGAAAAATGTTTTTAAAAGGGGGAAGTTCTTTTCTAAAGATTTTTTCTTTTCTTTTCTTTTCTCTCTCTCTCTCTCTTTTTTTTTTTTTTTTTTTAAGATTTTACTTATTTATTTGACAGAGATCACAACAAGTAGGCAGAGAGGCAGGCAGAGAGAGGGGGATAGGAAGCAGGCTCTCCGCTGAGCGGAGAGCCCGGTACAGGGCTTGATGTGGGGCTTGATGCGGGGCTCGATGCTGGGCTCGATCCCAGAACCCTGGGATCATGACCTGAGCTGAAAGCAGAGGCTTTAACTTCCTGAGCCACCCAGGCGCCCCTAAAGATTTTATTTTCGTCAACTGATTTCGAAGCCTGCAATGTCCCATGGGCTGGGCAGCAGAGGGACCTACAGTGCACCATCTGTGCAGCTTAAGCTCCAGGGCTCAATTCAACTGCATTCCACCTTCTATCTTCAGTGGGGACCATAGGGTCAGTGTGAGGGAGCAGGAAAAGGGTCGAGGCCAAAAGGGAACCTTCAGGAGACTGGAAAGAAGTAGGAGAGGCATGACTGAAGACAAGGAGACCTCCCAAGAGGCTTGTGGAGATGCACTGGCCAGATCCTGAGAGATGAGATTGGTTTTTATTTTGTATCAGAATGGGGAGAGATAAATGGAGAGAGAGGACCCGACAGAGAGAAAAGTGCAAGAACCTGTAGTTGTTCAAGAACAAAGCAAGAAAATATTATGAATATTTTGCATCAAAAATATTAAAGGACACACACCAATTGCCAGCATCTTTGCTGTGTGCTGTGATGGTATAGTGGTTAACACTCTGCATTGTGGTTGCAACAACCCTGGCTCGAATCTGAGCCACAGCAGTATTTGGCCTCTGTGAAGGCTCTTTGTGTTCTGCACTTACGACCCTGATCATGTTTTATGTGAATTAGACTTCAATATGTACAATTAGAATGAAAGTTGGGTTGGAGGGGAAGAGAATGGTATGGAAATTGGGTTTTATTAGATTTTATTGTACAAACTCATAAAAAGTTCATTGTCATAGTGTCTAAAAAGGCCCCATCAACATCTGAAATATCTCAACCAGAAAAACGTTCATGTCTACACTGTTACATAAGTGGAAGCTACAGATGCCTCTTTCTCTTTTGGGATAGCTCTGTGCATGCTCAGATATAGGGCATGGTTCTGGAAGACAGAATACCTGACCCCAGTTTAGTGCACAGTAGGGTTTCCTCCCCTTATAACTGCAAAGTATTAGGGAGCCACCGCAAACCTTGATCTTAGGCCACAAAAAGTGGTAAGGGGATTAACACCAAGGCTAAAACATGTACCAAATGTGTTCAAGAAAGATGCCAGATACTGCCGTGACTCGGATTCGAACCGAGGTTGCTGCGGCCACAACACAGAGTACTAACCACTATATGATCACGGCATGCCATATACCTGACTGCATCTGGTGTGCCTCCTTTAGCATTTTTAATGTAAAAACATCCACACCTGGGGCGCCTGGGTGGCTCAGTGGGTTAAAGCCTCTGCCTTCAGCTCAGGTCACGATCCTGGGATCGAGTCCCGCATTGGGCTCTCTGCTCAGCAGGGAGCCTGCTTCCTCCTCTCTCTCTCTCTCTGCCTGCCTCTCTGCCTACTTGTGATCTCTGTCTGTCAAATGAATAAATAAAATCTTTAAAAAAAAAAAACAAAAAACAAAAAAACATCCACACCTAGTTAAAGCTATACAAAATTTCCATCAGCCCAGAAACATCAGTACAGCCCTTTCCAGCCAATTCCCACCTACTTGTGCTGTGCTTAAGCAAACCATTCTGATTTCTTTTTGTTGTTTTGAAAGGACCTTATTTATACTTTAGCAACAAGTTAGATAAGTAACTTTGTTAACTGGCAATCAAGATTTTGAGCCCAAGAGAAAAGAAAAAATCACAAGACCCCAAACAGGCATAATCATTGTCATTTTTAAAAATTAATTTATTTTTTAAAAGTAATCTCTACACCCAACATGGGGCTGGAACTCACGATCCCTGAGATGAAGAATCTGATGCTCTACGGACTGAGCCAGGTGTCCCAAATCACCGTTATTTTTTAAAAGAAGATTTATTTATTTATTTTTGATAGAGATGGAGTAAGGTGGGGGTAGGAGAGAGGGAGAGAGAATCCTGAAGTAGACTTCCCACTGAGTGTGGAGCCCAGCTCGGACCCAATCCCAGGACCCTTAGATCATGACCTGAACCAAAATCAAGAAACAGTGCCTCAACCCATGAAGCCACCTAGGCACCCCACTGTCATTTTCCAATGAACATTTTATATATGCAAAATAAATTCAGTTACAATGTACTATATCGCTGTGAACTGAACTAATCTAAAAGCGACATCACAAAGTTCCATGATTATCCAGAGTATCCAAGTTTTTATCTTTAATACCATTCTCAGAAGGCGGTGATTCATTAACAATCCACTTAGGGTCTTTTAAAAACACCCACAGCTGGCTTGAAGGAATTCCCACTGGCATGAGTTGTGATACTTTGAGTATGAGAAAGAACTATGATTTTTGTGCAGGGGTCAGTAAACTATGGCCTGCTGGCCAAATCCCACACAGAGCTTGTTTAGTAAATAAAGTTTTATTGAAACACAACCATACTTATTTATGTATATATTATCTATGGCTTCTTTTGTATTCAAAGTTGAGTAGTTTCAACAAAGCCTAAAATACTTACTACTGGGCACTTTACAAAAGAAAGTTTGCTGACGCCAAACTAGTGGATTGACTTAATTAATATTGGAGTCAGTGAAGTCATTTGCATGCTGAAGTATTTAAGTTCAATGTAACTTACTTTAAAATGGTTCAACAAAAACATATAATTAAGTAGATATAAATGGTTCTGATTTCTATCTCCAGAGGTTAATGTTGACTATTTCTAAAATTCACAGAAGTGAATGTATTTTTTTTCTGAGATGCATCCATGCTGTTGAGTGTATTATTACAGTGTTCTTGATGAATGTTATTCCTGTGCTCATACTGCTGTTGATGGATACTTGGATAATTTATAGTTTTGGCCATTGTGAACAAGGTCCTTACACATGTGCATTCATTTTTTGAGTATATACTTTGTAGCGGAATTGTTGGGTCATGGGGTTGGTGTAAATTTAACTTTATTAGGAACAGCCAATTTTCCAGAATGACTTTGTGATTTTACCTTGTCAACAGCAACCAGGTATAGTTACTCTATATTCTTTTTTTTTTTTTTTTTTTTTTTTTTTTAAAGATTTTATTTATTTATTTGACAGAGAGAGGTCACAAGTAGGCAGAGAGGCAGGCAGAGAGAGAGAGAGGGAAGCAGGCTCCCTGCTGAGCAGAGAGCCCGATGCGGGACTCGATCCCAGGACCCTGAGATCATGACCTGAGCCGAAGGCAGCGGCTTAACCCACTGAGCCACCCAGGCGCCCCGAGTTACTCTATATTCTTGTCAGCAGTTGGTGTTCTCCCTCTTTAAAAGTTTACTGATTGCTGTGAGTGCATAAAGGTAGTATCTCACTGTGGTTTTAATTTGTGCTTCCCTAATAAATAATGATATAAGCATCTTTCCTTATGACTTTTGCCCATTTAGAAATTATCTTTTGTGAAGCAAGCCTATTCTGGTATTTTGCTAATTTTTAATGTTTTGGCTTTTTTTTTTTTAAGATTTCATTTATTTTGACAGATCACAAGTAGGCAGAGAGGCAGGCAGAGAGAGAAGGGAGGAAGCAGGCTCCCTGGTGAGCAGAGAGCCCGACTCGGCTACATGACCTGAGCCGAAAGCAGTGGCCTTAACCCACTGAGCCACCCAGGCGCCCCTGTTTTGGCTTTTATTATTGATTTCTAAAAGTTCTCTGTCCATTCAATTTGAGTCATGTTCAGATAAGAATATTGCAAATATCTTTTCCTACTCTATGGATTGCCTTTTTACTTTTTACTTTATGGTGTTTGTTTGTTTTTTTAATTTATTTGACAGAGAGAGAGAGAGAGATCACAAGCAGGCAGAGAGGCAGGCAGAGAGAGGGGAAACAGGCTCCCTGCCAAGCAGAGAGCCCAGTGCGGGGCTCGATACAGGGATCAATCTCATTCCAGGACCCAAGATCATGACCTGAGCCGAAGGCAGAGGCTTAACCCACTGAGCCACCGGGGTGCCCCTCTTATGGTGATTTTTGATGAACATAAGTTTTTATTTTTGACGGAATCTGATTTATTTTTTCTTTTATTGTTAAGGTATCTTACTCTCTAAGACATCTCTCCTGCCCAAGACTGTAAGTACATTTTCCCACATTTTCTTCTAGAAACTTTAATGTATTAGTTTTCAGCTTTAAAAATTGTGATTAATTTTCTGACCTCAGCACAATACTTAACCACTTTGGCATAAGAATCTTTAGCTTGCTTGCAGATCACAAACCTCCCAGAAATTTTTATAATCTTTGATGTAAAAACATTCATAATAGTTTCCTGTTCTGTTCTTTGTTGACTACAGATCTTTGCGTTTCTATTGCTCACTCCTCTTTTGCCCTCTCTTTCCTTCTCTCTTCTCTTCTCACCCCTACCTACATCTGAGAAAATCAGAAATACCTAAGACTGAGAAGAAAGATCTGATCTATCTGTGCTCAGGAGCACAGGCTCTGGCTTTTAAATCTGATTCTGTCCTTGTGTGGCCTTGGAGAAGTAACTTAAATTTTATGTGCCTCAATTCTTTCTTCTGTAAAAATGGGGCTAATAAGGGGCACCTGGGTGGCTCAGTGGGTTAAACCTCTGCCTTCAGGTCAGGTCAGGTCATGATCTCAGGTCCTGGGATCAAGCCCCAAATTGGGCTCTCTGCTCAGGGGATAGTCTGCTTCCCCACTCTCTCTGCCTGCCTCTCTGCCTACTTGTGATCTTTCTCTCTGTCACATAAATAAAATCTTTTTTAAAAATGGGCTAATAAGAGTAGCTACTTTATTCTGTTGTTGGCTGTGCCTGAATTTAGTAGCTGCTCAATAATATCATAATCAGGATCATCATCTCCATTGTCATTATCCTCTGCATTATTTTTGAAAATAATTGTGCTGATATTTTGCACTTCAGTTTTGCTTCTTCTAGAAATTCCTGTGAATGGAATCATGGAGTATGTACGCTGCTGTATTCTGCATAATGTCTCTGAGTTTTATTTATATTGTGGAGTATATAAAAATTCGTGCCTTTTGGGCAGTTGTTAAGTGTCTGCCTTCGGCTCAGGTCATGATCCTAGGGTCCTGGGATAGAGCCCCATATCTGGCTCCCTGCTCAGTGGGGAGCCTGTTTCTCCCTCTCCAGCCACCCTGTGCTTGTGTTCCCCCTCTCGCTGTCTCTCTCTGTTATAAATAAATAAAATCTTTTTTTTTTTAAAAGATTTTATTTATTTATTTGACAGAGAGAGATCACAAATAGGCAGAGAGGCAGGCAGGGAGAGAGGAGGAAGCAGGCTCTCCGCTGAGCAGAGAGCCCGATGCGGGGCTCGATCCCAGGACCCTGAGACCATGACCCGAGCCGAAGGCAGAGGCTTAACCCACTGAGCCACCCAGGTGCCCCTAAATAAATAAAATCCTAAAAAAAAAAAAGCTCATGACTTTTTATTGCTGAGTAGTATCCCATTATATGGATATACCACAATCTGTTTATCAGTGTCCTGATAGTGGACACTTGAGTAGTTTCTAGTTTGGGCTATTGAGAATAAAAACACTATGAACGTTCTTGTTACAATCTTTTTGGTATGGACATATGTTTTCAGTTCTCCTGGAAGAATATCTATGTGAAGGATTTTATGGGAATAAAGGATGTTTATGTAAATTTGTTTAAATGTATAAGAAACTATAAAGCCAAAATGGCTATAACACATTCCCACTAAAAATGTGGGAGAGTTCTAGTTGTTCCACATCTTCACCAAGATTCGGTGTTTTTCAGACTTTTTTAGCCGTGCTACTGGGTGCAGTGGTATCACAAAGCAGTTTTAATATCTATATCCCTAACTAGTGATATTGAGCACTCTTTTATGTGCTTACTGGCCATTGGTATATCTTTCTGTCTGAAGTGTTTAAGCTTTTTCCCATTTTTAAAAAATGGGTGTTTCAGTTTCTAATATTGATTATAGGAGGTCATTTTATTTTCTGGAGATAGGGTCTTTGTCAGATATGTTCTGTGAATATTTTGTCCCTGTCTGTGATTTGGCTCTGCCTTTTCACTGAATGGTATCTTTAATAAGACATTTTTAATATTTTAATTATTTAATTTTAACGTTTAATATTTTAAGTATGACTGTTGTTAAAGTCTAATTTAATATTTAATTAGACTAAAAGTTTAATATTTTAAAAGTCTAACTTTTTATATTTAATATTGTTAAAATCTAACTTATCATTTTTCTTTTTTACTTTTTTTGTGTGTGATATTTATTTTGCTTACCACCAGGTCATAAGGATAGTCTCATGTATTTTCTTCTAAAATTTATAGTTGTAGTGTGTATGATTTGGTCTATGATCCAACTCTAATTAGCTTTCATGTATATTGTAAAGTAGGGATTGTAGGTTTTTTCACTATGTAGATACCTTGTTCCAATGCTATTTGTTGAAATGATAGTCCTTTCCCCATTGAATTGCTTTAGTGTCTCCTTTTGGAAAATAATTTGACCAGAGAAGGGAGGTCTATTTTACATGTCTCAATTCAGTTCTTTTTATTTACACATGTACCCTTCTGCCACTCCCACACGGTCTTGTTTATAGTAATAAGCAGCTTAATAGTAAGTCTTAAAGTCTTCCAGGTTTGATTTTTTCAGAGCTCAATAAATTTTGAAATGTGTACATAACAAAGTAGCCACCACAAATAAAAATCTGCCGTCACTTAACTTCTCTCATTTTGTTGTAAGACATAGGTCCTCACATATTATATCTGATCCCTTTGCCAAAGACCCTCTATTGCAGCTCCCAGAAAAAATAAATCTCCAGTTTCCTTTAGAGACAAAATGTCTGCAACACTCAACCATGAATCTAGATTCTTATTGAAAAAAGAAAGTTCATTTTCCAGGTGTTTGGCTAGAGCAAACTTTTCCATTATTTATGACCATAAATACAATGTTTGGTTTGGAATTCTCTATTCTTTGTGGGGAGATCAAATTCCCAGGAGGGCCTCTAATTAACTGGACTGATAGTTGTTGACCGTGAGGTTGAAATTGGAGGCTATGTAAAAATTGACTTTTAAAAAAATTTTTTTAAATTTAATTTTTAAATTTTTAAATAAACATATAATGTATTTTTGACTTTTTTATTGCATTAGAAAAGATTAGGAAGAGATGCTGAGAAAAGGTGTAAGGAAGAGTAGGTTGGAACTAGAAAGTCGAGTTTTGGTTCTTGCAGTTATTGTCAGGTTTTATAGAAGTAGAAGTTAGAGGTTACCTATCCAAGGGGGAAAAAACCTTTAGCGGAAACGACCACTAAATACTGGCCATTAAATACAGGCCATTTTATGATGCTTTCCCATTTATACATAATTTCTTTCCCATTTTTGTAAAACTGGCAGGCTTCATGTGCTTGTTATATAACTTTTAAAATGTGTATTTAAATTAAAGCCCATGAAAATTAAACTATTCCTCACAAACGTCCTAAATTTATCTTAAATTCAACCAAAGATGCATTTAAAATAACACTGGCCCAGCCTAAGAGACAAACCCACCTGGCTGAAGTGCAGTTCCTGGGAGTGTGTGATTCTCAGCTGTAGCTGCTTTCTCTAGTTTCCCCCACACCTGGAAGACCTCATTCAAAACCTACCAGAAACCGTGTCTTCTGTTAAGAGATTTTAAAGTACTCTTACTTCAAGGAAGTGCATTAAAAATAAATTTACCAGTTGCATCCTTGGAATCCACAGAAAGCCCAAGGGGGGAGACGTTCAAATGCCAAAAGGAACAGGGGCTGCTTACTCTCGGGTGGCCAGGCCAAGGTTTTGGCTCCCACTGGAGAGGGGGACTCGACTCACCGTCACCCGCGACCGGACTCCGATTTCATCTTCATGCGGTTTTTAGAAGAGGAAAATCGCTTGGAGTTCTTCCTTTCCCTCGGCTCTGTTTCCACCTCTCCCGTTCTGTCCCTTCCAGAGCGTTCTGGGAAGCTAATATCGGACAGGACCGAAAGGGGAGGCTGTCCTTCTCCTCCCGGTCCCTCCCGCCGGGGCGTCTTGGATGCTCAGTCCGGTCGGGACGTTAGGGCCGCGGGCGCGGAGCCCGCGAATTCGCCGCTGGCGGCCGCGCGCATCGCGGACCTGCGCGTCGCAGGTCATTCCTGTTTCATCGACGCCGCCCGCAGGAGTGCGGGCCTCCGACCCGCGAGAGGGCCCGCGCTGGAGGGGTCCGGCCCTGCCCCGCCCCTGCCCCTCGAGGCGGGGCCGGGAAGAGGCTCCAAGGCGGCCCAGCCCGGGGCCCTAGCGTAGTCCTCGCCGCCGGTTTCGGGAGAGTCGTTCGCCACAGGCGGGCCGCCAGGAGAAGAGCGTGTGGCTCCGAGACCGTGGCCGAGAAGAGAAGAAACACGCCTTCTAACAGAGCGGCAGTGTGGCGCGGGAGAAAGGCCGACGTCGAAAAGGACTGTTCCGGCCGAGCGTGCAGAGCAGCGGCTAAGGTAGGGGGGAAGCGCCGGGCGTCGGGTTGTGGGGGGGGCGGGACCCGGGGTCCGGTTCGGGGCCGCGGAAGCTTCTTGAAAGCGGTCTCGATCCGCGCTGTGTGGGTTGCTGCGTCCCCCGGGGTCCACCGGCTGATGTTGGGGACCCCGGGGTGTCACGTCGGGCGCCTTGCGCTGCCGGGTCCTCTTCGCGACTTGGTCTTGGCGCGCGGCCGCCTCACGAAGGGGCGTCCTCAGGGTTGTTCTGAGCGGCCGCCCGGCGGGGATTGGTGCCGGGACTTGTGGACCTGGCTGGGGGGCTCGGGGCGCGTCTGCTGTCCCGCTGAGCTCTCGGTCTTTCTTGTGGGGCTCTTTTTTTGAGAAAGCAGGGAGGGGATGGACTTAGGGAGAATTCCTTACAAGAGCGGGAGACAAGGCAAAGGCAGACCCGGGAGGCTTTTCTAGAGAGAGCAGGCAAGGGCTCACTCCTTTCAGAGGATTTTTAAAGAGAACTTGGTGTGGGGTTCCCTGGTGGTCTAGTGGCTAGGATTCGGCGCTTTCACCGCCGCGGCCCGGGTTCGATTCCCGGTCAGGGAATGGGTAGTTGTCCCACTGCGTTTGTTGAGCTCTGTGTGTTTTGCTTTGGTTTGGTTTGTTTTTTTCCGTTCCTAAGACTGGCGGGAAAATAGAGCTCACTATTTATTGAGGCTACATTCCAGAAAGTAGAACTGCTAAGTGAAACGGAGAATTTCAAACTCTCCTATATACTACCCACCAACCTGTAAGCACCAATTATATGCCGCAACTTGTATGATACTTCATTCCCCCGCCTCCCATTTAAAACTAACACTCTAAATTATCTGTGTTTTAAATATAATCTCAAACTTTATTTACCACCAACCAACCTCTTCCTAGTTAATTTTCCCATAGCCTTTGAGTCCATGAGGGACAAATAAACTGGAAGAATTGCCTATTATCTCAGCGATCTTGAAGTCTCCATGTTCTGCTCTGATGTTTACCTTTTCTTCCACTTAAGATTAGTTGTAGTAAACGTTTAAGTCTGGACTTTTTGCCTGAGTGGTCTTGCGGATTCTAAATTTTGTGGCTATGGAGCTGTTACTTGAATAGTTTCATGGGCATATTTCACCTTGAGGAAC
The DNA here is from genome assembly GCF_963455335.1 of Martes martes. NCBI lineage: Eukaryota > Metazoa > Chordata > Mammalia > Carnivora > Mustelidae > Martes > Martes martes. Next base: position 87,572,614 of record NC_137891.1, on the reverse strand, counting down.
TTGGGGAAGTGGTGCTCAGGAGGGTCCCTAAGTCCATCTTCGGAAGTGTTGGGAGAAATATATGAGCACCAGAAATGAAGATGACAGCTTCTGAAGACCTAACAATGGTTGGAAGCAGAGCAGATTTTTAAAAACCAGAGAGAAGTTGTTTCAATAATTCAATGTTCGTTTTGATGGCCACTTTTTTTTTTTTTTTTTAAAGGAAGATAGGAGTTATCCCACTCTTGATTTCTGCTCTGTCATGATCTCAGGGTGGTGGGATCCAGCCCTGCCTAGGGCTACATGCTGGGCCTGGATCCTGCTTAAGAGTCTCTCTCTCCCTTTCCCTTTACCCTTCCTTTCGCCCACCCCTAACACCCTGCTCAGCTCTCTCTCTAAAAAAAATGAAGGAAGGTAAGAGTTATTTTATTATTTTAATTATTTTAGTTTTTTAAAAATTTAAATTCAGTTAGCCAACAAATAGTACATCATTAGTGTCAGATGTAGAGTTCAATAATTCATCAGTTGCTCATCACACTAGGTGCCCTCTTTATCGCCCAGACGGCAATTACCCCATCCCCCCCCCCAACATCCCCTCCAGCAACTCTGTTTTCTATAGTTAAAAGTCTCTCATGGTTTGTCTCCCTCTCTGATGATTTCCCACGCAGTTTTCCCTCCCTTTCCCTATGATGCTTTTCGCTGTTTCTTATGTTCCACATATGAGTGAAATCAATAATTGTCTTTCTCTGATTGACTTATTTTGCTCAATATAACACCCTCCAGTTCCATCCATGTCGATGTAAATGGTAAGTATTCATGCTTTCTGTTTGTTTATTTTTAGTAATTTTGACACCCAGTGTAGGGCTCAAACTGAGGACCCGGAGATCAAGAGTCACTTACTCTTCTGGCTGAGCCAACCAGGGCCCTCCACTTTATCTGTTTTGATGAGAACATTAGTGGAGGGAATTTGCTTTATTGGATCAGTAATTTTTCTATATTTTTATTTCTTTCTAAAGGAAATTTAGTGATAATAAGAAGTTAATATTATAACAGTATATAATAAAAATAATAAGATTTAATAATAAAATTTCACATCTTACATTATCCACACTGATATAGTTGGCTTATGCTGTCATGTGTTGCACACTGTATAACATTACCTGATGAGCTGTGTTCAGCGACACAGTAATACATACCGTACTGCAGCTATTTATGATTCCAAAAATGAAGTATAGTAGAAAGGTGTTGTAACCTCTTAGTGTAGCCCTGAGATTAACTGAATTTATGCCGTGTTCTCACATACTTTAGAGGGCTATGCTATAATAGTAAAATGGCCTCCCTTGGTCAGTTGTTGCCCATTTCCTGACCCAGTATGATACACAGGAATGACCATGGGGGAAAATGGCTTTTTGAAGGACTTACCTAATCTATCTCTCTTATTGTTATTTGGAATGAGATCAGAAAAGCAAAGGGAAATATTTGTGTAGAAAAGGGGAATTTACTTGCTTTCCTCCTTCCCAACCCTTAATTTCCAATGGAGGAGCAAACACTTTTCTCATCCTTCACATACCAGGATAGATACTGAGCTTCCTTTTCTAATGGTTGAGGTTACACTATAATAAAACATCATACGAAAGGGTGTGGGTTCTGCTGCCCCTTTCCTACCTGACCATCAAAACTGTCAGCCTGGCTGGTGACAAGGGGGGCTTCTAATCCTGCATCTATCTGCCTTTTTTTTCCTGGCACTCTCTGTTCAAAGAACTTGTACCATCGGATTCATCCGGGGAAGTTTGGTTAAGGTGGTTTTGTGCTTAGACAGAAGGAAAACCCTCTAAGACCTTTAACTGACTGGTTTCCTAGGCTTCCCTCTACTGTGACACAAGCCCTACCAATTACAAATTGTGATTATATACATGTTGCCACTTTTCTTGGTGTGTATATCTCCCTCAGGAACCCTCACACCCACCAGGGAACCTAGGTTATTGGCAGAATGAGATTTGGGAATTCTTTGGTCCTCTGGCCAAACACCACCAGTTAGTGCTCTAATTCCACCATTTTTGAAATTATACTCACTGTATTTTAAACACTGTTTATTTTGGACAGTTCAGTTTGGAGGCAATGGAGATTATTACTTTAGTGTTATTTCTGTACTTTTCAAACTTTAAACCATAGTGTAGATTTCTCATCAAAAAGTATGGAGGCCATAAGACAGTAGAAGGACAATTTTTGCTGTAAAACAAACAGGTCAAACTTTGGCAGGACTTACGAGTTTAGCATGCAGTGGTAGCTTCTGTATCAGAAATATAGAGTTCTTTGTGAGAAAAAACAGGTTTTTTGTTTGTTTGTTTCCTTTTGGCTGCTAGAAGGATTGAGCATTGCCAGAAGGAAGCAAGCTCCTGAAAACGGTGAGGTTTATCAGTCACTCTTGCTGCCAGAGATCTGTTAACACTGCAGTCAGAGCTGTTGAGATTAAAATTTTTGACTTGCCAATCAATAGGACATTATTTATGCAGTCAGACTTTGGACATCAGAGGGTTTAGGCACTCAGGCTAAATTTTTTTTTTTTTCACTCAGGCTAAATTTTGAGCCATCCGTTGGTGGCAACTGACAGGGGAGTTTGTCCCATTAGCACTTTACACGTGACAGTGCCCTGAACAGAATAATCTCCTAATCTCCTCTAATACTTTAAGAGCGTTCATAGTATAAGCATGCAACTCATTGATTTCAATTATACATTTTCACAACCGTACATTAATTTGGCACAGAGGCCTTTCTCTTAACTTTAACTTCCCTTTCTCTTTACCACAAGTTTTATCCACAGTCTGTCAGTGGAATTTACACCCTCTTACAGGAACACAGACACTTGCAGGTTACACAGCAGCCGGGAGACCATTTTATCTCCTTGACAAAGGGCTCAGGGAGAGCAAGGAGGTGTGACTAGACTGTGAGACCCATTGGAGCAGTGGGGAGTCTTCTTATTACCTGAGGTCAGGATAAGGGGACGAGAGGGATGGACTGGGGGCCGTGGATGGAGCAGCACCCCTACAGTAAGCACAGCCATTGTAGTTGTTTTTGGTTTTAAGAGGTCATCCACTCAGTCTTGATGAACTTTTAGTAACAGCTAAAGCACCATTTAGGTGGCTGCTTTCCATCCTTCCTTGTCACTACTGAACCTCCAGTTGTCCATGAACACATAGACAGTCAAAAGGCCCTTACTCCCCTGGCTCATAACCACCACTTAGGGGAGATCATCCTGAGAAACCTTCTCATATCCCCTAACCTGGCCCATGCCCTCCCTGCTGTCTTGTCTCTGAGAAAGCACTGTGACCTTACCAGCCCCACATTGAGTACCACCTTTGTCAAGCAGTGTAGTGGTCCCTAGGCAGTAGTATAGTACTAGCTGCTAGGTGTGCCTGTCTAGTAAGGAGACAATCTCAAATGAACTGAGGTAGTTATTACTTATATACACAGCATAAGCAAGTGTAGCATGTTGTCAGCTCCCCACATCTATAATCCTATAGCATGACACCACACTGGAGGGATCAGATGACAAGAAGACACAAGTGGTGGCTTGCTCTGTCATGAAGGAGCCAATTTCATATTGCTGCCAAGTCATTTGATAGCTTGTAGTCACATCCTGGGGGGTAGAGATAAGGTGGAGATTTCCAAGTCTCACCAGAGCCAGGGAGACAGGTGAGAGAGCGCCTACTTGTAGCCTGCCCCAGGCAGGACAGGCAGTCTACCGTGAGAGATTAATCCATACAATACCCATGCAATAGCAACTCACAAGACTGCCTATCTTTACATGTTCCACGGGGATATTCAGCCAAGAATTGGGTCAAACAACAGTTGAACCTTGCCTGTGTGGCCCATGTGGAGATGTACAAGGTCACCAGAGTGCCACAGCAGAGTCATTCTCCTATACTTGATCACTGAAAAGGAGGTTGGCTGAATATAACATCTGTGATTTGTACTTTCTTTATGTAAGTTTCTTGAAAATGCTGCTTCACTGTTGCCTTGCTTTCTGTGTTAGTGGTCATCTAATTCTGTTGAGTTTGTACCTTTTTCATAGTTTTACCTGGAGAACCTGAAGATGTTTTCTTTATCTTTAAAGTCTAATAGCTTTACTATGGTATTGTTTTCAAGTTGATCATCCAGGGTCAATCCCTGGTACCTGATGAGTCCTTTCAGTGTGCCTCCTCACCTAAGTAGTGTATCATTTTCCTTTTTATAATAAGATCAAGGCCCCTAGATTGTTCTCTCTACAGCCTGACTCCTGTTTAGAGAAAAATCTTAAAAAATGAGAAAATAGTAACAAAAAATAGTAGTAAAATAGTATTTTTTACTAAAAATAGTAGTAAAAAATAGTAACAACCCTGATGATTTCAACACAGTCTTGCCAGGTGAGGACTTAAAAAAAAAATCACCATCAGTTTACAGTAAAATGTAGAAAGACATAATGCCAAAATAAGAAAGCCCTTGGACATGAATAAATTATTAAAAAGGAAAAATGTTGGTGACTTGAAAATAGGCTTAAAAAACTTAAATTTTAAGCTATTCTTAGATGAAAGTTAATCACCCGCAGTGTCTAACGCAGTCACGCTCCTACTACCCTCTAATCGGAATCCTTTCCAAGGAGCGCCCAAGAGCTAGAGAACAAACCCGGGTCCACGGTTCCCGGAGTCTCTAGTTCCTCTTCCTTTCACAAGTATACTCTTCTTCTTCGGGCCCACACCTGTTGAGGCGCATCGCCGGGCACGCGGCGTCCTTCCCCGGAACCGCGATGGGCCGGCGGGAGGAGCGAGGACCGCGGCGACCGGCCGCGCGAACCGGCTCGGTTGCGGGTGTGCGGTGCGGCGGCGCGAGCGAGGGGCCTCTGGCCGCAGCTCCCCTGGCGTCCACCAGCCTGCGCCTTCCTCGGGCCGCCGACGCCGCCCCGGCCACTGGGGTGTCTGCCGGGCCCCGCGGCGGCTCCCCTCCGGCGACCTTCCCGTCGCTGCCCTCGCTCCGGGGTGAGACGTGGCCCAGTGGCCGACCCCAGGTCCAGCACGGGCATCAGTGACCTGGTGGCCCTTTGGGTTCCGTGGGTCCTGCAGGGGAAAGACTGAAAGTAACTGTGGCCTTAAGTCCAAACAGTCTAAACTGCAAACCACCCCCGGAAACACTCCCCTTTTCAAAGACGGTGGTTGCTCAATGCAAGCACAGCAGTAGTAACAATCAAAACTCCTAAATGACGCTATTTGCCTACGCAGTATAATTTTGTGGGATAAAAATATGAAAACCTCAGAGAAATGAAAGAAAGCCCCCTGCATTGGCCGGGAATCTCCCGCATGGGAGGCGAGAATTCTGCCATTGAACCACCAATGCCGGTTTTTGTAGTGTTCTATAGGTGAAATCTAGCGGTATCCAGAACAAGTTGACAGTAGTTCCAAAACCGGCTTTTTGGAGTGCTGGCTAATACCTAATAAAAGCACCCAAACCAAAGGTTTTTATAGAAAACTTATACTAGACAAAACTATACATATAAAAATAATATCTGATTTATCTGATCAAACTCTTAATTCTGAAAGGGGCTCTTTCCAGCTGCATAACAGACTCCTATAGAAAAACACAAGAAATTCATCTAGGTTCCATGTTTCTCTTCCTAAATCTTCAATTGTCAACCTCAAACTGTTGTCTTAGTGGTTCTGGGAATGTAACCTAACTTGTAGGTTAGATGAGTAAAATTCTAATCCAGGGAAGAAATAAGAATTGGAACCAGAATTAGTATCAGATGGAAAAGAGGGGAAAGAACAGAATCAAGATAGATATAATGAAGAAATAAATTCTGGTCTATGGAGTTAGTCCTTTGTAGCTTTTAATTTTTTTTTTTTGTAAAAGAATTATGATCGATCTTGTAACCTTAGAATGCGTCTGGTTTTTTAATGTGTATAAAACATTTGAATGGATATAAGATAAAAAGATTAAGTTTGCAATCAATGTTTGGGAGAATCTAATTTCCCAAATTAATAAGCTTTGATTTACTAGCTGCATGACAAGTAGACTATTTTAAAGAAATACTTTACTGTTGAAATATTAACATAGAGGTCTTTTGTTCCATCTATCACCTTTTACTTCCATTAATATAAGTAGATAAAAAAACTGGTCCTCTTATAGCCAGCCTAGTTTACTTCAATCCATTTGCCACATTGCATTCTAACTGATCATTCCATGGTGTAAAGCTGGACATACCTATTACCTAAATCCACGTCCACCACCACTGTAGCTAACCAACAGTAATCCTTCCTTCCATGGTCACGGGAGCCAGAGAAGGTGTTGGGAAAGAACTGCAGTGGGTAACTTGTAGAGCTAGTGGGTTCGGGATTGTGTTGGCTTGAAACACATATACAAATTGGAGAAGTACAAGTCTCTGAAAGGGATTGGTAATACGGAAGCAAGAACAAAATGAGTCACTGTGCTGGTAAACCTGAGGTACTAATTTTTCAGTTTCACCAAGTCAGTTTCCTGACAGCTGGGATAAAGGCTACCAAAACGCCCCATAGGAAGCTCCTTGGAGAACATATCCTGAAATTTGGTTTTATGGGAATTCTTCATAGTCAAGCTTCAGACGTGTCCTAGGAGCACAGAGATTTCCACACAGGGACAGTTTTGGATTCTTCAGCTGAGAATTTGTACCCTTTCAAAGGAGCAGATCCCACCTGAGGTTCTCTTCCATCTCAGATCAGGCTCCAGAGGGGGCTGCTTAATATAGCTGGGATCTGTGCAGTCACTGAGTCCCTGTATGGACAGGTAGCTCCATTTCTGTGAAGCCCAGTAGATGAAGTCTTTGGGCCTGCTGTGGGTTGTGAGAGAAGCAACCTCATGAAGTAATCGGATATGTTAGAAGCCAAAGGACACCTTAACCTAAGAATACTGGTGCTTCAGTAGCAAGCATCTCACCTCCTGCCTGACTGTCCCAGGTTTGGTTGAGGCCCATACAAGTAACTGTTTTTCTTCTTTTTTCTCCACCACAGTAACTTCATTTACCTCTTCTTGAGACTTTATTACAAGGGCAAGTCTGGTCTATGCAAAGATCCAATAGGTAGGGGCAACGCTGCAGTCGGTTGAGGAGAGGGAGAGAAAGAATAAAGTGGGCAGTGTTTGGAAAATAAAAATGATTTAAGAGTGTGCCTGCACAGTGATTTGCAGCTTTGGGACTAGGACAGGGCTATGATCATGGAAGGATTAGTGCTTGGCATGAGTTGCACAACTATTCCTCTAGGGTGTAAAGTAAGTTCTTATATGTTGCTGGGGACATGTATGTAACATTTGGAACTGATATTCTTGCCATACTCATGTGTAAAACTTCTAATATCATGACATCACCTACTAGCAGATAAGTATCTTAGAATATGAAGAGTAACTTCAGTGTGTGTTTTTCTCTTTGGGAATTTCTTGTGGATAAAGGGCAGAAGATTTCCCTTCCTTGTCAATCCTGATTCTGATTGTCTATTGTCATGATACATATATATATATATATATATATCCCTGGAAGGAGACTTGAGGAACATAAAGAATGTCTCATCCTCTCCTTTAGGTTGCTATTCCATTAACTTTTCTTGAACCACCTATGTATTAAGTTGGACCAGAAAGTTGAAAAATTTGGCCAATAGAAAATTTCTCTCTATAGGTCACTGTACAGGTCATTTTATCATGAATGATCAAAATCATACATTAAGTTAACTTCAGGAACCTAGTGTCTGAGAAGTCAGTTGTTCTTTTGAATGCTAAGTATTTGCCATTTCTATCAGAAAAAACCTATCAGACAGCTACAGGTACTTTACAAATAGAGGAGTATTCAGACTTTCTGACTTAGGTGGGCATAGCAAATGTAGAATGAAAACTGTTCAGAACAAGAAACTGAAGTGTGGGAGAAGTGCTAGGAAGTTCTAAAGCCAATCAAAAGCTGGTCAGTTTTAATTGTCGACCACTCAATTAACGGCTGAACTCTCTAACTGATTTGACTGATCACATGGCCACTCTTCACAAATGCAACTACATCAAGTGATAATGTGATAACTGCCAAAGCCAAAGCATGTCCACCTTATCCCTACTCCGTCCAAAATGCCAGCTCCCGAAGGCTGAAAGTGCAGGAGAGTATACAACCTCTGTTTCTTTGCTACACACTTAGGAAACACAATAATTTAGGGGATACCCCAAGAAGTAGGACAGAGGAATGGCCATTACCAGTTTTGGTGTTCTGAGGAAACAAAATTAAGGGGTGAGGGTTGGGGGACAATGTTGGAAGTTCAGTGGGGGTAGTGGAAGACTGTTCTGGACCAAATACTTCCCACTGTTGGCCCTGTGATCAGGAAAGCAGTTGGCATGAGAGGAGCCACATTGATGAGCATTTGATACACTATGGGAGACAGAGACAAAAGTGCAGCAGAAAGCTGGGCAAGGCAGGTGAGGAACCTGGCACCACCATCTATCCAGCCCCATGCCTGGGTGCTTTCTTGTGGTTCTTTCTTGCAGTCTCCCTTGACACCAGGTACTTAATAACCCAGGATTCATCTAGGGTAGAAGTTCTGACTTCAGTGCAGGCTGTGGCCAGGGAATCATCCTAAATTATAATATGACAGTAATCACACACAAATTTAAAAATAAGGTATCTTTAAAGATTTATTCATTCATTATAGTTGAAGGGTAAAGAAGAAAGTATCAAAGCTTTTTGTCTAACAAAATGGCTCTTGGAGATTAATTTATACATCATTACCCATGATAACCAACTAGCAGAAAAGGCAATTAAAAATGGATGGTTATATTCCAGTAGAGACATATACTGAAGTCATGCTTTTTGCCTTAAAGTCTATTAATGTAGCTATCTTTTGGTTAATGTTTTCAATAGTGCTCCTTTTCTCTTCTGTTGTTTTCAACCTTTCTATCACTTTATGGTTTTGTTATGTCCCTTGAATACAGCATATAGTTATTTTTTAAATCCAGTCTAGCAATATTTATTTTTTACTGAATAATTAGGTCTACTTGTCTTTATAATAATTGTTGATATAATTAATTTTAAATCTACTATCTTTTTTCTGTTTTCCTCCTTGATCTTTGTTTTTATTTCTTTCTCTTTTTGAATTAGTTATCTTTTAAACTACTATAACTTTTTTATTGTTTTATATACTTTACTTCCATTTGTCCTTCTATGTTTTTATTGTATTTCACTTTGCTTCTGTTCTTTCAGTGATTAATTTAAAAATTAGTCTTAATCTTAAATTTTTCTTTTTTCATTAATTTTATCCCTTGGTTTATCAAGCATAGTAATATTTACTACATTTACCCTCATCCTGGACACTGTAGAGACCTTGGAATATTTTAATTCCATTTAGTGTCATCTACATATATGCAGTTGTTATTTGTTATAGCTTTGAGTATTAAGCCCCAGAATTTATATACTTTTATAAGATCAATGTTAGATTTATCCATGTATTTATGGTTTCCTTTCTCTTTATATCTTTCCATGCCTGTCTTTCCATATGGAATTATTTGTCTTCTGCCTGAGAAACATCATTTAGAAATTTCTTTTGTGTTAGTCTGCTTGGGAAGAGCAGTTTCAGCGTTTTTTTATCTGAAAGTGCCTTTATTTTACTTTAATTATTGAAGACTTTAAGTATGTAAGTGTAGGAGGCAGTTACTCTCAGAATATTGAAAAAATTTGCATTTGATTTTTGTTTTTCAGAAGTTAGTCAGTGGTCTGACTGCTGCTGATTTGAATGTAATCTCTCCTTTTTCTCTGGGGTTTTTGTTTTTGCTTTGTTTTGTTTTTACAATTTTTGTCTTTGTTTTTTATCTTATGCAGTTTTACTGATTTCTCTGTAATGATGTTGCTTTATTTACCTAGTATGGGATTGGTTGGCCTTCTGGAATCTGTTGATTCCCGATATTGCCTGGAAAACTCTCAAATATTACTTCTTCAAATATTGCTTTTGCCTTGTTTTCTAGCTCTCTTCTACTTCCAAGACTCTAACCAAAATATAAGATAAACTTTCTCACTCCATATGCTATTTTTTGTTTGTGTGTTTAATATTACATTTTTTTCCTTTTCCTACATTTTGAATTTTTTCTTCTTCCTCATGTTCTGTTTTACTATTTTCTCTTCGGCTGTGACTTCTCTCCTGTTGAACTCTTTCATTGAATTCTTAATTTTAGCTATTTTTATTTCATTTCAAAATTTATTTTTTCCCCCACCAAGTGAAGAAAATGTTTCCAGGAAGAGGAAAGGATCAACTGTAAAATGTTGATGATTAGATTAAATGAGGGTAAGAGCTGACCATTAGGTTCAGCAAAAAGGTTTTGGCAGCCTTGACAAGAGCAGTTTCAGGAGAATGATAAGAATAAAGGTGAGATTGTAGTGGATTCTAGTTGAAGGACTGAATATGCAAATGGCACAATGGCCGGACCATGGATAAAAATAGAATTCTCAGCCACAATCTGCAGTAACCAATACTGGAGACCAATCCATTATTTACACTAGCCAGCTGCCAGGAGATATAAATGCTTTATCTCTAGCACAATTCTACAGCAAAGAATTAATTTTCCCCAGAGAGCATCTGGCTTTGACTTCCTTTCCATAGGATAAAGCTGCCAATTCTCTCAGAAAAGATTTCTGAGTTACAGTACAGAGGTAAGCATACTTGGGGTCAATTAACAATAATTCTGTTTTTGCTAAATCTTATCATTATTATATCACTACTGCACAAAACCAGACTTGGAGCTTGTTTGTGTCTCACTGCACTATTTATTAACTTTCTATGAGCAAGGTGCTTGACCTCTTTTAGCTTTATTTCTCATGCACAAAATTGAGATAGGTAATAGCAAGATATTCTCATCTAGGTAAAATGTTGGAGTGTTCCAGTCTTGTTTAGATGGATTCATCTACTTTGCTACCCTGCCTTTCCAGTAAGTTTTGTTTTTACTTTTTGTTGAGAATCAGTCTGGAAGCTATTGGAGGAAGAGAAACTAATTGTGGTGGCAAAAAACAAGTTGGAGACTGTGATTAAGAGTCAACCTCATCCAAATAGACAGGATAAAACCCTAAAAAACAAAGTTATTGTATGGAAAGTTTCAAGGATTAAGACTACCGTATGTGCTGCTTCTGATTTCTAAAAAGTACAAGATTTTCATTCATATAACTCTCCTATCACAAAATCTTAGAGTCCATCAATTCACACTAACCCATCCCCAGTAGTTCTGTGAGCTGAGAGCTTTTCAAAGGTCAAAAAAACTGGTTTGACTCCCACAAACTTTGATCACAAAGTGAAGGTTACTTATTATTTGGACTCCGCTGGAGGAACTGTAGGCAGAAGCATTAGCTGAATCATTAGAGTAGAAGCTTCTAGCAGAAGTAGTATTGCATTATGAAATGCTCTTAAAACTGCCAATTTCACTTGTAGTGAAGTTCCTTACGTATAGTCTAGTCTGCCTCCCTCATAGGTCACTATGAAAAAAAAATCACTATTATTTTCATCATTAATTCATCAGAATATTGAGGGCCAGAATTGTGTCACCAGTAGTAAAGTTCTTAGAAATTTTTTATGTTGTCATAAAAGGGGTCCTTTCTCTTGCAATGGAATGTTGAAAGGATTGATAGTATGCAGACAGCATCTTAGATTAGCTGTAAGTTGGAATAGTTTTAAGGAAAAAGTGATAAAATAGAGTTTCTTTTTTTTTTTTTGATAAAATAGAGTTTCTATAGAAAATATCCTATGCATAGAATTCCACGACAATGAGCTTTTGGTAAAGCCACTGATTTAATCACTGAAAAGCTTAGGAAAGAATCTCAAGGGTATATAGGAAAATTAGACAAAGGACTTGATGAATATATTCATGATGACAAAAAAAAGTGGGGTTAGAGAAAGAGGAAATGGACAAGGTCACCCCAGACTGAGACAACCTATAAAATACAAATTATAATACCACCAGAAATTAACCATAAAGGCTAGATAACATAAATACAAAGTCATGGAGGAAAATTAATTTTTTAAGTTGATGAAATCATTTTGAGGATACGTGAAGCAGAGAAAGATTTGATAGATCAAGTAGTAAGAATAACTAAGGATAAAAAACTCATTGAATTTCTAATGGAAACTTGAAATTGAACCAATCAGGAACTTTTTAAAATGAATGGCTGTTGAAGAAAAACATCAGATAAAGTTTACTGAATCTCTTGAGAAACACTTCCATCATTAGTGAATATATAAAGGTAGTATTATTACAGCTATTCAAGAGATATACAACAGTATACAAAACATATTAAGGGGGCACCTGGATGGCTCAGTTGGTTGGGCAACTGCCTTCGGCTCGGGTCATAATCCCAGGGTCCTGGGATCGAGCCCCACATCAGGCTCCCTGCTCAGGGGGGAGGCTGCTTCTCTCCCCCCCCCACTCCCCTACTTGTGCTCTCTCTCTATGCCGAATAAATAAATAAAATCTTTAAAAAAACATATTAAGCAAAATTGTGCTGTAGACAATTATATGCAAGTACTTAAAACTTTGTTGATAGGTTTCAATAATTCCTAAAAATATGGTTGTTAAAGAAGGAATTAAGTAGAGAATAAAGTATTACTGATTGCTTTTTACTTGTAAAGAGTGTAAAAATAAATTTTTGGTCAATTCTGTATGAGATTTAAATTATTTTACCTTAAAAATATACAAAATAATTGTTCACTAATTGTTTTCTGTAGTAAAGAAGAAAAAAATTTTAGTTAAAATAGGCAAATAAGACTTTGCATCTGCCTTTGAGAAAAGTGTACTTGTGAAGTGATTTTAAAAGTATGAAGCTTATGAATATGATGATCTTATAAAAAACATCAGTATATGGAAATAAAACTGTCATATATAGATGTAAATTCTCCTATGGCTCTTCTGGGCATCATGATTTTCATTGATCATTAAATACTGGAGATTTGTCTATCTGCCTTAGTTAATAGTGTTTGCTCCATTTAGAAACTACAGATCGTTGTTAGAAAAAAAAGTATTTCATCCTTCCAGATCATGGATGTCTTTCACTCCTCTTCCACAACAATATTCATTTCCCCATGTTTTCCTGATCATTCACTCATTTTTCAAAGAAGCAGCTATTTTCCTACAAAGGAATTGTGAGGGATGGGCTGGGTAATGTTACATTCTCTTGGTGAGAAAGTGAAGGAAATCATACTGCCTGTTTAAATCTGGCTTCTACTTTTTACAACCTTGGGCAAATTACTAAATTCCTTTCATACTTTGTCTAGTTTCCTCATTTACAAAATGGAGACAAGAGTGTCTGTCTACTCATAGTTTATTATGAGGGTTAAATGAAAAGAGACATACCAAGCATATTTGCTTGGCATATAATAAGCACTCTACAAATATATGCAGTGATGATGATAATGATAACAGTCTGACAACATTTATCTGAAGGAAAAAAACATACCTTTCCTTAGACTGAGCAACATTCGTTCTAGGAATGTGTCCTATGGAGATAGTAAGTTGAGTGCTTAAATTTTTTAAGTACAAGACAATTCATTGCAGTGCTGGCTGTAACAGTAAAACATTAGAAATATCTGGCATGTCCATGAAGAGACAGCCCATCTTAGGGATATTTCCACTCATATATAAGTCATTTTTCTTCTCTATAGCATTTACTTTGAACAGTTAATTTCCTTAGATGTAGCCAAGGTAAACACTTCAAATTCATAATATCTTCCAGGGAGGTGGCTTTAAAAACAAACAAACCAAAATGGGACATTGATCCTGTATGCATTCCCAGAGGAATAGAGATCTCATTGTAGTAGAGGAACCCTTATAAATGAGTTATTACTCCCATGTCATGTAGAGGTTGTTATAGAATAATCTGGATTCAAATGATAAAGTTTTTAGAGGCATTGGCCAGGCTTTGAACCACTTTTAGAAACGAGGATTTGCCATATTTTAGCCCCAAGAAACAGAATTAGTAAAGGGAAAATACGGTTAGAATATGAATAAAAACTTTAGTCTTTCCCTTGAATTCTGAGAGTTTCATAAGCCTCAAACCCAGAGTTTCAAACTGGGGAAGAGAGGCTAAGAAGTTAGAGAATGGGGAGAGAATGCTGCAAGAATTAAGGATGTATTTCCCAAAAAAGGAGCATGATGGTAGTGGTTAGAAGAGGCAATTTCCTTCCTCTTTTCTAATTTCAACTCCAGAGCCTCCAGCAGAAACTCTTCAATATCTTGCATGTTACAGACTTCACTACTCCCATCAGCTTGGAGGTAACATGTGGCTCTTGACAGCTCTGCTCCTTTGGGGTAAGTTGGACTTAGAAGGGGGTAGCTAGAGGGGAACTGGCTCTGCCAATGGGGACTCAAGACCTTTTGTCTTCCTTTGGTATCCTAGGCTAGAACTCATGAATATGGGGACAACTGGATCTGTGCTTCCATGGTTTATTCATGTTCATTATACCAAAAGCACCGGAAGAGAGACTTGGTAGTAACATTTAGCCTGGAAGCATCATATCAAAATAAAGCCTTATCAATAACCATCTATAGACTGTACATACCACTAGTACCTGATTTGGAGAGAGGGTAGAGAGAGAATCAAGAGACCTAAGCTGGCCCCTCTATGTCCACATTAGTTTTGTCTCCTCGATTCCTTTCCTTGTCATCTCCCACTGACCAACTTATGCCTCTGTTCTTCGGTCTCTTACAGTGCCAGCTGGTGCGCAAACGGGTGAGTAATCTTTAACTTAGTTTCTCTTCCTCTGCCGTGTTCCTGTTCTAAAGGGTGAGTTTTGTTATCCTGAAGAAGAGAGTATGGGAAGAGGATAGAACAAGAAGGATTTAGAAATTATGTAAAATCCCCTATAGGTTCAGAGCATAATTTTGATAAAATCCTGGTTTTTAAGGTTTCTCTCTAAGATTTCCTGGAAAAGCCCCGACTTCAGAACTAAATGCCTATGTGTATATAACAGCAGGAAAAGGCCAGAATTGCAAAACCATAGATGTAGCTCTGGGGGGTTTTGTAACATTCCTTGAACCAGTCCCCTTGAGAAGAAAGCCAAGTACTTTTTTCTCCTCAGACAGAACCAAGCAGTACTGAAGGTTTCAAAGTGAGAGTTTGAGTATTGTTTTCCAGTGCAGATGCTAATTAAGGCCTGAGTTTAACCCTTAGGGAAAATATTGCACGGGGGGGGGGGGGGTGGGCAAGACAACCAGCTCCAGTCGACTTTCCTTGGTTTAAAACCCTCCTTCTCTGTGGGGCGCCTGGGTGGCTCAGTGGATTAACCACTGCCTTCAGCTCAGGTCATAATCTCAGGTCCTGGGATCGAGCCCCGCATCTGCCTCAGCATCCGTGCTGAGCAGAGAGCCTGCTTCCCCCTCCCTCTCTGCCTACTTGTGATCTCTCTTTGTCAAGTGAAAAACAAAACAAAACAAAAAAGCCCTGCTTCCTTGTTTACCAACAGTGAAAACTAAATTAGTCATTTGTTTCTTAGGAACCCCTAAGCTCCAATGTCCTGATGTTGATTTGATAACATGAACAGAGCTCTCTGCACGGGTTCTGGATACTCTCAGTAGCTAGTTTTTGTAGGTTCCCATTTGCTTATTTTTCTGTCTCATCTAAATATATATTTTTACCTTTGTGCTACCCAGAAAACTTTACCAATTGCTCAGACCCTCCTTTTATTCCATTTGGTCTTTTTTTTTTTTTTAAATCCCCAGACCCCTCAAAGGCAGTGATCACCTTGCAACCTCCATGGGTCAGTGTGTTCCAAGAGGAAAATGTAAACCTATGGTGTGAGGGACCTCATTTACCTGGGGACACCTCTACAAAGTGGTTTCTCAATGGCACAGCCATTCACACCTTGACCCCCAGACACAGAATTGCTGCTGCCAGTGTCAATGACAATGGTGAATACAGGTGTCAGACAGGTCTCTCAGTGCCAAGTGACCCAGTACAGCTGGAAGTCCACAGTGGTAAGTATGGCATGGAGCAGGAGAGTTGGAAATCACAAGGTGTTCCTTGTATTTTCTCCTTTTTGCATGCCAGATATGTGTTTTCATTTATTGGAGTATGAGTCTCAGCTCTATGTGCCTACTAGATGAAATTAAGTCAACATACTCAGAATATCACATTAGGGTCCTTTAACTACCCCCAAAGCACCCCAACTGGGACAGCTGTGAGCAGGTTATCCAGTATAAAACTCAGACCCAAGATTTTATTATTTAAAATGATCTAATTTTGGGCGCCTGGGTGGCTCAGTGGGTTGAGCCTCTGCCTTCGGCTCAGGTCATGGTTTCAGGGTCCTGGGATGGAGCCCCGCATCAGGCTCTCTGCTCAGTGGGGAGCCTGCTTCCTCCTCTCTCTCTCTGCCTTCCTCTGCCTACTTGTGACCTCTCTCTGTCAAATAAATAAAATCTTTAAAAAAAAAAAAAAGAATTTTGTGTAGTCAAGCAGAAGCAAAGTGTTTCATGGTTCAAGTAACAAAAAATGAAGCAGGGGTGGGAAGAGGCCATTTTCTTTACTTCTGCACAGACTCTAGAAGCCCCAGCACGATGATGTATTGAGAATATATTTTAAAAAAAGATTATTTGAGAGAGAGGGGAGAACATGAGGGAGAGAGTATCTCAAGCAGACTCCACACTGAGTGTGGAGACTGTCGTGGGGTTCCATCTCAGGACAGTGAGATCACAACCTGAGCCAAAATCAAGAGTCAGATGCTTAACCAACTGAGCCACCCAGGGGCCCCTCTATCTGGGGCCTCTGTGAACTTTTTTTTTTTAAAGATTTTATTTTTTTAAGTAATCTTTACAACCAACATGGGGCTCGAACTCACAACCCCAGGATCAAGAGTCACATGCTCTACCAGCTGAGCTGGTCAGGTGCCCCCACTGTGGACATTTTTTTTTTTAATATTTTATTTATTTGTCAGAGAGAGTGAGCACTGGCAGACAGAGTGGCAGGCAGAGGCAGAGGGAGAAGCAGGCTCCCTGCTGAGCAAGGAGCCCAATGTGGGACTTGATCCTAGGACGCTGGGATCATGACCTGAGCCAAAGGCAGCTGCTTAACCAGCTGAGCCACCCAGGCGTCCCTGTGGACATTTTTTTTTTTTAAGATTTATTTATTTATTTGACAGACAGAGATCACAAGTAGGCAGAGAGGCAGGCAGAGAGAGAGGAAGGGAAACAGGCTCCCCACTGAGCAGAGAGCCTGATGTGGAGCTCGATCTCAGGACCCTGTAATCATGACCTGAGCCGAAGGCAGAGGCTTTAACCCAGTGAGCCACCCAGGTGCCCCCGCTGT
Organism: Martes martes; assembly: GCF_963455335.1. Classification (NCBI taxonomy): domain Eukaryota; kingdom Metazoa; phylum Chordata; class Mammalia; order Carnivora; family Mustelidae; genus Martes; species Martes martes. Next base: position 87,555,339 of record NC_137891.1, on the reverse strand, counting down.
GGACATTTTTAAAAAAAAATTTTTTTATAAACATATAATATATTCACTGTGGACATTTTTATACATGTTTTTTGCTGTACATATGTATAGATATGTCCTGGAATATGCCTAGGAGTGGAATTGCTGGGTCACAAAATGTGCATATATTTGGTCAGCTTTAGTTCTTCAAAGTGCAGTTATTCTGTATTACACTCCCACCAGTGGAGTTTGAGAGTTCTGGTTCCTTTTCATCCTCAACGCTCGGTGGGTTTATTTATTTATTTTTTTAACTAGTTATAGACTGTCATACAGTTTTTTAAGATTTTACTTATTTGACAGAGAGGTCACAAGCAGGCAGAGAGAGAGGGAAGCAGGCTCCCTGCTGAGCAGACAGCCCAATGTGGGGCTCAACCCCAGGACCCCGAGATCATGACCCGAGCCGAAGGCAGAGGCTTAACCCACTGAGCGACCCAGGCGCCCCTGTCATACAGTTTTTTAACAGTTATAGACTGTCATACAAACCACTAGTTTCCATATTTTTTAGTTTAGCCATTCTGGTGCATGTGCAATAGTTATCACATAGCTTTAATTTACATTTTCCTGAAGACTCATGACATTAAGCATTTTACAGACTTCTTACTTATTTGGATATCCTCTTTTGTAAAGTACCTGTCTAGGTTTTTTGCCAGTTTTTCTTTATTGTCTTTACTTATGGACTTGTAGGGGCTCTATATTTCAGAAATCAGTCCTTTTTCAACTATTGCAAATATCTTCCACTCTGGCTTGTCTTTTTGCTATCTATGCTGTTTTCTTTTTTCAGTGAAAGAAGTGCTTACATTTACAGTAGTATAACTATAACTATAGTAGAACTATACAGTAGTATAGTTTTTGGGTTGGTGCTCTCTATGCCCTTATTTAAAAATATTTTGCCATAGGGGCGCCTGGGTGACTCATTTATTTAAATGTCTGCCTTTAGCTTAGGTCATGCTCCCCAGGTCCTGGAATTGAGCCCCAAGTCAGGCTCTCTGCTCCCTGGAGGAGCCTGTTTCTCCCTCTCCCTCTGCTTGCCACTCCCCCTGCTTGTGCTTGCACTGTCAAATAAGTAAAATCTTAAAAAAAAAAATGTTTTGCCATTGTTAACCAGCAGTGGAGTATTCAACTGCAGTTACAGTAGCTCTCTGTTACTTCAATTAAGTGTGTGTGTGCTGAGACCACAAAAATACAGCTGGCTTGAGGACCTAAGTCTTAATTATATGGCTTAGTGACCATTCCCCTCCTGCTCCAAGGTGATTAAGGTGGAGAATGGCTTTTGAGTAGGAAATCAGTAATGTCTGCTAAAAGCTGCGTCCTATGAATTTTGATGTATAATACTCCCACTACCACTTAAGGCTAAATATTTTTAATTTTCATTAGTATGTATGTATGTAATTTTCTTTCCTCGTAAATTATTTAGAAGTTTTAGGAAGGTGGCCTTTTGTTACTGATTTCTAATTTTATGGCATTTTGGTAAGAATTTGTTAAATATGATACCAGTTCTTTAGTATTTGTTGAAAATTGCTTGTGGCCTAGTACATACTATTTGTAACTGTTGCCTGTATGTTGGGAAAGTATGAATCTTCTCTAAGCTAAGCACCCTGTATAAATCCACAAAACCAACTCTATTAATTGTGCCATTCAAATATTTTATATATCATCACTAGTATTTTTGACCGTTTCAGATGGAGGGGTGTTAAAATCTACCACTGTGTTTGTAGATGTATAAAGCAAAGGTGTCTGTGTTTGGGTAGTGTAGTCTCTTGGTAGAGCACCTCTTGGTTGCGAATGGGAATAAGGGAGAGAAGAGTATTCATTATATTTAGAAACACTACGGCAGCATCCGAAACTAGAAAAATCATGCTCCATCTAGCACTGGAATACCTGCCTTCCATTCTTTGGTCTAAGTTCTGGAGGGGGAAAAAGCACTACTGTCCCTTCTCTTTGTCATTTAAGATACTGGTCCTCATTTAGCCAAACCCACTGCCCCAGGGAAAGAAAAAGGAAGCATTTTTAGTTATGTGTAGAGGTGTACATCTAAAGGGAGGGCCCCTTGGACTTGGAGCTCATTTTTACCAACTAGATCACTGATCTGCACATACGTGTATCCTGTCAATTTAGAAGTACATTAGAAGTACATATCATCTGGACATGTTTGCTATTCTGTGCGTTTGTTTTAGTATGTGGGATCCCATTAACAACTTAAGAGTTGGAGTGTATTCACTTCTTTTATTGCTGTGTAACAAATTACCACAAACACAGCAGCTTAAAACAACATTTGTTATCTTTCCATGAGTCAGGTGTCTGCACAGCTTCACCGGGTGCTCCGCAGGGGCCGCAATCAGGGTATGACAGATTCCTTCCTATAGTTCTTCCAAGCGCACGTGGTCATTGGTAGACTTGAGAATTCAGTTCCTTATGTAGTTGGCCTGAGGTCCCAGCCTTTTTGCTGGCTGTCAGCTGGAGGCTAGATTCCTGGAGGCAGGCCCCTGCCATTTGGCCCTCTCCCAATAGAGTAGCTCACTTCTTCAAGGCCAGTGGAAGACTCTCAGGCCAGTCAGCTAAGACAGAGTCATATAATGCAACATCATCATGACAGAGACATCCCATAACCTTTGTCATATCCTGTTGATTAGAAGCAAGTCTCCGGTTCCACACACACGGGGATTATGCAAGGGCGTGATTCACGAGGGTGGGGCGTGTCATCTTAGAGTACTGCCTACCACATACAGTAAATTGTTCTTATCCCAACCAACTTCTGAAATCAGAAACCGAAGATAAGAAGGGGCTGTGTGCAGTAAAGTAGTAAAAGTAAAAAAATTAATAAAATAAAAATAAAAGTAGTAAAGACTACTTTTTTCCCCAGTAGAGCTAAAGATAATTGAGGGATGGGCAACAGGCCTCAAACTCAGCAGAGCTCTGAGGTTGGAATGTTATAAAGAAAAAGAAGATAAGACCCCCCCCCCCCCAGGGCCCAGTTCTAGCCTCCTTGTACCTCTGCTACTCTATAGATACATTTTGGGTCTACAATTTCCAGATTGGCTACTACTCCAGGTCTCTAGCAGAGTTGTCACGGAAGGGGAACCTCTGACCTTGAGGTGTCATGGATGGAAGAATAAGACGATATACAATGTGCTTTTCTACCAAAATGGCAAGGTCTTTAAATTTTCTACTGGGAATTCTGAATTCACCATTCTGAAAACCAACCTGAGTCACAATGGCATCTATCACTGCTCAGCCATGGGAAAGCAACGCTTTGAATCAGCAGGAGTACATATCACTGTAAAAGGTATGTATCTGAATAGTCAAAAAGCTGTAGTTTTAAGGACCATCATAAATCATCACTTAAGTTTGCAAGTGAAGAGACTTAAGTTCCCGGGGAAGTCGCTGTTTCATGGAAGGCCATGCAATGACCAGTGGCTAGGTTGGGACTGGAACTGAGGTCATCTGGGCCTCAGTCTGTTGCTCTTTCCAATAAACCACAATACCTCCTCAGTAATTCCAGGAGCTAACATGAAGGCCAGGGCATGGTGAGGATCTATTTCATCAATTTTATTTTAGTTGCAAGGAATAGAGATTCACTCGTGGGAGGTAGGAGAGTTATTAGAAAAGAACTCAATGGGGGGTGCCTGAGTGGCTCAGTGGGTTAAGCCTCTGCCTTCAGCTCAGGTCATGATCTAAGGGTCCTGGGATTGAGCCCCACATTGGGGTCTCTGCTCAGCAGGGAGCCTGTTTCCCCCTCTCTACCTACTTGTGATCTCTCTGTCAAATAAATAAAATCTTAAAAAAAAAAAAAAGTAAGAGAAGAACTCAATGGAATCTCATAAAAAGCTCCATAGAAACAGAAGCCATGAAGACATTAGGACTTGGTTATACTTTCTATCTCTCAGAGGCAATGTGGCCTCTCTAGTTCTACTTCTTTCTGAACGTCTGCTAACTAAAGCAGCTTCCTCTGTTCCAGCTTGCATGTGGGCCTGACTGTGGTTCTTTCATCTTAGTACTCATTAACTACAAGCAATTTTTTTCTGTCTGAAGAAGAATTCATCATTCGTAATGGGAAAGAGAGGATTGTCCCAGATTATCTTTTGAGGTAGTAATACAAATAATGATTCAGTGACCTGGCTAGTGTGTGGATCGGTGTCCACTCCTGGTGGACCACTACCAAAAGGCATGGTCACATAATAATATGGCTATTCAGGGAAGCCTGGACTGTGTGGAGGGCCACAGCAGGAAATGAGGAAGCTGGCCATTATAAGAGTTTCTATGTGGAATACCTCTCTGCTGGAAGTGGGAAAAGTCTTATGGATGCATTCTCTAGGGGCAGGTTTCCCAGGGAGGAAGGGGGTATATCTCCTGTTAAAAAACAACAACAAAACCTTAACACTGAAGCAGACAACCCTGTCCCCATCAACTTTTTCTTTAGAGCTATTTCCAGCCCCAGTGCTAAAAGCATCTTTGTCATCACCCATCCTGGAGGGGCATCTGGTCAACCTGAGCTGTGAAACAAAGTTGCTCCTACAGAGACCTGGTTTGCAGCTTTACTTCTCCTTCTACATGGGCAGCAAGACCCTGCTGAGCAGGAACACAGCCTCTGAATACCAGATACTAAGTGCTACGAGAGAAGATTCGGGCTTATACTGGTGTGAGGCTACCACGGAAGATGGCAGCATGGTCAAGCGCAGCCCTGAGTTGGAGCTTCAGGTGCTTGGTGAGAATGAGGGGAACTGACAGGAGATATTCCCTTTTTTCCTTCAGGGCTGAGGTCTGTTTAAGGGGATTTCATCGCCCAGCCAGGAAAAACCCATGAACAGGCCTTTCCACTCTTGATTTGTACCTTTACTATTCTCATGAACTTCATTAAATTCCCTTTCCTTTTCCCTTTTATTTCCTTCCTTTCTTCTTCATTTCCTATTTTCTCTCCTCTTTCTTTCCCCCTCGCTTTTCCCCCCAGCCCCCAAATCTAATCAATATATTGAGTTCTTCTGTGTGTATTGTCATTGGTGTGGGGATATGAAGACACTGGGGGTACAGTTCTTATTTCAAGGAGCTCACATGGTAGACTGGTGAGGTAGGGAGTTTGTGGATTGCACATAAATACTTGCCCAAGTGTCTGTCTGGCTGAGATAGGGAGACTGTGAGCTCTAAAACAAAGACTCTTTGGGAAAAATTTACCTTCAACCCAAATTCATTTCAAGCATTAAATGGCAGAGAAATAGACTATGTCCAAAACTAGGAAGTAAGTCCACTGAGGGCCCTGGCAATTAAGCTCTTATGAGGAGCCTGCCCCTGGACTGTACACCACGTAGCCCAGGTGCAGCGCCTTCCTGCCCCCTGAAATTACCTGTGTCTCTGCTGGGGACAGGAATACCAGGTGTCAGCCAGCCTTCCCTCCCAGACATAACTCAGCCAGATCGCTTTGCATTCTAACTAGCATTTCTTCCCCTTGTCACTTTTTCAGGACTCCAGACACAACCTCCTGTTTGGTTTCACGTTCTTTTCTACCTGGCAGTAGGAATACTGTTTTTGGTGGACACCATTTTCTGTATGATTATATATAAGGAACTGGAAAGAAAGAAAAAGTGCAATTTAGAAGTCTCTTTGGACTCCGGTCAAAAGAAAAAAGTAAACTCCTACCTTCAAAAAGAGAGGTATTTAGAAGAGCCATAATGTCATGAACAAGAGCACTGCAAGAAAGGACATACCAGAAGCCCCTGGAAGAAGGGCTGCAGCAGTAGCCCAGCCGGTGCCCACGGACCCAGACAGTCCCTCCCCTTCTTCTCTGTGCAAGCACTGGGGTGCAAACATCCCAAAGTTTAAAGACATTAAAACTGTGACTCTCATGACATCTGATTAACTCTGAAATAAAAGAAACAAATGAGCTGACTTCAGTGGAGATGAACTTGGAAAATGGGTCATCAGGGATGATTTGAACTGAGACCTACTCTAAAGAAATCTTTAAAAACTTGGAAGTCCAGTGTAACCTGATTATCCTACTAGGTAGTTTGAACATTATTATTATTTTTAGGGACAGGGTGAAAAGGTAAGTTTGTGCCTATGTACAAGAGATTAAGACAAAGAAAGAGACAGAATGAGGGTTACAAGGAGGCAGATAAAGAGAATGGATCAGGGAGAGGAGAAAAGCACGCAGACCCAAAAGAAGGAAAGGAAACTTGCAGATGGCTCCTGAGAGACTGTGGGTGGAGCGCTGACCCATCCCTGGAGTCAGCATGGTTATCTGGTATCTTCTCTCTCCAGCACACAAGCAGGGGAAGATCCACACAGCTTGCAGAGAACACGGCGGATGCTCACTAGGGCAGATGGGGGCATGACTTCTGCCCTTTTGTATGAGGCTTTCTCATAACATCTCCGTGTCCAGAGATACCAGGAGTTCTGCTTGCCACTCCCCAACCCCACAGGAAGACCATATAACCGAGGCTTTCCTTAATAAATTATACCCAGACCTCCCAGCAGGGAGGGGCAAGGGGCAGCTTCAGCTGGGGAGGGGTAGTGACGTCATGAAGCCCCAGCTCTTCCCTCCAGAGATTTACTCTGCCCTTCCGATTTTCTGGATGATTACTAACTAACTTCAAGATAATACTGATCTCGGGGCTCAGTTGGTTAATTTCAGCTCAGGTCATGATCTCAGGGTCCTCAAATCGAGCCCCGCATCGGGCTCTGTGGGGACGGGCCTCTGACATTCATAATCCTAGCCATGACTTCCTCTTTGCTGGCCTCCAGGTATCCTGTTAGAACCTAACTGCCTACTCTAACATTTGAACAATTTGCACTTCAGTCTGCCGTTACTTCTGGCCTATAGCTGTGACAGGAATAGGTTCTTGGGAGTCCCCCAAATTGATGCCTACCTGCTGGTTCTCCCAGCCTTGGTGCTCGGTCTGGTCAAGGCCTGGTACCACCTCATATTTTGTCCAGGTGGGTGCCCAGCCCTCCAGTTTCCCTACAGTGGTTGGGTTCCCTGTCCCTGACACTTGTCCCTACCTATCTAAGGGCTCACTATTTTCATTCCATCCAGTACTGGAAACACACACAAAAATGACTGGATCCAAGTGGGGAGCGAGTGGCCCAAAGGGAGAGAAGGGAAAGAATTGCAAAACCCAGCAGAAGGCAAACTGTTGTCTGCTGAGACCCTCCACAGCTCTCCCAAAGTCATATCCTTCCCAGAGTAGCCAGCATGTCTTGCCTGAACAGAACAGGACATTTCAGCCCAAAGCAGGCCATGCTTGCGAGCAGTATTTGCTCCAGAGCTCCTCAGCGGGATGGTCAAGGCTCTAGCAAGCTTTCGTTGCACTCTGATTTCTTCCACTGCCCACTCTTACCTCTTCACTCTTCCTTTTATAGGGGTTCATCCTTAATAAACATTTTGCGCCTCAAACTATCCAACATCTGCTCCCAGGGCCAGTCTGAGTGCTTTGTACACCACTGCAAAATTTATAAAGTCTTTGGAGTCTTATAAAACCCATTTGTCCCAATAACAGTTCTAAAGAAGTCCATATTTTTAAAAGAGAACACTATACTGTGTGCCTAAGAACACCCTCACTGTAAATGTTTGAAACCAGTTCTGCTTTTCTACCTACTCTTTCCCACTCACCCTTCACCCAGGCTGCAAAAGAAAGGCATACCTCTTAATCATACTAATCATGATTTATTGCCCCAAGGATAAAAAATTTCTGTGTACCAGAGACAAAACAGGTAAGTTTTTGTGTCTCATATTTATGGGCATTAAGGGCAACGCTAGGAATTAGAAATAAATATTCTGGCCCATGCTGAGATGTTCTGAATCCTGGTATATTGTAAAGACAGGTAAAGCAGAATTTATGACAATTTTTGTTTAAAGACCTTGCGTCTTCCTTATTATTATTTATACAAAAAAACACAACAACAAAAACAGCCTGGCTCTTGAGGGAGAGTCCTGAGAACAAGGCAAAGAGTGTTAAGAAATACTAATAACCAAATCTTATCTAGGCAACAAACTTAAGCACAGCTCTACACCTGACCCATTCATCTGTGAATTAGGCTGTGTAAGAAGAGGCCAGGGTTTGTTAAGGTAACAAGTAACTCCTTAATCTCAGCACCTTAAACCAAAAGAGGTTTATCATTCATTCATGTTACACCAGAGGCAAATGAGAAGGCTGTTAAGGTGGCACTTTGGGGAACACTGCCAGCAGTTGTGTCAGAGCTGAGAGAGAGCATGGAGCATCCCAAACCAGGAATTAAATTCTCCAGCCCAGAAGTGACACACAACACTTCCACCTTACTGGTCAGACCTAGTTATCTAGCTCCATTCAACCACAAAGAGGATGTAAAATCCTAAAGAAAGCATAAGGCAAGAAGCTGGAAATACTGTAAAAGCATAAATGCTAACATGGAGTATTTAAGATCTATAAAAAGCATGCTAGGAATTATCAACTGGTTTCCAAGAGCAGTCTCTCCCTGCATTTTCAGTATTCTAAGTAAAGGGAAGGAAGGAGTTGACAACTCATTCACCCATGATTCAGTGTTTCTCAGTTGCGTATTCTGCCTGATTTCAAAAAGAGATGAAACTTCTTTTACCTCTAACAGATCAATATTACACCTCCAAGTAAAAGGAATGTACAGAAAGTAAGTTGGTGTTCTGAACTTTCTTAAGCAATTTAGAAGAATTTTTCAAAAAAAAAAAAAAAGTACTGGATACTGTAAATCCGTGGTCACATTTTTACTTGGTTGCAAATATGCTCATCAACCATTTCTCTGTTCCTAACTGGCACTGTTAGTAGATTCTACTGCATTCAGGTTTTCACGGTCACGAATACACTCTTTTAAGCTCTACGTTTAATTAATGGCTACAACCAATTCCTGGATCAATAGGCGGTTTGTGGCACCGCCCGGAGAACTTGTGCTCCGAAAGAGTCTCGCAGCGGGCCACTGGCTCCACCCTGTGGCCACCCGTGCACACTGCCACCTTAGCTCGCCTCCCGCTCTTCGCAACCTTCCCCAAACCTGGTGAGAGATCTGCCTCCCCAGAGCCTGCAGCGGCGAGAAACGGCCTTTGGGATGTGGCGGCGGCCGCGGCGGCCGATGGGGAGAGGAGAGCAAGGAGTAGTGCGTGTCCCATTCGTCCCGGTACCCAGAAGAGCACCCAATTCGTGGGCGGCCCCCCAAACTCCGAAGTAGTTACCAGTTCGGGGTTGGCAAGTGTGACAGCCCGATTCCCCACTGGGCCCGGTCGCCAGCCGCAGGAAGCACGGCGGGAAACAAAAAGCGCGGGTTGGCGGGCGGCTTCCCGGAAGTGCGGAGCTGAAAAACCCCTCTCTAGGCCGGCCCCGGGCCGACCCTCCTGCTCGAAGGCCCGGCGGTGGCGCCACTCCACGGAGAGGAGGACTACGACTGGGAGACCACGGAAGGGGACGGGCGCTGACCAGCCGGGAGACCCAGTGGAAAGGTGGCTGGAGGAGACTGCCGCGGGGAAGGAGCAGGTTAGGAGTGAATGACGGCAGTTCATTCAAACACAGATGACTTTCCTACCGGTTCCACCACCATCAGAGCCAGGAAGGGACCCCGGGCCCGCAGAACCAGTTGGGCAGTGGGCAGGGAGCCCCTGGGCTCTTCAGGAGCCGCTCTGAAATGCCTTCGGACATCACGTGGCTTCTCCCAAAGCCGGTCCTATCCCGGGTGATCAGAGCTTCCAGGACTGACTACAAGGCCCCGGAGGGATTGGTGCAGGTGGCAGGGAGGAGGGTGGTTGGTGTTGAGGGAGGGACGGAGGGAGGGTGTTCTTTCATAGCTTTGAGACTCCTCAGGGACAATACCCAAAAACCTGCTGGACCTATCACGGTGCTCGGGCACATTCTGTAATCCCCAGGGCTTGCAGAACTAAGCACAACATCCCAGAGGAGACAATCACAGCAGAACAGGCAATTGGTTGTGAGAAGGGTGGTTCAGTTTTTCATCTTCCAGGCTCCACAGGGAAAGCCCTAAACTCATTACAGCTTCTAGAGGAGTTCAGGCCCATTTGTGTTACTAGCCTGAGAAGGAAACCTCAGGGCATATGGACTGGTTTGGGGTAAAGTGGGAAGAGTTGTGTCCGTTCTAGGTCTTTCCTGGCTACCGCACAGTTGGGAGAAACCCTAGAGCCTCTGGATTTAGGAATCACCCCACCTCCACCCCAGAAGCCAAAGATAGCCAGACCTCCTGAAAACCAAACGGAATGGAGGCATGGCTGGCAGTTGGCTGGAAGGGGACCAGCAGTCCTCACTGCCACCAGGCCAGTTGGAGACAGAGCCCATGGGCAGCAAGGGTTGGACAACAGTGGAAGCATGGAAACCAGTTAGGAATCCAGGTGACAGACAATGGTAGTTTGGACTTAGAGGGAGCAGTGGAGGTGTTGAGAAGTGCCCAGAAAACGTACTGATTTGATTAGATGTAGTGAATGTGGGAAAAAGAGGAACCAGAAACAACTTCTAGATTTGGGCCTGAGCAATAAACTGATTCCACTGACTGGGACCAGGAACTGCGAAAGAGCAAGTTGGTGTAACAGGAGAGAGGAGTAGCAAGAAGTAAAAGTTTTGTATTGGATACATCAAGATTCCTATTTAACTACTGAAAAAGCAGTGAAGTTCAGAGAACAATTTTGAAGTAGAGATAAAAATTTGAGAATCATCACATATATATGGCATTTAGAGCCATGGGATTAGAAGAGACAATGTAAGCAGAAAGCACAGATAGAGAACAGAAAAGGGTCTAAGGCTGAACCCTGGGATGCACCAAATTTTAAAGGTTGTATAAAAGCATTGGAAACAGAGGATGTTGACAAGGAATAGCTAGTTAAATAGGAGAAAAACAGAAAAGAAGAAAGGCCTCAAAAAAAAAAAAACCAGTGATAAACTATGTCAAATTCTCCTGAGAAGACTACTGGATTTGCAGTGGGATTGCATTAACTATGTAGATTTGGGGAGTGAGAGTGAAGGAGAGATACGGGCATCATTGTATACATACATATACATACATATGTATACATACCTGACTTTCCAATTCATGAACATGGTATAACTCTCCATTTATTTATATCCTTGATAATCTCTCAATAATGTTAAGATTTTCTCCCTAGAAGTTTTGCTCATCTTTCCATTAGATTTGTTCCAAGCTTTTTCATTTTTGTAAGTTATTGTAAACAGTATTGTTAAAATCTTAAGAAGTGATTATTACCAATCTCATTGTTAGGATAATTTAAAAACTGAAAGACCCTAAGAGAACTGTCTATTAAGCTTGGCAATGGGAAGCAGGATGTAAAAAAAAAAAAAAAATTCTAGTCAGTTGAAAATCTGGACCTCCAGAAGGTCTTTTAGATATAGACTTCCTTGGAATGCACACTGGCAGTCAAATGGGAGCCAATAAAATTGTTTGCTGTCCTTACTTTATTCCTTATTTCTAGGTTTGTTTCTAATTGTAGGGTCCAAATCCCTAGAGGATGAGAAGCTCATCTTTCTGCCTTCCCCATTTCATCTCCATACCACATAAAGTACATGTTACTCCTTACCTCCTCCACTTAAGAATAAGTTGTGAAGGGACGCCTGAGTGGCTCAGTCGGTTAAGCATCTGACTTCGGCTTAGGTTATGATCCCAGAGTCCTGGGATCGAGTCCCACATTGGGTTCCTTGCTCAGCTGGAAGCCTGCTTCTTCCTCTACCTCTGCCTGCCTGTGCTTGTGTGCACATGCTCTCTCTCTCTCTCTGACAATAAATAATTAAAATCTTTAAAAAGGAAAAAAAAAGAATAAATTGTGAAGAGGGACCATGTGTTAAAGGGGAAGTTTCCCGAACATGATAAGCGAGTTAATGGAGACAGAATATCTCTAAGAAAAACTCAAAATAATTGGTTTACACATTCTGAAAAAGTAAATTCTCCAAACGTGGTTCTCCATCAGGAGATAATTTTGAGAAGGCCATGGCATGATCTCCGGGGAATCATCTCTGGAGTCTGGCTGTGACTTTGAAGACCATTTCTTCTGAAAGGGCAGAAAAAGGCCTGAAAGAGAAGAACTAGACATTTGCAACAGGTTTGTAAGTACCATATGTATTTTAGAAAATAGTAATTTCCTAACTTGAATTCAGTCACGTCTTGACATTTCACAGGCTTTGGGTCCAACACACTAGAATTCAAATCCTAACCATGTACCTAACAGCTCCCGGTTTCTTATCCCAATTACTCTTCATTCCACTTTGAAATCTATATTGTGGCCCATAATATCTAACTTCTATGGATTCATTTTCCTTACCAAACACTCTTTTATTGCTATGCAAGGCTTACTTCACTTAATCTTTTTTTTTTTTTTTAAAGACTTACTTATTTATTTTAGAGACAGAGAGCAGGAGGGAGGAACAGAGGGAGAGAGAGTCTTAAGCAGACTCTGTGTGGAGCATAGAGCCCGATGCTGGGCTCGATCTCACAACCCTGAGATCATGATTTGAACAGAAACCAAGAGTTGAATGCTTAACCAACCACACCACCCAGGCACCTTCAGTTCACTTAAACTTAATAGTATCTGTTGCTTTCTTTGCCTCATAATATTTGCATGCAGATTTTAATCTTTTTTCCATTATCTTGATCCATTTATATAAATATTGTCTCTTCCCTCAATGTGTGATGAAACTCTCTGGATCTGGTAGATCTAAGGGTAGGTCTTTGCCTGTTTTTTCAGTTTCTCCTTCAGCTATTTTTATTCAGTCATTCTACCTTTCTTAAGGCAACTTTGATCACTTATATTAAAAACTAAATATTTTGTCTACATTTGCAAATCCTTGTATGAAAATACACATACCATTTAAAATATCTTCTGTATTTGATGTTGCTGGTATAGTAGTGCACTTTTTCTTTTTCAGTATTAAATTACCAAAGGATTAACCCTTTAACTTTCTCTCAATGAACCAGATTTTGGCTTAATTGATTGATTCTATTTTGGGGGAGTGAGGAAGTAAGATCTATTCATTTCTGCTTCAGCCCTAATTTATGCCTCTACTTCTCTCCTGTTTTGGTGTCTCTTTATTCGGTGTTATGTTAATAACATAACATTTTTAATAGTTCATTTTTAATAGTTCATTTTTAGTTCATTAAATAGTTAATTTTTAATAGTTCTCATTATCTCGTAAATGAATTTTAAAGCTATGAATTTTCCTCTGATTTCTACATATAAGTGCTATCTATGTTATTATTGTATACCAAAAAGTATATAATTTTTATTTTTACATCCTCTTTAGTCCTTGTGCTTTTAATAGTGCTTTTAATAGTTCTCATTATCTCATAAATGAATTTTAATAGTTCTCATTATTAATATTTTAAAGCTATGAATTTTCCTGATTTCTACATATAAGTGCTATCTATGTTATTATTGTATACCAAAAAGTATATAATTTTTATTTTTACGTCCTCTTTAGTCCTTGTGCTTTTTCCTAACAGTATAGATCAAGAAGAATATTTTAAGTTATGTCCTTGCATTAGGATTAGTGAATGTGTCTCATATACTTTCAAGTTTTTCAACACTTGTTGAGCTTCCATTTGTCATCTTTCACATGGTCAGTTGTTATCAGTATTTATCTGAATTTAAAATGTACGTTTTCTACTTTGGATACAAGATGGTGTGGGGGTAAGTATAGTTAGGACTCATTTTGTTAACCATGTTCTTCAAATCCTCTATATCCTCAACAAGTTTTAGTCGACTTGATCTGCCAGTGCCTGAGACTCCACTTTTCCCCGTTAGAAATGATTTGCGTATACTAATCCAGAAAGATTGATCTGTTATGCCCCTTTCCCATCTAAACACATCCCACAATCTTAATACCATGAAATACACCTCCCTTAGACGATGAAAAGTTTCTTAGGTTTTTTTTCTGTAGGCCAAGGATTGAAATTCAAGTTTTACCTTACTTAACTCTCCTGCTAATCCTAAAATGATGTTCTCTACACATACTTGCTATTTCTGAAAAAAAATTTTCACTTAAGAATAATTTCTGTTGCCCAGTCCCTTGACAGTAATGTGAAAAACCACAAACAAACAAAAAACTATGAACAATTCAACAATTCAAACACTTAAAAAGACACCAGGGGAAAAGTCCCTTTCAGAGACACTTCAATAAGCGAAATAACTTTTCCTCGTTTTTCATAGTGTAGCAGGCAGAGGAGTGAAGAAGCCTAAGGAAACAAGAGTATATTCACTTGTTGGAATATACTATTGGAATATAGTATTGGAATATAGTGTTGGAATAACACTATTATATCTAGGTTAACCAGTGTGTCTTTCTCTTTCTCCTCATTCTACATGTTATAATGTGGGTCTTGAATCTAGACATGCCAAACTAGATGAAACTAGATGAAACACATCTCCAGAAAGAAATTCAAGTAGTGCAAGGCCCAACCCTTGGATTGGGAATTATATTTAGAACACTGAACAACTTTTGCCCAGGGTTGTATCTGTGGTGTAGCTGAACTGTATTTCACACTCCTTCTTGGCGAAGAGTTTTCCTTCAATGCATTTGAAAATTAGAATACTACCAAGTAGAAACTAAAACTTAGACAAGGCTCAAACATCATTGCCAAAAAACATTGTCAAAAAACAAAGCTGAGGTCATAAGTCATCCACCTGACTCCACCAAGCCCATTTTAAAATTCCTGATTTTAACATTTCCCAAATATTTGCCTATTCGGTCTCCTTTTGGTTATAAGGTGTGTCCTTCTCTGTGGTACCTAATAGTGTGCCCTAAATAATTTTTATTCACTTGCCTTGCTCCTGGGTTAAGTCCTTAAAATCCAGAGCTTTCAACTCAGAAATCAGAAATAGGAAAGAAGTATTTAAGGAAAGTATTTCATTTTTCCAGAGAACAATCGATGGGAAGTATTGCAAACATCATCTAACTTAAAAAAAGAAAAAAAAAGGTATTTGCCAGATAATATAGATCTTTATAGAGCACTGCTAACAGACACTATAAATAAGGTCTTTTGTATCCCAATTCATTTTTTTCCTTCAGGACACATGGCAGATACTTGAAGTTTCTACAGAATCAAAGGCCTGACCAGTAAATTGTGAAATTGCCTTCTTGGATGATGTTTTAGAAAATGAAGGTCTTATTGCTTCAGTGTGTAGGAATGTGACTCTCAAATCACTAGAAATCTCTTAAAGCCATACTTGTTGGGATAGGAAGAGTGCTCCAGAGATACAGTGGTACCTGCAGGAAGTGCCTAACTACAATCACAAGGAAACGCTGATCAAATATTTACTGTGTTCCAAGTACTCTACGAAGCGCACACATTATCTCACTTAATCTCCATAACAAACCTATAAGGTAGGTTCCATTATTTTGCTCATTTTACAGAGGAAGAAATTAAGAGTCAGAGGAGTAAAGACACTTTCCCAAGGTCATATGGCTCTTAGGTGGGAAAATTGGGACTCACCTTCCATGCCCAGCATGGAGCCCAACGCAGTGGGGCCTGAGCACGTGACCCCAAGATGAAGACCTGAGTTCAGACCAAAAGTTGGTCGCTCAACCGCCTGAACTACCCAGGGGCCCCTCAGCCAGTATCTTTTGACTTTATTATAATCAGTTTGCTGTAATGGGTCCCTGCCTAGAGACCAGGGGTGGACTGTGACATAATAAGAAATACATATCTGGTCTCTGCCCCTGGTTCCTGACACAGAGCTCCTCAATCTCTTGGAATTTCCTGGGTAATGGGAAGGGTCTTTTGTTCTAAAGAGTTGGATTTTGTGGGCTCCTAGGAAGCTTCAGGATGGAAGCTGGTCACCAGAAAGGCCAAGCTATAATTAGAAGCTTTTAGCCCCACCCCTGCCATCCTCCAGGGAGGAGAAGAGATGGAGATTGAGCCAATAATCCATCATGTCTACTTCATAAAGCCTCCATAAAAATTCCCAAACTATGGGTCTCAGAAAGCTTCTGGGTTGGTGCACACATCTCAGGAGGGTGGACACCACAGCTCCACAGGGACAGAAGCTCCCGCACTTGGGACCCTTCTGGCCCTTGCCCTGTGTACATCTTCATCTGGATCATCATCATCTGTATCCTCTCCTATATCCTTTATAATAAACTGGTAAACATGTCCCCCAGGGTTCCATGAGCCATTGTAACAAATGATCAAACCTGAAGAGGGGGCAATGGGAACCGCTGATTTGTAGCCAAGACTAACAGAAGCCTGGGTAACCTGGAGACCCCCTACTGTGAGTAGTGTTTGAAGGGGGGGTGGTCTTATGGGGCTGAGCCCTTAATCTGTGGTATCTGTGCCAAATCCAGGGAGGTAAGGTCAGAATTGCTTGGTGTGGAGAACCTGCGCATTTGGTGGCTGGAAGTATTGAGAGTAGCAGAGGCAACAAGTTTTCTTTTACCCTCTTACTGCTTCTCAATCAGTGTAGGTTGGTATAAATATCCAACGACTTACACTGTGAAGCTTCTCAACTGGGTTACAGAGCATAGTTGTTGCAACCTCAGCAGGGTTTGGGGAAATGTTACAAGTGGGAAGAGCGGGTATAGAATGGTGGAGAATTTCGTCTACCAAAATCAGATGATTAAAAAATTGAAAGAGGTTACAGAAAATTGGATAAAACTAAAACTTAAAAAAAAATTTCCAAAGGACACTTGATATATTGGTTACAAACAATATTCCAGAGAAACCTCATGGACTTGGGAAGGAGGATACCTCTATATCCCATCACCCATATAGGACCTGGCACATGTAAGTTCTCCTCATGGAATGTTCCTGAACCCTTCAGCCAGAGGCAACCTATCCTTCTCCTTAACTCATAATATTTCCTTCTTACCCCGTCTTCTGGGAATAACACATTTTGCCTTGAGTTGTAATTATTTTTATTCTGGTGTAATCCCTTTATGAGATGTAGTTACATCTTTTTATCCATCTCATTGCTTTGCTAATATATGTTTGATATATTTCTTTGATTACACATGAAAAGAAAACACACCCTGCTTTTATATTTCAAAAGTCTGTTCATGTTTGCAATATGGGATCTAGAATTTTTTTTTATCAAGTTTTCTATTTTTGTCAAATCATGATGGCTCAGCTATAGTTAGGAAATGTAGAAAAAAATCACTATCTAGTAATTCTCCAAAACAGTCTTGTTCCTTAAGATTGACATTCTTTCATAACTTCTACTTTATGCTCCTCAAAGAGATCATATAACTTATTTCCCATCTGTTGTCCTGTGCTTGAATTATAGTCACCCGAATTTAAGTATTTTGACTCTTAGATCACTTTGAGAAAATGCACCCAGTTTTAAAATGAGGCATTTGTCTACAAATTATGACAAAGTTAAACGGTCACGTTTGTAAGTTTATACAGATACCACAATCCATTCCCCAGTTGTTGAAATAATGACTAACCAATCTTAATGACACTTGACCTAACCCAGCCCAAGCCCATTTGCAATGCTTACTGGATCTGATATTTAAAGCTCCTTATCTTCATTCCACAGACTTTTTTCATCTTTTGGAATGCATCTCCCTCCTCATGGTTGTTTGCAGCACTGGAAAAGCAGCATCTAAACTAGGCTGGAAAAGCTCCAGTAGAATCCCATTGTTTTGGTCACATAGATACAGTGAATAAAAGGAAGCAATCAAGTGCAGTACTCTTTCTGCCCCTCTTAGGAGTTTTTAATCTCCGAGTTGTTTTAACTGGGTCAGTAATTATTACGAGTGTTTCAGGTTAAAGGAGCAAGAAAATTTGGGAAGAAGTGGAGGAAAAAAAAAAAAGCCTATTGGAGTACATGAATGTACCACCTTCAGACCAATTTTCTGGCATCCTCTGGTCTGGGCAATCAGTCAACAAACTTTCCCTGTGATTTTTTTGTTTTATTTTGTTTTTTAATATTTTATTTATTTGAGAGAGAGCACGAGAGGGGAGAGGGGCAGAGGAAGAGGGAGGAGAGTGAGAAAATCTCAAGCAGACTCAGCGGCTGAGTGGGGAGCCCAACTCAGGGCTTGATCTCATGACCCTGAGATAATGATCTGAGCTGAAGCCAAAAGTCAGTCGCTGCACCAACTGAGCCACCCAGGTGCTCCAAGATGCTATTTTATAGTGGACACTAGAACAGCCTTTGTGAAAATTCCCAAGGAGTAATTTTTTAAGAAAGTAAACCCTGGGGACGTCTGGGTGGCTCAGTCCTTTAAGCAGCTGCCTTCGGCTCAGGTTGTGATCCCAGGGTCCTAGGTTTGAATTCTGCATCAGGCTTCTTGCTCAGTGGGGAGTCTGCTTCTCCCTCTGCCTGCCGTTCCCTCTGCTTGTGTGTGCTAACAAATGAATAAATAAAATCTTAAAAAAAAAAAAAGTAAACCCTGTCTTCTATTAGAAGACAAACAAGAACGTGTAAAAACAAGGAAAAAATTTAAGGAAAAAGGCTACCTAGTTCACAACGCTATAGTTAATTGCAAATTCATTGTGCAAGGAACAAAGAAAGCCTTAAGAATTAAAAGGAGAAAGACTTCCTGTGACCTAGAATGGATGGGAAGGCTTCAAGGACCAAGATGTGAGCAATGGTACCAGCGGATGGACAGACTATGAGTAATGTGAGAGCAACAGAAAGTAGTACAGTTTAGAAGGGGAAAGTTTTGGCCAGATAACAGAAGACCTTTAGTTTCAGGATAAGGGGCTGAGGCTTACTCCTTTGGTCATGAGTAATTAATGATAGCTTTTGATTAGGTGAGCCAGCTGACGATGCTTTAACAACTTCCAAAGACCCTGAGAAACATGGGTCACTCAGCGAGGAGAGCCTGCAAGATCCAAGGGGAGGACGCCAGATGGGGTCTCTGAGAGGCTGCTAACTTGACGGAGTAGAACACAGGCACCCTGACCTTTTCACTTATTAACTTTTCCAACTATAAAATGTGCCACATAACGATTTCTTTTCTTTCACTGGGAAATTAAAATTCTCAGTGAGTCATTCCTCTCGCCAGGGAAAATGACTCAGAAAAATCTTCATTTTCCAGGGGAAGAAATAATATATAGCCCACTTTATGTAACTTTAAGTGGATGTAAATTTGAACTCTTACATTATAAATAAAATTCATGGGATGCCTGGGTGGCTGTCAGTTGGGCGGCTGCCTTCAGCTCAGGTCATGGTCCTGGGGTCCTGCTATCGAATCCCGAATCAGGGTCCTTGCTTAGTGGGGAGCCGGCTGCTCTGCCTCTGCCTGCCGCTCTGCCTGCTTGTGCTGACAAAATGTTTAAAATAAATGAAATTTGTTTTAAGCACAAACTTGTCAAGCAAATTCCTTAATATTGATCAAGAATGGCTTAATTTCAAAGCTTGCCAAATGAACTGGAAACGAAGATTTTTCCTTTCACCTTAAGGGTACCTGTGGTTTGGTAAAGCATTCACCAGCCTCTCTCAGGATTAGTCTTGAATTATGCAAGTTTTGATTTAAGGGGTCTTTAGAAATTCATCCCATAGGTTAGTTGTGTCCTTTACATACCATGCCCCCCAAACTTTTTTTTTAAATACACCAGAGAACACTAAAAACCACCTAACTCCCCAGTCTCCACTTCAACCTGCCTTTATCAGGAAGTTCCAGGACAGGCACCTGGAAATGCATTTAACAAGCACCAAGGTGGTTCTTATAACCAGGAAACTGTTACAGAAAAACAAGGTAATTTTCCTGTGCAGTGTTAAGTAATCAGAGTAAATCTGCATTCTGCTCAGCTTCCACCAAGAGCAGTAACATTGACTAGGTGGTGGGGTGGAAGGAAGATTTAAACCAAAAGAGAAATCCTGATGTAAAGGAAGTCTGGGCGCTGGGTCTACCAACTGCCGCGGCACAAGGACTGGGGTTACAGAGGTGATGAACTCTTGGCTGCGGGGGCTGCCCTATGCATTTTGGAATTATCGGCATCTCTGACCTTTACCCACTAAATGGCACTTAGCATCCCTCCCCAGGAGATGACTTTGTCTCCAGGCTGGGACTAAATGTTCCAAAGGATGGGAAGACAGAATTTTTTACCTGGCTGAAGGATTGGGTTAGGGAAGAAGTTAGGTAAGGAGTGCTAAGTCGGAACTTACACATAGGTCAACAGACTAAAGCATATTGCTTTATCGCTCATCCTTCTTGACACACGCCTAGAAATGTTTAGGAATACAACATTAAGGCAGTGGGGAATGGAGGGACTTCCACGGGTACGCCAAGAAAAACAAATTCCAGCTCACTTAGAGAAACCTTTGGGTTGACATTTATAGACAGAAAAGTAGAACAGCACCCCCCACCCAAAACAAGACAACTTTAAACTATAGCAAACCTGCTTGCTCACTTACCTCTAAGCTTCCATCGCCGACTCCGTATAGAACAAGGTAGAGACCATTTTGGCAACTAGTTTTTCCTTACCAGTAAGAGTCGTGCCACTAGGGGACATCACCACACGCAGGCTCCAGATTTTAAGAGCCATGGCAATCTTTACCACAGTCCTAACCTAGCCCCAAACCCAAATGTTCTCGAGTTCACAGGCCCACCCCGCCTAACCAAAAGCCAGAATCTTTTAGCAGGTGTTTACAGCCACTTTCTGTGACAAATTAAGTGGCTCTGAAAAGAGCCGTTTGGGTCAAGTAGCTGTTCTATTGCGTTCTTTACGTGCCCTTACTTCGAGCTGGTGTACTTGGTGACCGCCTTGGTGCCCTCGGACACGGCGTGCTTGGCCAGCTCGCCGGGCAGCAGCAGGCGCACGGCCGTCTGGATCTCCCGCGACGTGATGGTGGAGCGCTTGTTGTAATGCGCCAGGCGGGAGGCCTCGCCGGCGATGCGCTCGAAGATGTCGTTGACGAAGGAGTTCATGATGCCCATGGCCTTGGACGAGATGCCGGTGTCCGGGTGCACCTGCTTCAACACTTTATACACGTAAACGGAATAGCTCTCCTTACGGCTGCGCTTGCGCTTCTTGCCGTCCTTCTTCTGCACTTTGGTAACAGCTTTCTTGGAGCCTTTCTTGGGAGCAGGAGCCGACTTTGCTGGATCAGGCATTTTTGCAGGAAGAAACGCCACACGCCAGGAAGGAGCCAGACTATTTCCGAAGGGCTTGGTTACGCGCTACTTATAGAGCCTGTATGCAAATGAAGGCTCGCACACGCCTGCATTTTTATTGGTTAATTTCCAACAATGTCGTCATGGGGGGGTGGAGTCCACATAGATAAAGCACCGGCTCGTACTTCCTTAGTGGCTAGGAGAGTAAATGTGTTCTTAGCCAATCAAAATGTTCCATTTCAGGCTACCCAATAGTTTCACCTGTTTGGGGCGTTAGAGGATGGTTTTCACTTTTCAGTCCTACGCCTGCGTACGAAAGAGATCTGAAGGAACAGCTGAAGACAACTTTCTCCTATTTTTGCACCGTTTTACTTCTCTACGCTTTGTGGAAGTTTGTTTTGCTTTTGGGGTTTTAGAATACCTAAACCCACATCTCAAAAAAAAAAAAAAATCAGGTGTTTCCCTCAAATTCCTGTTTGCGCCGCTTAGATTAGGCAATGAGGAACATATTAGGTCACTGCCTTTACAATTCTTAACACACAAACCGGGGGAAGGCTTCAGTACTTAAACAGGGACTTACATCTGGTTTAGTTCTCCCAACTGTAAAATCTGGCTGATAAACCCAGATTCCCATTCCAGCCGTTATCACAAACCCACATGATGGCCTTCCCACTTAATTTCTGTATCTGACGCTCCAGACTTTTAAGTAACTCCACACCTAAAAAGCGGGATTGGCAAAAACGATCTATAAACCATTTCCGCTGTTCCCTCTAGCGCGCCAGCAGACTAAGCCACTGATTCTATGATCTCACTACCCGACACGTGCGAGTTGCCCCTGATGTCTCTATCCAGTACACCGGTGCGCTATAGCAAGCCCGCCCCAGGCGAAAAACTGCACAGCTGCTTTTCATGAAAACGTGGGTGGCTCTGAAAAGAGCCTTTGGATGGGATGGAACCTCGAGCCGAGCGCTCACTCAAGCCCGCTCCCCGCGGATGCGGCGCGCCAGCTGGATGTCCTTGGGCATGATGGTGACGCGCTTGGCGTGGATGGCGCACAGGTTCGTGTCCTCAAACAGCCCCACCAGGTAGGCCTCGCTCGCCTCCTGCAGCGCCATGACTGCCGAGCTCTGGAAGCGCAGGTCCGTCTTGAAGTCCTGCGCGATCTCGCGCACCAGCCGCTGGAACGGCAGCTTGCGGATCAGCAGCTCTGTGGACTTCTGGTAGCGCCGGATCTCCCGCAGGGCCACGGTGCCCGGCCGGTAGCGGTGCGGCTTCTTCACGCCGCCCGTGGCCGGCGCGCTCTTACGGGCCGCCTTGGTGGCCAGCTGCTTGCGCGGGGCCTTGCCACCGGTCGACTTGCGGGCGGTCTGCTTCGTGCGAGCCATGATGTGTTACTACTTTTTTCCGACGAGTGCCCGGCAGTCTTATTTATAGACGTAGCCTTGTCTTGATTGGGCCAGGAGGGTTAGGAACCTCCAGAGTGTGATGTCATTGGCTAAAATTCAATCCTCTTTGCTCGGGTAGATTGTTATGCTAATCTGTCCCCCTTTATTCACCTTTCCGTACTTTTCTGTAATCTCACCGATCACGGACGTTTTTCTTTTTAGATCTTTCCTTTAATTTGGTGTCATTTTTGTAAGAGCAATTTTTAAAGTGTTTTCGCCAGCCTGGGATTTGTTTTTTAACTGGTGCCTTCGAAATAAAATCACGCCTTTCCATGAACTAGGGTTTCAGCCTCCATTTCCAGTTAAGAGTTACTGTAACTCCAATCCCATAGCTAACATTTATTTACCGCCTGACTCTGTGCTAAGCGCGTTAGTTGCATTACAGTACGACGGTGATTCAACAAAACAATATGTAATTGAAGGAACAAAAAATTGAATTTACGTTTACCCAACTTCGGAACTCCAAAGTCGTGTGCTAATCAGTCGCAACCTGCAGGGTAGAGCCTTCCGCCTTTCCTTGGGTTTTTCACCTTGGAGTATGGTTCCCTCCCCTCAATCCATCAATGGCCATCCAGGTCCTGTAGAGGAGATGCTTCTAAGTCAAGGAATATAGGACCAGAAACGTTAATTTCTCCTTTACAAGGAGAAATTGTGAATAGTGAATAGTTTGTAAAGAGTCAACTTGCTTATCAGATTAAAAGCTATAATAAAATTTCAAAGCAAATAAATTATCCGTTGATTACTGAGTTGCTAACATATTTTCTTCAATAAAGTAGTTCCATCTAAAAGTTTCACCTAAAAGTTTCATTTTTTCTATTCTCTATAAGAAAATTGAAGATCCTCTGCTTTTTAGTTATTTCATATGCTTTGAAGTATTGCTCAGAAAATTACATGTCATAAAACAAGTCATGTAAGGTTACCAATGCTTAAAAAGTGTGAAGAGTTAATATATAACTTTTAATCATATGCTCATTCTATTGAAAAAGCATTGCATCCAAACCCTATAAAAAAAAAACAAAAAACCAAACTTCAAACCTGTGAACACAGTCAGGCCCATCGAGCTTAAAACTTACTTTATGGTATCAATGTGAATGATCATCTTCCTGCTGAAGGCAGAATAAAAGTTATTTTGAGGGGATTTCCTGAACACTAAACAACCTAGAAACTTCTTTTTATATCTTCAAGTGTCCCCATGGGCAGCACAGTCTCCTGCTCTAGGGAGACCTTAGATGTCCTGCAAAAGTGTAACTGATGTGAACAGCTGTCACCCCTTCCTGCGGTTGTTTTGTAATAATGACGAACATATAGAGACCATGACTCAGTATTTAAAAATTCTTCTACAGGGGCACCTGGGTGGCTCAGTGGGTTGAAGCCTCTGCCCTCGGCTTGGGTCGTGCCCTGCTCAGCAGGAAGCCTGCTTCTCCCTCTCCTGCTCGCCCTGCTTGTGTTCCTTCTCTCTGTCTCTCTCTCTGTCACATAAATAAATAAAATCTTTAAAAAAAATAAAAAATAAAAATTCTTCTACATACACTGTCTCGTTTAATCCCAACTCTGTGAAATAGATGCTTTTTTCCCCATTCCACAGATAAAAAGATAGAGTCTCAGAGAAGTTATGGCTTGTCCCAGACAAGTAACAAGGCCTGCATGATACCATAAAACAAAAAAATGAACTTATAATGGATTTCCAGTTTCACCAGGCTTGGCGCACATTTTAAAGCACTGAAGAATATTCCCATCATGCAATCAAACTCCTCAGTACTTCTTCCCCACTGAACTATTGCCATCAGAATAGGAAACTACCATCTGGGGATCTGGATGGTAGCCTAAAGCAGTCCACAATGGCCTCACATTTCTTTGTGGTGTTCTTTTTTAATAGATGCATTCTTGGCCATGACATTCATTTAGATATGAAAAAGATTGTTTAGCTGTTGTTGGGGAGTAAAAACTTTGCTCTACCCCTCAATTTTTTTTGGCTGGCTTAAGAATTAAATTGACATGAGACCAATTAACAGGAGAAAATCATATAAGAATATAAGAAAATCATACAAGAATATGAGACCCCAGGCAGTCAGGCAATTGAGGTTTATATGCTTTTCATGGCTAAGAAAGGGATCAGTCAGGGTCTGGGACTGCAAAGCGAAGAAAGACCATTACAAGAAGATAACATGAGTTAATGTTTGGTGAACAAATGTTTGCTGGGTCATTGGGAAACAATGGGGTATAGAAAAGAATTTCAGTAAACAGACTTTGCCGGGTTCCTCCCTGTCTACCACACCTAGGGCATACTGTACAGTAGTTTTCTAGGGCCATACATAGTTCCCTTCCTAGAGCAGCTCCTCTATCCAAGTTCTTTTAAGCTGTTAGGAGGGAGGCAAAAAGAAAAACTTTTTTGAGTCTTCTGCTTCCTAAAAATAATCAGTCTAAAATTATGTGCCAAAGAAACACTTTTTGGGGGAGCAAAATTTTGCTCCCCTACAATGTACATTCATACAAAATTCCGCAGTCATGGGATGTATTTTACCTCTATAAAATAGAGAATAAGAAAATTCCAAGAGTCTTCTTCTGGCTATCTTCAGAATAGAACAAGTTGTTATTTACAGATGCGAAGGTCAAGCGTGGAGATTATTTCAAGTTTAAAAAGCAATCAAAAGGGGCACCCGGGTGGCTCAGTCGGTTAAACATCTGCCTTTGGCTCAGGTCGTGATCCCAGGGTCCTGGAATCTAGTCCCACATCGAGCTCCTTGCTCAGAAGAGAGACTGCTTCTGCCTCTGACTGCTGTTCTCCCTGCTTCTGCTGGCTCTCTTGCTCTCTCTCTGACAAATAGGTAAATAAAATCCTTAAAAAAAAAATACACACACACACACACACACACACACACACACACACACACACACATATATATAAATAAAAAAGCAATCAAAACCCAGTAGATTGAAAAAAAGCGTTTTGCCTCTCCTACATCTACCTAAGAGGAATTGAGATAGAGGACCTGCTCCAGAAAGAGATCTGTCACTGTGGATAACTACCTTACACCATGAACTAGGTCTGGTCGACAGGGAGGAACCTAGCAAGGCCTGTTTGATCAAAGTCCTCTGTGTCCCATTGTTTCTGAGTGGCCCAGCACACATGTGTTTAGCAAACATGGACTCTTTTTCATCTTCCTGTGAATCACATTCCTTCCTTTTGAAGTCCCAGGCCCCTACTCCTTCTCCTTAGTTCATCTTACCTGCCTTCAGAATTTCCATGTCTGTGTAGATTCCTTGTACCTACAGAATTAAATGTGATTTTCTGTTAATCTGTCTCATGTCAATTTGATTCTTAGTCTAGGTAGAAGGACCTTGAAGGAGACAGGAAATTCTTGCTCCCCAACACTTAGAAGTCACCTTTAATAACAGAATTCAGATCCATAATCGTTTGATTTCCCCCGGTCTCCACATCGGACAACGGAATGATCCCTGTGAGTGTTCTCAATACAGTACTCTATCAGAAGTAAATTTGGGATGCCTGGGTGGCTCGGTCAGTTGGGCCGCTGCCTTTGGCTAGGGTCATGATTCCAGAGTCCTGGGGTGAGTCCCCATGGGCTCCTGCTCAGCGGGGAGCCCGCTTCTCTCTCCACCTCTGCCTGCTTGTGCATGAGCTCTCTCTCTCTCTCTTTCATAAATAAAATCTTGAAAAAAAAAAAAAGAAGTAAATTTGACAATGCAGAAGAACCTCTGATTTGCTGCTGCTGTGGGGGAAAAGGGAGTATTTTTCTCCTACAAATATCTCTGAGATTTCTTTTGCCAGGAATAATAAGAATCTGCAGTTTCCAGATTGAGCCCTGAAGTTTCATTATTTAGTGCTGAATGGGGGGAAGAGCATATGAACGAAATTTAACATTTGCCCCAGGAAATAAACAGGTAAAAGAAAAGGATAATGTTTTGTATGTGCCTGTGTTTGTTCTTAATATAAAAGTAATGGACTAAATTATATGTTCCAAGAAGACTGAATTTGTGTTCAGTCTTTGATTGCAGACACCCCAGGGCTTCAAGTACCCTCAAGATGAGACTGAATCTTTGGTTTGTGGTTTGGGCCAGCCATGTGCCTGATTGCCTTTCATCCTTTTTTTTTTTTAATTTTAATTTTTAAATCACTTATTTAACTGCTCCCACCCCCCACTTTCTGGTATAGATCAGTTTCTTCTCTTAAGGGTCTATTTTTGGTTTGTCTCGCTCTCTTTTTTTCCTTTGTTCATTTGTTTTGTTTCTTAAATTCCACACATGAACGACACGATTTCCTTTTATCTTAGGTGGCCCTTAGCCCTGGACCGAATTCAGAAACCAGGGACTTTTGACCTTCTTTCCTTAACTCCATTCTGAGATAAAGTCATACCCTCAACACCTTGCTCATTGGATGAAAACTTCCCCCTTTTACCTTAACACTAGTCCTTGTCCTATGCAGTGAGGGGTGGCATAGGGAAGGAAAGTTTTCCTCAGTCCTCTTCAGGTACCCAGCTGGGGACTGAAAATTAAACCAACAAAGACAGAACCAACAGCGGAAGAGAACACACAGGTATTTAATACAAGTTTTATGTGATGTGGGAACTTTCCTAAGGAAATGGAGATCCAAAGAAACAGTTTGACTGTAGTATTTTTATGCTCACTGTGGTGAAGGGTAGGCACTCCAAAGAAATGCGGTAGGGTACAGAGTATGAAGTAAGTCTAATAAGCCAGAGAAGGCAACGAGTCCTGTTTGTTAGGTTTCTTCTGTGGGTCCCTTTGTCTTTAGAACCAAAGATGCTCCTTTCCTCATCTGTCCCTCTAGTCCTACAGAGAAGCCACAAGAAGATATTATGACCTGTTTCAAGGGAGAAGGCTTTGGCGGGAAGTTGACAACGACCTTCCTGCTTATATCCCTTTCTCAAGATTTCTTCAGCTTAAAATATTTAATATGCATGTCCCAAACCCTAATATGCCAACCCAGAATATGCCACCCCTAAATTATGCCATTTGGCACATGAATTATTTTGAGCTAAAGGTACATGAAAAACAGCAGGTGCAAGAAGTATGCTCTGACCTCTGTTTCTTTCCTAAAAACAGGAGACTAAACACCCACATGGAAGATGTCTTCCCTATACCAGGAGGAAAACAGCATTCTTTTCACCGAGGATGGGGAGTTGATGCCAAGAGAAATCTGCACAAAGAAACCTTTGTTAAACTAACCCTTATCTTCCTAGCGATTTTTCCACCATGAACTGCCCTAGCCAAAACCCTTCCCTCTTGTGACATTTTCATGACTCACTCTTCTGTCCAATTCAGTCTATAAACAGTCAACTCTAACTGCTTCTCTGGGTCTTCAATTACTTACGAGGGCTCCAGTGTCAAAGAAAACTCAGTGAATAGATTTCTATGCTTTTCTCCTGTTAATCCGCCTTGTGTCAATTTAATGATCAGGCCCAATAGAAAAAACCTAAGCAGGTAGAGGTAAAATTTTCCTGTCTCTACAGCAGATTTTAGTTGGCAGGGTTCAGAAGATACCATCCCCAAATATGCCACTCTGGTAGATTAATTATTTTGAGCTGAAGTTACTAGAGAAACAACAGATAAAGAAGAGGCTCTCTGACCTTCCCCTTTCCACCTAAAAGCAGCTCAGAAAATTTCCCATGATAAAGGTAAATTACTTGGGGTCTTTTGTTGTTGTTTTTAAGTTCAGGCCACAGATGTTAGTATAACACTATCTCTGGTTTATGGGGAAAATTAGGACAGAATGTTCACAATTCAATGAATATACGGCCTGTCTGGAAAAAAGAAAGAAGAAAAAGAAAAAGAAGGGAAGGAAGGAAGGAGGGAAGAAGGGAGGGAAAGGGGGGAAAGGAGGGAGGGAGGGGGGAGAGAGGAAGGAAAGAAGGAAGGAAGGAAGAAAAAGGCTATTTTTTAAAGGTACTTTCTTTATCAACATTCCTTTCATTTCATTTTTGTAATCAACACCTATTGTGAATCCCAGGGTATTGATTTAGGCAAGTGATGATGGTGGCACCATTCAATGAGCAGAGAACAAGGTTTATGGCTGGGGAAGAAGGAAGAGAATGGATTCTCTCAGCCCCTGTTAGAGACACACCTTGGAGCTTTGAAGTTTAAGCATTTTGAGATTTTTTAGTTTAAAACGACTAAAGAACAACCAGGAAGATCTCTATGCCTGGAGCCTAGAAGTCTGGATAAAGATATGTTACTGGGACTCATTGGCATATAAAAGATAGAGCCAGGAGAGGGAAAAGGGCATGTAACATTTAAGATAATACACATCCCTCAGAAAAAAAGGGATAATTCTTTCTGATACAGAAACCACATCTTCTGGTGGATTCTCCTTACAGAAGGCCCTGGTAAAGTAACAAACATGCTATCACTAAAGGACCCCAACCAACTTCATAGGGCAGTTTCTGGTAGTGATCTTCAAAAGGGAGATTTCCCCTTGAGAAACCCAATTCAGCAAACTTTGCTAGCTCCACGTGGGGCGTCCATGGGGACACAATTCTGCCACTGATTTCTGGCTGCAAGCAAGGGTCGACTTTAGAGGATCTGTAGAAACGGGGACACAGAACATCCTCGTCTTCTTTCTGTATATATTGCTTCTTTCGGCCGAGCTTTGGATGACAGTGGGTTGGATTCACTGACCTCCACGAGGCGGCTTGCAAATATAGTAAAATCAACTTGCCTAGGATCTGATTTCTCCCGGGGGACGTGAAATTCCATGCCCCCACCATCAACAAAACACACTAGACTCAGAAATTACGGCGCTCTCTGCCCGCGCTCCGCACATACACAGGTGTGGCGGCCCTGGCCATGACCTTCTAGGTCTGCCAAAGCGTCGGACCTGCTTTTGTTGCTGTTCTCTGCAACCGTGCTTCGGAACCCCGCGCCCCTTTACTCGGGATGAGACCCGGCGCCGGCGCTGTCTTCTTCTCCCCGTCTCTCCACTCTGTTTGCCCTTCCTTTCATCTTCCACCAGAAAGACCTTTCTTAGCCTACATTTTATGCCCGGGGGAGTCCGCAAATGGAGAGAGACGAAGGCGAAAGACAGTTGGGGCAGCCGGAAGCCTGGCGTTGGGATCTGTGTTCTCCCGGGGACGAGGGCCCGTAGGTTCTTGTTTCAAGAGCCCGCCAGAGGGAGCCGTGGAGAGCAAAGAAGCGGAACTGGGGACACCGCAGAGAAGAAAGGACGCGACGTCGAGCGGGCGGGGACAATTTGGGGCGGGCTTCCCTGCTCCGCGCCTTCTGTTCTCAATCTGGTCCGGCACTCTTGTATATTAAGGGGACGGGTACGTTCATTTCTCCAAAGGTTATGTTTGCGAGCTGCGATCGGTATGTCTGGAAGAGGGAAGGGCGGTAAGGGCCTGGGCAAAGGTGGTGCCAAGCGCCACCGCAAGGTATTGAGGGACAACATCCAAGGTATTACCAAGCCGGCGATTCGGCGCCTTGCCCGCCGTGGAGGTGTCAAGCGGATCTCCGGCCTCATCTACGAGGAGACTCGGGGAGTGCTGAAGGTGTTCCTGGAGAACGTCATCCGGGACGCAGTCACCTACACCGAGCACGCCAAGCGCAAGACGGTGACTGCCATGGACGTGGTGTATGCCCTTAAGCGACAGGGGCGCACCCTGTACGGCTTCGGGGGCTAAGCGGCCACTTCGGCTCTGCGTGAATCCATGCCAACGGCCCTTTTTAGGGCCAACCATCTAGTTTTCAGAGGAGCTGGACGCTTGGGTAGACCTTGGGGAACTTTGCTTTGGGAGTTGGGCTAGAGTCAGCAAGCTTAGTGAGAAGTAATGGCTCCTGCAGCGCTAACCACCCTGAATCCAAGTCGTTGACTAAAAATGCCTTCCATTCGCTCGTCTCCTTTTAAAGATTAGGTTTCAGATTTAAGCAGTCTTTCCGTTTGTTTCTTGGTACGCTATCATTTGTGGTTGTTGGTCTGTGAAAAGTAGAGTTCTGTAAAGGTCGAGTTCTTTAGCTTGCTGCATCCGCTTGGGCAAACTTAAGAGGCTTGCAACCCAGAGGTGCTGGCTAGGCTGTTCGGTGGATTTAAGCCTCAATTTATTTTTGGTTTCACTTCCCACCTCTACAGCAAGAGGGTGGGGACTAGATGGCTTAAGGGCCCTCTTCATAGTGGGCCTTGTTTTGTGATCTGTATTCTTCTTACCCAAAAGGTGCAAGAGCACTGAAGTGCAGTCATCAACCAGCCAACATTCAGGATAAATCTAGGTTATTAGAACAGATGAGCTCATTAGTGCAGTTTTAGAACAAGTGTGGCATATTGTCTGCTGAGTACCTTTTTTTTTTTTTTTTGGTCTTTTTTGATGCTATATCCAAGGAAGAACTTAAATCAAAGGCCTAGAAGACGATTTCAGTGAAGACATTGCAAAGATGCAGATGCAGCTTCAATAAAAGCTGAGCAAACTTGGACGCCTGGGTGGCTCCCTAAGTGGCTCATGACCTTGAGCTCAGGTCATGATCCCAGGGTTCTGGGATTGAGTCCTGAATCCAGCTCCTTGCTCAGCAGGAAGCCTGCTTTTCCCTCTGTCTGCTGATTCCCCTACTTGTGCTCTGACAAATAAGTTAAAAAAAAAAATATATATATATATATATATACACACACACACACATACAGAGAGAGAGAGAGAGAGAGCGAGCGCCAAGCAAACCATATAGTTTTAACATCATGGAAGCAAGTCTGGAGGAAACAGTTAATTCAGGTATTTGACTTTTTCTGTTAGGGTCTGTTGTAGAGACCTGTAGGAATATACCCATCAATACAGAAAGCACAATTTTTGACAAAATAAAGCAAATTGTTCTAGACCAATTGATCTAGACTAGATCACAGTAAGGCATTCTCTGCACTACCACTTTTTTTGTTTTTTTAAAGATCGTATTTATTTATTTGACAGAGAGAGCACAAGCAGGCAGAGTGGCAGGCAGAGGGAGAGAGAAAAGCGGGCTCCCCACCGAGCAAGGAGCCAGATAAGGAACTCGATCCCAGGACCTAAGCCGAAGGCAGCTGCTTAACCGCCTGAGTGGCCCAGGCGTCCCAGCACTACTACTTCTAATTGTTCTGATTTGGATTGAGTGGTGGTTCCACATTGCTTATCCTTAAACCTAATTATAGTTTTGTGTTACTACATTTGCAAGCAGAAATTTTTTTTCAGCATTCCTGGCTTATAATTTTACAGATGAATTTGTCTATGTATGTAGTTGAGACAAAAAATACTAGGTCAGCTCCCCACAGATAGGCTCGCTCTTACTTTGATTGGTCTCCACACTTGGCTGCTCTCATTAGCATCAAACACTTGAAGGTGGACTAGGTGTAAAACCTGGGGCTTAGCAATGGAGACGCCAGAAAGCCAAAGGATGAGAGATTTGCCCTGTTGGAGGAAAAATACATAAAATACATATATGTTTACATAAATGGCAGAATGGCACACGTTGCACAGGTCCAATAGGATGAGAAATGTAGACAATAATTTCCGTAGGAGTCCTAACCCTGCGGAAGTCCCCGGTTGCTGGGAAATGGGAAATACTGGCTGTGGAAGTGGGGCTTGTGACAATTATCACTGTGTTTTTGTTTGTTTGTTTGTTTGTTTGTTTTATTTTAAGGGCAATGAGGATTGACTATATCTGATCCTCACTGAGGTACTCTGGAGGAGGAGATACCAAAGTTTGAAGAGAACTCAGAGAATAACGGAAGAGGGTGGGGAACACGTCCTTTGCCTAAACTGGCCGTTCTCAAATGTAGTCTCTCGTCTAGAACTTCAGATCACCTGGGAACTCCTTAGAAATGCAAAATCTTGGATCCACCCAGACTTACTGAAATTCAAAGGAGTAAGACCTAGCAATCTGTGTATTAACAAACCTTCCAGGTGATTATGATACCCAGTTTGAGAATCTCTGGTCTACGTAGCAGTTTTTCTCTAAATGAAACTAAAGTATTTACATCTGAATATATATTGCCCTAATTTGTTTACCAAAATGTTAAATTTTGCTTTTTTTGAAGGGAATAAACACACACACACACAAATGCTGGGGAAATGATCCTAGTAAATTTTCTCTAGTACAAAATATTACAGAAGGAAAAGGTAAAACAGCTTGTTTCCTCAAAGTATTTGGGGCAAACATAAAAGATGTATGAATGAAAAGTGTAGCCAGCTTGTTTTCCTAAATAATAACGGCTTGTGTTTTAATACTATTGAATTTTGTAATCAATGGATATGTTTTTTCTTCTCAAGTTTCTCCAAGCTATGGTCCTTTACCTATTAATTAGGCATCTTCTTTACAGTGATTTTAACAGTGATCCTTGTTCTCATCTTCTCTCCTTCACTAAATACTACTATATGGCATAACTGAATCTTCTGTTAGCTCTACCCAGCCTGAGTATTGCCGAATTACAGAATACACGTTCTGCATCTTTTTGCGTTAATATGTGGCTTTTTGTTATTGCTCCTAACCATCTGTAACATGAATATAGCTACTTAATCTCTTTAATCTCCGACAAGATAATTTATTTCTCATTTCCACCCCTGAATGACTCAGATGCTCTCTGTGAACCAGCCGTGGCTGCCACCTGTGATTTCCTCCCTGGGTGATTTCAGGACTTCGACTAGAATATATATATATATATATATATATATATATATATATATATATCTCCATGATTATAGAATCCAGTCTGCTGGTCTACCTCCACATGGAAGTAGAGGCACTTAAGTGTCCTGCTGGCCAATCAAACCTCACAGTGGACCAGTCTGAAGCCTGACCTTCCCTTTCCAAGGCTCCCTACTTGTCAGAATAGCTGCATTATCCTCCCAGAAACCCAGGCCAGCCGCTGCTGAGTCATCCTTCACTACGTTCTTATTTTCTTCCTTGGAAACCTTTCACTCTGTGCTTCCTATTCTAGCTATGCTACTTCTAACATGTTACTTCTCTACTTGAGCCAAAAGACCTGAGCTATCATTTACACAGAAAGTTTTAAATTATATATACATACATATATATATATAATATAGATATTTATGGCTGTATGGAGAATTACCAGGAAGGTTTATAAAAATTGTAGAATGGGAGCACCTGAGTGGCTCAGTGGGTTGGAGTCTCTGCCTTTGGCTCAGGTCATGATCCCAAGGTCCTGGGATCGAGCCCTGCGTTGGGCTCTCTGCTCGAAAGGGAGCCTGCTTCCCTTCCTCTTTCTCTGCCTGCCTCTCTGCCTACATATGATCTCTGTCTGTCAAATAAATAAATAAATAAAATCTTTAAAAAAATTGTAGAATGATTTCTTGGTGTTGGTTTTTGTTACATTTGTTGAACATTTCTGAATTGTTTGAATTTCTTAAAATAAGCATGTATAATTTTCCCCCCAAACAATCACAAGATAGATAATAGATAGATAGATAGATAGATAGGTAGAGAGGGAGTCTGGGCTGTATGAACCATGACAAATCTTAGCTTTGCCAAAGTTCAGTTTTCTCATCTTTAGTGTTACCGAGAATTCCTGTCTTTCTCACCGGAATGTTTTAAGGATCAAAGGAGATCTATGTGAAAGATTAAAGCCCTGGAGTAATAAAAAAAGAAACTAAAGTTGGTGTATTTATTGCCTATTTCACCCAATCTAGTTCTTACATGCTCTATAATGAGTGTGGTGGGGAGACAGTACAGCCAAAATTTTGAGAGGATGGTGACAGTGATAAAAATGAGGTCTGAACAGGTTGGCAGGGCCATAGTTTTCAGGATTAAACCAGAAAAACGTAAAGTCATCTTAAAGAATCAAATAGATTCCCCAGCTGAGTTGACTGTTATAATGTGTTAAATGTATTATTTAAGAATATTCACTTCTTGGGGCACATGGGTGGCTGAGGTGGTGAAGTGTCTGACTCTTGGTTTTGGCTCAGGTCATGATCTCAGGGTTGTGAGATTAAGCCCCGCTTTGGGCTCTGCACTGGGCATGGAGCCTGCTTAAGACTCTGTCTCTCCCCTTTTGCCAAACCTCTCCCTCTCAAAAAAAAAAAAAAAAAAAAAGTCAATTCTTCTATAGAAAGAAAAATAAGAGGGAAGAAACTAATTGTAGATAATAAGTAAGCATAGCTTTTGAGACACGTTAACAGAAATAACGTAAGTAGAGTATGTGTGGTAAACAAAGATATGGAGGTGGGGTTGGAAGGGCCAAGAGCCATGTTGAATATTCATGATGTACATGAGGTACCCAGTGTTCAGGCCTTAAATCAGCCATCCATTGGTGAGACCAACCTCGGCCCAGTACGTCCTCTGCCTGCCACACACAGGGAAATCCATAGCTATTCAGCAGGTTATTGTGATGGAGTGAGCATAAGTTAGCTTCAGACACCTTCCATCTGCTGAGCCTCCACGCTCCTGCTCAGCTGTAATCCTCTTAACTGCAGCATGGGTTGGGAAGGCTGATCGAGCTGGGACAGATCGTGTAAGTCAAGGTTGGACACTGTGTGGTGCTTCTGCCATCACTACACCCTCTTCTAAGTGTGCTGATTTCCCCCATCACCTTCCCCTTCCTCCTTGGTGTATGTGTTAACTGGTTGTAATTAACTGTGTGATTTGGTATATCTGTCTTCATATGGCCTGTGAACCTTTGTGTTCGGTGAATTCTGGGATTCCTTGTCTGGAGACAGAGTGGGAAGCCATGATTACAGCGAAGTAATTTCTTACCACAACAACTACGTTATAGAAGAGGGCTAGAAACAAGGCGTGGCTCGGTAAAGACACAACCATGGCATTGTGACCATCCAGATACCCTCCAGGGCAGATGGGATCCTGGCTCTAGGGAGCATATCCAATTCCTGCAATGAGGCCACCTTTAGAGTGAAACAGCATTCCGACTCAATAATGGCAGCGCCTGAGTCACCTGCCTCCATGCTCCTCCCCAACTTTCTGACTGAAGTTTGGCTTCCTGTACAGGTTTGCCAGCAGGGAGCTAATGAGTGAATCAGTTCCACTTCTCATCAGAAATTAAGGGCACAGTTTCTAGAACCAGACTCTTCGGGTTAGGGTCTTAACTTCACTATTTACTAACATTAAAACCTTGGGGAAATTCCTTAATCTCTGAACTGCATATTCTTTATTAGTAGTATTGGGAGGGAAAGAATATTTACTGTGTCAGGGTTTTATGTGGATAACATGTATTAATGTTTACAAAGCAGTTAGCCCTATGTCTGGCACTCAATACATGCTACTTCCTATTAATGAGAACAGTTATTATTAGGGTTTATGCATTTGTCCCTCAGAGTCTGGTTAGTGCGATCTAGGTCCTCAGAGACCCCTACACCCAGCCTACCAGTAAATGAAATTTGTGAGTCTACAGAGTCACGGACCAGGCTGGAATGGGCTGAGCAAGGACCCAGGAGGTCATCCCGATGACCCAAGGGGCACCAGCCCTTCATTTCCTTTTCTACAGCTTTGCAATGCCAGGGCAATGTAATGATAAACCCTCAAAGAGAGCTAAACACAAAAACCAAGTAGTAAAGGAAGAGAGGAAGGGAAAAAGAGCAATCAAAGAAACAGAAACTCGAGGGGCACCTGGGTGGCTCAGTGGGTTAAAGCCTCTGCCTTCGGCTCAGGTCGTGATCTCAGGGTCCTAGAATCGAGCCCCGCATCGGGCTCTCTGCTCCGCAGGCAGCCTGTTTCCTCCTCTCTCTCTGCCTGCATCCTGTGCCTACTTGTGATCTCTGTCAAATAAATAAATAAAATCTTAAAAAAAAAAAAAAAGACTGTTTAAAAAGAAACAGAGACCTGAAATCAAAACCTGGCTGAGAAAACTTAATCAGAAGCTCAAAGTTTAGCCCAGAGCAGGGGCCCTGATGGGCTGGAGAGGAACCGCTGCCTTCAGAGAATGTGCAAGACCAGGAAACACCTAACTTTTTACTCATCCGGGTGCCTGAGAGGGACTGTGAGATTCAGAACCAGATAACAAACCAGTCAGATTTAAAAGTTAACCGACGTCCAGAGCCTGTTGTACCGAAATTTTTGGAAGACCATTTAGCAATAATTACCAAAATTACTGAAAAATATACTCTAAGTTCTGTGCACAAGGATAATAAATTGTAGTAGTGTTTTTAGTGGCAAAAACCTGGATAGTACCTACATATCCATTAACATGAGTCTGAGTAAATAAGAAGCATCTTTTTTTTTGAAGATTTTATTTATTTCTTTGACACAAAAAGAGAGATCACAAGTAGGCAGAGAAGCAGGCAGAGAGAGAGAGAGGAAAGCAGGCTCCCCACTGAACAGAGAGCCCGATGAGGGGCTCGATCCCAGGACCCTGAGATCATGACCTGAGCCTAAGGCAGAGGCTTAACCCACTGAGCCACCCAGGTGCCCCAAGAAGCATCTTTTAAATGAGAAGCTACATCCTTTAATAAGAATGAGGCACATTGAGACAGAAGAAGTTTATATAGAGTTTATATAGCTTTAGAGAGTGAGATTAACTGGGACAAAGGCCAAATATATATTTCTTATTGTATATCACAATACCATAGCTAACAACACCCCAAAAAGCTGAATCTTGGAGAATCTTGAGACAAGACAGAGGCGATTAGAGTCAAAAGAATAAAGCCTAGAGATCTGGGTTGATTCTGGGCAAGTTTAGAGTGACCTTTTTGGGTGCAAGCTGGACTGAAGGGGGTGGAGAATGAGAAACTGAAACCAGTTAGCAGGCTGTTATAAGCCAGAGAGGGCCCTGGACAAGAATGGTGGCAGCAGCACTGAAGAAGATACTGGACAAAGAGATGGTGCTGGCAGGAGGCATGGAAATCCCTGGTTTCCCCAAATTTGTGGGGGCATTTGGGTGGAATTTAGATACCATTCTTTGATTTGAGTTAACTGTTAATTAAAAACCACACAATATTGGTGATGGAAAGGACCCCATCTGGTCCAATTTTCTCATTAAATATAATGAGAAAATATAATAACAATACTATAACATAATAAATATATATAATAAATGCATAAAAATATTTTTATAATGTATTATTTATATATTTATATATAAGTGTATATTCATATATTTTATTATATATTTATATATAGATTTGTTATTTATATATTTTTATAAATATTTATATAATATATATTTATATTTACATAAATATATTATATGTTATAAATATAAATATATAAATATATTATGTATTTTATGTAAATATGAATATATACTTATAAAAATAACAAA
The DNA here is from genome assembly GCF_963455335.1 of Martes martes. Taxonomy (NCBI): domain Eukaryota; kingdom Metazoa; phylum Chordata; class Mammalia; order Carnivora; family Mustelidae; genus Martes; species Martes martes. Next base: position 87,517,660 of record NC_137891.1, on the reverse strand, counting down.
TAAAAAATAAATAATCTAAATATTCCCTCTGGTTCCAGGACAAAACTTGGCACCAGCTTCCATTCCCCACCAGACCCCTAAGTGGTGTAGATGTTTCTAAGAGGCCTCTCCTTTGGGCCATGTCTTTACAAGCTCTTCCCAGGACCGCCCAAGTGTTTCTCTAGCTCCTAAGGGCAGATGAGAGAACCTAGCCGGGTAACTAGATCTAGGGCCAGATCCACATTCCCAGCTGCCTGAAGGTCACAGCTACTTGCCCCTGTCTATTGACAGCTCTGACCTCGTGGGGCTTGATGTGCAAACCTCAGTGGCGCCCCCTCCCAGGCTGCCTATTCCTGTGAAGGTGACATCCTCCTAGTCACTCAGGCAGGAAGGTCTGGAGAAATCTTTGATCACTTTTGGCCACAACAACCTCTTCTGTCCCTTCCCCATTCCAGGCTACGGCAATCTTCCACATGCAAAAATGTCAAAACTTTCCCTCCCCTCCATCGCTGTGGCTGATTTCCTTGTTCTCATCCTCAACACCCCTCATCTGTGACCTCTGTCCTGGCCTCCCACCTTGGGCGCTACTCACCTCTCACTCCTTTTGCGCCTTCACCCCAGATTGGCCTTCTTTACACACAGCTCTCATTCTGTGACCCACCTACTTGAGGCACAACCCTTTATTGGCTTCCCTACCTTTCCTTGTTCTCTTTTATCCTCATTTCCCAAACGTTCCTGCACTCCACACAGAAAACCATTCTACTATGTTTTAACTATCTTTTTGTTTCTATGCATGATTGCAAAATATACTTACGTCTTTCAATTAACATAAATAGTATTGTTTTACATCGAATTCCATTCATTATCTTATTTCCCTCAGAACTATGTTTTTAAGATCTGTCCTAGTTATGTGTCCATTTAATCCACTGTCTCTTCCTGCCGCAGAGTCCCCCAGGGAGTGAACCCAGAATGCTTTCTCCAACTGCTCTCCCAGTGACAAATATCCACATGGTTTCTACTGTCATGTGCCCTGATAGGCCTGTGGGCAAAGTTTTGAATAAATATTCAAAAGCAGAATTGCTGGGGTGTCTGGGTGGCTCAGTCATTAAGCGTCTGCCTTCGGCTCAGGTCATGATCCCAGGGTCTTGGGATCAAGCCCCACATGGGGCTCCCTGTTCAGTGGAGAGTCTGCTTCTCCCTCTCCCACTCCCCCTGCTTGTGCTCTCTCTCTCACTGTGTCTCTCTCTCTGTCAAATAAATTTTAAAAACTTTAAAAAAAAAACCCAAAAACAGAATTGTTGCTTCCTCGCATGTGTATCCCTAATTGGTCTAAGAGGCACCAGGCTGCTCTTCAGAAAGGCTTTCCTAGTCCACACCCCACCAGCAGAACACCAACCATTGAAGCCCTCCATTCCAGCTAACCCTTGGCATTATTCAGCTTTCCAATATTTCCCAGTGTCCAGAGTAAAGTGCCATCTCCTATTGCTTTAATTTGCCTTTCTCTGATTACTTTTATTTATTTATCTATTTATTTGCTTATTTATTTATATATTTTTTGAGAGATAGAAAGCATGCGTGAGCACAAGTTTTGGGAGGTAGGGAGGGGCGGAGGGAGAGGGAGAATGTTAAGCAGGCTTGTGCCCAGTTGTGAGCCTGACACAGGGCTCTGTTTCATGATCCTGCAGTCATGACCTAAGCCAAAGTCAAGAGCCAGACGCTTAACTCACTGAGCCACCTGGGTGCATCTCATTGCTAATATTTCTGAGCATCTCTCTTTATGTATTTGTTACATATTTTGCTTCCTTTTCTGTAATCCTTTTCCCTATGCTGTTTACAGAATAAAATTTACCCCTCCCCAGGTCAGCATGCTGACCCGCAAAAAGACCCCCCAGAAGCTGGCCTCAGAGTCAGAAATGACTGAAAAGTCATTTCCCATTCCCACCCTTGGGTCACGCTGTGATCTGGCCTCCACTCACAGTTCTCCTCATCTTTTTCTCGTTTCTCTGCCTGGATTAAGACTCCTTGCCTCAGCCCAAGTTCTCCTACAGGAAGAGCTCCCTGATTCCCTCTGTTAGAAGTCACCTTTCCCTCTGAGCTTCTGGAGAACTCATCCGAACCTTCTCTGCCACCTGGCACAGCATGCCTTCCGTTATAGCGCAGGGCTCCTCACACAGCCTGGAGAACTCATTTCCATAAATGTTGCAAACTCATGCATGTGCTTCCAGGCATGAAGAGATGCTAGGATTCCTGCCAAACAAAATAATAACAATTTTTCATTTCAGTGATGATTTTACTTTGTTCATAATTTTCTTTATTGCAGTGGTTTTCAGTTGCAGGTTGTAACCCATTAGCAGGTGGTAGAATTGATTTAGAAAACAGGAACCAGGGACGCCTGGGTGGCACAGTTGGTTAAGCGTCTGCCTGGGTCCTAGGATCAAGTCCTGCATCGGGCTTCCTGCTCAGCGGGGAGCCTCCTTCTCTCTCTGCCTGCTGCTCCCCCTGCTTGTGCTCTCTCTCTCTGACAAATAAATAAAATCTTAAAAAGAAAAAAAAGCCCTTCCTTACTCCCAGGCTTATTGTGAATTGAATGACAGGTGAGTGAAAGATGAGCCCTAAGCCATCTAGGAACCTGGACCTAGATATTATCACTGCCAGACTCACACAGTCTAGAAGCTGGTCGTGTAGTTACAATTATTCGTCAGTTTTTATGTGTGTCATGATTGTGACTTGACAGGGTTGTAACTTACACCAATTCCTATGAAGGTCACTAATATTTACACCCTCGATGTTAATGATACTATTAATACTGATTTATGATGACATGTAAGGCTCTGTTCCAAGCATTTTGTGTGGACTATATGGTCTCTCTTCATCCTCACGACATTCGTGCACTGGGTGCATTTATGATCCTGCTTTACACAGGAAGAAATAGAGATCCCGGTCTTTTCTCTTGGGAGGCTTTCCCTGGTTAGGGGTCAGGAGCCCTGGTACTACCTGCAATGGGCCTCAGACGTCAAGCCCAGTTTGTAGCAGCAAGGACCCTGGGCCTCGTTTTCTATCCCCTTGCCTCTCCTGTGCCATCCTTCCTCCTCTTCCCACCTCTCCTTGCGTACACTGTACTGTCTGCTCCTGGTCCCCCATTACATCCTCAAAAAATCCAATTAGCAGTTCTAAATCTGAGGTCTTTGGGGATATAAAGGGAGACATTTCTCCCCAGATCATCTACATTCAGGAACAGATTGGGGGTGCTGGTGGGGGTAGAGCTCAGGGAACTCTTTTCTCAGTTACTATCACCAGGAACAGGTTTTCCAGACACTCTGCTCTCGGGCACTTTCTTGCTCCCACGTTCCAAGACACGCCCCCAAGGACCTTGGAAGTTCTTTGCCGAGGTCCAGTTCAGACCTCCTCTTCATCTCTAACTGCAGGGACCCACGAGCTGGGGCCTCTTATTCCCAACTTCTTCATGTAAAAGCCAAAGGGCGGGCCCCTCGTCAAGCATTTCCTGACTCCCTGGGGCATGCCATGCACCCTGGGTGCTGATGCCACAGGCCTGAACAAGAGGGAAAACAAGATGATCTTCACCCTGAGCAATGCTGCTGGCCTACTGCTGAGGGTAAAGGAAGGGGAGTAAGTAGAGGTAGAGGGAGAGGCAAGGAGATGAGGAGGAGGAAGACAAAGGGAAGGGGGGGCTACATAGGGTTGGATCTTGAAGAACGAGCAGGGATTCTTGGGGTTACAAAAAAGGGGAGGACAGAAGAAATTCTAGATAGAAGAAATGGAATGTGTGAAGACATGGTATCCTTGGGGATTGCAGATGTTCCATGGGGCTAGAACTTACTTGTTTGCCTGGCAGGGGGTCCAAAAGCTGGGAAGGCTCTGAGAAATGGCAGAAATTAGATGTACATCAATTCTTATTGGGATCTTTTAAATTTAATAACGGTTAATAAAGTAGCTCAAATTAACTGAATGTTATGTGAATGTTTTATTCTGGACCAGACATTGTGCTAGGTTCCTTAAGAATGGTCACTTTTAATATTTCCAAAAACACTATTTGCAAGATGTTCCCATTTTACAAATGTCCCCATTTTACAAACTGGAAAAGTAAGGCCTACCGAGATTTACCTGCTGAAGTCAAGGCCTTCAAGGTTGGGTTCGTCTAACGGCTGAGCCCCAACTAGTTATTTAACCTCCATTGCTCTGAACTACCATACCAAAGAAGGTAGGCTTTAACCTGACGGGAATGGGAAGGAGGTAGAAAAAATTAAAACACGAGAGTGACAGAGTGGAAGCTTACTGGCAGGACAGAGTCTAGCCTGAAAGCTTAATCCTCCAGATCAGAGTGGGGGGTGGCGGGGTGGGCTCAGTTAACACAGACTCTGGATGGATAGAGAAAGGGTGATGGAATTGAAAGTCAGAAAGTAAATTTGATAACATTTGGTGCCTCCTGAAATTTGGACAAAGGGGAAGAGGAAGGAACTTCTGCCCCGAACAGCCTGGGGGATGAAGGTATCTTTCAGCAAGATGGTGAATATGGAAGGGGGAAAATAGCTTTGGGAAGAAGGATGATGTACTTTTAGAAATAAGATGAGTGTGAAGGGCTTATTAACCTATCCCGAAGAAACTGGCCACCCGGCAGTTAAAAATATTGGTGTACAGCTCAAGACAGGGGACATGGCAGAAAATACCAACTTGGGAGCACTTGAGAGAAGCAGAGATAGGACAAGCAGGGAATCCACGATCTCCTTTGAGCTGGAAGGAAGAAAAAGCCAAGGCCAGCATGGCTGAAACCAGGAATATCGGTGGGCCTGGCAGAGAAGAGGAGGAGAACACGAGAAGTTTGAGATGGGGATGTGGAGAAGGATAAGGATGACTAGGAGAGGGTGTGAACCGGGAGACCAAGTCCTCTTCCAAGGAAGAAAAGGTAGTGCCCACAGGGCCATACCACAGAGCTTACATCTACACATGCAAGCACACCCTCTACCCTAAGGCCAATTTAAATCTGAACAAAAACTGGTTTTCACTTCTTGAAAATCCCAGGTTCTGGGGCACCGGGGTGACTCAGTCGGTTAAATGCCTGCCTTTGGCTCAGTTTAAGATCCCAGGGTCCTGCAACAGGCTTTCTGCTCAGTGGGGAACCTGTTTCTCCCTCTCCTTCTGCCTTTCCCCTAGCTTGTGCTCTCTGTCAAATAAATGAATAAAATTCTTTAAAAAAAAAAAAAGAAGGTTCAGGGTAGACTTTTCCTGCAACCCAGCTAGACATGTAGAAGCTAATCCCTACAGGAAAAACATTTATTTACCTTGTCCTTAACTATCTCTTAACTTTTACCTAAGAGTAGACAGTAAAGTACAGAAATTATTAAATATGAAAACTTACATTTTAAATTATTATTTTGTATTGATGTACTGTCTGTGCTGGTCTCTTAAAGATTGGAAAGATTGCTGGGAGGGGAGGCTTTTCTAGTAACAGGAACACAAGATTTTCTTCTATTTCTGACTAGCAACAATGCCACTAAATTTCCCTTTGAGGTTCAGACAGGGAGACTTCCTGGAGGTTAGAGGCACTCAGACTGGTAGATTAAAGCAGTGTGATACTGGGGGCAAGTGCGAGATGTAGAGGACTGACACCTATAACCAACATCACAGCTTCCAGGGTCAGTTCAGCCACTCCTGGGCCTGAGATGTTGGACAAGCCACACCTGAGAGCCTCAGATTGTACCTCAGAAAGCCCTATTATGTGCCTGAAAGATGGATGGATGAGATGATAGGTGCAAAGGTGGTGCCCTCTCCCACCCCCACCTCTAAAAGCTACTTCTTAACTCAGATAGTACAGACACAAGACCCATGGAACTATCCTGCACTGAGGGCTGGGGGTATGCCCTGGAGATTGGTGTGACCCAGTCCCTACGAAAATACACTGGTCTCCAGCTTTTCAGGAGAGGGACCAGGAACTTACAAAACAAAACAGAACTGTTTCCTTCCTTTCCTCTTCTTTCCCTTGTGAATTTCTGCTGGAATGTTTTTAACCTGTCACTGCGCTGCAACAAAACAGAAAACCCAAGTCTTGGCCCATTCCAGGGCAAGGAAGTGACTAAGGTTAAAAAGAGGTGTCATCTAAGACCAGCAGAGCATTTGCACCTGTACCCGTAGCATCTCAGACCTGTATAGCTCTGTGGAGGGGAGTCGGCAAGACTCCATCCCACTCCAGAGGGCTTGCACTTTCACTTCCTAAATGGTGCAAGAACCATTCCTAAGGCCTGCACCCTCATTATTTTCTGATTGTGGGGAAATTCATCTCCCAAAGGAGGACTGTCTCTTTACTCTTCCCAAGAACTTTCACTCAGAAGCCCCCTATCTGTTCTTTCTCTGGGTAACCTCTCAGATACCTGAAGAGTTCCCACGTGTCCTAACAATTCCGAGTCTGGGGGCACCTGGGTGGCTCAGCGGGTTAAGCCTCTGCCTTCAGCTGGGGTCATGATCCCCGGGTCCTGGGATCGAGCCCCACATCCGGCTCTCTGCTCAGCGGGGAGCCTGCTTCCTCCTCTCTGCCCGCCTCTGTGCTTACTCGTGATCTCTGTCTCTCAAATAAATAAATAAATTCTTAAAAAAAAAACAAAAAAAACCACCACCACCAACAACAACAAAAAAAAACAATTCCGAGTCTGAACAGAAAATCCAGACAGGAGTCCAAGCTTTTAGAGACCTTCACAGAACACACGAGTCTCACTTCTACGGGTCTATGCGGAGAGTGCATCAGCGAAGGCCCAGCTCACCAGTCACGTTCCAGCCGGTCCCTGCGACCCTAATTCTTAGAGATAAAAGATAGGACTTATCCTACCTGTGAAAAATGGCAGGATTAGGTACACTCAAAACTCAGAAATCCCGAACTTGACCCGGCAGAGGTCGGGCCATAAGAAGGTGGCGATTTCCCTCCCCAGCTGGAGCGCTGTGCCTCTCGGGGCCACTTCCGGCGGGGAAGTGGAGGTCGCTGGCGCGAACGCCACTCCCGGTGGCCTAGAAAGGCGTGGGGCGCGCTCTGGAAGGCGAGTCCCAAGCGTTCCCTAAGGATTCTTGGTCGTCTCGGGCTCCCCTCGAGCCTGAAAGCCCCTCTTCTCCTGCTCGGACAGCTTACAACCTAGGTCACGGTGGAGCGACGAAAAGACCACACACCTCCCCCCGCGTCCCAGAGTAAAGCGAGCACGCACCGGCATCTCGCAGAAGCGGAACTTGGTGTGTGGGGGGAGCTAGCCGCCTCGAAGAGAAAAGACAGCTAACAGGGCACCTGGACCCGGCGCGTGACCTTTACATCACGTGTCCGGGGTGGACGGACACCTGGACACTTAAGTGGCACAGCTTCCTCCGAGTGCTGTCGTGGGTGGCTCTGAAAAGAGCCTTTGGATGGGATGGAACCTCGAGCCGAGCGCTCACTCAAGCCCGCTCCCCGCGGATGCGGCGCGCCAGCTGGATGTCCTTGGGCATGATGGTGACGCGCTTGGCGTGGATGGCGCACAGGTTCGTGTCCTCGAACAGCCCCACCAGGTAGGCCTCGCTCGCCTCCTGCAGCGCCATGACTGCCGAGCTCTGGAAGCGCAGGTCCGTCTTGAAGTCCTGCGCGATCTCGCGCACCAGCCGCTGGAACGGCAGCTTGCGGATCAGCAGCTCTGTGGACTTCTGGTAGCGCCGGATCTCCCGCAGGGCCACGGTGCCCGGCCGGTAGCGGTGCGGCTTCTTCACGCCGCCCGTGGCCGGCGCGCTCTTACGGGCCGCCTTGGTGGCCAGCTGCTTGCGCGGGGCCTTGCCACCGGTCGACTTGCGGGCGGTCTGCTTCGTGCGAGCCATACCAACCAAATCACCTCGTCACCCGCGCTGCCGCAGCCACACTAACGCCGCCTCCGCCCGCCGCCCCACTTTTTATAGGCACCGTCTTGTCTCCGATTGGGCGGGACAACACTTGAAAGTCCCGCGCTGCCTGCCCATTGGCCGTGACGTCACCCGTCCTGGCGTCACCCATTGGCTTGGGCAGAATCCTCCCTGCCTCGCCCGCCTCGCTTACTCTCCAGGTTGCCAACAGCCTTCCGCACCTTGTTTTTCCTTTCTTTTCGGCGGGCGGGGGAGGGGCGTGTTGGCTCGCAACCGGGTCAGGATGTTGTTCCTCCCCAGCCCTTCAGCCCCGTAGAACACACGGCTCCCCGTTCCTTCCCACGCTGTCTCCCCAACTCGACCTCAATCGTGCGTTGGCTCCGTCCCCCAAAACGCCTTGTTACCCTTGCAGAGCCCCCTCGTTCCGTCTGACGGGCCTTCCCCCCCCCCCCCCGCCTGTCGGGGCTTTTCAGGTCGGAAAGTGGTCTCACCTCATCCCCTCAACCCCTCCTCCGCCTTCCGAGCGCGAGATCCCGCCTCCAGGAAGCTAAGTGGGGGCCCGCACCGCCGCTGCCAAGGCCGTCCCTCACTTTTACTTGACCAACAGCCCGCTCAGTAAAGCCCAGGACCAGGTCCGCCGCACTCCCGCAAACTGCCCGCTCCCTTGCCGGCCGGCAGGGGGTGCACGTGTGCGTTGGGCAAAGGCCTCGGGAAGCGGGCCAGCTGCGCCCTCGGCCCCCACTTAAAAAGAGTCCGGGGCCGCCCAACAGTACTCCTGACCCAATCGAGCGTGGCTGCACCCCAAGAGGCCTGACCCCTCTCCCTGCGTCCAGTCCTGAGGTCTACGAGCCACCCAACAAAATAAAGATGGTCGAGAGCTCAGGGTTGGAGGCGAGCAACGGGGGAAGGGCAACCCCTTCCCCTCCCCTCGCCGCGGTGTCTCCGAGGGGATCGGCCCACCACCCGCAAAGGCGGAACGGAGCAAGCTGGCTACTGTAACAACTCTTTTATTTGAGAGAGTGGGTGGCTCTTAAAAGAGCCTTTGATTTCACAGGTGTCCCCTTCCATACCAGGGCTGGCTGGGCCTCAGGACGCCGGCCTCACTTGCCCTTTGCCTTGTGGTGGCTCTCCGTCTTCTTGGGGAGCAACACGGCCTGGATGTTGGGCAGGACGCCGCCCTGGGCGATGGTGACTTTGCCCAACAGCTTGTTGAGCTCCTCGTCGTTGCGGATGGCCAGCTGGAGGTGGCGGGGGATGATGCGCGTCTTCTTGTTGTCTCGGGCCGCGTTCCCCGCCAGCTCCAGGATCTCCGCCGTCAGGTACTCCAGCACCGCCGCCATGTACACCGGCGCGCCGGCCCCCACCCGCTCGGCGTAGTTGCCCTTGCGTAGCAGCCGGTGCACTCGGCCCACCGGGAACTGCAGGCCGGCGCGAGACGACCGCGACTTGGCCTTGGCGCGGGCCTTGCCTCCTTGCTTGCCACGACCAGACATGACGGCCACGCTCCCGCAAAACACCTCCCGATAGGCCACCGACAAAGTCGCCGCGCACCACCCCGCTTCACCCTTTTATAGGCAGAACCCGGATTGTCCACCCAGCCCTTCCATTGGCTGAAGCGCATCTTTGTCCTCACGGCCAATAGCGTGGCTCGGCCAGAATCCGCTCATTTCCATAATCTCGTCCCTCCGCGCAGGAGCGCCGCCGAAAACTCGCGAATCACCACGCAGCCCAAGCAGAGCCTTAATTTGCCTACGGCCTCTCTAAGTAGCGAGGCGCTTCCGGCCGCCTGGGCCTTACTGCGCTGCGTGCGCCTGCGGACGGCTCTCGCGTGTCGCTCGCGCTTCCCGCTATGCCCGAGCCGGCCAAATCCGCTCCCGCGCCCAAGAAGGGCGCCAAGAAAGCGGTCACCAAAGCCCAGAAGAAGGATGGCAAGAAGCGCAAGCGCAGCCGCAAGGAGAGTTACTCCATCTACGTGTACAAGGTGCTCAAGCAGGTGCACCCGGACACCGGCATCTCGTCCAAGGCCATGGGCATCATGAACTCCTTCGTCAACGACATCTTCGAGCGCATCGCCGGCGAGGCCTCCCGCCTGGCGCATTACAACAAGCGCTCCACCATCACGTCGCGGGAGATCCAGACGGCCGTGCGCCTGCTGCTGCCCGGCGAGCTGGCCAAGCACGCCGTGTCCGAGGGCACCAAGGCGGTCACCAAGTACACCAGCTCCAAGTGAGTCCCCGCCGGGACGCGGCGCTCGCCCGGGGCGCCGGCCGCTTCGCTCCAAAAGGCTCTTTTCAGAGCCAGCCATCTTCTCCGTGAAAGAAGCTGTTCACGTGCTGTGTTATGTATAACTCCTACTATGTTTATTGGGATTCTTTCTAGTACATTAAATTCATGCCTGTTCCGTTTCTTTTCAGTTAAGCGATAGAATAGTTTATGCCTACTTAGGTTGGTGAAAAACGAACTGGGGTGTAGGTATGATGTGGCTTGTCGGAGAGGACTGTTCTTGAAACTGGCTTTGGTTTTGCTACGTGCAGTTGAACATGTACACTACTACGTTAGACTGAGAAAGGCTGTGTTGATCTTCATAAACTTATTTATGCACGATAAGATAGTCGTCAGGATAAAACCAGCAATCCTATCGTGTACTTAAATATTTCATTATGTATGCTAAGAAGTGATGGCTTTTATATTTGGTTCCAACAAATCCCTCGAGTCGGTATCCTCGATTTACAAACACCTCCCTATATCATTTATGGAAAATTCTCCCATTAGGAAAATTGAAGCTGATTTTGAAAGAGGAATTAACCCTTCGTGACGGTGCCTTCTTTCTGCCTTCTCTACCCCTAATCAAATCCCACAAAACCTGCCTAAAATACGGTAATAGTGATTTTCCCCAAGAATTGTTAGATTAGTTTGTCCGATTTAACGTCTATTTTCACATATTGGGAACGAGAAATGGGTAATTTCTGAAGCAGGAAAGAGACTGAAATGCTAGAGCAGCAGAAAGCCCAATATGGTTGGGAAAGTGAAAAGGAAGTTGATTGGCTTGAGAGTTTGTTCTCAGTGTTTTGGGAACTCTTGGAATGTTTTCGGCGGGGATCTGTATAACCTTAAAAAAGATTACTCTGGTTGCTTAGTGGTCATAGACCCTAGGTTGCCCACAGCAGGAGCAAAAAAACCAATTAGGAGGCTATTGTAGTGTTGCGGACTAGAGCAGTGTTTCCTGAAATCTGGTCTCCAGATCAGGAGCATCAGCATTACCCAGAAAAATCTATTAAAAGTGAGAATTTCGGGCCCTGATAATCTGTGTTAACAGATCCTTTGGGTGATTCCAATGGGTGCCTAAGTGTGAGAACCCCTAGGAAGTCTAGACACTTTGGATTGGAATACAGTGATGGTAATGGTGATGGTTAGCTATGTTGGAATTAGGATTATATTTTGGAGGTAAAATGGACTGGTTTTGGTGAGAAATAAGATTATGTAAGAGCAAAACCCCTAAGTTTTTGGTTTGAACAATTAGTGCTGTGTGGGTTTTTTTGTTCATTTAAAGATTTGTTTATTTGAGAGATAGTGGGGGCAGGGGGGTGGAGCAGGCAGGGAGGGAGAGGGAGAGAATCTCAAGCAGACTCCCTGCTGATCCGGGAGCATGAGGCAGGATTGATCCTCCAGACTCTGAGATCATGACCTAACCTGAAATTAAGAGTCAGATGCTTAACCGACTGAGCCCCCCAGAACGCCTCTGAACAACTGGGGCCGTAAATCAAAATGGAATACTGGGGGGCACCTGGGTGGCTCAGTTGTTAAGTGTCTGCCTTCAGCTGGGGTCATGATCCCAGTAAAGGAAAAAGTACATCCTCAGGGGAGAATCGGATAACTGAACCAACCACTCATGGAATTCAGCCAGACTGGAAGCCCTGTTCTACCGTCGGACATCCAGTTAAGCCCATTTATCTGACATACTTTCATTTAAACTAGTTTGAATCTTGAAATGTTTGGGAAATAATAACACAATTTCCCAGCATAAGCAATGATAGACCGTTTGTCCCGAAAGGTCTCAAAGAGGTTAAATGAGGTAGATAAGAAAAAAATAGAGGTGCTCCAATTGCACATTTGGACCAAGTCTCCAAGTTAAATTAAAATCAATACTTCACCAGGGCCAAAGATTAATATTACCATCCAGAAGGAATGTCTGGGATTTAAAGAAATCTGAGATTTTATTTAAAAACTTAATGTAATTCTATTACTAAAAATCTTAGTATTTGTATGAGTTTCTCAGGGCTTCCATAACAGAGGGCCAGAAACTGAGTGTCTTAAAACAACAGGAATTTGGGGCGCCTGGGTGGCTCAGTAGGTTAAGTCTTTGCCTTCCGCCCAAGTCATGATCTCAGGGTCCTGGGATCGAGCCCCACATCGGGAGCTCTGCTTGGTGGGGAGCCTGCTTCGCCCTCTCTCTCTGCCTGCCTCCCTGCCTACTTGTGATCTCTCTCACTCTCTCTCAAATAAATAAATAAAATCATTTAAAACAACAACAACAGGGATTTATTCTGCCCTAGTTCTGGAGGCTAGGAATCTGAAGTCAAGGTGTTGCCAGGACCCGGTCCCTCTGAAGGCTCTTAAGGAGAATCCTCTGTTTTTTCCCAGCTTCTGGTAGCTCCAGTGATTTTTTTGGCATGTGACTGCATAACTCCGACCTCTGGCTCAGTTTTCTTCCTGTGTGTTTGTACATTTTCATGTTCATAGTCACATGGGATTTGGGCCCACCCTAATGACCTCATTTTAAATTGATTACAGGCAAATCTCATTTTATTGTGCTTTGCAGGTAATGCACTGTTTACAAATTGAAGGCTTGCGCCAACCCTATGTGGAGCGAGCCCATTGGCATCATTTTTCCAACACCATTTGCTCACTCAATATGTCTATCACATTTTGGTAATTCTCACAACAGTTCAAACTTTTCATTATTATTGTTATGGCAACCTGTAATCAGTGATCACAGCTTGCTGAAAGCTCAGATGATTGTTAGCATTTTTATCAATAAAATATTTTGTAATTAAGGTATATATATCGGGTTGTTTTTTTTCTACATAATGCTATTGCACACTTAATAAAATACAACACAGTGTAAACATAACTTTTATATGTACTGAGTAACTCAAAATTTCATTTGATTTGCTTTATTGCAATATTTGCTTTATTGTGGTGGTCTGGAACCTAACCCACAATATGTCAGAGTTATGCCTGTACATCACTGCAAAGACCCTACTTCCAAATAAGGCCACATTCTAAGGCCCTGGCGAGTTAGATTTCAACATATCGTTTTAGAGGACAAAATTCAATGCCTAACAGTAGTCAACAGCTGTGGTAAACTGCACATGGCCCCCAATTACATGCACATCTAAGTCTGTAGAATCTGTGAATGTTACCTTATATGGCAAAGGGGACTTTACTGATACGATTTTGAAATAGGGAGATTATCCTCAATTATTTGGGTGAGCCCCAAATGTAATCACCAGGGCCCTTATCAGAGTAAAGCAGAAAGGTCAAGGGCGGAAAATGGTGATGAAAGCAGAGAGAGATTTGAAGATGATATGACACCTTTGAAGAGGAAAGAAAGGACCACGAGCAGAGAAAGGTCCCCGCCTAGAAGCTGGAAAATGCATGGAAATTGAGTCTCTTCATAGAGCCTTTGGAGAGAGTACAATCTTGATTTCCACTTGGTGAAGCTGATTTTATATTTCTGATCTCTAGAACTGTAAGAGAATACATGTGTGTTTTAAGCCACAAAGTTTGTAATACAGTTAGTTGACCACTGAACAACACATTTGAACTGCACAGGTCCACTTGTACACATTTTTTGGATAAATGCGGCCAGAACTCCAAATGTATTTTCCTCATGATTTTAATCACATTTTCTTCTCTTTAGCCTACTTTATTATAAGAAAATAGTATATGACACGAACTATGTGTTAATGACTGATGTTATCAGAAGGCCTTCCTTCCAGTCAACAGTAGACTAGTAGTCGTTTGGGGGGAAATCAAAATTCATATGCAGATTTTTGACTACTCAAGGGTCCGTGCCCCAAGCCCATTGTTGTTCAAGGATCAACTGTAGGTGGTGTTGCCAGTGCCCCGGTGGAGAAGCTGAGGTCATCATCGAATCTGAAATACTTCAAGTGGATACAGAGTGGTGTCTGCACTGCAGACAATGAAGAGTGTTGTTGTGGACAATGGTGCCGTTGGTAAAACATGTCTCCTGATATCCTACACAACAAACGGATTTCCACCTGCCCATGTACCGGCTGTTTTTGACAAGGATGCAGTCAGTTACGATTGGTGGAGGGCATATACTCTTGGACTTCTTGACACTGCAGGGCAAGAGGATTGTGACAGATTACGACCACTGAGTTATCCACAAACAGGTATATTTTCATCTGTTCGTCAGTGGTCTCACCATCCTCATTTGAAAATGTGAAGGAAAAGTGGGTGCCTGAGATAACACCCCATTGTCCAAACACTCCTTTCTTGCTTGTTGGGATCCAAATTCATATCTGAGATGACCCCTCTATGACTGAGAAACTTGCCAACAACAGACAGAAGCCTATCACTCCAGGGACGGTTGAAAAGCTGGCCTGGGGACCTGAAGGCAGTTGGGTGTGTGGAGTGTTTTGCACTGGCACGGAAAGGCCTGAAGAATGTATTTGACGAAGCAACATGGGCTTCCTTGGAGCTTGCCGGACCAGAGAAGAGCCGCCGGTGTGTGCTGCTGTGAACGTCTCTCCAGAGCCCTTTCCCTACGGCTGGTGTCAGCATCATACTAAAAGCTATTTTAAATCAAACTCAAGATTAAAGATTAAAATTCATTTTTGCAATAATGACAAATGTCTGCACCTACCCACATGCACTCATGTGAGACAAGGCCCGGACGTATGGTTCCCTTACCCCTCTCTAATTTGAGTAATTGTGTATTGTCAGAAAAGTGATTCGTACTAGTTATTGTTTTGTCATTTGTTTAAAAGCAAGGCATGCTTGTGATGACTCTAGCAGATTAATGTAGGATATTGAAGTTGCTTCCAGGCTCCATCCACTCTGGAGAATAATCTGGGACATTTAATTTTGTTTGTTTGTTTCTGGTTTTGGTGGGGGCAGTGGGGTGCAGTACAGGGAGTGTTGGGGGGGTTGTTTTTATTTAGTCATGTTTTTTAAATTCATTAACCATTGGACAGCCCTTAAGGGGTGGAGGACGGATTGATTCCACATTCCACTTCCTAGATCTAGTTTAGGAAACTTGTTCTTCACCTCGTGCTCTTAGGAAGGAGTATAGTAAATGCCTCATTTAAAAACATACTCCTTCAGGGGTGCCTAGGTGGCTCAGTGGGTTAAAGCCTCTGCCTTCAGCTCAGGTCATGATCCCAGGGTCCTGGGATCGAGCCCCCCATCGAGCCCCCCATCGAGCCCTGCATCAGGCTCTCTGCTCGGCGGGGAGTCTGCTTCCCTTTCTCTCTCTCTCTCTCTGCGTGCCTCTCTGCCTACTTGTGATCTCTATTAAAAAAAAAAAGTCTCAAAAAAAAAAAAAAACAACTCCTTTTTGAAAGTTGCCTTTTCTCTCTACCCTTAAGTAGGTCCATTATTTGATGAAACTCACGAAAGTGGGTGGAACGTGTCTTGCCCCTCCTCTCTTCTAGGATGCACACTCTATATGTGACTGTGACTTTCAAGGAAATTTGTTTGCCATTTGCTGATTTTTTTTTGAAGTTAATTTCTAACTTCTTTCACTGATAAATGAAGAAAAGTATTGCACCATTGGAAGTACACCAAATGGATTGAGTACGTAATTAAAGAACATTTTTTCCCCATCAGTCATTGTCTTACACGCTTAGCAGAGATATCCAGCTTAATAGTGTACAATACGGTGTTCTAGAATACAGTTGAAGACCTGGTAAATCGAGGAAATGTGAGGGGTGGCGCTAGGAGACAGATCTTTGGAATGATGCACATCCTCTTTCAAGCTGGGAGGATGAAGAAGTTGGGAGTGCAGGTGGGGTGGGGAGAACATTTAACAACGTGAGACCAGTCAGGGGAATCCCCTTATTTCTGTTTTGCATATGGGAGCCCTGGAGTAGCTAGTTGAGGGCTCTAATTTAATTTTTAAAAAATCATGGAGTCTTAAGACTCTTTGTGAGTGTTAATAGGAATTTTATCCACTTATTTTGGTAGCAGTTTCCAATTTTTTAAAAAATGTTTGGGTAATCTTCTTCATCTTCCCCTAATCCTAATTCTTGTAGATTGATTACTGTTGAACCAATGCTTTCTCATGTCCCAGTTCTTTGTATATGCATTCTTTTCAGATGTATTAACAAATAAAAACCCCTTCACCAAAAAAAAAAAAAAAAAAAAAGGATCAACTGTAATTTGTTACAACTGCAAAGACTATTTCCAATTAGGCCATGGAAACTAATACAACAGCTATATATAGGATATTTTTTTCACAATTGAAGAAATTTAAATATGGATTGTATATAACTTAATATTAAGTCAGTATTAAATTTGTTGTATGTAATAATGGTATGTAGTGATATAGGACAATGTCTTTATTTTTAAGGGAGAAATGCTAAAGT
This sequence comes from Martes martes, assembly GCF_963455335.1. NCBI lineage: Eukaryota > Metazoa > Chordata > Mammalia > Carnivora > Mustelidae > Martes > Martes martes. The sequence continues at coordinate 87,501,209 of NC_137891.1, read as the reverse complement.
GTTTAGGGAGAAATGTCAGAATGTTTGCAACTTATTTTTAAATTATTCAGAAAATGTGTAAGTGTGCGTGAAAAGTGATAAAGCAAATGCAGCAAATTGTGACAATTAGTGAATCTAGATGAAGATATGGTTGAAGATCTATTTTTTTTTCAATTTTTCTATAGGTTTGAACTCCCCTTTCTTGAGAAATTTTTTTAAAAATTGTGATTAAAGACATTACGTATGACAGAAACAGCTTTCATAGACATTATCATCCATTTTATTTTTGCAATAAAACAAATACTGTTAAATTTTTTTTTAATTTTTTTAAAAATTTATTTATTTGTTAGAGAGACAGCAAGCGAGCACAGGCAGACAGAGTGGCAGGCAGAGGCAGAGGGAGAAGCAGGCTCCCCGCCGAGCAAGGAGCCCGATGTGGGACTCGATCCCAGGACGCTGGGATCATGACCTGAGCCGAAGATAGCCGCTTAACCAACTGAGCCACCCAGGTGTCCCACAATAAAACAAATCTGTTAACTGATGCACTTTCATCAAGAACATACGATTTTTCATCTCATTAAAGGGCTTATGTATGTTTGAGAATGATCATCCATCTACTAACTAGAACTCTGAATGTTATCTCTCGCTCATCATACTTGCTCTACTCATTAAAGATTACAGTGACTTATGTGTTGGCACTAGTCCAAGGATGCTCCAATTACATTGGCTTAGACATTTGGTTCTTCTGTCTTCTAAAGTCTGAGGTTGAAAATGAAGTTGCATAGGAGAGTTTAGTTTGGCCTCCGTAGACCAAAGCTAAGTCATTTCCAGGAAGAGAACACATCTTGACATGTTCTAGTGATTCTAAGTGCTTTCAGAAAGAGACAGCAGATCATCTACAAAAGAGCAACAACCAGACTTTCTACCCCCAACCCCTTTCTCTTCGCTGAACTCCAAATTACCATCTTTCATATTCCCATTTGGGAATTTGATCTTTCCTATCTGATTCCTACTTGATATTTCCACTCAGATAGCTACCAGGAGTCTCACAATTTTGTCCGAAACAGTACTTTTGGATTTCTTCCTCCAAACCTACACATCACTCATGTCAGTAAATAGCAACTCTTTCTGAATGCTCTGTCCAAAAACCTGCAATTAATCCTTTATTCTTCTCCTGTCATAATCTACATTCAGCTCATCAGTTTCAATTAAAATATGTCTTCACTACTTCTCAGATCTCTAGTGATACCACCTACCTCTCTCCTGCTACCACTCTTGCTCTCCTATAGTCTATTTTTTAACATAGCATCCTGGATGAGCTTTAAAAAAATAAGTCAAATAATGTCGTTACTCTGATCAAACTCTCCAAAGACACTCCAACTCACTTGGAATAAAAAACAAAATCTTTGCGATGGCCTATGAAGCCTCTCTATGGCCTACGTGGTCTGACCTTCAGCTACCTCCCTGATCTCTTCTCTCTGCAGATACTCTCTTTGCTTGCTGTGTTTCAGCCGTACTAGCATTGCTTTTTTTTTCCTTTTTTTTTTTTTTTTTGAACTCCCCAAACTTGTGCCTGCCTCAAGGCCTTTGCACTGGTTTCCCAATTCTTAGAATCCTCTTCTCCAAGGTAGGCTATGGCTCACTATCCTATCTATTCAGGCCTTTGCTCAAATATTAAGTGATCAGACCTGTTGTCCACACTGGATTCCATATTCTGTAGTACTCCATAGTACCTATCATTCCCTGATTATAGTATATTTCTTTCATTTGCTTCTTTTCAGCATCTACCAATGAACACATAGCTTTATGTGGACAGGGACTTTTTCTTCTGTTTACTGCTGCATCCCCAGCATGTTTTATTTATCTGAGGGTGCAAAATATGATTCCCTCCCCTCACCTTTATTGCAGGAAGTGGTGTGCACCAATACTCAAGGTGGAGCCTTGAACAGATGTCTGTTTTGTTTTCACACTTGTAAGTATAAATTTTGATGCCAAAGGTAATTATTGATGGATAACATAGTTACACTGAGTCACCTCCACCTTTAAGAATTAGCTATTTTTGCTTTCCTACCCAATATTCGGAGAATCCTCAGAACCAAATAGTGATGACTCCCTCTCCAACATGTAATTACAGCATTTGCCCAACATCCTGTGTGCCTCTTAAAATGTTTTCATTATATTCCTACCCTGTAAACTCAAACCTCCCCCTATTTTCTTTTCTCCTTCCCATTTCCATGCTTCAGCCTCCTGCCTAATCTCTTAGTAGATTCAAGCAAAGGCACGTGCAAAAGCAGGAAGATGTTTCCTGGGGTCTAACCATTGGAAAGAAGGGATGGATTCAGTAGAATACTAAGAAATAAGTTACTGTTTTTTAATTAGGCAGGGCAGACAGGAGGCAATAAAAATCATGCTGGAGGATCATATTTGGGATTTTATGTGGGTACATGAGAAAAAAAGAGTATACACAAGGGGATGAGCTAGGACACCTGCAGTGCACTTAACATTTTTTTCCAGGAAGTTTTAGTTTTACACCTTTATTTTAGTACCTTTTCTGTTCTCACTTGACCTCTTTAAAATGTGTTTTCAAACACTAATGAAGGTAGAAAGGCAAAGTCCTATGCTGTATTTAGTGCCCTGAATTAATGAGGGGATATATAAAACTAATTTTCTATGTGGGAAAGGACAATTTAAGAAAAAAGGAATAACTGTCTGGGTGGTGACTGAAAACTGCCAACGGGTTCTCACCAACTAATATGGCAACTATATAGACAGTATGTCAGTGGTTATCAAATATGTGAATCACCTGGAATGTTCCAGAGGTTGTCCATCCTTGCCTCTCCCCACTCAGTGCCCGTGATCTGGGTTCAGTGGAAATGTGTGGCTTTAGGGATAAACAGACTGATTCAGGGTCGAATGGCCTCAAATATTAGGAAGCACTGCTTTTAAACATCTAGTCTCAAAAATGGAGAAAACCCTTTTTATTCTCTAATATTTAGTGCTTCAATTTTCAGAGAGGAAGAAAACACAACTGTTCCAAGAAAGTGACAAACATTTTTCAGACTTAAAAGTTTTAGCAATGTTGAGTTCCTGGACATTTTATGATTAGCAGGCCCAGGTTCTGGAAATCCCTGAGAATCTATAAACCCTCTTTCCTTCCTTCCTTATCCAGATTGTAAAATATCAAAATTACAACTATGGGGAATTGTGTAACTTCTTAACACCTGAGCAAAAATGTTCTATTATAGATTATAAGTACCCTTTTTATTATCTGACAATTTAACGTCTCCAATTTGAGAACTACGTACTGACTAGTGTACCTGAAAGGAATACCAAACTGGAACAGGAGAGGTATGTAAACTAGAAATTACTTAACGACAAAATTCAGATACCGAGATACGCGAAAAGGAAAGAGGTTCTGGAAGTGGTTCCAAAAGCATTGCTTCGCATTTATAACACATGAATTCTCCACAGCAAGGAAAATGCAGTCACAAAGTACAATCCCAACTAACTGCTTTACAGTAAATACTCCTTAACACTAACTTCCACAATCTTTACTTGAGATTTACGTTGACTGCCACGCATCGCTAACCGTTAAAGTTAGAGCTGTTACTTTTCAGAATGAATACACCTACTCTACACCTAGCTCTCCACCATGCAGAAAATCAGAACCCATCTTGGGTTCCTTTCTTGTTTTCCAAAGGAAAAGACTGATATTGCCTAAGAAGATAAAACTAAGTGTTACGAAAAGAGAATTTTGAATACAAGTAGAGAAAAAACAGCTTCTTTCACGGAGAAGATGGCTGGCTCTGAAAAGAGCCTTTTGGAGCGAAGCGGCCGGCGCCCCGGGCGAGCGCCGCGTCCCGGCGGGGACTCACTTGGAGCTGGTGTACTTGGTGACCGCCTTGGTGCCCTCGGACACGGCGTGCTTGGCCAGCTCGCCGGGCAGCAGCAGGCGCACGGCCGTCTGGATCTCCCGCGACGTGATGGTGGAGCGCTTGTTGTAATGCGCCAGGCGGGAGGCCTCGCCGGCGATGCGCTCGAAGATGTCGTTGACGAAGGAGTTCATGATGCCCATGGCCTTGGACGAGATGCCGGTGTCCGGGTGCACCTGCTTGAGCACCTTGTACACGTAGATGGAGTAACTCTCCTTGCGGCTGCGCTTGCGCTTCTTGCCATCCTTCTTCTGGGCTTTGGTGACCGCTTTCTTGGCGCCCTTCTTGGGCGCGGGAGCGGATTTGGCCGGCTCGGGCATAGCGGGAAGCGCGAGCGACACGCGAGAGCCGTCCGCAGGCGCACGCAGCGCAGTAAGGCCCAGGCGGCCGGAAGCGCCTCGCTACTTAGAGAGGCCGTAGGCAAATTAAGGCTCTGCTTGGGCTGCGTGGTGATTCGCGAGTTTTCGGCGGCGCTCCTGCGCGGAGGGACGAGATTATGGAAATGAGCGGATTCTGGCCGAGCCACGCTATTGGCCGTGAGGACAAAGATGCGCTTCAGCCAATGGAAGGGCTGGGTGGACAATCCGGGTTCTGCCTATAAAAGGGTGAAGCGGGGTGGTGCGCGGCGACTTTGTCGGTGGCCTATCGGGAGGTGTTTTGCGGGAGCGTGGCCGTCATGTCTGGTCGTGGCAAGCAAGGAGGCAAGGCCCGCGCCAAGGCCAAGTCGCGGTCGTCTCGCGCCGGCCTGCAGTTCCCGGTGGGCCGAGTGCACCGGCTGCTACGCAAGGGCAACTACGCCGAGCGGGTGGGGGCCGGCGCGCCGGTGTACATGGCGGCGGTGCTGGAGTACCTGACGGCGGAGATCCTGGAGCTGGCGGGGAACGCGGCCCGAGACAACAAGAAGACGCGCATCATCCCCCGCCACCTCCAGCTGGCCATCCGCAACGACGAGGAGCTCAACAAGCTGTTGGGCAAAGTCACCATCGCCCAGGGCGGCGTCCTGCCCAACATCCAGGCCGTGTTGCTCCCCAAGAAGACGGAGAGCCACCACAAGGCAAAGGGCAAGTGAGGCCGGCGTCCTGAGGCCCAGCCAGCCCTGGTATGGAAGGGGACACCTGTGAAATCAAAGGCTCTTTTAAGAGCCACCCACTCTCTCAAATAAAAGAGTTGTTACAGTAGCCAGCTTGCTCCGTTCCGCCTTTGCGGGTGGTGGGCCGATCCCCTCGGAGACACCGCGGCGAGGGGAGGGGAAGGGGTTGCCCTTCCCCCGTTGCTCGCCTCCAACCCTGAGCTCTCGACCATCTTTATTTTGTTGGGTGGCTCGTAGACCTCAGGACTGGACGCAGGGAGAGGGGTCAGGCCTCTTGGGGTGCAGCCACGCTCGATTGGGTCAGGAGTACTGTTGGGCGGCCCCGGACTCTTTTTAAGTGGGGGCCGAGGGCGCAGCTGGCCCGCTTCCCGAGGCCTTTGCCCAACGCACACGTGCACCCCCTGCCGGCCGGCAAGGGAGCGGGCAGTTTGCGGGAGTGCGGCGGACCTGGTCCTGGGCTTTACTGAGCGGGCTGTTGGTCAAGTAAAAGTGAGGGACGGCCTTGGCAGCGGCGGTGCGGGCCCCCACTTAGCTTCCTGGAGGCGGGATCTCGCGCTCGGAAGGCGGAGGAGGGGTTGAGGGGATGAGGTGAGACCACTTTCCGACCTGAAAAGCCCCGACAGGCGGGGGGGGGGGGGGAAGGCCCGTCAGACGGAACGAGGGGGCTCTGCAAGGGTAACAAGGCGTTTTGGGGGACGGAGCCAACGCACGATTGAGGTCGAGTTGGGGAGACAGCGTGGGAAGGAACGGGGAGCCGTGTGTTCTACGGGGCTGAAGGGCTGGGGAGGAACAACATCCTGACCCGGTTGCGAGCCAACACGCCCCTCCCCCGCCCGCCGAAAAGAAAGGAAAAACAAGGTGCGGAAGGCTGTTGGCAACCTGGAGAGTAAGCGAGGCGGGCGAGGCAGGGAGGATTCTGCCCAAGCCAATGGGTGACGCCAGGACGGGTGACGTCACGGCCAATGGGCAGGCAGCGCGGGACTTTCAAGTGTTGTCCCGCCCAATCGGAGACAAGACGGTGCCTATAAAAAGTGGGGCGGCGGGCGGAGGCGGCGTTAGTGTGGCTGCGGCAGCGCGGGTGACGAGGTGATTTGGTTGGTATGGCTCGCACGAAGCAGACCGCCCGCAAGTCGACCGGTGGCAAGGCCCCGCGCAAGCAGCTGGCCACCAAGGCGGCCCGTAAGAGCGCGCCGGCCACGGGCGGCGTGAAGAAGCCGCACCGCTACCGGCCGGGCACCGTGGCCCTGCGGGAGATCCGGCGCTACCAGAAGTCCACAGAGCTGCTGATCCGCAAGCTGCCGTTCCAGCGGCTGGTGCGCGAGATCGCGCAGGACTTCAAGACGGACCTGCGCTTCCAGAGCTCGGCAGTCATGGCGCTGCAGGAGGCGAGCGAGGCCTACCTGGTGGGGCTGTTCGAGGACACGAACCTGTGCGCCATCCACGCCAAGCGCGTCACCATCATGCCCAAGGACATCCAGCTGGCGCGCCGCATTCGCGGGGAGCGGGCTTGAGTGAGCGCTCGGCTCGAGGTTCCATCCCATCCAAAGGCTCTTTTCAGAGCCACCCACGACAGCACTCGGAAGAAGCTGTGCCACTTAAGTCGTCCCTCCGTTCCTTCCTGGCGGACGCTTCCCTATCGCGGAAGGGTGGGACAGTTGAGTGCTCCCGACAGGTGATGTAAAGGCCACGCGCCGGGTTCAGGTGCCCTGTTGGCTAGCTTCTCTCTCCGGGCGGCCAGGGCCCTCAGTTTCGCTTCTGCGAAACGGCGGTCCACGCTCGCTTTACTGATGGGCGTGGGGTGGTCTTTTGGCCTCTCCACCGTGACCCAGGTTGTAAGCTGTCTGGGCAATTGAAAAAGGGATTTCAGGGTCGAGAAGGGCCCGAGAGAACGGAATCTATGCGACGCTATAGACTTGCAGTCCAGAGCGTACCCCAGCTGGCTTTTTTTTTTTAAATTAAAGATTATTTATTTACTTGACAGATCATAAGTAGGCAGAGAGAGACGGGGAAGCTGGCTCCCCGCCGAACAGAGAGCCCGATGTGGGGCTCCACCCCAGGACCCTGAGACCATGACCTGAGCCGAAGACAGAGTCTTTAACCCACTGAGCCACCCAGGCGCCCCCCGGCTGGCTTTTTTAAGCCTTGGGGAGTGGCGCGGCGTCGCTGTGCGCGGGCGACCTCCACATCCCAGTCGGAAGTGGCCCGAAAGGCGCGGCGCTCCGGCTGGGGAGGGAAATCGCCACCTTCGTATGGCCTGACCTCTGCCGCGTCAAGTTCTGGATTCCTGAGCTTTCCCTGCGGGTTGGGTGTCAGTAATGCCCAGGCTTCTCCGATCAGCCGGATTTTGCTTGTCCAAAGTCCCTTTGGACTTGACTTTGCCAGAGGTCTTAAGTCCTTGACGTTCTCATTTTCCCCAATCTTGTCCCCACCCCGTCCCCCTTTTTAATGCCAGTGGACCTCAAGGCAGGTAGTATGGGCAGCTCCAAGCAGAAATGGACCAGAGGACAAAGAGGGTCCGGCTTCTGCAGCCCCGCATTCAGTTCTGACAGTCCTGTAGGTTTCATCAAAAAGAGCGGCAGCCGCCGGAAGGTTCAAAGGCCCCTCCCCGCGATCTTTGCTTGTCGGTACCGTTACCTGCTCACGTCCGCAGCAGGAGGCTCCTGTTCCTCCAGAACAACCCCAGATGCAGACACAAAGCTTTGTGCATGTAGTGGAGGAGTTGTCCAGCGTGGGGCGCTCGTTGTTCAAGCTCTTGGGTGGCTGGAACCAATGGGAGGCACACAACCCGCTCTGCTCCTCCCCTTCCTTGGTTATATTTGGCTGCCCTAGAATCTGTGAGGGCAGAGACGAGTCTATCTCCGACGGGCGATTCGTACACCAGATGAAAGTGGAAGATTTAAGACCTCTTGGGATCTTAGAAACGAGTCGGTTGGGGCCTTGGAAAGCTGGCACTGCGCAAGACTCAGCGGCAAATGTGTGGGTGACCCCTCTTCTTTGAACACCACTTATTTGCACCTGGAAAAGGCCAGAGTTTGTGTTTTTGTTCACAGGTAAAACCATTACAGAGATTGGTGGAAATTCGCTGAGGAGAACAGAAACTGAGGAAGAAAGACTTGAAAAATTTGTTTGCCTTTTTGCAAGAAGTGTGTGTGTGGCGAGGGGGGGGGGGGAGGGGGGGGGAGCAGTATGGATTGTAGCTCCAGTTTTCATCCCCAGACTCAGAGATTTTCATAGTCCCTGTTATGAGTTGAATTGTGTCTCCTGCCCTCTTCCCCAAATTCTTATGTTGAAGCTCTAACTCCTAGTACCTCAGAATGTGACTGTACTTAAGGCCATATAGGACTTTTAAAGAGGCATTTAAGTTAAAATGTCATTGAGGGGGGTGGCCTGGGTGGCTCTGTGGGTTAAAGCCTCTGCCTTCGGCTCAGGTCATGGTCCCAGGATCCTGGGATCGAGCCCCACATCGGGCTCTCTGCTCAGCGGGGAGCCTGCTTCCTCCTCTCTCTGCCTGCCTCTCTGCCTACTTGTGATCTCTGTCTGTCAAATAAATAAATAAAAATCTTTAAAAAAAAATGTCATTGAGGGGGCACCTGGGTGGCTCAGTTGATTCAGCATCTGTCTTCAGCTCAGATCATGATCCCAGGGTCCTGGGATCAGTCCCACACTGGGCTCCCTGCTGAGTGGAGAGCCTGCTTCTCACTCTCCTGCTCCCTTTGCTTGTGCTTCTCTCTCAAGTGAAACAAAAGAAAGAAATAAAGGAAAGGGAGGAAGGAGGGAGGAAGAAAGGAAGGAAAGGAATGTATGTCATTAGGATGTGCCCTAATCCAATATGAGTAGTGTCTTTTTTATAAGAAGAGGAGATCGGGGGTAACTGGGTGTCTCAGTTAGGCGTCAGACTCCTGGTTTTGACTCAGGTCATGATCTCAGGGCTATGAGGCAGCTCTGCGCTCAGCGGAGAGTCTGCTTGAGATGCTTTTCCTCTCCCACTTTCCCTCCCCTGCTCTCGCATGAACTTGCATGGGTGCTCTCTCTAAAATAAATTAAATCTTTAAGAAAACAACACAGAGAGACAACCATAAGGGGACAGAGGGAGAATCTGGCAGCCATCTGCAAGCTCAGGAGAAGCCTCAGAAGAAACCAAACCCTATGACAAAGAGATCTTGGACTTCCAGCCTCTAGAACTGTGACTAAATAAATTTCTGTTGCTTGAGCCACCCAGTCTGTGGTATTTTATTAGGGCAGCCCTAGGAGATCAATACAGGCTCCAGGGTCTCTGCCCAGGGCCTCAGTCCCTGCTCAGACCAACAGTACGTGATGGCATCCTCTGTGACTTAGTTATAAGCAGAAGCAGCAGTGACTTAGAGATGTGCAGAGATGACAGCTTTGCACCCAGCATCTCATCCACTGGAATTTGTTTTGAAAGGTGCAGCCTGAAGTTCTCAGAGGAAGAATTACTTCCAAAGTGTCAGAGCCATTAGTGTCTGAGCAGATGCCTGAGCACGTGGCTTTCCACGTCGGAACCCTTCCTTCCCAGGATTACGTGCCTTGAACTGATACTAAGTCAGATTTGAAAGCAAGATACCAACAATCTAAAATACCAAAGATACCCAAGACCTGCCCATGGCCCTGAGATTGGAGGACAGCCCATGTGTGTCTGTCATGGCTAAGATAGGGGCTCCTAGCTCAATGAGAATGGCTAGGATGTGCCTTCACCCCTCTCATGTTTCTACCCACTTCTCTTCCTCTAACCACAACAGTGGAGTGCTCACTCACCAAACTCAAAGATTGCAGGATGTGGAAGGAAAACAGTGAATGAAAGCAGAAGACGAAGAGCACTGGGGAATTATGACCTGGTCCCTCACTGGTATTGGACAGTGGAGGCCCTCCCTGGTTGGTGTTAACTGGTTTCCTGTCAAAGGTGAGACGCAACGGCAGGTCTGGGTCTTGATAATGGAAGGGTTCTCTCCTCAGCCTGACTGAGCCCCCTACCCTCACATAGGGCTAGCAAACCAAAAGCAGTATGCAAACTCATTTTCTGAGGAAGTGGGACCTATTAACTCAATATTTCTCGCCCAGCAGAGGGTCAGGTCTTGTCAGGACACTGTTGTCTTACCTATCAGCTGCCATCTTGGAGATCTGCCCCCACAGGGCTAGGGCCACAGAATCTGATTCTCACTGTAAGCATGTTTGGAGAGGACTACAAGGAACTCTCCGGTGTCTTCAAGGGCTTCCCAAACTGCCACAGGCATTTTAGTGACAACTTTGACACCTGTTTGGTAGTAGGACAGAGCTGACCTTCCTGCCACTATTCTGTGAAATCCAAACTTCCTGGGAAATGTTTGGAATGTCTTTGTTGGTTTGAGAAACTAGGGGTGAAGTAGTACCAAAATTTTTTAATGTCAGTATCAAAATCTTATTGTTTTAGGTACATAATTTCAAACTAGTCATAAAGAAAAAGGCAAAAGGCATCTATGGCCATACTACCCTGAATGTGCCTGATCTCGTCTGATCTCGGAAGCTAAGCAGGGTTGGGCTTGGTTAGTACTTGGATGGGAGAAAAAGGCAAAAGGCAATTCATGTTCTCTTCAAAAGTCTCATCACAAAATTTGAAGGAAAACGAAAAAGTCTCATCATGTTCAACCTGGTTCCTGGAAAAAATCTGCCATGGAACTTGTATTGGGTTTTTTGTTTTTGTTTTTAAAATTCATTTATTTCTTAGAGAGAAGGCATGTGCTCACGTGGGACAGAGAGGCAGAGGGAGAAACTCTAGCAGACTCCATGCTGAGCGCAGAGCCCAACACAGGGCTCAGTCTCACAACCCTGAGATCACGACCTGAGCTGAAACCAAGCATGAAACCATGACCTGGTGCTTAACCAACTGCATCACCCAGGTGCCCCAGAACTGGTATTGTTAATTGGACTTTGGGTCCTTTAATCAGAGCTAATGGTGGCCTCGGCTATGACAGTGACTAGGAGAAGACATAGATGAATTGATGGATTGGAGGGAATTGTAGAAGGATAAATCTGGTAAGATTTAGTGATGTAAAAAAAAAAAAAAAAAAGATTTGGTGATGTAGGCGTTTGGAGAATAGGAGAGAAGGAGCTTCTCCCTGACCTGAGGAACTAGGAGATGATGGAAAAATTCACTAAGGTGAAGAATTCAGGGAGAACAAACTTTGGTTCTTTTGGAACCAAGAAAATGCTTAAAGGCCTTTCTGACACTGGTGTTGAGAATTCCATTAACTGTCCAGAGGAACACATTCACCGGGAGTTAAGAATATTAATCTATTCAGTGAAGGGGCTCAGCTGGAGATACTCTGGGGGAAGCTCCTAGCAGAAGGATAAGGGAATAAGGGCTAACAGAAGGCAGGGGATTTGATGAGATCTAGCCATGGGTCTGGGAGAAGAGAAGAGGACTGAGGCAGCCGGAGCAGTGATGGGGCTAGGAAAGAAAGGGAATGCCAAGAGACAGAAGGATACTGGAGACCGATGAGGGCTACCTGGACAGCATTTGTCCCAGGGAGGCAAAGGTGAAAGCAACAGGGCCATGTTGTGCATGCCATTCAGAAATGATGACAACCACTTGTGTTCATCAAGTTTGGTCACTTCCGACTAAGCCTGTTATTTCATCTTTCTTTTAATCACCATGACAACCCTGCAAGGCAGGTAAGTGTTTTATCATTTTACAGAGTAGGAAGCTTAAAGTGTTTGGCCTACGCTTCCCCAGCTAGTGAGTGCCATGGCCAGGGATTCTCACCAAGATTCTGGGACTCCAAAGTTCACATTCCAAAGCAGAAAAGACCAAGTGAAGAGCACCTACCAGAAGCTGGAGAGGGGGGGCAGGAACAGGAAGTTCATGATGTACAGGATTGAGGGACTCACTGATTCAATGGACTCATTACCCATAGGTCACCTGTCTCTACCACTATCAAGGGAGAAAAAATTTCCACCCTGTGCCAGAGTTGAGCTTCACACTCTTTCCATCTCCTCCACCCTATTATCCTCAGCATGAAATGCATGCCCATGTGTCATGATCAGTACAGAGAAGCAGAGGCTAAGGGTAAGGCCACAGACTTGAGTTTGAGTCGTGGCTCTGCCTCTTACTACCTAGGACGCTGTGGCAAGATGCTTCATCTCACCAGGCCTCAGTTCCTCATCTGTAAAATGGGGACACTGGTACCTGTCTGCTGGTGGTATCTGGAGACATTTAAGGAAACAGTTCCCATAAAGTGACCACCACAAGTCTGATCCAAAATAAACAGAAAAAAAATTAATAAGATTATTAGCTATTGAGAAAAGTCGAAACAAAATTATAAAGGTAAATACCGTTACAGCTCCTAAATTGCAACCCTTCCCTGGCTTTTCATTGGATGTTCATCAGCCATTCCCCTAACCCCACTCATCTGTTCTCATCCAACCCAATATCTGCAGTTTGCAATTCCTCTCATGACTTGGCATAACCCTTTCTTCTGTCCAGATATGTTCCCCTCCTTGGCGGACCTACTGTTTAGTCTGTACAATTCAGTCCTGTGAAGCTTTCCTCATGTGCTCCCCCCTCCCCCAACCCCTTCTCAGACCCCCTCTCCTCCTCCTCCTTCTCAGACCAACAGCACTTTCCCCAGGTTCTAACAAGTGTATACTCTCCTCTGGTTTTAGCAGTTCCTCCAGGATTCATTTATCTCCTAGTTCCCCATCAGACTCTGAGTTCTGTCAGGATGGGCGTGTTGTCCTATTCATCTCTGTAAGGCAGCATCTTGACTGCCTCAGTGGTCAGGAAATGCCTGATGAGGGACCTGAAGACCTCAGACTCTGAATCCTTACTCTGAAGGACACAGCACCCAGTATCTACCCACCTCCACACCACCTTTCAGGGAATTCTCAGGAATTTGCTGGTCAGAATCAGGTCTAGCCTGCACCCTGGAAGGAACTTCCTGCAGGTTGGTCCCAGAAGAGGGTAGAAGATAGCTGTCCTGGGCTGTGACACTTGTCTACAAATGGCTGAAGTCCACCATTAGCCAGCTTCTGGTGACCTTAGCTGAAGGCAGAGTTCACCACTGCCAGTGCCCTCAGTGGGTAATCAGTTCTTCAGGGGAGATGCTTTAGGGAGGGGTACAAATTTGGGGGTAGACTGAATAGTCCCCCACCAAGACGTCCACATCCTGATCCCAGCGACCTGAGAATCTGTGACCTTAACTGGCAAAAGGGACTTCGCAAGTGTGATTAAACTCAGGACCTGGAGGTGGGGAGACTAACATGGATGATCCGGGTAGGCCCTAAATATCATCATAACAGACCATATTAGAAAGAGGCAAGAGGCCTCATGGGGGGAAGACGATGCAATGACAGAAGCAGAGATTGGATGCTGAGGCCAGGATCCAAGAAATGCCAGTGGCCTCTAGAAGCTGGAAGAGACAGGAACGGATTCTCCTTCTGGAGCTTTCAGAAGGAATCAGTCCTTCTGATACGGAATGTAGCACCTTAAGACTCATTTGGGGCTCCTGACCTCGAGAACTGTAAGAGAATAAATGTGTGCTCTTTTAAGCCTCTAAATTTAGGGTAATCTGTTAAAGCAGCATTAGGAAACATCCCATCATTTCATTCATGAAAGACACCAGGTTCTTGTAATTTGGTGGGGGAGGGAGTGTTAAGAGTTATGAAGAGCAGAGCAGGAAGTGTACTTGGAGGAAAGAAGATGGCAGAGGAGAAAAAAGGGGTCGGGAATGGGAGACCGTGACCCGCAGTGAGCAGACTGGCTCCTTCATGGGCCTACCCAGCCTCCCCGACCTGCTCAACCCTGAGGGCATCTCCATCTCCACTAGTGGCACTGAGCACCCCTAGATGGTGGTTGACCTCCCCCAGTCCTGGACCTCTGTGGGCTCCTTGACGCCATGTCTGGGCAGGAAGAACCCTGACAGGCTGCACTGGGGGCTGGCAGCAGCGGCAAGCTCTTCCCATTCTGGGGACAGCTCACACCCCAACTGCTGCTAGAAGCCAGTGAGGGTGTCCGAGGGCTCCCAAACAGATCACCACAAACTTGGTAGCTGAAAACAACCGAAACTGATTCTCTCACCGTTCTGAAATCAAAGTATCAGCGGGGCCAGACTTTCTCCAAAGCTCCAAAGCCAAAGAATCCTTCCTTGGCTCTTTCAGCTTCTAGTGGCTCCTGGCTTTTCTTGGCTTACAGCAGTAAAACTCCAATCTCTGCCTGTGTCTTCAGATGGCCGCCTTCCCCAGGTCTCTGCGACCAACTTTCCCACTCCTTTCCCTTGTCCCACCCTAAATCCAGTGGGATTTCATCTAAAGATCCTTAATTACATCTGCAAAGGCCCTATTTCTAAATAAGGTCATATTCTGTGGACATGACTTCTGGGAGGACACTAGTCAACCCCCTGCAGGTGTTGAGCTCAGAGCCTCTTAGGAGGTCCTTCTGGAAGCAGGCCTTCCGAAGACTTCCCATGATTTTCCCTCTCTAGGTGTCCCTGTGCTCTCCATCTCCAAAAGGTCCTTCTGTCAGCCGGTGACACCTGAGTATACACCAAGAGGAGCAAATTGCATTTTTGCTAACACTCCCTGTGTCCACACAGTGTGGGGGTCACAAGGGAGTCTGTGTCTCTGCTTAGGGAACTCCAGGCTTCAGAGCAGTACATGGAAAGTCCTCTGGCCCTTGGCTAGTTACCTGCAGTAGCCAGGAGAAAGCCCAAACTGTCTGGGCAACTAGGCAACTTTCCTCAGGAAAAGAAAAGACATGGAGCTGGAAAAAGGGCTCAGTGTTGCAGCTGGAATATCTGTAAAAGAGTGACAGCAAAGGTACATACCTCATAGGGTTACCACAGGGATAATATGAGATAAATACAGTCCATCCAAAGTACTTAGGGCAGAATCTCAACATGGCAATACCTCAATAAATTATTAGTCATTTCATTATGATAAACACTAACCAATACAAGTCCTAGATCTTTACCTTGGGAAATTCACAATCATGATGTAGAAAGACTAACACCCAGGAAACAATTGGTACATTATATAATCTCTGGATCAGTAGCATCTAGACATTCTTCTAGACTGTGACCCAGAAAATAAGAATATTTGTGTTCCTGGGTGTCTCATGACTTACAAAAGCCTTTCCCTTATATCCTCTCATTTGATTCCACAAGAACCCTGGGAAGGAGGTAGGGCTTTTCAGTCCTGTTTTACAGATAGGGAAATTTCTGGTGAATATAAGACCCCTGGGGTTACGGGTCACCCAGCTAAAAAGTGGCCAGGATGGAATTTGAGCCTAGGTTTCGTGTTTTACTTTTCTTTTGTATTTGGGTCAGGATTTCAGAGGAAGGTGATATACACATGGATACAAATATCAACATTTGTACTGTAGGGAAGAGAAAATAATTTTCCCTCTATCCTTCTGCCTTCTTAGCTGAGACTCCTATAATAAAAGACAGATTAACAAGAGAAAATAAAACAGAAGTTTATTAATATGCATACCTCATGGATACATGGGAGATGCCCAAGAAAAAATAAGTAACTCCCCGAGGTGGTTTGGAATTCAGATGTAAATACCATCTTAATAGTGAAAGGTAGGGGGGAGGCCTGGAGGCCTCTTAGTGGAGAGTAAATGCCTTTTAGGAAAGATGAACAGGCCCTTAGAAGAATTCATGGGCGGTATGATAGTTTCTGACGAAGTTTGCCTGGCTGTGGGGTCCAGTTCTCCTGTGATAAGGGGCAGTCTTCTCTGTTTGATGAAATTCACAGGGAAGGGATTTGTGACAACTGAGTTCCTTTTCTGCCTTTCGTCAGGTGTGGTTAGAGAGTCTGTCCTTGCATTTGCTGTTTTTCAAGTGCCTGCAGCTCAAAATAGTCAATATGCCAAAGTAGCACCTATTGGGGGAATATGTTCTGTGATGCTTCAGTACAGTAGAACAGACCTCTCTTGACCTCAACTCACAGTACGAAATACGTTTTCCATTGCCTATATTCTTTTTTTTTAAAAGATTTTATTTATTTATTTGACAGACAGAGATCACAAGTAGGCAGAGAGGCAGGCAGAGGGGGAGGGGGAAGCAGGCTCCCCACTGAGCAGAGAGACCGATGCAGGGCTTGATCCCAGGACCCTGAGATCATGACCTGAGCTGAAGGCAGAGGCTTTAACCCACTGAGCCACCCAGGGGCCATTGCCTATATTCTTAATATAAATTGCAACGCGTTTCACAAAATGATACTTCCTGTTTGCAATATACTCTGTTTTATGCTTCTTTAAAAAGGGAAAAGGAAAAAGGTGATCTCTATCAAGTAAATCGATTTCATAACCCACTAACGGGTGTACTTAGGAAAACACTGTCCAGAGGAAACTACGAAAAATAAAGTCAAAATCATCTTACTTAATGTAAAGTCTTAATACTTCTCCGAACAGGCCCCCTGAACCTCTCTGTGCTTGCACACAACCCACGCCTGACTCTGTAGGGAGGTGATATCCACCTCAGCAGCTACAGCGGAAGCCATATTGCGGCAGGTGACAACGGGAGATGCAGGTTGAGCTCTGTGGGAGCTGAGAGGGAAAAGGTCATTCCAGTTGAGCAAATAAGGGTGGCGATAGTTTGAGCTGGGTTCTAAAGAATATTTAAGATTTGAGACATGCTCAGACTGGGGGCAAGGGGAAGGTGGTGTACTCCAGGCAGAAGAGACAGGAAAAACAAAGACGGAAGAACTGCTGTGGGACCACATGTAGCTTGGGCAAAGGACAGTGATGAGAAGGGAGCTTTTAGGGGCACCTGCCTGTCTCAGTCAGTGGAATATGAGACAAAATCTTCTCTTTCTTACTTTTTTTTTTTTTTTAAGGTTTAGTATTTATTAGAGAGAGAGAGACAGAAAAAGAAAGCAGGGGGAGGGGCAGAGGGAGAGAGGGAATCCTGAAGCAGAGCCTCAGGTGGGGCTCGATACCAGAATCCTGAGATCACGACCTGAGCCAAAATCAAGAGTTGGCTGCTTCACTGACTGAGCCACCTAGGCAACCCCCCCCACCCCAAGCATATGACTCTTGATTTCGGGGTTGTGAGTTTGAGCCCCATGTTGGGTACAGATTTACTTAAAAAAAAATCTTGGGGAAAAAAACGTGAGATTTTAGTACTGGGGACTCAATGCCAAACTAGGGAGGGGCTAGGTTTTATTCTAGAAACAATGTTGGAGCAAAGGATAGGGATAGGCAATATACAGGAGAACAAACACAAAAGCTATCAAACTCATGTAAAGATGCTTGAACTCATTAACAATCAAAGGAACAAAAATGAAAACAATGAGATATCACTTAACACCAGAGAGAGGGGAAAAACTCAGAAAGTTGGATGACACAAGGGCTGGCCTGGAAGAGGGCTCAGAGGAGGGCTGATGCCAGGGTGCTGGAAGTCTGGGTTGACTATTCTGGAGGTGAGCCTGGTACTCTTCATTCAGTTAATAAATAGATCTGGGGCGGGGCGCCTGGGTGGCTCAGTAGGTTAAAGCCTCTGCTTTCAGCTCAGCTCATGATCCCAGGGTCCTAGGATGGAGCCCCGAATGCGGCTCTCTGCTCAGCGGGGAGCCTGCTTCCTCCTCTCTCTCTGCCTGCCTCTCTGCCTACTTGTGATCTCTGTCTGTCAAATCACGACCCCACTTAGGTACATTCTCAGAAAATAGAAATTAACTAGAACTGAGAAAATCTAATGAGCCGAAGAATTAGCAGGAGACATCTCTCCCAAGGACATGCTGCAGCTAGAGTCACGATCCCTTCTTTGAGGGACCACTGCTTCTCTAATTCCCTGAGAAACCTGTTCTAAAAATCATAGAAAACCAGAACCTTTCGCTGTTTGAAAGCACATCGGCAAGAATGAAACATCCCCCTTCCTGCTGAGAGGACCCAAATCACTTTGACACAGAGCATCAGCCTTGATCTTAGACCAGGTACGAAACTACAATAAGAGGTTTCCAAACACAACATTCCACCTTTATCTTAACTTCGTGGTTTCCAAGGAAACAGGATCCTGGACGTACTTCAAAGCCTCATTCTGATGACCATCCTTTCACACAGCCCTGCTTTTCTTTAAGCCCATCAAAACCCTCCACTCCAGGCTTCCCTACAACCTACATTAACTCTGTTTTTCCCTTTGTTTGGTGAGACACATCACAGTTGTTTGTAATGCATTCTCCCTCTTTGAAAACTAGTCCATAAACCTGGCTTGTTAGACTAAGTGGTGCTGTAGCTTGATTAACATGGGATTTTTTTCAATTTTTAAATTTTTTTCAGCACTCCTACATTTTTGGTTATTTCTAATATTTTTAGAAATATTAGTGCTTATACGTGCTGCATCATTGTCTTGCTTCTTTGACTTAGTCGTACAGTGTAATGTCTGAAAGGAGACTCTGGCTTTTAATCCTGGCTCGGCCACTTCCCGACCCTATGACTGAACCATGTTACTTAACTTCTCTTGTGATTCCAATTCCACATCTGGACAATGGAAATAATGAGGATAAACTGAGTTAATCCATGCAAAGTGTTTAAAACATCGTCTGGCACCAAGGAAGAATACATAAGCCATAGAAAAAATATATATGCCCTTCTCGTTTACCTTGGCATCTATTTAGTTAGTAGTAAAGCACATTCTGCAGCTTTTTAGTTTATGTTTTTAAATAATAATAAGAGACTCACAGGAAGTTGCCAAAATAGTACAAAGAGTTCCATGTGCTCTTCACTTAGCGTCTCCCAATAGTGACATGTTATGTATCTGTAATACAATATCAAAACCAGGCAACTGACATTGGTAGATTATGTTAACTAATATGCAGGCCTTAATTACTGCTTACAAGTTTTTAAACCTGCATTTATGTGCGTGTGTGCATGTAATTCTATGCAATTTTAGTCCCTGTATGAACTTGTGTAATGCAGTTATCTCAAAAGAACTTGCCAGCGTCTTCCCAACCACCTCCCATCTCCCCCGCATCGCCTGGAAACCATTAATCTATTCATCTCTGTAGTTGTGTTATTTCAAGAATGCCATATAGATGAAATATATAGTATACAATGATAATTATTTTAATGCCTAGAAAGCAATACACTTTTTGCAAGAACACAGAGAGGGTAAATTAAGATTGTCTGCAAGGGAGTAAGGAATGAACATACAAAGGAATAATAAATAAGAAAAGGGGCCAATGGTTCTACTAAATGTATTCACCAAATATAGGAATAGAGCCTTAGATTATGTGTGATCTGCAAATTTTTTAAAAATATGAGTAAAATTTAGGAGCATCAATTTATTCTGCATGTCTCAGTCAGAATAAAGATAAGAAGGTCAGAATAACCTTCCCTAAGTATTACTCTTGACTTGCCCAGTAACCCATACCAACTGTCCAGGGCCGGCTTTACATACTCTCTTCTAAATTCACACACCTCCGTGACCTAGTCCTCCTTGAAGAGCCTGACTGGCTCTCCTGGTCTGGCTGAGCACCAAATCTCCAACTGAAGCCTCATCGGCAAGGTTGACTAGTCAGGAAAATCACTTTGAAACATCTCTTTAAAAGTTACGTTCACAATTTTTTAAAAGGCGTATTGCTTTCTTTTTTTATTACGATTTTACTTATTTATTTGACAGAGAGAGAGAACAGAAGCAAGGGGGAGCGGTGGGCAGAGGGAGAGAGAGAAGCAGGCTCCCCCCAGAGCAGGGAGCCCAATGCGGGACTCGATCCCAGGACCCTGGGATCATGACCTGAGCTGGAGGCAGACACTTAACCGACTTAGCCACCCACGTGCCCCAATGTTCACCTTTTTTCTTTTTTTTTAAGATTTTATTTATTTATTTGACAGACAGAGATCACAAGTAGGCAGAGAGGCAGGCAGAGATCGAGGGGAAGCAGGCTCCCTGCTGAGCAGCGAGCCCGATGCGGGGCAATGTTCACCAATTTTTAAGTGATTGTATTTTTCTTGAGACTGGGACTAGGAGAGTCCCAGTCCCTGCACCGGAGGTCCAAACATAAACCCCAAGAGCGTCTGGGGTTCATTGCTGCTGTCTAGGTTGAGGGCTGGTTATCCTGTTGAAGATTTTTTAAACTGTTTTTCAGAATTAACTAAAATGAACTGAGGGTCTAGTAGCGGCCAAGTGGTAGGATAAGTATTTGAAACATGTTATTTTCACCAAAAATATTCTCACAGCACTCACTGGGGCTTTTTTTTTTTCCTTTAAAGCCAATAACCCCACTGCCCAAATAACCTCTACTGATAATGATTTCAAGCACTGATCAAAAATTCAAATGATATTGAAAGACATAAAAGAATAAAAGCCTCCTTCTGGCCTAACCAAACTCTTCTCCTTATCAGTAGCCAGCATTGTTAGTTTTATCACGTGAAATTCCAGAAAAATGTTTCATGCATGTACACATGCCTACACACCAGTACACATGCACCATTTTTATTTACACCAAAAGGGACCCTATCACTTTCTTTTCACCTGCTAAAAGATATTTAAGTAGTCTCTAAGTTTTTGCTATTAAAAATAATACTGCTTTCTCTTTTTTCAATCATTCTATTTAATAAATTGAGGAGTGCTAGATTATCATTTTGCAGCTCCTAATGAATTAAAAGATCGAACCATTAAACATCAACAGATGTTATCTCAGAAAGGGAAGCAATCAGACATTGTGGGTTTCCTAATAGAAAGGAAAAAAAAATAGCACTACTTACATATCAGTCTTGCCAGGGAGTGAAAAAGTGAACCTAAGTCTAGTCAAGGCTCTGCTCCCTGTACTCCATCTGTTTCTACAGGAAATGTAGAGGGACAGGAGATCCTGATAACCTACCCCACAGGGAAGCCATCTGCAAAATCCCAATTGGAAAACTCAATAGGAAAAACAACCAAGTCTCTCCAACAAAGAAAATAGAAGGAAAAAAGAGATGAATGGCAAACAGATATTAGAGTTGAAAGACATGTCAACCAACCGTTGTATATAGTACTTTTTGGGTTCAGATTCAAGCAAAGCATTTCTTCAAGTTGTGACATGCAGATTAATTTTAACACCAACCAGATATTTGATGAATTGAGGAACTATTGTTAATTATTTTCGATGTGACTTGCTATTGTGGTCCTTATCTTTTAGAGATACACAAAGAAATATTTATGGATGAAATAATACGGTATCTGGGATCTGCCTCAAAATGATACAGGACAGACAGTCTTAAGTTTGGTAATTGATCGAGTTGGATAACGAGTACCTTGCCCTCTCTGTATATGTTTTAATTTCTCAATTGTCAAGAATTAAAAATACGGGGATACCTGGGTGGCTCAGTCTGTTGAGCCTCTGTCTTCGGTTCCTGTCACAGTCCTAGGGTCCTGGGATCAAGCTCCACATCAGGCTCTCTGCTCAGCGGGGAGTGTACTTCTTCCTCTGTGCGTGCTCTCTCAATAGAGAAATAAAATATTTTAAAAAAAGAATTAAAAATACATTTTTTAATAAAAAGTTGCTATTTACCATCCCTGCATGAGTATCTTGAAGTCTTTTGTTTGAAGTCTTTTGTTTTGTATTTGTATATGAAAAGGGAATTGCAATAGTTATTGTTATATTACCCACTAAAACATTTGCACCACATTCTTCTGCCACTAACAGTGTATAAGACTACCCCATTTCTCTAGCCCTAACCAGCACAGGGCATTAGCAAACCTCTACATTTGACCAGTTATAAATCTCACAGTCCCCTTGGAATCTCACGGTCCCCTCCGAGCACCGTGTGGCTGTTATCAGCCTGGAAAGCCTGATGGGGCCATTTCTATGTTCAGGGAAGCCCTGTTGCAGTGACTAGATACTCATTTGAGGACCATGGTGCCATCGGCCCCACAAGGTACTTGAATAGACATAGAGCCCGTGGTCCCTGAGATGGGCTTTCCTGTTTTCAGTGCCATTCAGCTCCTTTCTGTCTCCCAGCAGACCACCTGGTATCTAACAAATACTCAACAAATTACTGAGTGAAAAAATGACATAATGATATCATATCTAGCAATGCTTAGGAGTCAGGGAAGAGGAATGGTCCTAGAGAGTCTTTCTTACAGAACTTAATACTATCAATAGATACTTAAAAACTTTTACAAAATTAGTAAATACAGATTTCCCATCACCCATGTGAATGATGAAATGTAGTCTCCCCAGGCACGGGGACAGTCTCCCAGTTTAGGGTCACTTACTGAGACCTAAACAGAGCTGGCCCTCAGGCTTACCCTCTCTGCAGTAAATTCTGATTGGCCACATTGTGAGCTATGCAGTCCCCAGACCGCACTGCAAAGCCAAATATGGTATAAGAATTACTGATGAAGTTTTACATTTTTTGTTTCATTTATTTTCTTGTGAAAGCCCAACTGAGGCAGTGAGGGAGACCACTGGAGGTTTATGAGCAGGTGGGTGATGAGGTCAGCTCTGTGCTTAGAAGGCTGCGCTAGCTGTGGAACCTGGAATGGATGTGAGAGGTGTGAGCCCAGGAGAGGGGAGGTGTAACCCTAACACTTTCTCCCACTTGAACAGAATATATTTGTGTATAGGTCTCATGCCACATCTGAGATCCTTCCCAATTGAGGGCAAAAAGTTTATCGTGTTCATCTGTGGAACTATCACAATACAAAATTGGAGTGTATTACAAAGTGGAAGAACTGGAATCCAACTATCCATCAGCAAGTGAACAGAGGGCGCCTGGGTGGCTCAGTCGGTTAAGTATCTGCCTTGGGCTCAGGTCATGGTGCCAGGGTCCCGGGATCAAGCCCCGCATCAGGCTCCCTCCCTGCTCAGCGGGGAATCTGATTCTCCCTCTGCCCCTCTCCCTGCTCATACTGTCTCTCTGTCTCAGAAGTAAATAAATAAAATCTCTTAAAAAGAAAAAAAGGAATTTGAGTGAAAGAAGCCAGACACAAAGGATACACGCTGTAGGATTCTAGTTACATAAAACTTTAGAAGTCAAACTATCTCTAATACCAGTGGTTATTATATATAATAACTGGTGGTTGCCTGAGAGCAGGGATGGGGGCAAAGTAGGTCATTGGTGAAGGGGGCAGAGAGAAGAATTATGAAGGGCGACTAGGAAATTCAGGGGATGGGGTGATGCATATGTTCATTATTTTCAGTGTAGTGATGTTTTCATTGGTGTATAATGTATGTATGTCAAAACTTAGCAAATTATACTTTAAACGTGCGGTTTATTGAATGCCAATTATAACTCAATAATGTTTAAAAATAAAAGTACAGGTGGATATGGTAGAAAAATGAAGGAAGGAAGGTAGAAAAAAGAAGGTGTCACTTGAGCTGGAAGATAGAGCTTTGGCTTGAAAGAAGGCTCTGGCCAAGCCAGAAGGAAGGGGCAGTCCAGTCCAGACCTGAGCAAAATGGGCTTAGTGGAAGGTGAGCAGACCCTTTTCAGTAGAGCAGAAAACCTCCCTAACCTCACAGGGGACCAGTAGGAAACAGAGCTATAAAAGCAGGGAAAGGCGGATTCTGGAGAGTTTTGAATATCAAGGTTTTTTGTTGTTTTGTTTTGTTAGTTTTCTCGTTTTGTTTTGTGTTTTAGGGGTCGGTGGAGACGGGCAGAGGGACAGGGAGACAGAGGAGAATCTT
The DNA here is from genome assembly GCF_963455335.1 of Martes martes. Lineage (NCBI taxonomy): Eukaryota > Metazoa > Chordata > Mammalia > Carnivora > Mustelidae > Martes > Martes martes. The sequence continues at coordinate 87,477,605 of NC_137891.1, read as the reverse complement.
AAGCAGGCTCTGCGCTGGGCATCCTGGACTCCATCTCACAACCCTAACATCAATGACCTGAGCAGAAATCAAGAGTCAGACGCTTAACCAACCGAGCCACCTGGGTGCCCCTGAATATCAAGCTTTTTTTTTTTTTTAAGATTTTCATTTATTTATTTGACAGAGAGAGAGAGAGAGATCACAAGTAGGCAGAGAGAGAGGGGAAGCAGGCTCCCTGCCGAGTCGAGAGCCCGATGTGGGACTCGATCCCAGGACCCTGAGATCATGACCTGAGCTGAAGGCAGAGGCTTAACCCACTGAGCCACCCAGGTGCCCCGAATATCAAGGTTTTTAAAAGCATACATTGGACTGCAATTCCATCACTCACTTCCCCACTGATCCGGGACAAGTTCGCTTCTCTGAGACTCTGTTTCCTCCAACTATAAAATAAGGATGATAATAGCGGAACCTACTTTCACAGTGGCTGCGAAGATGAAATGAGGCAACGCAGATAAAACCCTCCGCAGAGGACCCTGAAAACAGTTAAGCGCTCAATAAGTAGAAGTAATTATTATTATAACAATGACTGTTATTAACCCCAACATAAGCGAATGTATACAGATGTTTGACAGGAGGAAAAAGTGATCAAAGAGGATCTTTAGGATTAAACTCACCATCCCTAAATTAGCTCCCCTCTGGAGTTAAAATTCCAAATTCCAAATTCATCTCTTCCCCCTTCCCCGCTCTACAACTTCCTTCCTAATAAACACTATGCCCAGATGGAGCCTGAAACCAGTGACCAAGACTCTCTCATACTAGTAAAGGGATTCCAGCAGGTAAGTAAGTTGAGGTATGGCCTCTGGGTTGGAGAACCAGAAACCCCCAGTCCCAACCCCAGGGATTTCAGCCACCACCACTGTCACCACCATAGACTTATACACAGGATGTGTCCTAAAGAGAATAAAGCAGTTGATATTCCTTTTAATTTTCATTTTAAAGCCTAGACAGTCCTCCCCCCACCCCACCAAACTCCAGGGAGGGGTCCAAGCCTTCTAGAGATTGATCTTACTTTCTCAAATCCCTTAAACCCTGAACTAGGAGTTTATTCTCTGGAGCACCTGAAGAGAAGCCTCTCTGTGCCTCAGTTTCCTCATCTATAAAATGGGAGATAATAATGGTGACTATTTCATGAGATTCTTGTGAGGATTAATTATGTGTAAAGGCCTAGACCAATTGTCTGGTCCATGGTAGGTGCTCTATAGATGTTAAACTTTTTTAAGGACTTCATTTCTTCTGTCTTGTTTATAATGCTTCTTATTTGCGGTCATGTCTTTTTAAGTGATTAGGCCTCATAACAAGCTACTTCAGCCCCAGTGCACCTCTTGGGTAGAAGTAAGTTTGGCCAATGGCTTATAAATAGTCACTCGCCAAGTCAGAGGCAAACAGTTTTTCCACAGACCCAGCAGTAGTTTTATCTTCATTTAATGAGAGAATATATCGCAGATAAAAGGAATCCAGGCAAGCTTTTAAATTAATGGGTAATTTTATTAATAACAACAGCATCTACGCACATTTGAAAACACACATGTAGGAAACATAAGATTAATTCAGTTTATGATAATGTTTGGAGTCCACTTGGATTCGTGAAACCCTTAGGATCAACTCCAGGACCCCTTAGCCAAAAGTAGAGTTGGATAACTGATCAGACCATCAGTGTCTTCATCAGCAAAAATCAAGGCTTGGACAGAAAGAGTGAACATTCTGTAATTACACAAAATAAAACTAAAATGCAATTGCACATTTAAGGATACAAAGGCGAACAATATTAACTGCATGACCAGTGAACCAATTCCTTTGCTTTTCTCAACCTCCTTTGTAAAAGGGGTTATTTGACCTTGACTGTCTTGCAGGGTCTATCTTTTCAGGGCTTCTTGATAAGTGAGAAGATGAGTACAAATTAAAAGCTCATCTTCCATGGGGAACAGAGCATCAGGATGGAGATGGTGGGTGTCAGAAAAGGAGATGGGAAAAGGATCTTTCCAGCGACCAATACTCTGAATTTAATGAAAATCCAAAAGAGGTTACACCACCAGAAGCATAATGGGAAAACCACCACAACCATTTTGGTGCAGAAAAAGAATCTTAACCTAGGCCTCCTCAGAGCTAATGCCCTGAAGGGACCCTGGACTGACTTGCCAAAGAGCTCCAAAAACATTTCTGTTTTCGTCTTCACATTTATTGAATGAAAATGAACGGCACACATCATCCACGGAAGCAATTAAGAAAGGGATGGGGTGGGAAAATTAATTTGACAAATTTTAATTAAGAATTTAAGTGTCCACCATGTGCCAGGCAGACTGTCGCTGATAATTTAGCAAAAAACCAGACCAACAAACTCTCTGTTAAGGGCTTGAGAAGACCATAAATAAGAAAATAAACGAACCGGACAATTTCTGACAGCTGCTAGGAGGAAGAGAAAACAATGAGATCAGATGATAGGCAGGAACGAGACGCAAATTCCTGAGTGGGACGTGGAAAGGTCTCTGAGAGGTGACTTTTTGAGCCCAGCCCTAAATGACCAGCGCCTTGCAGCGACGCAAGGCTGGGGCGTTCGGAGACTAGAGAATTAAATGCAAAAACGATCCACAAACCGAGAAGTAATTGGGATGTCAAAGCCCCAAAGCGAGCGTCGGAAACCAGAATCTACGAATTCCGGAGAGGGCGCGCGATTTTGAATATTCATGTCGTCCAATGAGGGAAAGGCTAAGACCCGGCAGCGCAGGCTCCTCCCTCAGTGCCCAGACCGCTGGTATCCACCGGAGGCCACACCGCAGGGCAGAAATGGTGACTGGACGCCCGCAGCTGCCAAACGCTCGGGAGAATTCTTCAAGGCTCTGACGCAATGTTCTCGGGACCTGGGCTTAGTTGTCCTGGGGCCCTCCTTAAAAGTGAGGATGAGCGAAACCACTCATTTCGTTTTAGAACACCGATGAAACATACACCCAACAGAGTCACCAGGACACAATAGTCTGGGGATGGAAGTTGAGAAGCGGATTTTCAATATTCTAATTCGAAAAGGACTTGTAAGAAAACTAAGAAGCACAGTTACGGGGTTAAGACGCGCCCCAGATTAAAAAGCAAAGCCAGTCACGCGCCAAGGATCTCAAGTAGGAAAGGCTTAAAAAGCTACGTGTACCATCTTCCAGGATCTTTCACAAGTAGAGTAACTTACTTTGTGAGAGCAAGTGAGGGAAAATAAGTGAACAAAGCTCTTTTCTGGTGATTAGGTGGGTGGCTCTGAAAAGAGCCTTTGGAGTCAAGCGGCCGGCGACTCATGCGAGCGCCGTGTCCCGGCAGGGACTCACTTGGAGCTGGTGTACTTGGTGACCGCCTTGGTGCCCTCGGACACGGCATGCTTGGCCAGCTCGCCGGGCAGCAGCAGGCGCACGGCCGTCTGGATCTCCCGCGACGTGATGGTGGAGCGCTTGTTGTAATGCGCCAGGCGGGAGGCCTCGCCGGCGATGCGCTCGAAGATGTCGTTGACGAAGGAGTTCATGATGCCCATGGCCTTGGACGAGATGCCGGTGTCCGGGTGCACCTGCTTGAGCACCTTGTACACGTAGATGGAGTAACTCTCTTTGCGGCTGCGCTTGCGCTTCTTGCCGTCTTTTTTCTGGGCTTTGGTGACAGCCTTTTTCGAGCCCTTCTTGGGCGCGGGAGCAGATTTTGCCGGCTCAGGCATTGTAAAACACCGGACGCGTTAGCAAAGAAAAGAAGTGCGAGAATGGGCGGGCCTGATCCTTTTATAACCACCGTATGCAAATTAGGGCTCGAAAAGCCCTTCATTTCTATTGGACCTTGTAGGAACCTTGCGTTATCAGCAATGACTACGTAACAACACCTACTCTTGGCCTCATTGGCCAGTTCTGGAGCCAATTTAGGACCAATGAAAAGCTCGTTCATGACCCCACCCCTAGCAAAGCTTATAAAGGCTTTTCAATCGCAGTCGTTTCAATTCTGTTTTGTCGTGAGGTTCCGTGCTTTGGGTGTCTTAGCCTCACTGTCAATCATGTCAGGTCGTGGCAAGCAAGGAGGTAAGGCCCGCGCCAAGGCCAAGTCACGGTCGTCTCGCGCCGGCCTGCAGTTCCCGGTGGGCCGAGTGCACCGGCTGCTACGCAAGGGCAACTACGCCGAGCGGGTGGGGGCCGGCGCGCCGGTGTACATGGCGGCGGTGCTGGAGTACCTGACGGCGGAGATCCTGGAGCTGGCGGGGAACGCGGCCCGAGACAACAAGAAGACGCGCATCATCCCCCGCCACCTCCAGCTGGCCATCCGCAACGACGAGGAGCTCAACAAGCTGTTGGGCAAAGTCACCATCGCCCAGGGCGGCGTCCTGCCCAACATCCAGGCCGTTCTCTTACCAAAGAAAACTGAAAGCCACAAAGCCAAAAGTAAATAAAACCCTGACAAGCCAAAGACCAAAGGCTCTTTTTAGAGCCACCCAGGTTTTCAAAAAAAGAGCTAATGCGCTATTTCGTTATCAGCCCCTCCGTTGACGTTTTGGTGGCTCTTAAAAGAGCCTTTGGGGTTAGTGGGGATGGTCTCGACCTTCCTAATTACTTGTTCTTGCCAGGCTTGTGACTCTCCGTTTTCTTGGGCAACAAGACCGCCTGGATATTGGGCAGGACGCCGCCCTGAGCAATGGTGACACCCCCAAGTAACTTGTTAAGCTCTTCGTCATTTCTCACGGCTAGTTGCAAATGGCGAGGGATGATGCGCGTCTTCTTGTTGTCTCGGGCCGCGTTCCCGGCCAGCTCCAGGATCTCCGCCGTCAGGTACTCCAGCACCGCGGCCAGGTACACCGGCGCGCCAGCCCCCACCCGCTCGGCGTAGTTGCCCTTGCGCAGCAGCCGGTGCACTCGGCCCACCGGGAACTGCAGGCCGGCGCGAGACGACCGCGATTTGGCCTTGGCGCGAGCTTTGCCTCCCTGCTTTCCGCGTCCTGACATTACGGCCAAAAATGCAGTTACAGCTTCTTATTCAAGGAGAAGGAAGTGGAAAGGATAGCCAATTTGGTGTAATTTATAAGAGCTACCGGGAGGGGTGAAGGGAAGTAGCCCAGTGAAACAGCCAATAGGAAGGCAGAAAGCAGCCTCTTCGTTTGCATCCTGCACTACGAGGAAATGACGGATTTCGTAAGTACCTACCAATCGCTGGGAGCCACATTAAAGTCCCTTATTTGCATGCCAGGATTTTTAAAGAAAGGCGGCTTTCGGACCAAACGCTGTTTTGTTTTGCCTTTTACTGAATGGCATTTTTTGTTTCCAGTTTAGAGAAGGGCGGGGGTCGTTTTCTCCCCCCCCCCCCCCTTCACAGTTAGAGCTAGAAGAACAATCCTAAGAAGGACCCACAAGGCCTGCAGAGGGCCTCCAGCAAATTGTTCCCACTCAAGGTTACGGACTCTGAAGCTGATTATCCCCTCGAGCTTTAAGTTACCCTCCAAGTCCCACCTTTTCTGTCTTCACAGCCAGACTTCCAAAAGAATATGTTACTAAGGCCGTCCGCTTTCTCTGCAATGGAATCGTGGCCTTCGGTGTGGCTTCGCCCCACCCCCAGCCGCCTATGCTCTTCGGAATCCACGTAACCAAGGACTGGACGACATTTGTCTTCCTGCTCTTGACCTCCAGGAGGCAACCGATACCGCCTTGAAACTTGCTTCCTTGGCTTTCAAAATGTCTTCCGACTTCCCTCCTCCTGCTCCTTTTCCTCTGCCCGTCCCTACATTCCCGTGTCCGTCTGGGCTCTGCCTCCTACCCAACACCCCCCTCCACCCTTCACTCTTCCCGGGGAGTCTTCCCACTTCCATGCTTTCAATTATAGACATCCAGATTTGTTCCGGAAGCTCAGACCCTGACCCCAAACTGCTTACCGGGTACTTCAGCCCATTTATCCCAACGGTTCGAACTAGCCAAACGGCCCCCAGTCGCCTCTGTTTGCTCTTTCTCTGAATACAACCTAAGCCAGAGTCTACCCTAATCTGCATCTCAACAGCATGTACGCTACCTCTCGTCTCTTCTGGCTTTTCTCTGTGCTCTTGTCTGCCTCCTCATTGCTCTCTTTGAGTTAAGCAACAGCCCAGCAGACTTGTTTTCCTTCATCCTCCAGCCGCCTTCTAAAGAAATCTTTACTGAGAATCTTGTTTCCTTCTCCTCAGCTTCCCACCCTGGAGTGTTCTACACCCCTCACACCATTTGCACCCTAGAATTCTATAAAGAATAGTCTTAGGGCGCCTGGGTGGCTCAGTGGGTTAAGTCTCTGCCTTCGGCTCAGATCATGATCTCGGGGTCCTGGGATCCAGTCCCGCTCCCTGATTGGCAGGGAGCCTGCTTCCTCCCCTCTCTCTCTGCCTGCCTCTCTGCCTACTTGTAATCTCTTTCTGTCAAATAAATAAATAAAATCTTAAAAAAAAAAAGAAAAAGAAAACACTTAAACCCTCTTCCTTGAGCCCATTTCAGATGTTCTCTCTTTCATCCTCGCCTTTATTGAACTGAACTTTATCAAGTACGGTCTACCTGCAAGGCAAAGGGGATAAAGATAGCTGAAACTGGAAAATAGAAGAAATCTAAACTCTGGAAGTTAAAATCAGCTCTGTAGAGATTATCCCTGGTAAGAATACTGGTGTAGATTTGTGAAACACCCACATCCAATCAAAGGTTTTTTCAATAGCAGAATGTACCCGAAGGTGATTCTAACCCCATCAGCTGTATCACAGTAGAAGATGCATGGGTTAATAGAAAGAGGTGGTCCACATAGAGTCTCAACAGGGCAATTACAGGAGGAATGTGTTGTTCTTCCACCACTAAGAATGTATATTTATATGTCTGCTAGACACAAAGGTTTAGGCTATTATAGAAGGGTCCTTGGGAAAAGCTCAGCCTTTTCTCACAACCTGGGTGAAATAGTTCTGACTGTCTCTCTTAGCTCAGATTCTGGGTTCAATTAACCGCTTTCCAATTATTCTACTTCAAGATACAAATATGAGACTGAGAAGGGGTGAGCCAGTTATGAGAAGATATATCACTGGAGGGTAATGACTTTGCATTCTAGACTATTCATAAGTTTCTTGTGTGTTTTGGTAGTGTAAGTTCTCTCCCCAGTGAGCCAGTACCCTCTGGAAGTTCTGATCGTGTCAACTTTTCAGACCTATAAGGTCCAAACCCAGAGAGTGGGGACCCCACCACAACTCTGGCACCTTGAGAGGCCCTGCTTGAGGGGGCAGCTGACCTCCCCTTCTCTTTGCCCTCTGATCTCATTTTTACTTCTATGGCAGTGACCCACTGCTATTAGGAAAGGTGAAGGGCAAAGAGATTATACCTTACTATGTGATAAGCCCTACACTAGGGGCTACCTGTGACGATTGTCTGTGTCACAGATAAGGAAAGTGAGGCTCAGAGAAGTTAAAGCACTTGCTGAAGGGGACACAGCCATTTACTGAGACGTGATCTGAACTTGGATCTGCTTGACTCAAAATCTGTGCTCTTCAGGGCGTTCACGCGGCCTCACTCACTAGGTGTCCGGCTGCAAGAAGCCACTTCACTTACACAGCCACCCTTTCTTCCCCTATTAAACAAAGGAAGAGAATGAGAGAAATTAGATTTAGTACATGAGATTCCATCCAGCTGTAAAACCTTATTAGATAAGTCTAGATAGGCCAATATCCTACAAATTATACGAGGCTCAATTACTGTCTATCGCTCCCCAGAGCTCTTTGCCCAGCGCTCTTACCAGAGCTAGTAAAACAAGAAATAGAGCAGGCCATCCGTAAAAGTAGTGCAGCATCACAAACAGGCTGGCTCTTAGTTCCTTCAACAAAATGCAACTGGGATTTTTTTTTTAAGATTTTTCTTTCTTTCTTTCTTTCTTTTTTTTTTAAGATTTATTTATTTGAGAGAGAGAGAAAGCACAAGCAGGGAGGAAAGGGAGAAGCAGGCTCCCAAGCAGGCAACTGGGATTTTTAGACCAGGCAACTGAGTTCCTTTCCAAGCAATCTAGTTAATCAAATATTTATTTTGTCTTCTGGCTCCATTACACCATGTTCCTCTCCCTTCCCATCTACCGCCGCCTCGCTCAGCGCCACCCTCAGCCTCCTGCATACTGAGCTGCACACCTTTTGAGCAATGCCCGTCCGCAGTTACCTGCCATTGCACGTACAGTGGCCTCTGGCTAGAATGCTTTGTCCTCCTCTTGACCTGGCAGAAGCCTCCCTGTCCTTCCGGGTTCAGCCCAGATAACCACCTGCTCCTTCATGAGGTCTTCCCTTCCCACACACACCACCTCAGTGTACCCCCTCTCTGTTCAGATCCTGGTGCTGGCACTTACCACTCCGTAAGGTGCTTTGACTTTGCTCTCCCTTCCTTTCTGTGACCACCTCAAGGGAGAGAATGTCTTTTTTGAATCTGCATCCTTAATTCCTTCTATACCTGGCTCTATTATTAAATGTTTTGGCATGAATAAATGGTGTAACGCTCTTAGGGAATTAGTGTCTTCTTTTCCAAAATCTTTCTCTTTATTCAACAACCACTCTCCAAATGCCAACTATAAACAGTACATGGCGATAGCCAGAGTGATGGAAGATAGACCAAAAGCTCGTCGATTACACAAAAATACATCCAACCATAATAGAGTTGTTAGAATAAATGAGAACAAACGTAAAGAACCTAGTACAGAGCCTGGAACCCGAGAGGGCCCAAAGCTGTATTAGGAGGCTGAAAATGTTAACAGTTAAGAGCCCAAATTCTACAGCCTGACTCTGCATTGTTTCCCGGATCTGTGACTATGGGCAAATTACCTCTCCTCTAAGGGTCTCTACTTCCTCACTGGTAGAGCAAAAGTAATAATAGTAGCTACTTCATGGGGTTAGAACAGTATCTAGCACCAACATTAACAGGGACATCCCCCAAATGCTTTGAACTGATTTGTCATTTCAAAAATAAACATTAGGTTTATCAGATAACCTAGCAATTCCACTCCTGGATATACATAAGCAAACAGAAATGAATGCATGCAACGAAGAGCACATACCAGAATGTGGTATATTCGTATCCTGCCATACTACACAACAGTGAGAATGAGCAAATTGCTGCCATGCCATCAGAGACAATATTGGATGAAAGAATGCAAACACAAATGAATTCATGCTATGTGGCTCTTTTTATATGAAGTTAAAAATGGGCAAAACTAATTTATGGTGATAGATGTTAGAATAATGGTTACTGTGGTGGGGTGGTATTGACTTCCCTGGAGCCTTCTAGGGTGCTGGAAATTTTCTGTATCTTGATATGGGTGTATTCATAAGCAGATTAAACTGTATACTTATAAATTCCTTATGTATAATCATACACCAATAAGCACAAATTAAGCTTTCCAAGAACAAATACTGAAGTAATCATCATGGAGGGAAAATGAGTATTTTGCGGGACATCCCAATCCTCATGTCACAGATTAGTGTTTATTGTTTTTTTGTTTTGTTTTCTTTAATTATACATGAGGTGGCCACCCAGGCACCCCTCTCTTGGTGTTTAAAGCCTCTAAAAGTCTCAGTCTGGCCATGACAAACCTTCACTACATGGTAGATATTATGACTATGTTTTTATTAGAAACAAAGACACTAAGCTTGCCCTATGGAGTTTGCAATTTACAAAGCTTTTACAAAGCTTTTGTTCACTTTTGCAACAGAAATAATGATGTCATCAGCCCTCCCTTCATACATTAGTTCACATATCCATCCAATACATTTAATTGAACACCCAGGTATGCCACTACTGACCTTGACATAACATGTTTAGAACATAATGACTATAAGGGCAGGGGTGGCTCAGTTGCTTAAGCGTCCAACTCTTGATTATGGCTCAGGTCATATCTCAGGGTCTGGAGATCGAGCCCCAAGTCAGGCTCGTGCTGGGCATGGAGCCTGCTTAATATACTCTCCCTGTGCCCTTCTGCCCCACTCTCGTGCTCTAAGAAAAAATCATAATAAAAACAATTTTAAAAAGAACATAATGAATACATTTTCTCTGCCCAGATCTCTCCACATGGTTAGTTCCCCCTAGTCATTCAAACCTCTGTTTAAATCACCTCCTTAGCAAGGCCTTCTTCAACCACAGCCTCCCATCATTCCCCATCAGTCACTGGATTAGCAAGCAGCAAAGGCCTGACCAAAAACAACTCCTATAGATTCCATCTCTTTAGCAGTATTCTGATCGATTTAATTCTCTCTAGCCCATCTCCTGCCTTCACTCAGATTCTTTCACCAGATTACTGCCAACGGCTTTTCTACTCTTCCTATCCTTCTAATACATTCTTCACATGCTAGCCAGAGCGATTTAGTAGAAAATCAGATTCTCTCTCGTCATATACTCTCTCCTGACATGATTCTACCACCCCTACCCAATTCCCCACCCACCTATCCCAAGATAACCTCATTCCATCTTCAATAACCCCTGCTTCAGATACACTTCTCAGATAAAATTAGTAGACAAAAACTTAATAACAAGATAACACATACATTCAAAGTATCACCCACAGTTACAAGTGGAAAAAGAATAAATTTATAATGGTGAAACCTGAAATATACCAGTTTAATAAGTGATGGGAATTTTCACCAGCCATGACATATCAAGTTACATGCCCACTGGTATGGTTCGCTGAAAAGGGCTCAATATCACTTCTGCAGTATTCCTGCCAAAAATGTGTATCCTGAGTCTGAATCCTAGAGAAATAATAGACAAACCCAAATTGAGGGACGTTACAAAATAAATGGTCGGTACTCTCCAATAATGTCAAAGTCATGAAAGACAAAGACTAAGGAACTATTCCTGATTAACAAAAACCAAAGAGACATAGCAACTGAATATAACATGTGATCCCCGATTGGATCCGGAACCAGAACATGTTTTTTTCATTTTATACAAAAGAGACATTAGTGGGGAAATTAACAAATTTTGAGTAAGATCTGTATATTAGATAAAAGTACGGTATCAATGTCAATTTCCAGGATTTGACAATTATATTGTGGCTATGTGAGAAAATGTTGTTTTTTTTTTTTTAAACTAAATACACATCAGTAAATATAAGAGTTCTCCAGAGATGGGTGCCTGGGTGGCTCAGTGGGTTAACTGTCCAACTCTTGATTTCGGCTCAGGTTGTGATCTCAGGGTTGTGAGATCGAGCCCCACAATACCCCCTGCACTGGGTGTGGAGTCTGCTTAAGATTCTCTCTCCTTCTCCTTCTGCCTTCCCCTCACTTAAAAAAAGCAGGGAGGGGGAGTTCTCCAGAGAAACAGACTGATAGGATATATATATATGCATATATATATATATATATATATATATATATATGGAGAGAGAAAGAGAGAGAGAAGGATTTATTATAAGGAATTGGCTCACATGATTGTGGAGGCTGACAAGTCCCAAGATTTGGCAGATGGGTCAGCAAGCTGGAAACCTGGGAGAGCTGATGAAGGCCTGCAAACAAGGAGAACCAATGCTGCCATTCCCATCCGAGGGCCAGTAGGCTGGAGACCTAGGAAGAGTCAGTGTTTCAGTCTGAGTCCCAAAGCAGGAAAAAAGCCATAGTCCCAAGTCAAAGGCATCCAGGCAGGAAAGAACTCCTCCCTTTCTCAAAGAGGACCAGCCCTTTTGTTCTACATTCAGGCCTTTGACTGATTGATGAGGCCCATCCATATCAGGAAAGGCAATCTGCTTTGCCCATTTAAATGTTAATCTCATCCCCCAAAACCCAGAATAATGTTTGACCAAATATCTGGGTACACTATAGCCCAATCAAGTTGACACATAAAATTAACCATCACGGCTGCTTAGAGGTAAGTGGGGCTTTATCTCTGAAACTTATTTTCAGATGGTTCAGAAAAAAATTATCTGTGTAGATAAATACATAGAAATAAAGCAAACATAATGAAATGTTAACATTTGGATAATCTGAGTATCAGAGGAGGGATTATGTATTGGAGACACTCCATTTTTCACCCGTGTTGCAGAATACCTCAGTTCAGTCTGTCTCCTGTGTGTTTCTTCCCCGTGAGTCTCCTCTACTGGTCACATAAAACACCTCACTTCCAAATGTGTGGTTTTCCCCCAACAGTAAACAATCTTCCACAACACCAGCTGGGTAGCCTACAATTCAATTCAGTTCTGACACCATCCACCCAGGGACAGTATCACATCCCGCAGATTACAGGGCTCAGTCCCACAGGACTGTCCCCCACACCTCCTCCCACACACACATACACTTCAGACACCAGCTGTAAGCCCAGGCTGTCTGTCACCTGTCCTCCTGACCAACTGACTATAAATTAGGGTTCCATTGATCCCCTCCTTTGGGTTCTAATAATTTGCTAGAGCAGCTCACACACCTCAAGGAAACATTTTACTTACATTTACCAGTTTATTACAAAAGGATATGATAAAGGATACAGAAGAACACCCAGATGGAAGAGAAAGGGCAAGGTACGTGGGACGGGGCTCTCTGGCAGGCCGCTCTCCCAGTACCTCTACATGCTCGCCAGCCCAGAAGCTGCCCAAGCTCCATACTTCTGGGATCTTATGGAAAATTCATCACATCGACACGATGGATCATTAACTTCATTTTGAACCCCTCTCCCTTCTCAAGAGAATGGGAGCAGGACTGGAAATTCCAAGCTTCTAATCATGGCCTGGTCTTTCTGGTGACCACCCCTCAGGCAGGATCTCCCCTCAGAGTTGCCTTATTAGAACAAAAGACACTCCTATCACCCACGAAGTTGCAAGGGTTACAGGAGCACTGTGTCAGCAACTGGGGTCAAAGACCAATATTAGAACAAGAGTTGCTTTCAGTTAGGATCTTACAAGGTTTTTAGGAGTTCTATGCCAGGAACCTGGGCCAGGGACCATTATATATATTTCTATTATCTCACAGGGATATATAGGAATTATTTGTACCATTTTGGGAATTTCTATAACTCTGAAAGTGCTTCAGAAGGAAAAGTTAATAATAAAATACACACACATAGAACCATGTATCCAGCTTGCTATCTCTTCTAGAATACCATAAAGACACTTCAGACTCAAGCCCAAAAACTGAACTGGGCACCTAATCTTCCCCTTCTCCACCCTTCAAACTGTGTCTTCTTCCAGCATTCTGTATCTTACAGAACAAACGCCGTCCATCCGGATGTACAAGCCTGATAGTCATCCTTGACACATTCCCCTCCCATAACTAACCTATCACCACATCCTGTGGATTTTACCCTTCTAATATATGTATCTTGTAGTCACAATTTCTCTCCACTTTCACCTTCACCTCCACCACCACCATCATCCAAGTCATCATCATCTCTCACTGAGCCCGCTACAAGTAACTCTGCAGCCAGCCTCCCTGCCTTCACCCTTACCTCTCCGACCATTCACATCATCTTTGCAAAATACAAATTTAAAGACAGCTTAATGCAATGCATGACCCTTGATTGGTTTCCCAAAAATAAAAAGTTATAAAGGACACTAATGAGACCACTGGGGAAATTTGCATGTCAGTTGTGTATGAGATAATAATATTTTATGAATGTTAAATGTCTAATGGTATTGTGGTTATGTAAGAAAATGTCCTTGTTTCAGAAGATAGATGCTCAAGTCGATAGTAGTGCAATGTAAAGATTTTTGCAACTAACTCCCAAATGATTCAGCAAAAATAACAATGATTTTATTATTGTTATTATATACATACAAAATCAAAGAGAGACAAAGCTGGTCTGGTGAAATGTTGTCAGTGAATCTAGATGAAGGGTAAATAAGGAGCTCACCTTACTAATCTTGCAACTTTTCTGAAAGTTTTTAAAATTTTTTTAAAGGCTAGGAAAAAATATGTCATTATGTTCAATTTCTTGAGCGAGATAAAGATATTATATAGGAGAATATCCTTCTCTTAGGTGATACATGTTGGAGTACTTGATGGTGAAATGCCTCTACTATCTGCAACTTATTTTCAAATTTGAAAATAAGTATATTTTTAAAGTATACAGGTATATAAAAGTACTTAAATATGTATTTATAAGCATATAATATACATAAATGTAAAAAATATTGAAAGGTAGCTATTGCTTTGGATTTTATTTTTCTGCAGGCTTGACATTTTTCAAAATTAGAAGCTGGGGAAAATACTTGGGAATATATGGAGAAATAATCGATAAAATATTAAAGATAAAAAATAAAATACAAATTGAAAACTTACATATCTTCTCAGAAAAAATCTCATTCCGTTACAATCCTGGTTAAAACCTTCACTAGCCTCCCACTGCTACCAGGATAAAGACAAAGCCACCTAACAAGGCCTACAAGGTCCAGTATGGTCCAGCCCCTGCCTTCTCCCAAGCACGCCTACCTACTCACTCACTCCCCATCACCATTATCTCTGCACCCTCCCCTCGCCCCCCTCCAGGCTCCGACTACACCTAACTAGACCCTAAGTAACCACTCCAAAGTTCTCTCTCCTGGCCTTTGCGTGTGCGACTACCACAGCCTGACTATGAGGGACTGAGACGGGCTTTCGAGCTGTCTCTTCTAAACCGTTCTCCTAAAATCTCTCTGAAGTTTCCTCTGCGCCCCCAGGTCTGGCTGACATGACTCCTTAGCATCCTGCTCTCCGTCCCATCATAGCACTTGGCACATAGTATTGTAACTGCCCGCTTGCTTGTTGTTCTCGAAAATTCTCGAGGACCAGACCAGCTTTATTTCCCAGGCTCCAGAACTGGTCTGCGCACAGTAATTATGTGTCCAGTAAATGTAACGAGCTTCCATTTTCTCGTATGTAAAGTAAAGGAGTTCAGCTCGATGGCAATAAAGTGTATCAAATAACAGCAGTCCCAACTGAGCAGGAATTCCCGGATTTTTTCCAACTGTGCTTCACAACCTAAAAGCACGAGTCGCCAAAACTCATAGACTACAATTCCCGTGAGCCCTCGGGGCATCACGTGGCGCCTGCCCATTCCATTACTGCGTAGCCAGGACTCCATTTCCCAGCGTGCCTCAGGACGCGACGACGGCATTTGTCGGAGAACTTCAGGAGTCTGGTCCCTGAGGCACAACTGCGGTAGCCAAGGCTGAGCGGAAGGTAGAAAGGGCCCAACCTGGGGTTTAAAGGGGACACTGGCTCAACCACAAACCCGGAGTTGCGCGTACCCTGTCTTTGCAACCGCCGGCCCACTCCCTGCTAAATGTGCCTGTTCCGATCCCTCGTAGGCCCTCCGCTGCCTGCGGCTGGAGGCCAAATTCCCCCATGTCACACAGAGGGAAGGGTTGGTGTCTGGAGTTGAGGCGGTCACCCTGCAGGAGCGGAGTGCGGATGTGGGCGGTTCGGGGTGGGAGGCCCTGACCCTTACTGCTCTGGGCCTTGTCTCTGCGGTAGCCGATGCTGAGTGGGCAGCTGGTCGGGCGCCTGTTCTCCATGGCTGGTCGCGTCTGTTTGTCCCGGAGCAGCGCAGGATTGGGGACTATCGGTCCCGTCGAGGCAGCCATTCGCACGAAGTTGGAGCAGGCCCTGAACCCCGAGGTGCTGGAGCTGCGCAACGAGAGCGGCGGCCATGCGGTCCCACCAGGCAGCGAGACGCATTTCCGCGTGGCGGTGGTGAGCTCTCGCTTTGAGGGACTAAGCCCCTTACAACGGCACCGGCTGGTCCACGCTGCCCTGTCTGAGGAGCTGGCTGGGCCGGTCCATGCACTGGCCATACAGGCGCGGACCCCGGCCCAGTGGAAGGAAAACCCTCAACTGGACATGAGCCCCCCTTGCCTGGGTGGGAGCAAGAAAACTCGGGGAACCCCCTGAGCCCCAGGAGAGGGAAGACCAGGATGCTAATGGTTTGTCTGTGAATAAACAACGGGCTTTCTTCCTGTCAGTACAGTCTGGTGTTTGTAAGGGATAAGGACCCCTGGGTCCCATTCAGCCAGCATATACATATTCTCTGGAGATAGCAACTCGTTTCAGATCAGAGTTTACCCAAGGAAAGAGTAGAGTCACTCACCACTGCCCTTGCCCTATACTATTTAGGAAAAGCTGCCCAAGCATTTCATGTTAGATTGTGACTGAGGAACCATGGGACCTGATGAGTTGGTAATAATCCTACACATTAAAAGATAAATTATCATAGGAGATATACTCCTTTGTGTTGTTAATGGCCTGTTGAATTAGTGCTAAGATATTCTTGGCAGAAGAATGATACCTGTAGCCTCCGGTGATCATGGAGGGCTTCCCTGGGGGGAGTGACCTAATTGGATCTTTAAAGGAAAGCCAACTTAAACCGGAAAGGAGAGGAAAGATGTTACAAGTAGGGGGAAGAGCTCAAGCAAAGGCAGAGAAGCTGGATGAGACAGTGACTTGATTGGACAAGACAGGAGTTTCAAATATATTTGAATTTCATACCAGGGAAATGTTTGGCTTTTTATCAAGCTGTCCATTTCCAAAAGGATTTGCCTTTGTTTCTCAGAAAAATCCTTAACAAAACAAAACCCAAGGCAGTGCAAAGATGATAATACAAAAAATGAATATAGAAGAAGGAGAAAACTTCATATATAGTCCTTTTGCTTATGAGCCTTTTAAAGTTGTATTTCTGAGGGGAGCTGAAGTGATGTCCAGATAAACAACTTTAATGACCTCAATGTGGCAATAGACTCTAGATACTAAAGAAAAAGATGAACATAAACCTTGATCATTTTGAGCCATAGTTTAGACTGCATCTGGTTGGACAATAGGAAGTCATTGAGTTGTTGGTTTTTTGTTGTTTTTTTTTTAAGATTTTATTTATTTGACAGAGATCACAAGTAGGCAGAGAGGCAGGCAGAGAGAGGAAGGGAAGCAGGCCTCCCACTGAGCAGAGAGCCCGATGCAGGGCTTGATCCCAGGACCCTGAGATCATGACCTGAGCTGAAGGCAGAGGCTTTAACCCGCTGAGCCACCCAGGTGCCCTGAAGTCACTGAGTTTTGAGGAAGGGCATACCACAGAGCATTCTGGGGCAGAGTGATCTGCAGTGATGTGTAAGTGAATTGGCATAGGAGATGAGAGGCACAGAGATCAACCAAGAGGGAAGGTGGGACCCTGACTTCAAGGTCAGCTGTAGGCATGGAAGGATGGAGTTTTATTAGAGAGCTACCATAAAAAAAAAAAAAAAATCAGAAAATGGCTTGATTAGAACAGAGTGCAGACATAGCCATTTGGGATTTTAAGGATTTATTTCCTTTTTATTTTTCATCAGTATTTTTCATTGCATTTTTCACATCAACAGAGTTGAGTTTAGGGGGGTTCCCGGAGAGCAGGAGAGATGGATGGGTCCCTTGAGAGGGCACAAGGGAGAAGGCTGCGTCCAGCAAATGAAGGGTAGGGAAAGGGGGTACACACTTGTACACTGGGCACTGGAGAAGGAGGTCCTTTGAGCACAGACACCAAAGAGTTAAACAGTCCCCACCTGGTTCAGTGTTACAAAATGGGAGGAGTGACCACAGGGTGGGAGCACCAGACGCAGCATGAGGAGGGTGAATTTGGATTTTCTTTTTTTGTTGTTGTTTTCACTTTTTTCCTTTTAACTTTTTTTTTTTTTTAACATTTTACAAACAGCTAGAAACTACAACACGTCACAGCTACAGTGGGGGGTGGAGGGGGCAGGAGGGCACCAAAGAAAGCAGCCACACAGTGGGGTGAGACAAGGGCAGCTTAACTTACCGGGGCTAGTAGAAAGGGTGAAATGGGGAAACTGAGGCTTCTGGTCCCACATTAGGGGGTCCCTGGCTTATTGCCCAACCTCTTCCCACTTCAGAGGAGTTGCTGGGGGGGCCCCTGCTTTCTGCCCCTGCCCCAGCTCCTTGTGCTTTTTGATCTGCTGGTTTGACCCCATGCCTGGTTTCTTTCCCTCCCCTGCTACCCTGCCTGTGAGGGGACAGGTGGGGGGTGGGAGGGCAGCTGTGCCGTCCCTGTCTGTGCTATTGTGGGTAGAGCCTCTCACTCCAGAGGCCTGTGCTTCTTGAGAGAAGGCGAGGAGATGGACCTCGTCAGGTGCCCTTGGTCCGGCTAGACTGCAGGACTCATCCTAGCCTGGCCTGGGGCTCCTCCCTCCCAGGCCTGGTCCAGAAACAAGATTAGGGGAGGGACTATGGGAGGCAGGTAGTGTGTGTATCCACGGAGATCACCCTTGGCTTATATCTTAGGACAGTGACACCCCGCCCCACGGCACATACACACACATACGTGAAGTGTTACACACACATTCACACACACACAGTCCTGCTGAGCTGCCTCAGAACTTAATATATAAATAAATAAGAATCAGCTAATTTCATAAAACTCAGGCTCCTTACTTGTAGCCCAAATTGGGGGGAGGGGGCGGAGTGGAGGCCAGGGGGCTGAGGTTTATTGCTACTCCCCCAGCATCTGACAGCTGTGAGAGGGCACCTGAGGCCCTTCCAACTCTAAGAAGTTCTTTTGGTCCATAGACTACACGGAGCCCCAGCCCCCAGAGCAACCAAATGCCCACGGTTTCACCAGGGCCCAGGTAGAGGGGATGAGGGGGAGGGCAGGAGGCCTGTTCTGGACCCCCTAGAGCCGGGAAGAGCTAGGACCCCTCACTAACACTGGGGGAGAAGGGGGAGCCCGAGCCTTCTCCTGTGCAAAGTCAACAGGGGGTAGGAGGTGGGGAGGAGAGCTGCATCCCCAAATGGGGATGAAAGAGCCTTCCCTGTAGTTCCTGCCCATGGGGTCACACACATGCACACGCGCACGCGCACACACAAACACACGGCAAAGACACGGAACAAAGGGGAGTGGGGAGTGAGGCTGCTCGGGCCAGGATGGCAGGGCAGGGAGGGAGAAGGAGCCGTTGGCCTCACAGTGTGCCTGCCACCCTCGAAAGCCCGGCGGCCCTCTCACTGCAGCACCTGCCCCCGGGTCTCAGGCAACTTCAGGGCCAGAGAGCTCCCGAGGGCAAGCGCGGCAGAGGCAAACAGGATGGGGGCAGCCTTGGTGATTCCCACAAACGATGTGAAGATGCTGATCCCCAGCACGGCCGCCAGTTTACAGAGGGCATTCAGGAAGCCGAAAGCTGTGGTCCTGCTCCGAGTCCCCAGGGCAGTCGGAAGAGGAGATAAGGAAGAGGCACGGGAGGGTTTGTGGGGGATGGGCAAGTAGGTGGGAGGGCAAAGGAGAGATGGCAGTTGGTGTCCGAGAAGGAGAGGAAGGATGGAAGGATAGGAGAGGTGAGGCATGGATATCAGGGAATAGAGATTGGGAGGCAAGATGAAAAGAAGACCAAAAAATTTGGTTAATAGCTAAGACTTGAAGGAGAGAATACTAAAGTTACCAGCCCTTAGAAGAGAAACCCCATGGGAATGTGCGTCCTTCTAACCCTAAAGATGGTCTCCCATTCAGCCCACTGCGTTATCCCACCTCCCCAAAAACCGGCGGCCCTGCCCCCACGACACTCCGACTACCTCTTGTCCGAGGGGTAGAGTTCAACGGTCAACACGTCCAGCGCGTTCCAGGATGCAATGCTGACCCCCCCAAAAAGGCAGAGCAGGGCGATCATGGCTGACTCGCTGTTCCCAAAAGACAGGAAGAAGCAGGAGACACAGGACATCACGCTGGAGCCAGCTGGAGCCAGGAAAGGAGGGAACATGAACCCAGCCACAGTGATGCCCATCCACAACCCACCCCATGCCATCAACCAGGCTTGAGGGTAGCCCAGGATGAGACTCTTCTTCCCAAAGGACTCAAAACGAAGGCTCCTCCCTCATCCCCAACCTCCCTTATAATTCTCTTTTTACTAGTAACGTCAGTAACAACCATCTCTTCAATGACAGCTGTGGGCCAGGGAGCCTGATCTTTACATGCATTGATCTAATGCGTCAGGCGGGTACCGTCATCACCCCCATTTTGCAGACGAGACACCTGGGCTCAGAGAGGTGAAGTAACTTGCCCAAGGTAGGTGGCGGGGCTGAGATTCAAAACCCATAGCCTCCAAGCCTGCGTGCTCGCTATTCTGCCTACCTCCTTTACCCCCCAGAGAAGCTTCCACGCCAGGCCCCACCCCATCTCGCAGCCAAGACCTAAACAGAAGACAAGAGAGAGAGAACCTTCTCTGGCTAAACTTTTCCTTCAGAATCGGGGGAGAAGCGTGTTGACAGCCTCGCCCTGCTCCCCGGCCCCCGAGTCAGTTCTGACACACCACCACCCACCCGCCCCCTTACCAAGCATCCGGAGCCTGCCAATCTTGTCCATAAGCAGGGCAGACACGATGTTCCCGGGAAGCACAGCCAGCGTCCCCAAGAAGCTGACAAAGTACACCATGTAGGCGCCTTCACCAGTCCCTGTCACGTCCAGCGGGCAGCCCTCCTTGTTGTGCAGGAACGTGCTGTTCACCAGACGGCTGTTCACAAACTTGTACTCAAACAGGTCTGGGGGCCAAGACCAAGGAAGGCAGGTGGTGAGTGAAATGTGAGAGGGAGGCTCAAGGCAGGGCTCAAGGCGCTGCCTTTGTGGGGTTAGTGGGGCGGGGGGCGGGGAGGGGGTAGTGGGGGGCAGGGTTCTCAGACTTGCTCAGGGCATTCATTATAAAACATCAAATGAGAGCACCCTGGCAACCAGGATTGTTCCTATGGTGCAGGAAATGACCATAGTCTATGAAACGGAACAGTGGAACCGGCTGTTTCCAAGTTATCTCACTAATAATCTTTGCTTCTTATTCATTCCTTTTGTCTGCCCTAGCTGACTATAAGCAGTAGCGGTGCTATGGGTCTAGGAAAAATTCCTGAGCCAGATATTAAAAATCATTAGAAGTCCTTTCCTTTATTTTTCCTTGCAAGGTGGGAAAAACTTACCCAGTACTCTATTAGAGGTGGGATCCTCAGTCTAGCTGACAAAGCAGCAGTTCATGTTTGAGAATCACTGTTTTAAAAACTGGACTAATGTGGGGTGCTTGTGGGTCTCACTGAGTTAAGCAGCCGACCCTTGATTCCCACTGGTGATTTCAGGGTAGTGGGGTCGAGCCCTTCGTGGTGCTCCCTGCTTAGCAGGAACTCTGCTTGAGGCTCTTTCTCTCTCTCTCCCTTTGCCCCTCCCCACCCCACCCCTCAAATAAATAAGTCTTTAAAAACAAAACAAAAATAAAAACAAAACAGGGCGCCTGTTGGTTAAGCAATTGCCCTCGGCTCAGATCATGATCCTGGAGTCCCAGGACAGAGTCCCACATCCGGCTCCCTGCTCAGCAGAGAGTCTGCTTCTCCCTGTGCCCCTCCCCACCTCATGCTCTTTCTCTCATTCTCTCTCTTTCAAATAAATAAATAAATAAATAAAATCTTTTTTTTTAAAGGTTTTATTTATTATTTATTTGACACACAGAGAGAGATACCATAGGTAGGCAGAGAGGCAGGCAGAGAGAGAGGGGGAAGCAGGCTCCCTGCTGAGCAGAGAGCCTGACTCGGGGCTTGATCCCAGGACCCTGAGACCATGACCTGAGCCGAAGGCAGAGGCTTTAACCCACTGAGCCACCCAGGCGCCCCCACAAATAAATAAAATCTTTTAAAAAAAAAAAAAAGGCACTGGACTAATACAATGATTTCCAACCTTTTACCCACCAAATATCCCTTTTATGATTTTTTTCCTGAAGACCCTGTTGGAACGAGTTTTGCCCTCTTCAAAGTGCATTCATAACATCACACAGTTACTTGAATTCCAGCTCAAAGGCAAAGAACTTTGATGTTTTTGCCAGGTAGTCTTAAAACTATTACAGAGAATGTTCCATTTCCGTTTGATTTTTGGAATTCTTGGTAGTAGCTCACAGGCCTGCATATCACCTTCCTGCAGGGCCCCACAGATCTCAGCTTGTGAAACCTGAGCTAGGGAATGAGCAAGGCTCCTTCTCCCCACTTCAGGGTCCACCCAGCCCTTTGGTCTGACAGCCACCGGCCATACCACCTTACCAGTGTTATAGAACACAGTGTTGATGAACGTGCAGTTGCGGAAGAATGTGTTGCTCGAAGTGACATCCTCAAAATAACACTCCTCAAACAAGGAATCCTCAAAGGACACTGACTTCAGACGCAGCCCGATGAACCTGGAAGGCCAGGATGATGAGACATACTTCCCCTCATCCTCATACCCTCCACCAGGACTCATTCCTTGGAAGTGAGGAGAAACCCCAGGTATATACCCCCCAAACACCCCGTCTCTGAACTCCCAGGCTCATACAAGAGGTAGAAAGGACAGGGACGAAGTGACGTGGAAAGCTCCCCACGTACTTGTCATTGAAGTACTGTCCCCCACGGTGGATCTGATTCTCCAGCGTGAAATTAAAGGTCACGTGCTCCACACGCTCCCCAGAGAACAACTTGGTCCGGGCTGCGTAGTCCACCGCCTGGAGATGGCGGATCATGTCAGGAAACCAGACAGTCAGGCCGTAGTAGCTGGAGAGTCAAGGACGATGGAATCAGACAAGGCTCAGGATTAGGACCGGAGGGTCCAGAAATGAGGGGGGGAGAGAGTCAGGACCTTGCTCACCTCTCTAGCCTCATCCCTCACCCCTCCTCCCTTCACCAACTGCCGAGGGTCCAGGGGGAGCTTCGCATTGGTCTACTCACCCACTGCACTCTTATCTCCCATGCATCTGCTCTGCCCTCGGCCTGGAACAGTCTCCCCACCCCACCCCCAGCCTGTCTAACCTCCATCTGGTCTTCAGGACTCTGATCCCCACTGCCCCCACACACCCCCTCACCTGAATGACATGGTGAACCACACGCCCATCATCATCAGAGTGATGCGTCGATATTCGGGACCAAAACAGGAGAGGAAATTGCCCCAAACCTAGGTGGAACAGAACAGTCAGACAGAGGCTGCACTAACTTCCAGTACCCCCAGGTCACCCCTTCTCCGACTCAATCCCTTCCCTTCAGGTCACCCACCATCCCCACACACAGGCTCCAGCCCTGCCTTCATCTCCACCTCTCCCGCTCCCTTCTCTCTCTTCACGGAACCATCCCTCGTTACCTGCCCCCCCAGGCTCAGGGCCCGGACCCCCCAGCGCTGGTACCAAGTCCCCGTGTCTGACTGGATTTCGATCAACTCATCCTCCTGATGAATCGTCTTAATGTGGGTTACCTGGGGTCAAGAGAGGGGGTTAGCCATCATATAGTCTGTATTTCCCAACCCCATTCTGGTGCCTTGGTTTCTCCTCCAGTAGCAAAATGCAAGCAGGGGGCAGGGGACAGATGTGCCACGATACCCCGATACCCCGAGAGATGACATCGAGGGAGGGTGTGGGGTATGGTTGGAGAGGTCAGGGAAGGTAGGGGGTGGTATCCAGAGAGGGGCTGGTGGGGCCGGGACCGGAATGCTGTGGAGGATCGCGGGGAGGGCTGTGGCTTACAGAGAAGACTCGCTCAGGATGGCCCTTGGCTCGCATGTTGGTGTCATGAACCTGCTTCAGCACCATCCAGGCCTCATCATGCTTCCCGTTCTAGAGCCACGGACACAGTTCCCATATCTGGGTTAGCTCCTGCCTGAGCCAGGGCAACAGGCCCCCTCCCTGTGGCTTCTCTAGTCCCAAGATACAAAAAGGCTCCCCCTACTACCTCCGACCTCTGGGCACGGACATCGCCTGCTCTGAATGAGGCCCAAGAAGGGATACAGCAAAATATAATCAGACTTGGGCCATAGTAGGGGGAGTCCAGGAGACAGATACAACTACGGGTCCTAGGGATCCATGGGGACAATGAAAAGAGAACTGAAAACAAGGGAACTGATGAGGGCGAGGAGATGGTCAGAGGAAGAGCAGCTTCCTAACCCTGCTGGACCAAGATCTACTTGGAGAGGGAAGAAGTAGAGGAGGGGAACATCTCTTGAACTCTAAAGTCGGGACCAGGCCTCCTGCCCACAACATCTTAAGCCACTCCTGGACAAGCAGGTACCCTCGTTTCTCTGTGCACAGAGACCACCCCCTACAGAGATACAGCACCAGACAAAGGAAGCAAGCCAAAGTCCCCAGAAGTATGGACCCTGCAAGGGTCCTCCAAACCAAACCCACCGTGAGTGCTTGAACACAGAACCCCCTGCCTCCCCTCCCCCAGCCCAGCCCCCGCCCCACTCACCTCCAGGAAGAAGCGGGGGCTCTCTGGCTGTGTGGTCAGCGCGCCGATGGCAAACACAGAAGGGAAGGCGCAAACAAGGACAAACACCCTCCAGCTGTGGAACTGGTAAGCGGACCCCATCTGAAAGCTCCACCCTGGCAGGGACAAGTCAGCATCAGCAAAGAGGCCCGAGGCTGGGGGGGGATCCCACCACCAGGCACCTGGGCGAAGAGGGAGACACTGGGGCACGTTCCCTGGGGGCTGCTCACCGTAGTGGGGGATGATGGCCCAGGCCATGGCAGCGGCATACACTCCACCAATCATCCAAAACATGCAGAGCCAGCTCAAATGCTCCCCACGTTTCTCCTGGGCCAGAAACTCCGAGAAATAGGAGAAGACAATGGGGATGGACCCTCCAATCCTGGAGGGCATCGCAAGAACTGAGCATTAGAAAATGGCCCGTTCCTGATCCCTTGCCCCAGCGCTCTGCATCCCTGAGTGCCTTTCATCTGCCACACTTTGGTAAGGAGATTTCTCCCACAGTGCCCTGCACACTCCCTCCCCAGCAGCCAGCGAGCACCCATCCTGGGGACCCTGAGAGACAGGCAGGGAGGCCTCAGGGGCAGAGGAGGCACAAACGTTGAATCTTGAAGATGACTGCAGAGTTGCATGAGAGGGAAGATAATTATGGACAAGAGGGGAAATGCCCAGAGGAGAAAGATGGGAAAAGAGTCTGAGGGCAGGTCTGTGGGGAGCAGGCCAAGGACAAGAGCTTGCGGCCCGGGCAATGAACGCATGCTGGTACCTCAGGGAGTGTGGGAGTGTGATGGGTCAAGGCTGCCGCTGTGGGTGTTAGCAAGGCCTTTTGTCAAATGCAGGAAATATGTCAATGGGAAACTCAAGAGTTTGGAGGCACCCAGGGCTAAGGCTGAGACCCACCAGGCCTCTTCATGGAGCCAGTCTCAGAATGGAACTAGAGGGTGGGTGGCAGACTGAGGAGTAGACCAGACAAGGAATGGTGTTCTGGACAGGCGGTAGATGGGTCCTGGACAGGGGGAAGCTGGCCTGAAGTTGGTAGGAGAAAGGAATTCATTCACGCATACAGATTGGAGGGACATCTGGTATGCCGGCACTGTGTTGGGCTCTAGAAATACAACAGCGACCATGGACGGTCCTCCTTCAGGACTCCTCCGGGGGCTTAGGAAGTGGCCACTCACCCAACCCCGGAAAGGAGGCGGCAGAAGAGGAAAGTGCCATAACCCTGGACGAAAGATGAGAAAAAGGCGAAGACGCTGTTGACCGAGAGCGAGATGAGCAGGCACTGCCTCCGGCCCAGCCGATCAGCCAGACCTCCCCAGAGGAAGGCTCCCACCATCATGCCCAGGTAGACTATAAGGCCTGAAGGAGGGAAACAGAGGCAGCAGGGGTATGAGAGGACATGCTTCCTTTCTCGCACTTTGTGAGCATTAAGTGAGCTAGAGCTGCAGCAGAATGGATCGAGGAGCTGGAGGACTTTTAGAATAGCTAAGTCTACCCAGAGATGAGAGCAAGTAAGAGAAGGTGAAATATAAGCGAAGACGGAAGGCCATCCCTGCAGGCCAGGGATTCAAAGGCAGGAAGGCAGACATGGGAGACCCCAAGAATTCTTTCTTTCTCTCCCCCCCACCCCTGCTCTCTCTTGCTTGCTCTCAGCTCTTGCTCTCTGTCTCTGTCTCTCTGTCCCTCTCTCTCCCCATCTCTCTTTCTCTCTCTCACACACAAAGCATCCCCATCTCTGGCTTGCCTAGAAGGAGCAATGGATTGTCCCAGGCTCCCAACCCCTCCTAGGGCCACCTCTCCCCTCCCAGCCTTGATGCCCTCAAAGCAGCAGGAGGGGTCTCTCATGTACCTGGGAAAGCAGCTCCATTCCTTCGGTCCCCCCCACGAAATCCCCCACACAGAACCTGCCCTTTCCTCCTCCTAGCTCCAGGGCTTCTGGACCTAAAACGCTCCTGTTTCTTACTTCCTTCCTATATTCGGAGTTGGAACTGATCTTAAAAATCATCTACTCCAAACTCTGCATTTTAGCCGTGCTTCAGCCAAGCCCCAAGGAGTGGAGATCTGCCCAAGGTCTCACGGCAACTTGGGAGCAGGGCAAGAATGAGAGATCCTTTGTGGGTGAGTCTAGGGAGTTTTCTCCCTCAGGGTTCACATCAGGAAGGGCCATTAGAGACCACTCACTGGCCCTTGAACACTCCCAAGGCTGGCCAAGAGCAAGTGTGGTCCATCTTCTCTGGCTGAAGACAGGCCTAGGATTGTTCCCCTATCCTAATCAGCCTAAACTGACTTCCCATCTAAACTAGGAAGTTTAGACACCGATTTCTTGTTTCCCAGATCAGGGAAAGGGTCAAGTTGGCAAAAGGGAAATGTCC
Source organism: Martes martes (assembly GCF_963455335.1). NCBI lineage: Eukaryota > Metazoa > Chordata > Mammalia > Carnivora > Mustelidae > Martes > Martes martes. The sequence continues at coordinate 87,451,067 of NC_137891.1, read as the reverse complement.
AAAGAAACATGGCCTACTCCTGGAGAACCAAGCAGACCACCACAGCACAAACGCCCCAGCCCAGCACAAACGACCTCACTGTGACCCAGTCTCAAGAGGAGGGTGTGTGAGGGGAGAGTGTGCAGAGGAACTCCAAGCCCTCTGGGGACATCTTGGGACCAGGGTCCTAGAAGCCCAGTGGTAAGGACAGGGGTTCTCACGACCAGAGGTGTTTCTAGAGTTTGGGGCAGGACAGGGCTGGAGTGCCTCCCCAGTGTGTCTTACCTAGCATGCCTTTGTTGGAGTCTGACAGGCACATGTCTTTTTCAGCGCTGGGCAACACAAAGCCCACCACAAAGACTTCGACGCCATCAGCCATCAGCGCCAGGCCAAGCACGAAATAGAGTGTCCACTGGAAGCGGCCATGGCCACACTCCCGGAGGATGGCTTCGTACTGCTGAGCTAGTTCTTCCCGTTCTTTCCGCCATTGCGCCTCCCCCCGGCCGCCAGGGGGGCCCTCCCCGTCACCCAAGCCCCCCCGCCCTCCAGCCAGGGGAGCCCCATCTGCCATCCGCTCGCCTTTGCCCCCAGACTCTGCCCGGGGGATGCCCTGATATTCCCCCTCATAGATCTCATCATCCTCATCGTGGCCCTCAGTGGCATCACTGGATGCGCCACCTTCCTCCTCGTCCTGGGCCCCTTCCCCACGGTAATAGCCATCAGCAGGGGCAGGGAAGTCATCGTCATCGTCCTCCTCCTCAAAGCGGGAGTAGGATCTACGGGAATATTCATCCTGGACTCTGTCCAGGCCCTTCACCACCTTCTTGGCCGCGTGCTTCTTGACTTCCTTGGCAATGTCTTTGGCCCCACGGATGAAAGCTGCCCGGTCTCTGAAGCCTTCTTCCATGATGTCTTTGGGAATGCTTCACTATACCTCCTCCACTCCCTGCTCCTTATTCAGATTTTGTTCAAGGATTTGTGAAGTCAGAAAGCCTCCTTCCTCCAGGTACTTAGATGAAGTGTGTTCAAATATCTCTAGCCAAGGAATGAAAAAATAGGAAAGTCTAGGAGGGGAAAAGAGGGTGAGGAGTGCTGGCCAATTCAGTTGGATACATAGGGAAGGGAGATGGGGAGCAGGGGAATAGGAAAGCAGGGGGGAGCCAGGTTGTGGGGGCTAAGACGAAGAGCCAGGATAACTCAGGAAAGTCCGCCTACTTTTCTTCTAGAAGCTTCGGAAGATCTAGAAAATATAAAAGGGGGGACAAAAGGAGGTTGTGAAGCCTAAGATGGTAAAGAAGGCCAAGATCGAGCTCCAGTCAACTCAGAGCCCCTCTGGGGCCACGTATTACAGATGGTCTCCTTGCTTCAAGCCCAAGCTCAGTAAAAAGGGGTGATTTCCTGGACCAACTGTGGACCATTCAGTCCTGACTTTGACCTTGGAGATCAGCCCTATGAGATTTCTCTAGAGTCAGGGTCACCTAGAGCCCTCCTCCTGATCCCCTGTCCCACATAAAGATCAGATTCCTTGCTTTACCACCGACCTGCAAAGAACAAAACAGGAAATATGGGAAACCAGAATTCTCTATTCTAGTCCGCTCTGGCTTTCTTACTTGGCGCAGAGCTTGGAAAGAATGTGTATAGGGACCAAGTCCTCCCAAATGTTGACTTCAGTCACCTGAAGTGAGGCTTCTGCGCTCCTCCCCTCAAGTTCCATGTTTGTAGGCCTCACAAGGAGGGATCTTCTCAGCGGGTAAAAGATGGGTTCCAGAGCTGGAGAGACTTAGGTTTGACTTTTTGCTTCAGCACTTACTAGTTAAGTGACCTCAAGCATGACTCTGAACACCCAAGCCTCAGTTTCCTCTTCCTTAAGAAGGGGAAAGGAAGGATTAAATGACACAATATGTATAAGTTCCTTACGATAGTACCCAGCACATCAAAGTGATGAATAAATACTAGTCATTACTCCTTGCAATGATGATAATACGGTGAGATCCTCTCCACTCCCTCACGAGACCCCAGGACAAAAGCCACCTCTGAATGTTCATGGAGAAAGCTGGTTGGGGCAAAGCACACGATGGTTATATGACCTAAGTTGAAATCCCAGCTCTGCCATTTACTTTACTGAGTACTTTTGGGAAAATTATTTAATTTCCTTCAACCTCAGTGTCCTTGTATTTAAACTGGAGATAATTTTATTTTTCTGAGTCCACAAGAGAATTCAACCTCATAGTAGATATTCTATAAATATTAGTTTCCCTCCTTCCTACTAGATTGAAAAAAAAAATGTGAAGGAAGCAGGAAGCAGCAAGGGAAGAACTGGAGGTTGTACTTGGAGGTTGTTGTCTAGTATCCTCCCAAAATAGAGTCCAAAGACCCCTCTGTGTTCAAATTAATTCCAGCAGATGGACCCACACTGTCTCTCTCCAGACAAACTAGGGAAGACTCAAAAAAGGGGAGACCTGGAACCTGAGGTCATGGAGAAGAGGCAAAGTCTGGCTGCTGCCACTTTCCCTCAGGACATCATCCATGGGCCCCTTCCCTGGTGTGGGCAGGAATAGAAATGGCTGATCAGATCCATACTTTTCCAGCATGGGGGTCTAATGTCCATAGCTATGACTCTTTTCTCCAGGGCCACCCTTCCTAATCCCCCTTAATCCTTTCTGCTCCTCCTCCAGGAGTCAAGGAAAAAGGAGTCCACAAATACCGCACTGCGTAGGAGGCCAGGAGAGAATGAAGGGGGCCTTGGGCCTCCCCCCAAAAAAGACATCCTCCAGAGGGAAGCACAGGAGAAACCCCTTTCCTTCACAGAAAAAGAGGAAGCAGGATGAGATTCTGATCAGAGAACATTCCCCTAAAAATATCCTGCCTCCTGCTCCCACCCATCTAGGGCCTTCCTTAAATGTCACACACGCATACAGAAGCCCGGGTAGAAGGGGGTAAGTCACGCTACGTGGCTCAGAGAGAAGCACTGACAAGCAGGGCCTTAGCCCCTTAGGACTGATGAGAGCAGTGGACCACAATGACCAAAACCAATGACCCCTAGGTCACCTTCTTTTCTTTGTGATTCAAGGCCCCAACCATCCCCCATGCAAGAGGGAAATGTGGAGTCCCCTCACTGCATGTCCATTTGCTTTCTTCTCCTTTCATTCCTATCTAGGATCTCCCCCAACCCTCAAACCCTGAAGGAGACAGATGGACCCACCAGGAGCCACATCCTGTGTTTGTCAACACTAGTTACCCCTGAGAAGGTACATGGAGAATAGGTAGATAAGGCTCCCAGAGCCACAGCTGGATATGATGGTTCAACAGCCAGCTCCCCCAGGGCCAATGAGCCCAGGAGGTCAGAAGGGAGGGAAAGAAGACAAATTCTTCGAGTTGGTGAGGAAGTGGTGCTATTTTTAGCCCCCAAAGCAGCACAGGGTGGCTAAGCCTGTGAGAGAGAGACAGGACTTGAAGAGGTGGAGGTTATAGGAGACAAGATTCAGGGTTACACGGCCCTTTAAGGTTGGCTGGCTCCACCTGACCGGAAAAAATGGGCCCAGGAAATTTTCTGCAGAACGGGGGAGGGGGGCTCCCGAGCAAAGGCTTCCCTTCTGGACGATAAGGAGAGGGTCCAGAAGCTCCCACCCCCAATCAAAATCCCTGACTTTGGGAGTCACCCGCATTCCCCAACCCTCCCTAGCCCAGGTGACAAGGTCATTAAGAAGCAGTCAATTAAAACATCCACCGACCGGGGAGGTGGGGGGTAAGACCGGAGCGAGGGGGTGGTGGGGGGAGAGGGCTGGAGCTCCCCTTCTTGTTACAGCTGGGTGACTGAGCCTCAGCTCCCACCCAAGATGCCCAAGGCTGCACCTCCCCTCCTTACATCCTATCCCAGGCTTAGGAAGATGGAGCATTCACAGTTCGGAAGGGGAAAAATATGAAGGTGTCCGCTGAGAAGGCACAGCGGAGGAATACCGAGAGGCTGGGCGGCAGGGAGAGACCTCCACAAGCACAGGCATAGAGACCGCCTCTACCGGCATTTGCAGCAATAGCCAACCCCCCAGCACCCCCCGCCCCATCTCGCCTCTGCTCTGGCGTAAGAGAGGAGCCCCTAGAATTGACTGAACCTATTCTCTGAGTGCCTCCCACCCCCACCACCACCCTTAGTCCTGCCTCTGGGCAAGTGCCCATCATCGCTCAACACCCCTTCCCCCCAACCCGGGAGCAACGACCCAAAGCCCCCTCCAATGCGCGCTTCAACCCCGGTGGTTTACCATCTTTCTAACCAGCATCTCCATTCTTCCTTTCCCTTCCCTCCCTCCTTCACCTGCCCTTCCTCCTCTGCCCCCACCTCCCCAACTCCAGGCAAGCCGACTGAGGCAGTATCCATTCTCTGGCCCCAGCCAAGGTCACTTATCATTGCGGGGGGGGCGGGGGGGTGCGGCGGAGGGTGTGCAAGGTGAGGAGGGCATTGGACTTTGAAGGAACGCTAGCCCACCTAACAAACCCCCAACCCGTCCATATCTGAGAGGTAGTAGCGACTTGGCTAAGGTCGAGAAAAACACCCCTACTCCATATATGTATTCTGATCCTCACAGCAACTGAAATAAATATCCATTCAGACCACCACCAGTCCCCTCACCCCTAAAGTGGGGACGGTCAACCCCCCTCCCCACCCCACCCCCCACCCCGCAGCAAAGCATCGGAGGATAAAATGGCTGCAAGGCAAAGCAAGGATGCTTCTGCCCCGGGTGGGGTGGAGGTAAGAGACTGAGAGACGGGTCTCACCTGGCCTGGGCGCCCCGGGTAAGGGGAGTCCCGGTGCGGGCGGGGGTCCCGGGCGCGGGGCTGGCGGCAGCGTCGACTGCTGCTCCGGGTACCAGGGGAAGCGGCAATGCAGACCTGCCCCCCCCCCATACACGCTCCGGCCCCGCCTCCGCCCGCCTCCTCCCTCCCCCCCCACCCCCCAGCGCCACTGAGCACCGGGAGAGACCATTGTTGGGGGGGTGGGGAGCGGCAGAAGAAAAGAGGAGGGGATGGCCTCAGGGCATCGGGGAGCAACGATGGAGGGGCTAAGGGGGTTGTCACAGACACAGCTGGAGAGGACACACAGCACTTCCCCAGCCCGCTCCTAATAAAAGATGAAAGGAACTGAGGAAGGAATAGTGTTGTTAGGAAGACAAGTGGGCAGACAGAAAGGGAGGTGGGGAACAAGGCAGCCCCTTTCCCGGCGCCCTATTCCTAGTATGACAGGACTCAGGAATTTCAGGGCTTCTCTCTGCCTCCAAAACACCTCCCTTCTTCCCCTTCTCCACTAATCCCAGCCATACCCTTTTCCCTCGACCCTCTCCCCAGTACGGAGTGCTCAAAATCCAAGTTTACCTGGCCATTTTAGAGAAAGCAAGAATAGCAAGGTTTTTGATCCTGAACTGCCAGAAGTGAGACTCCTGGATAGATCCCTGCCATCTCTTCCCAGAAACAGAAGCAGCCCTCATTATTTATTTCCAGTGCAGACCTCCCCGTTCTTCCCCTTCAGTTGGTGGCAGCAGAGGTGAGTAGGGGAAGAAGCTGAGGGCGATTTACAGGCCTAACCAACTGGGCATTAACCCTTCTATTCATTTGCTCCAATGACTTAAGAAGAGACTCCTTTGACGCCCCATCCCATGCATTTTACCACACGTGTACACACACACACACACACACACACACACACACACTTCTGCTTTGGGGGCAGGAGATCAAAGACATACTCCTTAGTGACCAACCCTGCTCCAGAAGTGAGGGGAGCCCTGTGGTTTGGGGATATACATACTGAATGCCTATTCTAAGAGGTGAGGGCTTAGGATATTCTGGACAGAGCACTGACCAGAGGCTCCCACCTGAGTTCTCACTTCGGTAAGCTGTGGGCTCTTGCTCAGGTTCTCTGCTTTTGGGAACCTCAGTTTCCTCATCTGGAAAATGGTGCGCTTGGCACCCTTTCCAATCTAGCATTGTGTGATTCTACTTTACCAAACAAACATGGTGGTTTCAGAAGGTGGGAATATGGTGGATGGAGAGGCCTAGCCCGCCGAGAGAGAGAGAGCACTAGGAGGGATTTGCAGTGTTGAATGTACCACTAACAGGAATGTCCATCTAAAAACAAGAAACCAGTTCAAAAGTCAGAGTGTTTATTTCGGATCAAGGAATTACAATCCAGGGTACATAGATTTTGGTTGAAACCCAAACAGCGTCCCAGTTACAGGAGGTGGACTCCAGGTTTTTAGTGGGGGGAAAAGGAAGATTAGATAAGTTGCTTTTATTTTTTTTTTAAAGAGCTTATTTATTTATTTGTCAGAAAGAGAGAGAGAGAGAGCACAAGCAGGGGGAAGGACAGGCAGAGGGAGAAGCAGGTTCCCCACTGAGCGGGGTCCCCAATGCGGGACTTGATCCCAGGATCCCAGAACCCCAGGATCATGACCTGAGCTGGAGGCAGACGCTTAACTGGCTGAGCCACCCAGGCGCCCTGGACCTCAGAACTACATCTTGGAAGTACTTGACTGTGCCAGTGAAGTTTACAATCAACTGAAATACGAAGCATAATATAGCAGTATTAATTTACCATGAGAAATTTTACTGTTGCTCAGACTCATATCCAGCAATTCTCTTCTTTAAACCAAATCAGAATCAGAATGTCAACATATAAATGCACAATAACATAATTGAACAGGAATATTTTTATCTTTAATGGCATCTGGCCATCCCCAGTAAGGAGTCGTGCCAATGGGTTCAGAAAACTCTTCTTGGCTACAATTCTCCACCCCCATCTCTGTTCTATGGGCAGCCTTGCCAATACTCCTGGACTACTCTAATTCTGTTGGCTAAAGCACTCTTTCCAGGATGGTATTTAGAAAGGCTGTGCCCGCCTGGGCCTCAGGGACTCTCCCTTTACTAGGTTTCCATCGCTGACCTCTCTTCAGCTTGATACATTCTTTATTTAAATATGTTAATATTTTCAATTAGGTTACAGCCAAATCTTGCTGGCAGGGAGCTTGTTCTTCTCTTTAAGGTGACTTTGCATACTCTCCACTTATCCATTACTTGCTAAAATAGAAATCTTATAGTCATACAGAGAAAGGTTGTATATATTTTCCAGTTCTCAGGAAAGATTTGATTATTTTTCCCAGGAACTACAGACCCATGCACCCCAAAAGCTACTCCTTCACTGTCTCTCCTTTGCTGGGTCCATTAACACAAGAGTTCCTAAGGGATAGGTCCTGGCCCCTTTTCCCCTTCCATTCCCCCTTCCCCATTCTCACTTGTCAGTCAGATAGTCTCATGACTTTAGTGACATCTATATGCTGATGTTCCCACATTTATCTCCCCAGTGCAGACATTTCCACCAAGCCCAAATTCAAAATCTCCACCTGTAAACTCAATATCACTGCATGGATATCTCATTAGCATCTCAAACGTATTATCTGTAAACGAATTTCAAATTGAGGTCTTTCTCAACTCTTCACCAAGGTGCTCAGGCCAGAAACCTTGGAGTTATCCTTGTTTCCTTTCTTTATCAAGTCTTGTCAGCTCCACTTCAAAATATATTCTGAAACCTGTCCCTTCCCTGCTGCCCCCTAGTCTAACCCACCACCATCTCTGTCCTTTGCCACAGCAGCCTCTTAACTGATTTTCCCACTTCCAGTCTTGCTCTGCTAAAACCCATTACTCTCAGTGGTCAGGGTGATTCTCTAAAATCAAATCTGATCCAACAGATACTCTCCCAAGAGAAATGAGAGCCTATGTCCCGCAAAAAAAGACAGGCAGGGGAGTTTTCCTAGTGGCCTCGTTCATCATATTCAAAAACTTCAAATGTCTATCAGCCAAAGAATGGTTAAACTTAGATAAACAAACTGGTATATTCATATAGGGAATACTACATGACAAATATTTAAGAGACTAAAGTACTATAGGCAACAGGATAAAAAGATCTCACAAACAAAAGATTGAGCAAAAGAAGCTGGACCAAAAGGAGTACATACTGTATGTTTCCATTTATACAATGTTCAAGGAAAAGCAAATTAATAGTAGAGGCTACCACCAGGAAGGGGAAACTGACCGTGGAGGGGCACAAGGGAGCCCTCTGGGGGCTGGAAATGTACTAACATCTTAATCTAAACAGTGGTTAAAGGGGTACTTACATATGTAAAAATTGACTTAAAACCAATGTGTTTTTCTGAATATGTTAACCTGCAATTTTTAGAGAAAGTTTTTTTTTAATTTTTTTTTAATTTTTAAATTTTTTAATTTTTAAAAAAGATTTTATTTATTTATTTGACAGAGATCACAAGTAGGCAGAGAGGCAGGCAGAGAGAGAGGGAGAAGCAGGCTCCCTGCTGAGCAGAGAACCCAATGTGGGGCTTGATCCCAGAACCCTGGGATCATGACCTGAGCCAAAGGCAGAGGCTTTAACCCACTGAGCCACCCAGGTGCCCCGAGAAAATTTTAATGAGATTTTACCACTCCCCTTTCTTTAAATCCTCCAATGGCTTCCCACTGTACTAAGAATTAAATCCAGACTCCTAATCATGGCCTCAAAGGCATTGTAGGATCTGGCCCCCAGCTGCCTCTCCAACCCTCTTCCTCATAGCTCTGCTTCAGCCTCACTGATCTCCCTGCTGTGTCACCAACATGCCCAGTGCAGACACAGCAGAGGACCCTGGCACTTGGGGGTCCTGCCACTAAAACTCCCTTCTCCCAGATCTTTGCCGCGTCATTCAGGTCTCCACTCAAAAGTAATCTCTTCGGATGGCCCTCTCAACTCCACAGTCACTATCCTATCACCTTGCCTTATTGTTTTTTCTTACAAGTTATCTCTCTCTAAAATTATATCTTTATTTATTTACTTTTTAAATGTTTGTCTTCTCCTACTTAGATTGTTGGTTCTAAGGAAGCAAGGACCTCATCTGGCATATTTACTGGCTGGCTATACCCCAGTATCCATCAAGTAAACATGTAATGAAAGAACATTCCAAATAAATTAAAGACTGTTACCTTTAGTGCCAGTGATAAGTGTTGAACTAATAGATAAAGAATTTGTTTGATGGCTCAGGTCATGATCCCAGTCCCACATTGGGCTCCTTGCTCGGCAGGGAGCCTGCTTCTCTCTCTGCTTCTCCCCACCACTCTGCCTGCTTGTGCTCTCACTCTGATAAATAAATAAATAAATAAATAAATAAATAAATAAATAAATAAATAAAACCTTTTAAAAAATAATCTGAAGGAGTATAAGTTAATTGCCTACGGAGGGTTGCCCCATTTTTAGTCTCTTTTCCACAACGGCTTGTATTAGGTGGGGGAAATAAGACTATGGCCCAGGAGGTGGTGAGTGGTGGGTCTGTGGTAATGATGGTTAACCTTGTTAGAGCCTGACATGGGCAATTTTCTGACCACTTAACATTGATGAACTCACCCCACCTCCCCATTAACCCTATGAGATAATCACCATTTACAGGTGATGAGATTGAGGCCCTGAATGGCTAAGCAACTTAACCTTAATCACACAACTCAGAAGTGGCAAAACGAGGATCAGAACCCAGGCAATAATGACTCAGCACCGTAATGCTTTCAAAATGCACCCACTTAAAGCATACAGTTCAATGGGTTTTAACAAAAGTCTGCACCCATGTAAGCACCCCCTTGATCAAGATAAAGAACTTTTCCTTTATCCCCCCAAAATACCCTCTGCAGTCCATATCCCCATCCCTGGCAACCAATGATCCCCTTTTGGTGACCATACATTAGATCTGTCTTTTCTAGAGTCTCATAGAAGTAGATTCATATAGTATCTAGGTGTCTGGCTTCGTTGTTCTAGGTCTTAGAGCTTTCCAGGGTTTTTAACCACTGCCTTATATAAAGCTTCCTTGTATAGTTTCTTTGCCCACTTACCCATCAAATTGGCTCCTTCACATTAGCAATCCCCCTGCATTCCATCAGCCTTCTCCCCACCACACTCTAAGCACCTGAGATTGTCAGGATGGGGAGAGTAGAGGGACAAAACAGGGTCAATGACAGCACCTCTAAGATACCAGAAAGTTCCAGGACAGATGCTAAAAGCACAAAAAGAGCTCCCATCCTTTAGGAGTTTATAAACCGGTTAAAAGGGAATGTCTTATAAGAAGAGTGATAAGTGGGTGCCTGGGTGGCTCAGTCGGTTAAGCATCTGCCCTCGACTCAGGTCAGGATCCCAGGGTCTTGGGATGGAGCCCCGCATCGGGCTCCCTGCTTCGCGGGGAGCCTGCTTCTCCCTCTCCCTCTCCCTCTGCCTCTGCCACTCTCTCTCTCTCTCTCTCATGAATAAATAAATAATCTTAAAAAAAAAACTGATAAGTACCAAAGGAAAAGATTCATTCATTCAGCAAGTAGTCAATAAACGTAATATAATATGACTACGAATGTGGCTCTAGGGCTGTGGCAGATCTTGGTTCAATTACTGCATTTCTCACTTCTTAGCATGTGACTATAGTCAAGTACTTAATACCAGTTAGTTCCCTGATCTTCAAATGGGGGTAATTAACAAAACCTACCTCAGGGAATTGTTATGAGGATTAACGGAGATAATGCAGATAAAACACTTAGGACAGTACCTGACACATTAGTAAGAGTTCAGTAAATATTAGCTGTTACTATTTTTATGATTATTATTGTATAGGCCAGGTACCTTTCAATATTCTCGGGAGACAGATTAATAGAATGAGATTCCTTAAGGGTTCAGTATCATACAGGGATACTTAGATTGGGATCCATGAATCTTATGGAATTTTTGCTTCAGGGTGTTGGATATATATGCAAATATGTATTTTTCTTGGGTAGGGTCCGTAGTTTTTGTTATATTCTCAAAGGACTGTCTGTGGCCCACAAAATATTAAGGACCCATGGTCTAGAGCAGGCATGCATACTCAACTGACCCCAAGGGGTCAAAAACTGGTTTGGGCAGCAGGAATCTTAGATATAACAATGGTTTGTGTTCCCCCCAAAAAGGGCCCTAGTACATAAACAGATACACAGCTTATCTGTGATATTAAAATTTCATGCAGGGGTGGCTCAGTGGGTTGAGCCGCTGCCTTCCGCTCAGGTCATGATCTCAGGGTCCTGGGATCAAGTCCCGCATCGGGCTCTCTGCTCGGCAGGGAGCCTGCTTCCTTCTCTCTCTCTCTGCCTGCCTCTCTGCCTACTTGTGATCTCTCTCTGTCAAATAAATAAATAAAATCTTTTAAAAAATGAATTTAAAAAAATTCATGCAGGGGGGTAGAGACCAATTTGAAAACAATGTCTCCTGGTGGGAGTGGTGGGAGTGGTGGGGTGGCAATAATAAAAAAAATTGTTGAAAAACCCTGGTTTGGTGAGTAACAAACAGATGTGTGGAGTGAAGTAAGGAAATGTAGGAACAACACTGGTTCTGCACAGAGAACCGCTGAGCACTGGTGTCTGTAATGGTGGGGGGGTGGGTAGTTAAACTCAATGACTGGAGGAGGCACTCCAAAATTAGCACTGACTGAATGAAAGCGCAGAGATTCTGAGAGTGAGTGCCTGAGGAAACAGAGGTTCTGAAGAGGGAAGCAGGGAATTCAGCAAAGGCACGAATTCACTCTGTGACGGTGGTGAATTCATCCACATGCCATCTATCTATCAGGTAACAGCTGAAAATGCCACACAGGAGCTTATATGAAAAAAACAAACTGGTAATCATCAGCACGAGGGTAACCGTCATTGACGTCCTCGTGGATGATCAGTTAGAAGTCGGTTCATTTGACAGATGCTGTGGAGGCAGAAAGGACACAGAGGCTGAGACAAAGCCTCCCACCACCTGGGGCTGCTGGAGCGCCAGCCTGCGGAGCCTGGGGCCAGGAGCCAGCTGCTAGCTGTGCCGGGTTCCCAGCGCAGCCAGGACCTCAGCTTCTGGCCACAGCAAAGCAATTGTGTAGCAGAGCTCTGTTTGAAATGAAGAGGTCAATTTATCCCACTGGGATTTAGAAGCCTGGCATCCTTAGTCATCCACAGTGTAAAATAATCATGCTGGATCTTCCCCAAGCTTTTGACAGCTGTCCACTAGATGACCCCACTTGCCTATGTCCATTCACCTCAAAGTCAACATACCTGAAACTGAACTTACATTTCCATCTCGCTCCCCAAAATTCTTCCTACTGCATACCCTCATCCTGATTCCGCTCTCCCTATCATTTCACGATACCCATTCTAACACCTCATCCTGCTACTTTGCCTTTTATAATACCTCCCCGGTGTATCCCTTCCTCTGCATCCCACCCAGCTCCTTTCACAGCCCTCGTTTAGGACATTGTCTCTCACCCGAATTATTGCCAAATGCCCAGCTTGGCACCTTGCCCCCAGTCATCTCCCTCAAACTACCTCGTTTCTAAAATGCAAATCTGTCCCTCCCTTGCTTAAATCCCCACTGCGTCTTCCACTCATGGAGAGCAACTTCCTGCAACCTGTGTGCGTGACAGGGGTGCTCACATGGGAATTCCCTCAGCATGTTGGGCTGCTAAACAGAGCCTGGACGGCAAGAATCCCTGAGCCAATAATAGCTTCTGGCCCGAAGCTGCCTTCTCTGTCAGTGCGCTGTTTCAAATGGTTCTCTGCCATGTGAGAAAGGACAGAGAAGCACCGATCCGTGGGAGCCCCCCCCGCTAGTTCCAACACTGAATCCAGTGCGTTTTCTGTTGTGCCATTCAGCAATCTCTGCTTCCACTCAGGAATATTCCATCCATCTGGAATGAGCTTTCCTTTCTTCACCTGGGAAACTTCTGCCCTTCCTTTAAGATTACATGCAAATGTATCACTTTTTTCCCAGGAATTTTCTTGGACTTTCATGCTCAGTTAGATACCCTTTCTCATGCTCTCAAAATATTTTGTTTCATAACAATCTCATATGTGTCAGCCTACTCCCTTGGTAAAGAGCAGAACAGAACTGCCTTGCTTGTCTGTGCATTACTCAGCAGCCACCAGTGGAGGTCACGCAGCCATCAGGTCACGAGAACGAGAACCGTGCAAGAGAACGAGGGCCAAGCTCACCTTTTTCTACCTAGACTTCAGGAAAGTTCATGACCACGTAAAGCAGAAAAAGAGCTTTAGGAAGGGTGTGATATCAGGGGATTAAATGCAGCAAAGAACAGAAAGAAGGCCTTTGGATTTGGTTTCATTACTGAAAGTCTTTGAACAGATTTAAATGGGATGGAAGTCAGGTCTGGAAGGACTGAGGAGAAAAAAATAGGGATAAACCCAAATCCCTTATTCATGATGTCTAAAGGTAGACAACATAAGAAAGTGAAGGTTTATTGAGTTCCTACAGTCCCAATTTCAACGGTTTTGCAATTATGTAAGACACTTATTTATACGGTGTCAAAGGAAACCGAGTTTAACACGGTATGCTCAAAGAAATCTGGCTTCCTTCCATATCATTCCCCCCCCCACACCCCCGCTGTGGGATGTTTCCATTCATTTTTATCTGTTTTTAAAATACAAATGGGGGCACCTGGGTGGCTCAGTTGGTTAAGCGCCTGCCTTCAGCTCGGGTTGCAGTCCCAGGGTCCTGGGATCCAGCCCCACATCTGGCTCCTTGCTCAGCGGGGATCCTGCTTCTCCCTTTCCCTCTGCTGCTCCCCCTGCTTGTGTTCTCTCTCTCACTCACTTTCTCTCTCAAATAAATAAATAAAGTCTTTTAAAAAATAAAGTATAAATAAATGTATAGATCACATACCTCTTAGATGAGGTGGCATACTACACTTTCTGTTCTGGTACTTTCTTCACCTGATGTATGCTAGAGAGCTTTCCAAAACACCACGTAGCCTTTCCTCACTCCTCTCTGCTGCTGCTACAGATTTACCAGTTTATTCAACCAGTTCCTTATTACCGATGGATAGAAAAATTGCTTCCAGCCTAATGTCATTACCTACAGTGCTGGGATGGGTGGCTTTGCGCACGTTACCTCGTATTTTTGCCAGCACTATCCCCAGGAACTTCACTTCTGTCCTCGCGTCATGGTCACAATAACCTGTGTCATGGCTACTGGGTCTCAGCTTATAAACTAAACGGAGCCTTTTAAAAATGTGATAAGCACCCTCACCCCTACCTTACCATTCATTCTTCTCCCAACATACTTCCTAGAGAAAAAAGAGAGAAAGTTACTCTGCCAAGGAAAATAGCACGAAGCATAAACAAGGAGTTTAGTTTTATTTTCTCTGTGCATCTGCAAAACACTTAGGACCAACGTAGAAAAAAAAATAAAACCTCCTGTTTAAAAAAAAAAAATTACACTTAAGAAAAAAAAAGGCCTGAGAGGGATTAATGCCTTAGCCCTAGGGAGCTACAGCAACTCTGACTGGTCCAAGGAATTGAGAAGATATTGGGAAGACAGAACAGGAGGCAAGACAATGAAAAATTACTGCGGAAGAGGGCCTCGAAGTGGGCCACGAGGGGGAACTGGAGGACGGGGGGTGGGCCGGGGTGGAGGGAGGGGCCCCCGCTGGTAGCCATAGGGTGGAGGTCGTGGAGGCCCAGTGTATCCATGAGGCGGCATCAGCGGAGGAGGTCCACGCATCCCATGTGGAGGCATAGGACCTGGGTGACCTGAACAAAGGAAAAAAGTCAGTCAAGGCAAGAAATAGGAAGTGTTGATGTGGGGTGACCGCACAGAGAACACTGACAGGGAGACCATGAGCAGAAATGCAAATAAAAGAAAGGGCAGGGGACAGGGCTGTGACAAGGGAGTTGCAGGACTCTGATACTTGAGGATGAGGGAGGTGGCTAGAGCCTACTCACCCATGGGAGATCCGAACGGAGGCCCTCGAGGGGGCATGCCCATTGGAGGAGGTCCGGGATGAGGCATTCCAGGTGGTGGTCGAGGTGGTGGCTGCCCCCCAGAGCCTGGAGGCCCAGCATGCGGGTGTCCTAAGCCATGAGGGCCATGGTGGGCCAGCTGCATCTGAGACATCCCTGTGAGAACAAAACAGACACAAAAAAAAAGGAGACAAAAGGAATACAGAGAGCACAGAAGATGGAGAAAGGAAGAGAACAAAATTGAAAACAAAGTCACATCAGGACGTCCGGAAGAGAAGGCTGGTATGAAGTGCCTTTATCCTCAACTGCATTCCAAGGGTACAAATAAGTCAACTACCCCCAATCAACGGTCTCCCACTACACTTGTTCCTTCCATGATTTAGATGCTCTAACAGTGCTACAGAAGTCTGTAACAAGTGGAGTGATTATTCCACTGACAGGATTTGGGAAGGTAGCAGTGATACCGTCCAAGCAAAGATCTAATTCTAAAGAACGAATAAGAATTTTTCAAGTGGACAAGAGTGGACTAGAATAACCCAGGCAGGAAACATTAGCATGTATAATTCACAGGGGCGTCAAACAGCTAGTATGTTCAGGGAAAACCAGTAACTCAGGAATAAAGAGCAGCATGTAGTCAGGGGAGTAACTGGCAGGCACTGATCACGAAAAGCCTAGAATGCTATGGTGACAAGTGTGGGTTTTACTCTGTAGGTCAAAGGGAGCAACAGAAGAATCTTGAGCAAGGGTGTGTAAATGTCTGTGTTTTAGAAAAATAACTGTGCAAGTGGATCAAAGATAAGAGAAACTGGAGGCAAAACGTTAGAAAATTCCTATGATAAATTAGGTGTGTGGGACACCTGGGTGGCTCAGTTTGTTGGGCGGCTGCCTTCGGCTCCGGTCGTGGTCCTAGGGTCTTGGGATCGAGTCCCACATATGGCTCCTGGTTCAGCAGAGAGCTTGCTTCCCCCTCCCACTCTGCCTGCTGCTCTCCCTGCTTTGTACTCTCCCTCTCTGTTAAATGAATAAATAAAACCTTAAAAAAAAATTCTTTTAAAAATAAATAAATAAATAAATAAATAAAATAATAAATTAAGTGTGAAATAATGAGTATGAGGGGGCCTGAACGAGGGCACTGGCAGTGGGAGCCAATGCCAGAAATATTAGTAAGACTTGGTATCTATAGTGGGGTGATAGGAAGTAGTTAAAAATAGTTCCCAGATTTCTGAATTAAGCATCTGAAAACAAAGAATACTAGAGGAAGAATAGGTTTGAAGGGAAGGGTAGAACAGTGGAGCTGTCTGTCAGACAGTAGTTGACTTAAGGTCACGGACCAGGGATACGTATCTTGGAGGCATCAGTGTACAAGTAATGCCACTATGTGGAAAAGAGAACTAAATACGAAAACCTGGCTACATGGAGAGAGAGAAAAGCCTATTAAGGTGGCTAAGATTAAGGAATCAGACATAGATGAAGACTCCAGAAAAACCAAGGAACAAGATTTTCAAAAAAGATGACGTGCCCAGTTTCAGGTACACCAAAGGGCAAACCAGATAAGGAATGGAAGCGCCCTCTAGATCTGGCAATCAGGTTACTGCTTTGGGGTAGAAGTCAGAGGAGAGAAATGAGTAAAAGTTGAAGGGGAAAAAAAGCAAGTACAGTTATACTCTTTGAATAAATTTAGATAAGAAATGGAGACAGAGTGGTGGTTGTTAAAGTAAACAGAGAGCAGTATTTTGTATTTGTTTTTATAAACTAATGTCTGAAGAAAAGTAGAGCTCTGAAACTATCTATTACTATTACTGCTAAGCAACAAGTGCAGCACCATAAGCAGCAATAGAGCTCCTCCACCAGGCTCCTCCCTCCCTTCCCCAGCAAAGAACACCCACCTGGATGGGGCATCCCACCCGGTGGGAATGGATGAGGATGTGAGTGTCCATGTCCAGGATGTCCAGCCCCTGGGGTTCCTGCTGATGGTGGGCCATGCCCTCCAGCCCCAGGAGGCATAGGTGGTGGGGGCATGGCTGGGGGTATCCCAGGTGGAAGGGCTCCAGGAGGCGGCACTGGGGGTGGGAAGGACCCAGGAGGAGGCATGCCTACAGAGGAAATGGAAGAAGAGTTAATCAAAGTAAGGAGAGAATGTCTTCAGAGAGCCTGTTCAATGCAGCCTCTTCAGGCAGGATAAGCTCTTTCTTTTCCCTTCCTCCCAGCCCTCCAAAGTTAGAAGCAATACTAGACAACTCTGAACAACTTTCTTCCCCAGCACAACTGTCACCCCTCACTCCTTTTCTCATCACCTACTGACCCCACGTCCCCCTTTATCTGTTCCTTTTCCTTCCTCCTGCCCCACCTTCACCACACCCCAAACCCAAGACAAAAATATTCTGAATAAAAGCTTTACCTGGAGGAGGAAGCCCAGACCCCAATGATGATACCACAGGATTGGGGGCTGAGGGCGGAGGGGGTGCATCTGCAAACAGTTGATGAGGACGGTCAGCCTGGGAGAGTGGGTTCTGGGCTGCCAGAAGTCGTTCAGCTGCTGAGCCATGGCGCTCACCCTTGGAGTCCTTCTTGAAGGCATAGGACACAGTGATAGGGCGGTTACAGAGATACTGCCCATTCATGGCCTCAATAGCTGCATCCGAAGCATCAAAAGAGGCGAAATTAATAAAGGCATAACCTTTGGAGTTGCCTGTGTCAGGGTCCCGCATAATCTTCGGGGTTTGTAAGATAACCCCAAAGGCGCTGAAAGTATCATAAAGCAGCTTCTCATCAATCTCCGGGTCCAGATTGCCAATGAAAATGTTGGCCCCCACATCCAGGTTCTTGTTGTGAGCTGATGCCTTGTTCACCCGTATTGGTTTCCCATAGAGTTTGATCATGTTCATGATCTTAATGGCATAGTCAGCATCTTCTTCACTCAAGAATTCCACAAAGCCATACCCTGGGAAGTAGAAGGGTGGAGATTAACAACTTAAGTGAAGTGATTCAAAATGGGGTATAACTCATTCACCTCCCAAAGCACAAAGAACATGAAATAACAACCTCACTTCAACTGGGAATGGTCCCAGAAGCAAACTGTGAGCTACCCTTAAAGAGAAGAATCTGCAGGTGATTTATTCCAAAACAGATATGAAAACTGCTGGAACCCTCCAGGGGCAGTCTGTCTGGCACAGGTAAACATTCCTCTTGTCATGTACTCACCTTGGTGCTGACCTGTGACTCTATCCTTTGGCATGTGGGTGTTGACTACCGGCCCTGCCTGGAGAAACAGCTCCCACAGCAGCGGTTCGCTAACCTTCTCGTCCAGGCCTCCGACATAGACAGTGGCATCTAGAAGATAGGAGCAGATTAGGGGAGGGATGAGATAATGACAGGAAAAAAGAGGTGACAGGCGGGGGAACTGGGAGTGCACATGGGGTGTAAAAGAAAAAAAGAAAAAAAGAAAGATTAAGCCCTTACACCTCCCTCATTCTAGAACTAGAGAACCTTAAGTCCAACTGAAGGTTCTGCTGCAAATTCTCTGTGAATTGCTTTGTTTCTGGTTTTTGTTTGCTCGTTTGTTTTTGTTTTTATTTTTTTTTTGAAAGGGGAAGGCAGAGAGGATTGGATAGAGCATCACACCTACAGGCCTCAGTCTGCACCCGGCTCCCCGCCCCCAGCAGGCACGAGGGCCTGTCTCCCGCCCTCCGGAGGGATCCGATCTCCCAACCCCGGCGGAAACACTGCTGGCCCTAGTCGAGGCCTCCCAGCTCCCCTGGGCCCATTCCCGGCTGGCCCCCTCCAATCACCCTGGTTCCGCTCGGAGATCGGCCCGGCCGCCATGGCGAAAGAGCTCCAGCCGTCTCCAGGCAGCGATCCCACCCCCTGACCTTAGTCACTACTTCCACTTCCGGGGCGAAGGCGGACTTGAGGGCGGCAGGCGGGGTCGTAACGGAGGAGGAGCCGGAAGCGGCCGCGGCCATCTTAGGAACCGCGGGGACTATACGTTTTATGCGAGCGGCTGTTTCTGTCCTTGGTCTTGTTCAGAGTCGCCGCTGCGGGCGATCAGAGCGAGGAAGGCGGACTGGAAATGCCCAGACCCTCTTAAGGCAATGCTAGACGTTAAAGGACCACAGTTTCCCCAAAAATGTAAATTCGACAGCTAAAACAACAAAACTTTACTTTTTAAAATATTGTGTTGGCAAAAGATCCTTTCTGTTCCCCGGAGAAGGGTGTGCTGTGGAAACCTCCCCTCCCCCCATCCCAAGGATTCGGCTACCTTAGGGCATGGAGGCAGCCCTCCATTCTGGCCCGCAGTCTGTAGGAAGCGGCGGCCTCAACAGACCCTGGGCTTGAGGCGGTTCGTTTTTCCCCAGGGGAGAGGATTGCGGAGCTGGGTTCATGTCCAAGTTCACCTAGTCCTATTGCATGAGGGGTAAAGGAAATCTGAGACTCATGAAGTGTGATCAAAGCCGAGGGGTGGTTGATACTGGAGCCCAGAGGCCTCAGTTTCAACTGCCAGAACACCCCGGGCCCAGCAACCAAGGTCTCAGATGGTATGCTCTTTGCCGATCTTCTAAAAAGATGCATGTGGACTTTGCCTGACCTATTCCCGTATTTCCTTAAGAATAATGTGGTGGATCGCATCCTCTCCTGGTTTATACCCAGCAGTTTCTTACCTAGGATCTTTTTTTTTTTTTTAAGATTTTATTTATGTATTTGACAGAGATCACAAGTAGGCAGAGAGGCAGGCAGAGAGAGAGGAGGAAGCAGGCCTCCCGCTGAGCAGAGAGCCCGATGTGGGGCTCAATCCCAGGACCCTGGGATCATGACCTGAGCCGAAGAAGGCAGAGTCTTTAACCCACTGAGCCACCCAGGCGCCCCTTACCTAGGATCTTTTATTCAGACACAAGAGATAATGCCAGCAACATGTATAAATACTGTGCTTTAATGAACTCCTTAAATAGAAATATCACTACAAAATATACAGTTGTCAGAGACAGGGTGCCTCCCACGACATACCTATAGGAAAGAAAGGGAAGAAACAAATTGGGATTAAGCCCCAGGAGGAAGTGAGAATGAGTTCTGGAGGCCATCTTTTTAGAACTGACAAACAGCATCTCTCATCTCACATTTAACAGCTGGATATCCAAAGGGATAGAATTGCCTTGAGGAAAAAAAAAAAAAAAAAAAGCAAAGGTAATCGTATTGAGGATTGCTTTTGTTTCTTAATTCCTCAAATCCTAAGAAACATGTTGAGCAACAAAACAGGACAGGGCAAGAGTTGGGAGGTTAGCACCACCCATCTGCAATGGAAAGTTGATCAGTGAGCTTGTTGAGGGCTGGAGTGTCAAAAGCTGAGACAGCAAGACCAGATAATAAAAATTGGAGAATTAAAAAGAACCCTCCCTCACCCCAGACCACCCTCTGCCATGCCCATAAAAAAGACAGCAATTTCAACGGGATTGGTAGAGAATGGTATGTGAATCTCTTTTCTTGGAATGATCCTCAGGAGATACTCTTGGTGTCCATTTCCTTAAAAGTTCCTGAAGATGGGATAGCTCATCCTGGAGGCCAGAGATTGTGGGAGCTGAGAGGCCTTTCTGGGGTGAAGAGAGGCAGAGAGGAATAATATTATAGCCTTAGTTGCCTGTTTCTATGAGAGCTGTCCATTACTTCTGCCATCTTTTTTTATTATTATTATTACTATTACAATTGGCATACAGTATCCTGTTTCAGGTGCACATCCTAGTGATTTCTTTATACTTTTATAAAATTTTATAAAATTATACTTTTATAAAATTGTACTTTTATGCAATTTTTATACAAAAAGTTGATCATTTTATATATTACAAAGTGATCCCCGTGATAAGTCTAGTTCGCATCACCTCTGGCATCTTTAATTCTCTTTCCCCCTCCAACTATGCCCTAGGTTCTACTTGAATCTGAACCACAAGCAGTCTTTCCCACACACACACACACACACACACACTCCCAAACCTTTCTACTCTGCTACCAACAAGAATGGTACTTCAACCTCAATCCTCTGCAGTTCCTTGGTTTTCCAGCTCCTGGACACATCTGGTTTCTCCCAGAACATTTGGTATAGCAGTCAAGCCCCTTCTCCCACTCCTAATCCCTATCCCTGTCTTCCCTCCTCACCTGGACCTCAGGCCTTCCCCTCAGGTAGCAGCGTCTCCACAGCCTTATCTGGGGTCCCAGATATCCAGGCAGCAGCAACCCCGGGGGTAAGGGGCAAGCTCCCCAGTGTGAGGGGAGCCCCCACTCCTGATCAGCCAGGCTTTCAGAGGAGATAGCAGGTCGAGGGAGCCAACGAGAAGAGACACCCAGTAGGGAGGGGCTGTCCCGCCAAGGACAAAGCTGATTCATGGGGGTCAGGGCCCCTCTGGAGAAGAGCCACACAGAACTAGGGGGTCCAGGAACCAGGAAGCTTGGCTAAAGGGAAAAGAGAAATCAACTGGCAACCTAGAAACCAGATGACCCCGCTTTCACCAAACTGGGTCAGAAAGGAATATCTAGCTGCCACCTGCTCACATTGCATTAGTGATCAACCTACCAGACTCCCCCCTGAGAACTCTTTATCTACTCTCCTCATTAGGCCTCAAACTAGGCCTCAGGTCTGATTAAAGTCAATTTAAGGGAAACTTATAAAATGTGTGTAAGAAAGGGGTTACCAGGTGGCTCAGTCAGTTAAGCATCCAACTCTTGATTTCAGCTCAGGTCATGATCTCAGGGTTGTGAGATCCAGACCCACATCGGGCTCTGCAGGTGCTCAATGGGGAGTCTACTTGAGATTCTCTCTCCCTCTACCCTCTCCCCAACCCCACCACCGCTGGCATTCACATGCTCTCTCTCTAAAATAAATAAATCTTTTAAAAAATGTGTGTCAGAGATAGAAAAAGATGAGGACAAGAAGGACCCCCTCTGTGCTATTCTAGGATTTCTGCCTTCCTGGGGACAGTCAGGGACTCTGACAGCTACAGAAGTGTAGTTCCCTGGGGAACTCAGACACCATGTCTTTCCACTTCTCCCTGCCTAGTAGGACAAGCCTGTGAGAAAGTCAAGGGAACCTAGGAAGTGTAGACACCTCACCTGCTGTCTAGGGAGCCAGGAATCTGGGCAGTATTCCGGGTCATAGCCAGGATTATGGAATTGTAGTATCTGTTCACTGCTGTAACGTAAATCCCAGTCCCAGACGGACAGCTGTGGGTTAACAGAGTTCCCAGCAAGGGGTTGGGAGTACCCTGGGGTACAGATTTGTGTATAGGAGTTGAACTGGACAGAGGAAACAAGAAAATGGATGGTTAAACAAAAAGTAATCCTTTTCCCAAGTCTGGAGAGAAATCGTAAAAAGTTCACCTCTTCCTCTGGGAAATCAGATATGGGGTGAAAGTCCAGTCATGAGAATGAGCACCAACTCCCCCCTTCCCGCCCCCCACAGATTTCACTTTCCATAAATCAAGACTAAACAGAGGGTATTTCTCAAGAAGAAGAAAAGACAGCTCAAAAATGGAAGTCACTGACTGACCTGTCTGCTCTGCTTTCCGCGCTCCCAGGGAGTATTTCTCAAGAATGTGAGAGTGTCAGGAACTCTGGTACTGTCGTGAAGAGCAATAAGGAAAAACTCTGAGAATTCAAACTCAGCTGGAAACTGCTGAAGGAGCTGCCAGACACAATCAAGGAAGAGAAGAAACACTGGAGCCTGAGAAGAGGGAAAGTGAGAGGTTAGAAGGGATTGTAGGCACCTAAATGGGGAAGATGACAAAATGATGGGGGACAAGGGACACAGCCAACAGGGCCACTAAGGTCAGGAAATGGAAGCCTAGATTGAGGGTACTGGGGGGTGTGGTGCCTCATTCATCTAGGTCTCCCTTCAAGCTCAACCTAATCTCAGGATCTTTCTAACCCAATTTTACTTCCAGTGGATTATATTACATAGTTTTCTCATTCCCTTACACCTTTAGTAATAATCTCCCCCCAGTACTCTCCTCAAATGATCTTACCTCTTCACTGGCTCCAGTTACTCCAAGTCGGGTCAGGAAGGGATGTCCAGCTGCCACCCACTCTCGCTGCACTAGTGATTGGAAGCCAAGCAGTGTTCGGGCTCCAGGGGCTGAAAGCAGCTGGACGAGTGAAGAGAGGAGGCCATTGAAGTCACGATCACTGCGCTCTGGGTGACAAAGAGGGAGAAGGGACAAAGAAGGAGGGACCAAGAAACTAGGGCAGAAGAACATGAGAAAAGGAAACGAGGCAAGAAGAAGAGAGGGACACAGAGGAGAAAAGTTTGGGTTAGGGAGGATTGAGAGGGCAAATAGAAGTGAAGAGAAAATAAAGACCTTGAATGATTCAGTTCATAGACTCCACCTAGATAGCAATACCCAGCTTCATGTGTAGGAGGCAGAATCATAATTCTCAAACCAGCCTCCTCATTGTCCTTCCCACCCCAACCCAGTCACCATCTACTGATGGAAGGACAGGAACAGCAGGCAAAGAACCCTGCTATTAGGGACCACAAGCTGTAGTAACACTACAGCTAGTAGTACTACTACTACTGCTACTGGGAGGCAGGGTAGCACTGAAGGACGAGTTAAGGCCCATGGGTAGCTCCTAATGACAGGAGAGGAGGATTGTAGTGCTAGCTGGGGACAAGGAAAACTTAAAGATCTTCCTCCCAGTTGGGGTGGGTAAAGGAAAAAGGAAGGCATGGAATAGGTTAACCCAAGAAACTCACCTTGGAGTACTACAGAGCGAACCCTGGATGTCACTAAGACTGAGATGTCACTGGCCTTTCGAAGACAAGACCTGAGGGGGCAGATGAGGAAGAGGAGAGAAGAATGGTAAGCCTGGAAGAAAGGAGTGATAGGTCATGGGAGGGAAAAGAGGCAGACTCCAAAATTCTGCCCGTTCTCCTTCTAAGGAGCAGCAAATAAGAGTCTTCTTGGGAAATCAAAAAAGCTAATGGAAGGTCATTTAGGAATTCAAGTTAACAGAAAGTTGGGGTAGGTTGAATTATATAAATTGTGGCTGGAAAATGCAGGTGTACCTGACGTAATCCAGCCATCGTGTTCCTTCCAAGGCCGAGAGCCATTTCTCCTCAGTTGCAGATGAATCTGAGAGAGAGGAGAGGGGTCAGAAGGACAAAGAGATCCGGAGAACTCAGAATTTATGATTCAGGGTCTGCAGCCTGAGGTTTAAGAATAAGTTGGGGAGGGGTTACTCAGGACTGGGGATAGAAATAAACAGTAACTGTAAATGGTCATGAGGCTACTACAATTAAATTGTGGGGACAGTTGTACAACCATGTAAATGTAATAAAATTCACTGAACACTTAAGATGGGTGAAGGCCGGATTTTATGGTATGTAAATTGTATCTCAATAAAGCTGTTAAAAAAAAAAAAAGAATACACTAGGGATAGGAAGACAGGAAATCAGTGAGTCTGTGGGAGATGGGAGTTGAATAGAAAACTGTGGATCTTTGGCCTGAAGGATTACTCATACTGTGACAGGCAAAAAGGTAAACCAGGTTAGGGTGAGCAGACCTAGGGGTGGGGGTAGGGGTCAGAGGTCATCTCACCAGGCAGGCAGAGGGCCCTCAGCTTCAAGTGGGCAAGCTGAACATCTGTAAGACTAGGCAGTTCATCCACAGCGTCCACCAACACAACATCTGAATGCCCTGCCTGGAGCATTGACTCCACTGCTCTGGAGGGGAAGAAGTCACAAGGTAAGGGAACAAGTGTGTCCAAAACCTCCAACCCTTGCTTCTGCTCATCCAACCTCCCCTCACCTGATATCCTCTTTGTTAGGGTCGCTGGCTGTATAGAAGCCACCACAGCGGAGAAGATCACTGCCCCCAGGGTGATGCCAGGACAGGCGCTGCAGATGGTGGGAGGTTAAGATCACCATGGGAGAAACTCTTAGCCCCACCCTATCCCGCACCCACCCTGACCTCCCTCTACAACGACCCCCTCTGACCTCCCATAACCATCTAATCCCCACCCATCACCCTGGTCCCTGCACTGACCGGTCCACGGCCCTGATGGAAGTGGCCAAATGCTCTCCTGACCTCACTGTCCAGAGTTCGCTTCGGGACCCAGAAGTAACGGGGGAGGCTATGAAATTGAGAGTTACAGTCACAGCTTGGCTCAATGAGCTTATTATAATGCAGACGTGTCATTACAAGGAAGTTGCTCAGGAGGGGATTATTTCAAGGGACCCCAGGTTTAGAGATCTAGGCAGTAAGGAGGATAGCTTTATGGATCTCATAAGAGGGTTTGTGGGCAGTCCTAGCTTTAGAGGATCTGAGAACTGTGGGAAGATTGGGAGGGCAGCGGCAGTTGGGGTGGACTGGGGGATCACCTGGTGGCTACGTCGAACCTCTCATTGACAGTGCTGACTCTCCAGCCCCTGGCCCCCTGCTTTTTCCGCTCAGTCTCCCAGTCTTCGGATGTCTCCAAGAGGGGGATAGGTGGTTTTCTGGACCCTGAACTCTGGCCTAGGGCAGGAATGAAGCACAGAAAAGAAGGAAGAGGAACCAGAGAGAGCTCCTCAGCTCTACTGTCCTCAGCCAGCCTCTGCTCTTCCCGATTCTTAACCCTTTCCCTACCTTAAAGCACCCTCACTCACCAGCCTTGCTCAGGGATATCCCTGCATACTGTTGGGCTTGACTGCTCTGAGCTCTGGCTCGGACAATGGCCATGGTCACCTGTGGAGGAAAGGGCATCCCAGCCTTTTGGCTCAGACTGAAGAAGTGAAGAGGAGGACATGGGTCCCATGTGTTGCTCAACTGTCTTTGCCACCAACAGGGAACAGAGAAGACCGTCCCAAGGAAGGGAGCTTCCACAAGTGGTGGGGACTGGGGTCAGGAGAACACATCCAGAACCACAGAATCATGGAATGTCAATTCTGGGAGGAATCTCTGAAACAATCTCATCCTGTTTTTCAAAGGAAGAAGCTGTCACACTCCTGCTAATTGGCAGTGCCGGGCTAGAATTCAGGCCCCTTACTCTCATTACAGTATCCTCTATCCTAGCCTTTTAGCCTCTCCTTGAGGAGAGAAGCAGATAGAATGATGAGAGGGGTCCTGGGAGATAGGGGAGTAATAGGAATGCCAAGGAAAGGATCCCAAGGTTCTAAGGGGAGGAGGAGTCTTTGGGTTGAAGGCCTCTTACCTGAAAGGCCTGAGGCTCTAGTCCTCCAGCCTCAAAAGCAACTCTGAGCAGCCGGAAGTCTCGGCCATGAATGAGAATCTCCTCAGGGATAAATTTAAGTGGGGACCCTGGACGGAGGAGCTGGACTCTGGACAATCCACTCACTGAAATCAAGAGTTAGAAAGCAGTGTAGCCATGGATCAGGGTCCCTCTACAAGGAAGACTTCCAGCCCATCCCACTCCAACCCTGCTGCCCTCTGAGAATAGAGGAAGGATGAGGAAGGATGAGCCCCCAGTAAGCCCCTTCACCAACACCTCACCCCCCCATCCCCAACTTACCAGCCTCTAATCGCCCAATGTTGACCAGGACAAAATCATATTCACTGCTCAGGGGAGTCTCCTAGAGGAAGCGCATGACTGATGCTAAAGACATCTGAAATCTCGCTCATTATCCTACCTTGGCAATCCCTAACCTCCCTGGAGACAACCCCTTAAGCATAAGTCTCCCTGTCTCACTTGTCTAAATCCTCCTAGACTCCCCAATCCATTTCTCACTAACTGTCCTTTCCATTGGCCTAACCATCTCACCTGACTCCGTTGCCATCCACAGGGCTGGAAGGTGACCCTCAAGTTGGTGCAGATCAGGGTTCCAGGCAATTCAGGTTCCAGCCCCTTCCTTACCCCTGGGGCCCATGCTAGGATCTGCTCCCCTACAGGGGAAGGGGGGAAACCAGGTTATGACTATTCCCAGTGTCACCCACACTGGTATACACCTACTCCTCTGAGACAGAAGGGTGTAAAGAAGGAAGATGAAGATCCTCCCCTAACTCCACTAGAACAAAAGCTTAGGAGGAGGTCATTTGTATTCTTTTACTCTAGAGCTTAGAGCAGTGCCTGGCACAGATTAGGGAACTCAAATAACTCTTGAATAAATAAATGAGGAAAGGGAGTAACAGAGTCAGGACCATCAAGGTCCACACTCCTAGCCAGCTCTGACAGAGAAGAGAGCAAGCCTCAGACAGAAGCACTTTGAGCAAGTAGAGGAATACAGAGGTATCTTTGGCGAGGTTTGAAGCAAAGTTTGAGCAGGATGAAATCTGGAATAGTCTTTGGAGACTGGAAGTATTGGAAAGGAAGTTATTACCTGGGAGGCATCCCGTGGCCAGCTGACTGCCAAGCTGACAACTCCTGGACTCCAGCATCCCAGGCCTCTGGACAGACTTTGGTCCAGAGAGCTGTGAAGGGTGTAGGGTTAATCCCCAGGCCTCTCCAATCCCGGGATCTGGGATTACCTCAGCAGCCACCATTACACTCAGACTCTCAGGGGAAACTGAGATCAGCGGTTGTGAGGAGCTTAGGACCCAGTTGGCTGACAGTAAAGGGAGGGGCTGGTTAATGGATAATGAGACAATGAACTTGAGACTGTGAAAAAGACAGACCAAGCTCCATCAAGCAAAGTTGATATGGGACACACCCTCCTCCTCTTCTAGCTCCTTTCCTAGCTCCTTTTATCTACACATCCTCTTCATTCACACCGTCCTGCCCATGGTGCCCTTCCCTCCCAAGCCCAAGTCTCCCCTCCTTACCCCCATGTCTGGCTCCGCCTTCTGGGG
Organism: Martes martes; assembly: GCF_963455335.1. Taxonomy (NCBI): domain Eukaryota; kingdom Metazoa; phylum Chordata; class Mammalia; order Carnivora; family Mustelidae; genus Martes; species Martes martes. The sequence goes on along the minus strand of NC_137891.1, from coordinate 87,423,516 downwards.
GGCGATGTTGAAACTCTGGCCCCGACCCCCCCACCACATTTCTCTGGCTCCATCCGGGGACGGAGCAGTGAAGGGTGGGAGACCTTGAAGATGCTCAAACCCCTTAGGGAGAGGCTGAATCTTGTAGTTGAGAAGAGGGAAGTCAGGGAGAGGGGCAGGGGACAGCACCAGGAAAAGGAGCGTTTGAGGTACACGGAGCACGATTAGGGGTCTTTTGAAAGGTGTGTCCAACCCAGCTAGAGGAGGCTCCTCGGAAACTTCAGTTGACTCTGGAGAGGGCGGGAGAGATGCCCGGCCCCTTAAAGGGGAATACACACAGTTTTGGAAAAGTGGAGGAGCCTGGAAAAGGTGAGGAAAAAATGGATAACTGGGGGGAAAAAAACCCAGATTCTTTCCCCAACCCTAGATCCTACACTCTTTCTGTTCACAAGCACTGGAAAGTATTTGAGGGGAGCAGTAATACCGAGTATTAACCCAGAGTAATTTGGGCTGTTTTTTTGGTCTTCTTGAAGGGGGTGGTGCAGTGGGAGGAATGCAAAAGCAGTTCAGGCTTCCTTGCTGCCTCCCCGGACACACCTGTTAAAAGTAGTAGGGAATTGGGACTCGGGGGATTTTTTGCCTGGGGAGGCCCAAGAAACGAGGGAGAAGAGTTAAAGCATGTTGTATATGGTTCTTCGGGGAGCATGAAACATACCTCATGTGGAGGGTGCCCTGAGAACACTGGAGAGAGAAATGGAAATATCTCTTGGTCACAGGCAAGTACAGGAGTGTATGTGCAAGTTCTGGGAGTGGAGGGAGGCCCAAGGAAGAGATCTTACTCCAAAACACACACACACACACACACACACACACACACACACACCCGTGGGAAACCAGAGCCCACTCCAGGTACATGACCCCTCCCTCCAACCCAGACATCAGATCTCCAAATTAATGATTCATGTTCAGGACCTGCAAAGCTGAGGGCTGAAAACCTCTATCAGTTCAACAGCTCCATCCCTCCATGATTCCCCCCTGCAATCGGAGGAGCAGAGGTGGGTGGGGAGGACCTTAGGAGGGAAATAAAGGAACTGCAGTTAATGGCGCCTGGGTAGGAGGCTAAAGTCTGCATTTAGATGTGGAAAAAGACAGGAAATGCAATACAAAATAAGGGTTAACGAGCTGCTGTTTTATTGATGTTTGAGTCTGTACAGAGGCAGCAGACCTTAGGTGGGGGCCCCAGTTTTCCAAAGTGACACTCAACTCTCCCCTCAGCACACACACCCTTCCGGCCTCAGCTGTAAAATTTCCCTGTCTTGGCTGCTACTGTGGAAATAGTGAAGATATTGGGACACAGGAAGTTAATTTGGAACAAAGAGGCATACACCTGCTAGGAAGGTGGTCCAGAAGCCTTATTCTAGAAGACCTAAAAGCTCCCAAGCACCCCCAACCCCACCTACTTTCCATGGTCCTCAATCTCTTAAGGGAAGAAATACTTCCCAAGGTCTTTTGCCATAGGGAGAGCTGTGTTCCACAATTTTAAAATCCCATTCCCCATTTTCCTTCTCCCCACCACTCTTCATTCAAGAGCCTCATTCTATTCTTCATATTTTGAGGTATAGCAGCAGCAGAGGAATCTAGAGGGGGGAAAAAAACAGGGGAATGGGAGGAGGTGGAAGCCAGAAAAAAGTTGGTGACTTGGATGAGCAGGGGAATGAAAAGGGGCAGCAGCTGAGGGCTAATGGGAGGACCGCCTCTCCATATTCCCCACACCAGCAGAGGTTTTAAGTGGATGAAAGGAAGGATGCAGAAGCATGGGGCTGTATCAGATTTTTCCATTTTCAGGATCCTGGTCTGGTTGCAGGTCTGTGCCAAGAGTGAAGGCTGCTGGGAGGGGCAGCTGGGGGGGGGCGGAGCTGAGTGACTCACAAGATGAGTCACAGATCCAGTTATAAGCACAGAAAGAGGCCATCGTTCTCCCCACCCCTACCACGCTCTGGTTACCGTCAGCCAGCTTCCTTTCCTCTTTCCTACCGCCCCTAACCCACGTGGCCAGTGAAGGGCGGTGGCATGGAGAAAGTCTCCATGAAGACGTCATAATAAATATTTTGTTAAGCTACTTAAGTACAGGGCCAAAACACCCTGCCATTTGCAGGCTGGGTATTGACAAAGTGAGAGAGACAGGAGTGCCTGTGTGACTCACTGAATCTGCAGTCGAAGGGCCTGGAGGGAAAAAGAAATTAGAAAAATCTGGGGTGCAGGTGATTCCAGGCCAGGAAGGGCTTCCAATGCCGTCATCCCATCTGGGTCTAGGGCATTGACTGCTTGGAGAAAGAAGACGACCCAGAGTCTAGAGTCACAGGTGTCTGAGTAACTCAGAGAGCGTCATCTCCAAAGTGCCTTCATGGGAAAGAAAAATGTGGCTGATATCCTGGACGTGTGGCTGTTTAGAAAGGAGACCATTCGGAACCAGCTCCATTTCTTCTACTTCTGTATCACTTCCCAAATACACAATACATAGGCAGTGCTAACTTTTGTTTTATTGGTCTGGGAGCTTTAGTCTCTCCTGAGAAGAAACTGAGCCAAAAAGAGAGGGACAGTGCTTCCCTCTAGGCCCTGTACAGCACCAAGTTTCACACCATCCCCACTCCATACAGAGACTGAATCTTAAAAAAAAAAAGTTCTGATATAATCTTTTTATTTTGTTGATAGAATCCAGTATGGGGGGAAAACTTTTTATTAAACCTTGTAACTCCCAATAAAACGAGCACAGATTAAGGTAGGAATCTGGAGACCTATCCTATAGAATACTTGCTCCATCAGGGCTGGGGTGGGGAATGTAGGGTGGAAGGACAGCACTGTCTTAGAAAGGGAAAAATAAGAACCCCAAATATTTCCCCTCTCCAATAAAACCTCGGTAGGTACCCCAATGCCCTGGATTAAAAGAACTAAGTGCACTTATTTAAGACCAAGAGATCCCATCCCTCAGCCAGGATTACAGGATCTGCCTTCCCTTTCTCCCAAATATCCCTCCTTAACCAAGGAATTCTTGCTCATTTTGGGTGCACATCATGTATCCCTCTCCTTCCCCCTCCCCAGCACAGTAATTGCATGGGCTTGCCTCTCCCACCCCCTCATCTTCCCAAAATACCACAAACCAACCAGAGTCTGTTTTCATTTCCCAGGCATTATTCCTTCACCCTCCATCCCACACAACCCCTCAAAGAATAAAGCAAAACAGTCTTTACTCATCCCTACAGAAAAACATTCATTGACTCAGGGTCCTTCATCCTTAGAATGGAGAATTTTCTTTTTTTTTTTTTTTAATGCTTCAGTATATAGTTACCTTCCCAAATTAAACAAAAATAATTTAATTCTGAATAAAAAGCTATAGGGCCTAAATAAAGCCCTATTCTATCATACTCACCCCTAGACAACCCCCCAGAATTTCTACTTTTATTTGAAAAGAGGTCAAATAAATTGGGACTGGTTAGTTTAGAAATCAAAACAAAAACAAACATGACACAAGGTTTCTGTTTTTGTTCATTTGTCCTCAGTTTTTAAAAACAAAACTATTAACTAGAATCTAGTAACAAATCAAGTCCAAACACAGCAGTCCAAAGAATTAGAACTTTCCTGGTATTACTCTCTGGGAAAACCCCTGGTTTGTTCCCATTCCTCTTGGTCCAGGCCATAATCCTGTGTAGGAGACAGGTGCCGATGGGAAAGCTCAGTGAGCTGTCACAGGTGGGAGCTGGGGCCACCTGTTTGGGTGCACGTAGGGGATGGGGATGGAGGCTCAGAGGTGATGGTCTCACCAGAGTTGTTCTAGCCCCAGAGTGAGGTGAGCAAGGCACTCTCTTTGGGCACAAAATTTAAGTGGTGCCCCAAAACTCAATAACCAATATACCATTTTAATGTAGTATTTTTTGAACATCAAAACCAATGTAAAACATCCACAATGAACTAGCTCTCAAAATTGTAAGGACAGGATTCAACCCCACACTTGCTCAGTTCAGCTTATTTCCCCCACCCTAGTCTCAGTCCCATTTGATTCTTTAAGATTTTGATATTTTATTCATCATGCAGTTTTTTGCATTGTATTTTAAATACTGCATTAAAACAGTATTTCTTAATCACTGAGTTTTCAGTACCGCTTAAAGTTCTATACCTGAGAGAAGTGCTCATCTTGTACTAGTCCCAGCCCTGTCCAGAAATATGGACATCCCCTCCTTTGGAACTGATTTCCTTTAACCTCATTGCTTCCTTAAACCCATTCTATTTTCAAATAAAAGCCCAAGAATTAATAGCCATAGGAAATGATTAAATCAACAGACTATCAGATTTGAAAAATGAGTGACTTTAGAGTCTGCTGAGGAGAGAGGAACCTTTCTAAACTCTGAGCAGTTCCAATGAAGATAGTCTTGACAGGATTTGTTACCAAGGGGGAAATGGGATGACAACTTTCCTGATTGGGCAGAAGCAACATATGGCAATTACAAATGTCCCCAACACACACACACACACAACCAGCCCACATCCAGTTTAGAGCAAATGTGGGGATGACATTCCATGAGATGGGTTAGGAGTACCTACCTCAAAAGAGAAATCCACATACAGGAAAACAGCCCCAGTTAACACTCTGGACACTTAAGTACACTTATTCCCCTTCTTCATAGTTACCCAGGAGTGTATACAATTGCATAGTTGATTCCCCCCCCCCCCAGGGGGGGAATAAAAGAAAGAAAGAAAGAAAGAAAAAGGAAAATTGGCCCAGGATAGGTCCTCCAGTTTAAAGCTCTTAGAAGTGGTGCTGGCCAGAGAAAAGGCTGTCCAGACTTGTGCTTTGTGCAAAATGCAAAGGCGCTCCCCCTTCTGTGTCCATAGGCCCATTCCCACCCTCTGGGGAAAAGGGCTGAGTTAGGGAAAGGGGGAAACCCAAAGACACATCAGCTCATTGGGAGTAATCTGTGATCCGTGGTTACAGTTCACTAAAATATATTTCTCTACCTTTTAATAAACTGCCCCTGTGTTTCAACATCAATCCTATTATCAAAAATATGTCTTCTTACAAAGTATTTTTTGTCTTATTTTAATAAACTAACCACAGATTAAGGTCAGCTATGGCTTAACAAAAGAAGCCGGGATGTTAAGTTCATTCTCCAAAAGTAGATAGGAAGGAGAAAGAATCACTTAAATAGGAAGAAAAAAAAATCATTTTTAAAAATGTTTTTGCTCACTGGGGTTTTGTTTCTTCTCCTTTAAAAAAAAAAAAGCAGTCAAAATAAGTTGCTTCCTACAGAAACACAGCAGCAGAGGATGGTAGTGCTCTATTTAGGTTTTTGGTTTTGTTTGAAACAGTCTGGCCAAAGGTCTGTCCTGCTCCTGCCCCTCCCAGGGTGCACTCACATCCCAATGTGTGGTTATTGCTAAGTAGTTACAAAAGATCCCCTGTGCACCCACTCACCTGGAGAAGATTCAGCCCACACAGCTGTTCTCATCACTCTTCCTTTCCCCTGAGGGAACTTTTTTTTTTTAATAAAATTAAAGTCATTAAAAAAAAAATCACAATCTTAACTTAGCTGAGCTCAGCCCTCAAAAAGGATGAGCAAAAGATACAGGGCAATCAGCAATCTCCTCTCAAACTAGAACAGATGACAGATGGCTGTTTAGAAGGAAATAAAACTTGAGAGGAAAAGGATTCCCCTTTTAAGTTCTTCCCTATCCCATCTCAATAAATGGATATAAACTAACCCCCTCCTAATAAGCACCCATGAGCACACATTACTGCCTTGTCTTTCCAGATCCTTCAGGAGGAAGAATTTATCCAACCCTAATTTCTACCTTAATTCAATAGCAAATCTAATTCCCCAGTTTCCCTCCACACTCCCAACTCCACCATCATGTGCTTTTTTCCAACCTCCAAGAACTTTGGTCTGTTTTCTCTTTTATTGACTGAGAACCTCCTTCGCCTGCTCCTGCCCTGGATGTCCGCCCGCCTCCCCACCCCCACACTAAACCTTCCCCTGGTTTCCCTTGGTCTTGGGGTGTACCCAAGCAGTTATGAGACAGAAGCATCGCCTTTTCCCCTTGTACCTCCTCAGTCCCAGCAGGACTGACGAAGGACGAGCACGGCCCTCCAGGCACCGTCCAGCCCTGACCTGTTCTGCCTAGCCTGGCAGCTCTCCAGCGCACACACTTCAAAAAAGTTTCCAGCCAGGCTTCCACCATCACTGCATTTGCCCCATCCGCATGGGGGCTGGGTCTTGATGAGCCAATTCTTTGAGCTTAACTCTCTTTGTTTAGCCCCCCTTGCCCTCCAGGGCCCCGCCTCAGAACCTGTGCACCAGCAGCTCCCCACCCAGTTCACGCTCCCTCCTCCGCAGTTCTTCCCTGTAACAGCAGGAGCAGAAGTTGTTTGTCTCCGGGTGTCCGTAGAAGCTGCAGTTCGGTTGTTTGCATTTGGTCTGGGTTGGAGGAAGCCCCCGGGGACCTCCAGCCCATCCATCTGGCTCAGGGGGCTCTCTGTAGCCGTTGCTATAGGAATCAGCCACGCGGAAGGGGGGTGGTAACAGTGCGCCCCTGTGCCCGTCCTTGGAGTGGCTGCCTGGCTCCAGAGACGGGATGCAGTCCTGATGGGGGTAGGGTCGCCCTGGAGGGCACTGTCTGGGGAATGTGGCATAGGGTGGTAGGCCCCCCCCACAAGGACCTCCTGCCAGCTGCCTCCGGGGTTCCTGGCAGTGGACTCCAACCCCAGCAGGCCGAGGGATCGTAAAGCCTCCAGGGTAGCCAGCAGAGAACGCCACTGCCTTGGATTCTGCTGGGGGCACTGGCAGCAACTCCTCCCCACCATCTGGCTCTGGCTTTTTGGCTGGAGGAGGCCCACTCCCCAACCCCCCATTCAGGATCTTCCTCTCCGCCTCCTTCTGCTTCTGCTCTGCCAGGAATCTCTCCTCAGCATCAGAGAGGTAGCGCTGGATCATCTCTTCCTGGTACTGATGACGGTGACCCATCTTCAGGGTGCCAACAAAAATAAACTTCCCCTCCCCTTGCATTGCAATCCTCATAATGCTCAAGCTCTGCATCACCTCCTGGCTGTACTTGCTCCCTCCGTTACCCACAGACTCAGACGTGGGCTTCTCAGACACGGCCCCATCCCCCGCTGCCTCCTCCTTGCCACCCTTCCAGCTCTTCAGCGAGTTCTTCTTCTTCTTCTCCAGTGTCTCTGTGCCACTGCTCACTCCTGACCCCGTCCCCACCCCTCCCGGCTTAGAGCCCTTGCTGTGCATCAGGCCTCCCATGTTCTTCTTGAGCTTGCTGCCCAAGGTTTTGCCGAAGCTGCCCAGTTTGTTGGCCACAGAATCTGCTCTCTTCTTGTCTTTCTCCCGACCTCTCTTTGACTTCTCTTTCCGCTTGCTGCCCTCATTGCTCGTAGAACTGCTGCCAACCGACTCCTTGTCTGAGTCCCCAGACTCAGGAGTGGACCGGGGCTCATCTCCAGCTGAGGCTGTGGGGGACTCAGGTTGTGCCAGGGGAGCCTGGAGGACATAAGAACAGGATTAATGGTTCTAGTCCCGTGGAAAAGGACCAATAACATCACCCCTGTGCACTCCCTCTCTGGAGTGCCTGCCTAGTTCCAGTGAAGGGCGGCTGTCATGGTGGGGAAGGGTCACCCAGGAGGGCACAGTCCTTCCCCAGCTCCAGTCAGCTCTCCCATGGGCCAGGGAAAGATGTACCTAATATCTAAAATGCAATCTGACTCCCTTCTGTAATAAGGAGATAACAAAATGAAGCCTGACATTCTTCTAGAGCAACAGGCAACTATACAATACATGGTGAGGAAGAACATTCCATTGATACTAGAATATTCTTTATTATAAATTTCTCTTTTTTTAAAGATTTTATTTATTTGGCAGAGAGAGAGTATACAAGTAGGGGGAAGCGGCAGGCAGAGGGAGAAGCAAGCAGAGGATCAAGTGGGACTTGATCCCTGGACCCTGAGATCATGACCTGAGCTGAAGGCAGAGGCTTAACCATCTGAGCCACCCAGGTGTCCCATTACAGATTTCTCTATGCCTGGGGTGCCTAGGTGGCTCAGATGGTTGGGTATCTACCATTGGCTCAGGTCATGATCTCCAGGTCCTGGTATCGAGCCCCGTGTCAGGCTCCCTGCTCAGTGGGGAGTCTGCTTTTCTCTCTACCTCTCCCACTGCTTGTGCTCTCTCTGTGTCTTTCTCAAATGAATAAATAAAATCTTTAAAAAAAAAATTTCTCTATGCCAGATTCTGCCCCAAATTAATCTCCAGGAAGTCGTAACTAACCACAACCAAGCCTAACCATTCTGTAATCCCTCAACTTTTAGATATTCAGCACTGGGGTCTGGCTGTTTGCCCTGTTCCTGTGTTCCTATTCTATGAAGAATGATGACATTCTCAGAACCTACTGGATCAGTCTCTTAAGGAGACTTAAGCAATTCTGTCTCTCTGGTACCTGCCACAGATGTCTACATATGTAAGGCCTGGAACAAAGTAATGACGATCCAAAGTTCACCAAAAAGTCTAGAAAGCTTTTCTTGAAGAATGTATTTTAGTATCAAAAAGCAGAGCTGGAGAGGAGCTATGGAAAATGGAGGGCACTAACAGGTAATAAGGCAGGAAAAAGTGTCTTTTGGAACTCATCTGATATTTCCCAGTTATTCCTAACCTTGAATGGTTAGCTATCACTCAGAAGCGATTTAGGAAGAGACCATCACCAAATCTTCTTGCTACCCGGTCACTGAAATCGAGGCCAGACAAGGGTGGGGTGGGAGTAGTCCTCACCTGTGCGTCGGAGGACACTGGGATCCACTTCACATTCATGTAGCCATGCAGCAGATGCAATTTGACCTCTAGGGACAGGATTACACTGTGAAGAAAAAGGAAGAATTAAAAACATCCCATGAGGGGCGCCTAGGTGGCTCAGTTGTTAAGCGTCTGCCTTTGGTTCAGGTCATGATTTCAGGGTCCTAGGATCAAGCCCCACATCAGGCTCCCTGCTCAGCAGGAAGCCTGCTTCTCCCTCTGCCACTCCCCCTGCTTGTGTTCCCTCTCTGTTTCTCTCTCTCTCTGTCAAAGAAATAAAATCTTAAAAAAAAAAATCCCATGACCTTTAAAAAACAAAGTGTGTGATCCAGTTGGGAGGATGGGAGAGGGCTACATGGCTTGGGACTCAGACAAGATTGGGTCTGAATTATAGCTCCACCAATTAGTACTAAGCTTTATGACCTTGAGGCAAGTCACTTCATCCTCCCTAAACTCAGCTGGGGTTGGTAATGGACACAGATAATATCTACCCTGTAGTGTTGTTGTGAAGATTAAAATAGTATTGGAAGGGACCCAGCATAATGTCTGGAAAACAGGAAATATTGACTGAACAATAGCCACTATTGTTGTTGGTGTAAATATTATTAAGAAGGAACTTTTGATATTTAGGTGAGAACTTATTTTGAAAGCTATAAATTCTGAGTTTTTAAATCAAACCCTCTCCATTAGATCCCAATGTCAGGAGCCCAAAGAAGGAAACACTGGACAGGAGGTAAGAGAGGAGCTTTTAGACCCATACCCTCTTTGTAGGAAGCCATGGAAGGCAAAGTTGGAAGACTAAACCTGCTTTGAGAGGCTGCAAGGAGAGGGGCTGTCAGAAAGATCAAATGTTTATTGCTATTTAAATTCAGAAAGGCAAAAATCCAAAGCAAACTAAGTATTTTGGTCAATTACTTTAAAAACCCCTCTCATGGACTGCCTGGTTGGCTTAGCTGACAAAGCGCACTACTCTTGATCCTGGGGTTGTGAGTTTGAGCCCCATGTTGGGTGTAGAGAGTACTTAAAAAATAAAATCTTTAAAAAAAAACTTAAATAAAATAAAAACCCTCTCACTTGGGCTGGGATTAAAAAGTGTGACTTGATTATCTTGATTTTCTGATGACTGTTTTGGAGACTCTGGGATGTATCAGTAGACGACCATTCCTCATATTATAAGGAAAGAACAAGTGGCAGTCCCAGGATTTCCCTCTCTTTCATGGGGAGAAAAAGCAGCTGCATGTTCCAGGAATCCTGGTGCCCAACCTGTCCCCCATGTTTCCATCTTCCCAAAACTCCGGAGCTAGGATGTAACTGTCTTGCCTCTAAGCTGAGAAGAGTCTCAGGGGAAACGAATGCTGAATGTGGAAAAGACACTTCGTAGGTGGGAAGGCTACGCCTGCCTCACCTGGCCAATCGGACGTTGTCATTGTCATCTTTGCCCCACTCCCAGCCCTTTCCAGGGTCCACAGCAAAGTGCAAGGGCAGCAGCTTATGCTCTGAATCTGTAAGTGGGATCACAGCTGAGGAGGAAGAAACATGTCATCAAGGAGTCTCCTTAAGAAGAGAGGAAGGAAACTGAACACAAACTGACTTCACTAAAAAGGAGGCTGGATCGTATCACAGGTCTCAAACTGAGCTCACTCCTCAGTTTTCACATGTGAATTACGCTGGCATCAAAAACAGACAGACTGGTTTTCCCTTACTAGCCAACACACAATTTAGGCCACTAATCTCCATGACTCCCCACCAGTCAGTCAACAAACACTCATGATGTTCTCGCCAGTTAATGTGGATTCAAAAAATTCAAAGTCATTATTAAGACAAACACAGCAAAGCATCACTTGAAAGGTTCTATGACCTTAATACACACACTCTTCACTCCAGAACAAGGAGCAGCAAATACAGGCAGGCTACTGTTTTTTCCCCAAAGTTCTTTGTCAAAATGTTTTTATGTTTAACTTAAACACCCTGGAGTATCTTTGGCTTAGTAAAACAGTATCAGTGTGCCCTGCCTGGGCTTGCATGTCACTTAGTTCTTCCCTCCTACACTCTCTCCCATTTCAGGTTTTCCAAGTGAAAATAAAGCACACCCAAAGATAACAACACCGCATTCAGCACCTTGGTCTTTGGCGTTCTCCTTCTGTTCCATGGACACAAGTGCAGAGAAGTGGGCCTGATCATAGGCGAGCACCAGAGGGGAGCGGTGACACTGGCTCGCTGGGACCTCCAAGGGCAGATAGATTCCCCCAAAGGGAATAGGGGCGAAAGCTGCAGCAAACCACAAAGACTGTTATTCAGGATGTGTTCTTGCCTAGAGGGCAATCCCCCCGCCCCTACTCTACCAAGTGAGCGCCCCTTTCACTCACTCTAACTCTTAAGTTAAGAATCCTCATCAATTAACCCCAACTGCTTTGCATTCAATCTCTAGAGAATTCTGCATTCTAATGTATATCTTGTCTCTCCCCAAGGGTCCATATAGCCCCTTCCTTCCCTCCTCCCAGTGCTTAGCCCAAGGCTCTGCAAACAGAAGGTGCTCAGGGCAGGGAGGACTGACTCACCTTCCCCTCCAGAGTCCCTCAGCATGGTGTCGGCCACAACGACTATGGGCCTCCTAAGCACATGGGCAAGGACAAAGACGTGGAATTCTTCTAGGCTCTCATATACAGGCTCCTCTGAACTCTCCACCCTAGAGTTGCAGGAGGGGAGACAGTGGAAGGGGTACAGCAGAGGGGAGAGGGAGGAAAATCAAACAAGACACCCCTGAAGACCAGTCCCACAAAGAGGAAAAAGAGGAATGTCCTTTCCTGGTTTTCTAATCTTAAGGCTGCCATGGACATAGCTGATTATTTTATGCTACCATGGCTATTTCTATTCCTGTGTCAGAGATGAGGAAATCCAAGAAAGATTTGAAGGCCCTAGGGCTAAAGTAGTGTTAGGAATCTGGAAGTAATCCCTTGGTTAAAACCAATCTTGCTCAATAGCCTTCCCCAATCTACTTCATCCTATAGCTCAGGACACAACTGTGTAGCCTCACTTTACCCACCACAACTGCCCACACATCACATGCATCAAGTTCTACAAAAAAAAGAAGGAAAAAAAAAGAAAAGAAAAATTCCTCTTCCTACGTTCCCTTACGTGAAAAAGAGCATCTCACCTCACCATATCTACCTAGTAGCCTAATCACAAGTCTGAAATAGTTACTCTTCTTTATCTCTCATCTTAATTAATCACCTAGCTTGACCAATTCCATCTCTTACCTGTCTCTTGTGTCTCTCTCCTCCTGCCTGTCTGCAACCCACCACTCTTGTTCACACCCATGGCCTGTCTCCTGGATTACTACAACTGCACCCAGTCTCACTGCCCTCTTCTTCATCAGCCACTCTGCTAGCAGTGTGTTCAAATACACGAATTTGCTCCTATCACCCACGTATACACGATTCAGTGGCTTCCTGCCCCCTGCAGCAACATGATTCAATATGGGGTATTTGGTACAAATGCAGATTTCTGGGCCATAGCTCAGTCCAACTCAATTGAAGTTCCTCAGGGAGGGGGCCCCCAAATCCACACTTTAACAAGCCTCCCAGATTATTCTTATGCACACTGAAGTCTGGATAGATTATAATTTTTAACTTTGTGTTACAGAAAATTTCAAAATTTTAAACATTCAAAACTATAAAGAATATTATACCTAAACTCTCATGTAACCATCACCCAGCCTCAACAATTATAAAACACATGGTCAATGTCGTTTCATCTAGACCTTGATCTATTTCACTATAAACCCCCATCCCAACCCACCAGATCATTTTGAATCAAATCCTAAACATCATATCATTTCATCCATAAATTTTTCAGTTTCTATCTCTAAAAAAAGAAAGGACTCCTGTTAATAACAACCACACAACCATTAATATCAGACTTTTTAAAAAATTTAACAATAAACACGTAGACATTGTTCATGTTTCCCCAACTGTCTTATAAATGACCATATGTTTCCACTGGCTGATTTGTCTAAGAGTGTTTAAATTAGGTTCTCTCTCCTTTTTTATTTTCCTCGCAATATATTTATTGAGAAACTATTGAGAATATATTGAGATATATAGAGATATGTATATCTCATATATCTCATATATTTCTATATATTGAGATATATTGAGATATGTATATCTCAATAAATATAAAATATATTGAGAATATATTCTCAATATATTTATTGAGAAAACTGAGTCATGTCCTGCAGTTTCTCAAAGTCTGGACAGGACAGGGTACAATAGAACCCTCAGCATGGCACACACGACTCTAGTTATCCAGTCTTGTCTAGCACTCTAGACCACGTACCCTGTATTCTGGCAATGCCCAACTACTTGTAGTTCCCAGAACATAGCACGCCGTTCTTACACCCTTCTGTACCCTTGCCACGGCCCCTCTCTTTCCTTCTGATATCCTCTTGGCACGAAGTTCTTTGGATGCTGAGGACTCAGTAAAGACTACTTCCTTCCTACTCCCCTGCTGAGCCACACTTACCCACCACAGTTGGCTCCATTGGTACCTAGATGCATGCGGGGTTCACTTGAGGCAAGCTTGATCAGCTCATTCCATTCCTTCTGCCATTCGTCCTCTGTGTACACCAGCCCTGACTGTGTGAAAGACAAGCAGGGGAGAACAAGCAGTTAAAGACCAGGTTCAGCAATTCCAACTCACTCACACTGCCCCACTCCCTATCCTCTTAGCACTTGGGCTTATAACATGTACTACAAAGTCAAGTCTCTTCTCCCTTTCCTAGTCAAGGTCCACAAAAGAATAATCTATGATCTCTCTTACACTTCTTTTTCTTCCATTCTTTTCCAGCCCATTTCAGTCCAGCTTGTTTCTGTCCTCCACCTAAATACCTTACCCCACTTACACCACTTCACCTAACTGACTCTGGCAAAGGACAATGACCTTCTAATTGCCAACTCAGCGGACTCTTTGGTTTTCATCTTTCTCAGTCTTCATGTAGCATTTCAACTCCTCATTAAACTTTTTTCTCCTTCAGCTTCTACAACTTCTCCTCTCTCTCTCAACTCTGTCCAACCCTAACAATATTGGGGTTGTGTCAACAATATTAGCAGCCTTAGCTCCTTCTGGGTGATCTCTTCGACTGCCATAATCTCATCCACTGCCATCTATACACTCAGGATGCTAAAATCTCCCTCTCCATCCCAGGCCTTCTCTTAATTTCTATATTCACATTTAGTTGCCTACTGAAGACTGCCAACTGCCCTTGACTGCCTCAAACTCTATACAGTCGAAACTGAACTCTTGGGTGCCTGGCTGGCTCAGTGGGTTAAAGCCTCTACCTTCGGCTCGGGTCATGATCTCAGGGTCCTGGGATTGAGTCCTGCTTCGGGCTCTCTGCTTGGCGGGGAGCCTGCTTCCCCCTCTCTCTCTGCCTGCCTATCTCTCTACTTGTGATCTCTGTCTGTCAAATAAATAAATAAAATCTTAAAAAAAACAAAAACAAAAAACTGAACTCTTGCAAAACCCACTCTTCTTCCTATATTCCTCCCTTAGTGAAGAGCACTGAATATCACCCACCATCCAAGCTAGAAACGAGGGACTTACTGAAGACTCCTCTCCTTTTACCCACCCCACACCTGGATCCCTTAGTCAACAATTATTAAGCATGAACTACTGCAATGGTCCTTAACTGGTTTTACTACTTCCAGACATGCATTCCACTGATCCATTTTCTACAATATTACCAGAAAGGTTTTTCTAAAATTAAAATCTGATGTTTGCTTCCTGCTATAAATTATTTTAAGAATCATCATGACCTGGGGTGCCGGGTGGCTCAGTTGGTTAAGCGTCTGCCTTTAGCTCAGGTCACGACCTCAAGGTCCTGGGATCGTGTCCCACATCAGGCTCTCTGCTCAGGGAGTTTGCTTTTCCCTCTGCTCCCCGCCCCACCTCATGCTTCCTCTCTCTCTCAAATAAATAAAATTTTAAAAAAGAACCATCATGACTTATTAAATATAGTTCAAAATCCTTAAGCAAAGCATACGAAGTCTACTTCCTGGCCCTACCCACCTCTCTAATACATCATTTACTTAGCTGTAGTTCCCTGAATGCACTGTGTTGCTTTATACTTGAGCCTCTGTCTAGCTTGTTCTTTCTGCTTGGAGCAACCCACCTCCTATCCACCTGGTGACCAATTTCGTAACTGTCAGGACAGAACTCAAGTATTTCTTTTTTTTTTTTTTTTTTAAAGATTTTATTTATTTATTTGACAAACAGAGATCACAAGTAGGCAGAGAGGCAGGCAGAGAGAGAGAGGAGGAAGCAGGGTGCCCGAGGAGCAGAGGGCCCGATGTGGGGCTCCATCCCAGGACCCTGAGATCATGACCTGTGCCGAAGGCAGAGGCCTTAACCCACTGAGCCACCCAGGAATCCCTCAAGTATCTTTTCTATGAAGCCCTTCCTAAATCTTCCTGGTAGACCCACTCTTTCCTTTGCGCCCTCCCTCCTCAACTGCTATACAGCCTTTATCACAGTACCAAAATAACCTATTACTTTGGTACAATTATGTATTTACATGTCCGTCTCCTCCTACTACTCTTAAGGGCCAGGACCATGTTTCAGGCAATATGCTAGTGTCTACGATGTGATCAGTAATTAATAAATAGATGCTGAATAAAACTATAATTTTTATCAAAGGAATGGGAGAAGTGGTACAAACAATTTAAAAATATCATTTGCCTTTAGGATGTATATGATAATATGACAGACAAGTCTATGTTATTCATTGTATTCAGCTTACATTGGTATTTAAATGAGTTTATAAGGCTTAAACACACACTGACAGTAGAAAGAATCACACTGAAAACATGAGGGGCATGAGCAGCAAAATTTAAGAAGAATTAAAGAGCTATTGTAAGCACATTTTAGTTTATGGGTTTTTTGAAGATTTTATTTATTTATTTGAGAGCTAGCACACGACCAAAGGGCAGAAGGAGAGGGAGAAGCAGACTCCCTGCTAAGCAGGGAGCTCAAGGCCAGGCTTGATCCCAGGACCAAGGGATCAAGACCTAAAGGCAGATGCTTAAGGGACTGAGCCACCCAGGTGTCCACATTTTACTTTAATAATAAAAAAAAAGACAGAGCTATGTTCTCTTTGTAAAATGCTGTATCAAAGCTTTTCAATTAAATATTGAAATATACTATATATTAATATACGGTATATACTGTATATACTGATTGGTCAGTATATACTGACTAGGCACTCTGGTCACTCTTCCTCTCACTTATTTCAGCTTCCTGTTTTCATACACAAAGCCACTAGGTGGCGTACCCTGCCAACATGAAACCTTCCCTACTGTTTTGATTTTTTCGTTATTGTTTATTTATTTAAACAATCTCTACACCCAACCTGGGGCTCAAATTCATGACCCTCCCAGGTCAAGAGCCACATGTTCTATCTACTGAGCCAGCCAGGTGCCCCCATCCTCATTGGGCTTGACCACTAATTTCAACAAAAAACAAGAAGGCCTGGGAAATCAAAACCAATTTAGTTCGTGTGGTGTTTGGTCCTTATTAAAAGAAGCCCCCACAGTCCCTCGCGCCTCCCTCCATTCTCATGCCCAAGGTGCAGTATAATGCCATAAATAGTCTCAACTAAAACAATTCTCTAGGACACATTTCCAGTATGGAACTTTTAATGTGCTGGGTAAAAGGAGTAAAATATTGTTCCTTTGATAGCTGCTATTCTCTATGCATGTATTTCCACTGGGGACTTTGAGGGGGAACAGGTGGCTGACCAAGAACAGAACTTGGGTATTTCTAGGTCTCCTAGCTAAATCCATAATAATCTAACTCCACCTTTAAAATTAATACAATAGCTTAACAGCTGGAATTAGGCATGCCCATTCTCTGACTGTTGCTGTCACTTTGACTTAATAGCTGAATGCTCTAGTTTGGTCTTTTCTTGACTGTGGAGTGGTCAAATGTAAGGTTAGGGATGGTGTGAGTTAAATAGTGAAGAAGGCAAATTTTCAGCTGGCTCTAGTTGAAGCAAAAGAAGCTCTCCACAAGGTCCAGGTCAGCTCACCGGGGAGCCATGGGACCTGGCAATAATAAAGAATGCCATCTACTTGGCCTTGCTCCTGTGCATTTATTTCCCCTCAGGAACCCTGTGGAGCAGACTAACTGATCAAAGACACCATTCTGAGCTTAATACCATCCCAATTTTAACAACTGAGTTCTTTGTTTTTAAGACAGAAACAGGACACATTTTACCTTCGTATTTTAATCTTCAGGATATAAAATTCTAATAACTTAAAAAAAAAACTCTTAGTTCTATATAATGGCCAGTTATGATAGAGCAATAAAAGGTGACAAGAAAGAAGATGGAAAGAAAGAGGTAAGTTTCTGAAGAGACAGTCCCATATTTATGCTAGAGCACCCAGCCATATACATGGCAAAAAACCACCAGATACTCACAAAGAGCACAAGATAAACACAGAAGACAGAGCGAGAACCAGGGGAAAAGAGGGAGACCTGTTATCTTTATGTAAGTGGACAGTATCATTATTAAAGTGAGGGGTCAGGAAACTCTTTTATTGCTCTGTCATAACCGTAGCTAGTAAATCTTTTAGGCGTTTTGGGCCACATGCAACTACTGGACTCTGCTGCTGTTCTAGTTTCCACAAGGCAAGCACTCAATGTAAACAAACATACATAAATGAATGGGCAGGGCTGTGTTCCAATAAAACTTTTTTTTTTTTTTTTTTTTTAAATAAAACTGTTGGTGGGATTTGTCCCACAGGCCATAGTTAGCTCAACCCTTGTTACGGGGATGGAAAGAACAAACAGTCTATTGTTACTTTCTTATACAAAAGCAGTCTCAACATCTGCTAAACTCCTGAGAAGTACCATTCAAACTCAATTTAACAGGCATGTTTTTAAAATTTTTAAACAAACAGGGTATGTGAAAAGCAAATAGTACATACAGCCAATGAAATTTTTAAGCATTTAGCATTTCTATAAGAATTGAAAACATAGGGCGCCTGGGTGGCTCAGTGGGTTAAGCCTCTGCCTTCAGCTCAGGTCATGGTCTCAGGGTCCTGGGATCGAGGCCGGCATCGGGCTCTCTGCTCAGCAGGGGGCCTGCCTCCCCCTTCTCTCTCTGCCTGCCTCTCTGCCTACTTGTGATATGTCTCTTTCTGTCAAATAAGTAAATAAAATCTTTAAAGAAAAAAAAAAGAACAGAAAACATAAGTCCTTAAAAATTGGCCTAGCATTATTATAAGCAAAACACCCCAAACAATAAAAAAATCCTGTGGACCTGTCATATCTAATTTTGTAAAAGATTACTACTGGAGACTTGCTGAGCATCTATCAGGTGAGAAGCACAATGTTAGCTGCCTCCTCTATGGGTCTCAGCTTCTCCATGCTAGTTCTCATGACTCTATCAGAAAGGCATGAGCCCTGTGTTGTCTTCTGCATTTCCTACAACTTCCAGGATTACAAGGGGAGTACCACCAATTAAGCACCAGGAGACACTGCCTATTGGTATGCACTGAGCATTTCCTGTAGCCAGCTCTGGAGGACAAGGTGCTCCCACCCCAACTCCCTCACCTCTTTGTTCTGCTGTGTCTGCTGCCACCTCCAGCGCCGTTTTAATGCCTCCTTCTCGGCTCCCTTCTCCATCAGTGCATACAAAGCTTTCCGCAGCATCAGGTCCCGATCGTGGAAACCCCACATGCCTGTGGCAAGGAAACATACAGTAGGACACCTTACCTTTATTAATTATGATGCACATACCCTAGTAGCAAGGAAATCAGGCTTAAGGCTAGGTTCAAAGAAACCCCTGTGACTTAGGGGAGAGGTGAAAAGATGTTCCTACTCTGGAGGTTCAGAAACTTCGGGAACTTATAAGTGGGGGATACACCACATCCTACAAACTCCTGACAGAAAGCCCCTTACTAATATCCAAGTCTAACAAACTAAAATACAGAGTAGCAGCAGAAAAGATGGGTCTGGCACATGACAGTCAGCATCAAAGCTGGAGGGATGGTTGGAAAATGAGGACTTTTTTAAAATCTAAGGCAAAAAACATATTGAATTATAAATAAGTTTTATAATTAAACAAATCTCACAAAAACTGATGAAAATATCCTTTTTAAATACTAAAAGAATAAATATTAAGGAGAATGATACACACATATAGCTTTATCCTGCTTACATACTTGTTGCTCAATACTTCTGCAGGGTAGCTCTCCGAGTGGGACCCCTGCTAAATCCTTTGTTCTACATATGCTCCCTGAACAAGAGACTGAAAAGTCAGGGCGGGGCTCTCTTCCATCCCCTCCTGCATGCCCACGCCCATGCCCATGCACACACACACACACACACACACACACACGCATGCTGTACGATCACTTCTGCCTAAGATCAAGGTTAGTGGATTAAGTCCTGCACATGAGATCTAAATTCTGTTGCTTTCTTTCTGAGGGTGCGGAACACCATTTTCAAGACTCACCCAGAGAGGCTGCATGCAGGAGGCAGTTTCCATCCCCAGTAGTTGCCAAAGGAAGCAGCCTCTGGCAGGTAGGGTCCACACTCACCCACCAGTTCAAACGCCCTATGGAAACAGGAGGAAAAGGAGAGGAGCAGATTACCATAAAGCCCTTCCCACTTCCCTAGGTCTCTAACAGACTCCAAACTTGCCTCCTCTAGGAAGCCGACCCAGAATACTGCTACTCCTTATATCTTCTTCACTTACACCTAGTCAATCAGAACCTGAAGAACATGATTGGTGAGATCAGTAGTTCTTACATGGGGACCCCTGATCTAACCAATATCCAAGGGGACATTTGGCAATATCTAGAAATATGTTTGGTTGTCACGACTGGTGGGGGGATGCTACTGGCATCTAATGGGTAGAGGCTAGAGAGATTGCTAAACAAAATATAATGTACCAGGCAGTTCACACAACAAAGAATTATCTGGTCCTAAATATCAACAGTGCTGAGACTGAGCAAGTCTGGGTTAGATGATGGGGCCCAGGTCATAGGTTGAAATCTGTGTTGGCCACCTGGTCTGGCTCTGACTCCTTCACTCTGCTCAGGAGACCAGTAAACATCATAACAATGAAGCTCAGCACAAATCCATCATCAGTAAAAGAAAAACAACCCAAAGCATGTATTCACAGGGTCACGCAGGTATCATCTGCACATATGACAGCATGTCAGCTTGTATGTGGTAGGACTTTAAAGACATGCGCAACAAGATAGCACATGAAACACCTTAGAAAATGAGTCTCGATTCTGTACAGTCATCCCTCTTCCCATTATTCACATGAGGAAAATATTTTGTGAACCACACTTCAAAGTCTCCTTGAATTACTGAAAAGTCAACAGAAAGAAAAACTGGCCTATAATCTCACTAGCCAGGTAACTTGCTAACTTTTTAAAAAAGTATAGAGAGGCACATAGTTACTATAGAAGGGTACAAAGGAAAAATGCAAGCTTCTTTCCCATGCCCCCACCTCCCAGCCCCCAGCCTTTCTTCTAAGAAGTTTAACACCTGATTAGCTTTTCCCAGAATTCAAACAGTCTCGCCCCACCATATTAACTAATTTTAACAGTAATTTAAGACAAATATAACTATAAAGGTAGATAAATCTTTGGGGAAAGCTCATGTAAACAAATGGGACTTTTAAATTAATCACCATTGCGCATCATCTATAGTATTGGTTCTTTCTGGTCACAAGGGTGTTCCAGAGCCAACTGTAATTTATTTGTATTTTTTTCCCCATGTATGGATTTTTAGGTATTGATTCCTGGGCCTTTCATGTGTATATCTGGTTTCCCTTCCATCAAATGGGAAATTTCCAGGGTAAAGTGTCTAATTTTATGTGATACGGTGAGCGCTGTGAAATGTGTAAGCCTCACAATTCACAGACCTGTTACCCCTGGGGCAAATAATACATTATATGTTAATAAAAATAATTTTTTAAAAAAAGTATCCAATTTGTGTCCCAAAAAGAAGCACCTAGCTCAGTACATGTTGATCTGACCAACTCATGACTTTGCAGTCAGCTCCCAGACTTAAACTAGAAGCTACTGGTCAAGGCCAGCCGCTCCATGTGGCTGCCTACCAGTGCAGAGCAGAGGGAAGAGCCCATGAAAAGAAGCACTCACTGACCTGCCTGTTCCAAGGCAACCAGCATGGACTGTTCAATAAGGTCTCTCTCTATGAAGCTGCGGAAGTCTTCGTTGTACACAGTGAGATCTGGAAGCTGGAAGGCACAGATGGGCATTTCCAGGGGGTGCTCACTGCTCCCCCCACCCCCACCATTGGAGGAGACATGGGACCGGGCCAGGGAAACAATGCTGGAGCTGGCGTGGGAGATGCCCCTAGACAGGCGTTTTTCTGCAATGAGAAACAGAGTTACCTTAGAACATACACAGCCCAGAGAACGTTCCACTCATGTGGTGATGATTACCCCTTGACAAGGCAGGGAAAAACTGTGAGTTGAACTAGCTACCAAACTTCCCAACCCTCTTTCTAAATCCAAATGTAAGTGGGGAAATATGGAGAGTAGTATTTTTGCAGGCACTTATATTAGCACCAAATATACATTCCTCTTTCTACCCTTTTTAAAAAATTTGCCTGAACTTCTCCCTATGACTCTGTCTTCTTTCACTTCCATTTCCCAACATAACAGGGACTCATTCATTTGGCAACTTGGTCACTGATAGGAAAAAAGAGGCAATAAGGGAAATGGGGTTTCATTTTGCTAGACTGCATCAAATAATCACTCTGATAATTTTCACAGTTTTGGAGAATACAGGAAAGACTTTCCATTACAGAAAATTAATGATAGGGGTGCCTGGGTGGCTTAGTCAGTTAAGCGTCTGCCTTTCACTCAGGTCATGATCCCAGGGTCCTGGGATTGAGCCCTGAGTTGGGCTCCCTGCTCAGCAGGAAACCTGCTTCTCCCTCTGCCTTGGCCTCTTTCTCTCTCACGAATAAATAATCATAAAAAAAATTAATGATAAATCTTATACATCTGGAAACTTTCTTATCCACCATTAATAGCATTTATTTACATTATTTACTACAACTTCTCTGGATTCATATTTGTCAGAAATGTATAGGTACAGTCATTCTCAATATACTAGAGAAAGACAGTAATGTACACAGTGCCCCAAATTATTTTTTTTTTAAGATTTTATGTGTTAGAGAGAGAGAGCACAAGCAGCGGGAGCAGCAGGCTCTTCAGTGAGCAAGGAGCCTGGATCCTGGTCCAGGACTCGGTCCTGGATGCAGGACTCGACCCCCGGACCCCAGGATTCTGACCTGAGCCAAAGGCAGACGCCCAACCAACTCAGCCACCTAGGCATCCTTATTTCATTTGTTTTGATTACATGGCACTTATAATTCCCCATGAGATAGTCTGTGATCATAATATGCCCAGTGTCATATTACAATCCATTTGCATGACTTGAATTTATATATAAAGATTATTGAAAGCTAAAAATTGTGTTGGGAAGTAGTTCTTAATCCAGTACTTGCCAGAGATGGCATACAAAGTAAGTCAAGAGTTGTCTAAAGTCATTTTATAGTGATGTTATTTTTTAAACTATTTTTTTTGGTATTTAAAAAAGTATCATAAGCCCATGGTAAAAAAGCAAAACACTATCAAAAGATATAAAGTATTACAAAAGAAATCTCCCCTTTATTCAAAATTTCTGATTCCTTCCCCAGAGGCAACCTTTTGGATTCTTCTAGAATTTTTTATACACATAGAAACACACATAGCTTTGGGCGCCCAGATGGCTCAGTCAGTTAAGCGATGGACTCTTGGTTTCAGCTCAGGTTGTGATCTCAAGGTCATGAGATAGAGCCCTGCATGGGGCTCTGCGCTTGGAGTGAAGTCTACCTGGGACTCTCTCTCCCTCTCCCTCTGCCCCTCCCCCTGTGCACACCCTCTCTCTCTCTCTTGCTCTCTAAAATAAATAAATCTTTTTTTAAAAGCCCATATAGCTTTTAAAATCATTTTTAAAAACATAAAGAACATACTATATAAACTGCACTGCATCTTACCCTTTTCAATAGATTTTAGAGACTTTAAAAGCAGCATATCAGGTTCTACTGAATTCTTTCCAGTGGCTGTGAGTACTCCGCAACATAAACGATTTTATTTAACTACTCCTCTACTAATGGACATTAAATATTGTTTTCAAGCTTTAACTTTCAAGCTTTATGCTGCATATGTGTATGTGCCCACTGAGGTCTATTTATTTAAAGGAGATATATATATATATCTATATTTATATCTCCATGTGCACATACACATATATGATAAATTTCTAGAAATCAAATTGCTAAGTCAAAGTACACATGCATTTCAAAATTTTGATATATACTGACAAATATTAACCTCAGAGGTAGATGGCATGATCCTCTGAATTCTACATTTATGTACTTTATCTCGACAACTAGATTGTTCTGCTTCATCCATTTCCCTCCCAGTATGTGAAAAAGGCCTTCACACAGGGGAATACTCAAGATGCAGTGGGGCAGTGCGGGGCTCCTGCACCAAAACAGACTGAGGCCACCTCTAAACAGTTTGTCAGGGGAGCAGGGAGAGGAATAGGAGCGTCTCCAAAGGATGGCTCCATTTAGCAGTCCCCTCACTTCCTTTCTACTCCCGCCTACAGAAACAGCCCTCAGTTACCCCAGTACCTTGAACGATGTCATCCTGCCGCTGCAGGGTGGGTCGGGGAGGGCGGGCAGACTCTCTATCCGAAAACCCTTTCTCAGGGGTCCTGGAACCACCACTCCCTTCACTAAAGGGTGGGGGCAGGTTCCCAGCATGGACTTGACGTAGCTGTTCAAAATCACTGAGGGCAGCACTCACGTCCCAATTCTTTCCTGGCAGGAGACAAAGCAAAAAGTGAAATGGGTACTCAGAGTACAGGGAAACTGGGGAAAGACATAGAACAATCACTTGAACCACCCTCTCAAACCTAACAAGCAAAATTCATGCGCATTTCCACCATTCTCCTGTTCCTAATTTTCTTCATTAATACTTCAGTCTGCAATACCACAATTTCTTTATTTACTTGTTGTCCTTCCTAAGTCGGTTCTGTGAGCATTGAAAATTTGTGTCTCTGATCTGAAAGGGCCCACAGAGGCCACAGATAAAACAGAGGAAGCCTAAAGAAGTAGTGACTTGCCCAAATGCACAGCTAGCTTACACCAAGGAGAAGTGTGACTAAAGCCCAGGTCTCTCGATTCTGAGATCCAGAGAGTGCTTAGCCTAGACATGCATGCACTATAATGTCCTAAACCATACAGAACTGTATACAAAGGTATAAGTACATGCATTTTTCTAAAGAAAAAGAGCTGACAGCTGTCATCGGATTACCAAAAGGAACTGTTAACTGCCCCCAAATTTAAGAATCACTACTCTACTGAAGCGAAGACCCTAAATGTCATACTGGATTTTTCTGTTGCTTTCTCCAGTTATATTATTCAGTAAATAATATATTATATGATTGTTCACATTTCTTTCTATCCTATTCCACCTGCTACCCCCTCAATTCAATTCCTGTCATCCACTGTTCCACCTCGATCCACTCTAAAGTATCCCATGAGATTAATCTTTCCAAAGCACAGTTCTGTTCCATTTCAGTTCTATTCTGTTCATTTTAGTTCCCGAATCAAAACTGCTAACTGCCTGCCATTGCCTACAGAGTAAACTCTAGGCTCTTTCTTGTGTCTGACATTCAAGGCTTTCTATGACCTGGCCTACTTCTCCAGCCTTTTCTCTGTGCTTCAATTTCCCTGGCTATGAAAGTGGAGATGAGGGGCACCTGGGTGGCTCAGTGGGTTAAAGCCTCTGCCTTCCGCTCAGGTCATGATCCCAGGGTCCTGGGATCGAGCCCCGCATTGGGTTCTCTGCTCAGCGGGGAGCCTGCTTCCTCCCTCTCTCTCTGCCTGCCTCTCTGCCTACTTGTGATCTCTGTCTGTCGAATAAATAAAT
Organism: Martes martes; assembly: GCF_963455335.1. Classification (NCBI taxonomy): domain Eukaryota; kingdom Metazoa; phylum Chordata; class Mammalia; order Carnivora; family Mustelidae; genus Martes; species Martes martes. The sequence continues at coordinate 87,398,661 of NC_137891.1, read as the reverse complement.
GAAATCTTAAAAAAAAAAAAAGTGGAGATGAGTCCATGTAGGACTGTTATGAAGATCAAATGAATTAAAAGCACTGATACACAAAAGTGTTGTTTTGTTTTTTTTTAAGATTTTATTTATTTATTTGACAGACAGAGATCACAAGTAGGCAGAGAGGAGGAAGCAGGCTCCCTGTGGAGCAGAGAGCCCGATGTGGGGCTTGATTCCAGGACCCTGGGATCATGATCTGAGCCGAAGGCAGAGGCTTTAACCCACTGAGCCACCCAGGCGCCCCCACATAAAGTTTTATATATGTCTTTATTGCTGTTGCTGTGATACCTTGTTATTACTCTGATTTTCCAGTTAAGCTGTATGAATCATTAGTACCTGATGAATTTACTTCTGAGCCATTACATTCACCACTTGTTCCAACTCCCTTTGCTCACACCACTTCAGTGGCTCTGGCCTCTTAACTGTTCCTACAAACATGCTAAGACTGCTCCCACCTATGGCCTTTTCAACAATCTCCCCACTGCCTGGAAGGCTCTCTTCCCAATTTATCTACACAGACAATCCTTCAGATATTTGTTCAAATGTCACATTCGTAACAAGGCCCGCCTTAACTACCCAAGTAAAAATTACAACCTGCCTCATCATTTTCCACAGCACTTCACACCTTAACATACACTTCACAATGATTTGGTTATCATGTTTATTATTTAATGACTGTTTTTCCTGCTAGAACATAAGGGCTGGGATTTTTGTTTGTTTTGTTTTGTTCAGCACCTAGAACTTGGCACACAGTAGGTACTCAATACATATCTGTTGAAAAATAAAGGACTTTTGTCCTGACTCAACAAATAAATGAATGAATGTTTACCACACAGTTGGAAATACAGAACATGTATTGAACACTGGCTCTGTATTTGCAGTTGTGTGGTAAACTCCTTAGAATCAGCTCCTAACAGCCAACTTGTCCAAAACTGAATGTCCATCATTCTCCTTCCTAGGACTTGCTTCGTCTTCTCTTTCTCTATTCCTCAAATTGGTAATGGTATCACAAGCCCTCCAGGCCAGAAAATTCCATCAGAAAATTCAGCTCCTCACTACTCAGACCCAACTACTTCTCTGCCCTCACTATCTAGTCAATGTTTGCATTCATGAAACATCTCTCAAATCTGTTCTTTCTTGTCCATTTTTATTGTTACTGTGCCCATGCCGGCCCTCAAGATTGTTCCCTGGTCTTTGGGAGAGGTTCAGCTATTCTCTCTTCCCCTAGCATGTCCCCTCTCGAATTCGTTCTTTACACCATGAACCAAAGTTAACTTTTAAAGAGAAAAGCAAGAGATAAAGACAGAAGCAGGGAGGAAATGAAGATCAGGCCTTTTGACTTCCCTTCTAAGTTCTATCTTAAATCCATTCACTTTTCTCTCTTCTGACACTATAGTAGTTTAGGCCACCACCATCTCTCACCTCAACTGTAGCAACAGTCTTAACTGGGTTGATCACTTCTCTGGCCACAATCCAATGTTTCATATCCTTCAACCAAAATTCAAATCCCATCACATCACTCCCCTGATTACAACCCTTCACCAGCTTCCGACTAAACACAGAATGACATTTAAACTCCTTACCACAGTCTACAAAGGGCCCCCAATTCTGCTTCCTGCCTTTTCTGCTCATTTCCTACCACTCTTGCCTCACTCTTCCTACTCAGTGCCAAACTCTTTCACCTTAGGTCCTTGTGTAAGCTTCTATATCAACACTCTCTTCTCTATCCCTTTAATCTTGCTACTCCCACCCACCCTTCTGGGTTTAGCTCAAATGTCACTTCCTTAGAAAGGCCTTTCTGCACCCTGTATCTAAATTAAGTTTCTCTCTTACACTCGTATAGTACCTTCAACCTTTCCTTCATAGCACAGAAGTGTATGCATATGTGTGTGTGAGAGAAAGAGATTACACAAATATTAACTGTAACATAATTGTTAAGAGCCAGCCTCTGAAATCTGATCGCCTGAGCTCAAATACCACTTAACTTCTCTGAACCTCAGTTTTTAAAACTGTAAAAGTAGGATAATAAAACTTATATTGTAGAGTGACTGTAAGAATAAAATAATATATCTCAAGTACTTCACACATACAGCATTCAACACATGTTACAAGAGGAAAAGGAAGCATTTGAGCTGAATCCTGAAGGATGAGGAGAATTTCAGGAGAATAATGAAGGAAGGAACACTGCAGACTTAGAAAACAACTTAATGTGACCAGGGAAAGGTGACAAGTTGGGCCAGGCTGAAGCGTAAGGAGGAGAAGAAGGTAGTAGGAAATAAAACCAAAAATGCCAGTCAAGGGCAGAGTCATACTGAATTAGCAAACTGGAGTCTAAACCCAGATCTTCCATTTCTCTTCAGGCTTAGCGATCTATGTCATTATATATTTCCATCCTCAAAAAACATCTGTTAATTATGACTCCAAACAAAGAATTCTACTGACCTGATTCCAAGCCTTAAAGACCTTAAAATCAGAACGTTCACACTTATGTGTACATACAGATTTAAATAAACAAAGGTAGCAAAATAAAAACATTAACTTAATTCACTCTACAGAGTCACCTATACAAATTAGGGAAGGAAAGAAACAAAGCCACAAATGATCCTAAAGTCACTTATATATAAAGAAAAAGACTTACAGATACAGAATTGTACTTTTAGTGGATTAATATAAAATTTCACTTGCATTACCTGAGCATACATTCACAGTGGAGAAAGCTACACCAAAAATTCAAGGTGAAAGGGGATTTTTGCATTTTAAAATTATGGTGAGTCATACATAGGTGGATTATTAGAAGCAACTTAAATGTAAGGCCTGCCACACACAAAGTATCTTTCTGATCACCTTTAAATGTTCCAAGTCATCCTAACAATAAACATTGCATTTTACTTTCTCTCTTCTCATCTTTCCCCTCGTGACTCCTTACCTTCCAGGAGATCTCGGGCCAGCCCAGGCTCTGCGCCTGTGGAACGGACAAAATCTGACAGGACAGCATCCATGTCCAGGGTCATGTGATCATTAAGTACTTTCAAGCAGCTGAGGTAGGGTGGACATAGATCAAAATTCAGCCCTCCACCTGAGGAGGAAATAAACACATAAGGCTTAAATTATACTGAAATAGGATGATCATAGCCCAATTTCAGCAGCTTCCTTACCAAATGGAGAAACAATCCTGGCTCATTCATTTCAGCTGAATTTATTATGAAGAGCAACATTTAGTTTCCTAATTCCTCATTAATTTCTCTTTTTTCAAGATTTTATTTATTTATTTGACAGACAGAGATCACAAGTAGGCAGAGAGCGGGGAAGCAGGTTCCCTGCTGAGCAGAGAGCCCAATGCAGGGCTCGATTCCAGGACCCTGGGATCACAACCTGAGCAGATCTTAACCTACTGGGCCTCCCAGACACCCCCATCATTAATTTCTTAACTACTAAATTAATCACAGACCTAATGTCGTTCTGAGTATAATGTTTTTCTTCTACCTCTCTAAAGTATTCCATTTCCATCCATCAGTTTGCTTATCTAAGCTAATGGAAGAAAGCAGCAGACTACCACCCTGAAGAACTCCCCACCTTGTTTATTTCCTTGCCGGCACTTGATTTAACCCGTAATTATTTTAATAGGTTGCTGTCTAGGCTCCCCCTCTAATACGTCAGTTTCTTGAACGTTCAATGCTGTGTGTCTTGTTTATTACTGTGTCCTCAGCATGTAACACTTAGCACAGTGCGTGGCATACAGGCCCTCAGTAAATATATGCTGAATGAATGGATAAATGAACAAATGAATACTATACACTGAAAAACTTTAGAGTTGACTAGTGTTCTGAGGCTAGCTGAGGATATGGAAGGAGCAAGCTGATTAAGCTTAAACTACTCAAAATAAAATAAGCTTTTACACAAAGCAGAGTGGAGATCTCAAAGGTACACGAAAGTTAATTTTTGCCCACTAATTTCATGAACCCAGGAAATATGCCTTTCTCCACCGCGGACAAGTGAGCCAAGTAAGTTCACCTGAAAAAGATCTCTTCTTTCAGACTTGACTTTGGCAGAAACTCTGTCCCTGACCTGATAGCCTGGCACCAATCCACATTCCTCTAAAGTTAGCAGTCCCAGCTGAGGAAGCAATAACAGAGTGAAGAACAATCTCTGACCAATTCTACCACATTAGACGGGTTCTCTGGAAAAGAGGGCTTGATCCTAAAGCAACCATAACACACCTGCCCCGCCACAACCACCAATCCCTCGCCTTTTAGAGAAGACCAAAAGTAGAATTCTCAAAGGTAAAAGGTGACTCAGGTGACTCTGCAGAAACAGCTCCTCCTAAACAACCTAAAGTCTAAGGGTGACTCAGATCCCTTTTCTTCAGACCTCCTCCAATCCCATGACACAGCTTGTTTGGTGGTATGATCAGATCCTGATTTTCTGCATTCCTTAGAAATATTAAGCAAATAAAGAGCAATGATTTGTGGGTCATAAAACCAGGAAGTCACTAATCTGAGTGCAGGGACGTGTTTTAGTCATATCTATAGCCCCAACACCTAGCACCTAGCACAGCACCTACAACACTGCAGGCAGTCAATAAATGCCTGATGAGTAAATGATTAAATGACTGAGTGAACCTCCACACCAGCCACCACCAAACCAATCCATTTTCGGCTTAACTTAGCAAATGAGAAATTCCAGGGTCCTTCGGACTTCCTATCATCCCTCAATTTCTAAGAGTCTGCCATGGTCCCAATCCATTTCTCCAAGTTTCAGAAACTCTTTTTCTTTTTTTTTTTTTTAAGATTTTATTTATTTATTTGACAGACAGAGATCACAAGTAGGCAGAGAGGCAGGCAGAGAAAGAGAGGAGGAAGCAGGCTCCCCGCCCAGCAGAAAGCCCAATGCGGAGCTCGACCCCAGGACCCTGGGATCATAACCTGAGGCTGGGATCATAACCTGAGCTGAAGGCAGAGGCCTCAACCCACTGAGCCACCCAGGCGCCCCCAGAAACTCTCTTTTCTGAAGAGACATCTGTACTGTCACTAGTTCCACCATCCCTGTATCTTAAGATTTTTACCTACACCTATATATGTTAGCCGGGTGGCTTTGGTCCAATTACTTAACAGGGTTTCAGGTGCCTCTTGTTTATCCTAGACTCGTATTCGATGACCTCTCAGATCCTTCCCAGGTTTAAAAAATGAACTTCTCCAGTTCACTATGGCCTCATAAACCATGATCCTGACATTCTCTTTTAGTCTGTGTATTATCGATATCTAATTTCCTTCCATTTCAATATGCCAATTGTCAGAAAATGCTGCCAATACATATGGAACTTTTGGCCTAACAACCTCAAATTCAAAATATCAAGTTATAAAATAAACTAGTTCCTTACATTTTATACTTAAGAATTAAATTCCTTCAGAATCCATAAATGAATGAGTGGTTTCTCCTTCCCCTAATACAAGCAAGAACTTCTTCTTCAAGCCCATTTCGGTCACTGTCTTAGAGGTCACAGGAGATGGCTGCAGCCCAAATAACTTGAAAGCATGATTAATCCAAGACCAAGAGCATAGCTTCAAAATGAATTTCAATCTTCTCTCTTTAAAAAAAAAAAAAATTCAAAGAACTCAGTAAAGCCACTTTAATAACTTTCTGAAAGACTGTGGGAGGTATACAGTAAGCAGACAAATAGCAATCAGCAAAAAGATGCTCAGCAGAAGAGAGAAGAGTTGATTAAGCCATGGGCATGTAGACAATTTCCCAGCCAGACACAGGCCAATAAAAAAACCATCAATGTCACGGCATCACAGACCTCATTTGCCAATACAGTAGGTCTTTCTTCAAAAAATTATTTTTGAGAAGTAATTCAGAGATCCAAAACTATCTAGAATGACTTGCCAAAAAATTCAAAGCACTAAACCAAACTTCTTGGCAGCACATTCATTCTTCTATCTGATGCCTCCAGGTGCAGGCCACAGACTCCAACCGAACCCCACCCAGCAGGTGAGGACAGTGGCTTCTGTTACATCACCACCAACACTTGGCTTGCGCTTCTCAAAATCCAAACGGGAAATAGCCACAACATGGACTAAAACACATAGTCCTTGGCTCTGTCTCAGCACACAGGAAGAAAAAAAAGAAAATACTGGCTTTTAAACTTTCAAACAAAACAGAGGAGACACTCAAACATCTGTTGATTGAATAGTGTTTAGACAAATCTCAACTGGGGGCAAAACCCTCCAGTCCTCCAACTGGATGAGACATTAGTGATTACTTAATTCAATGTCTGCCCCCATGCAGAAATCCTTCTTTTACATCTCTGATAGAGAAATCACTCAGTCTTCACATAGATCCAAGCCTTGATGGAGGATGCAAGCCTTGATGGAGGACTCATTCCTTTGCCACCATGTCCGTCTTACTTTGAACAGACCTAATCGTTACAAAATACTTTTCTAAATTAAATCACCAGCTCACCCCCCTCTGTAACTTCCACATAATGGCCTGTGTTCTCTTCTCCAGAACAATAAAACCACACCCAAGAATGATGGCATTTGCATAGACAAGGATTAGTGAAAGCATTTCTTCACATAAAAATGTGTTAACAAACAGAGAAACAAATAAGGCTTGAAAAGTCGGATGCGTTGTCCAAAGTCTGAACCCAGATATTTTGGACACATGCTCTACTATACCACACTGCCTCCAAAGGCACTAGGGCATTACTGAACCCCAAAACAGGACTGATTCTTATCCACTGAATTCTTTCACATAGGAAAGGGCTGTGCCTATGTCTCATATGTATTAAAGACTTAGACGCCTGCCTTATATTGCCCTCATTTTAAATCCTACCACTTTCCTCAGCAATTTCAACACCCACCTACACCATCCATCCAATGTTTCTGCTGTAAGAGTTTCATAATCTCATCAAATGCAAAGACCTTCATCTTCATTCCAGCACCTCAGTCCTGGACTCTGCCATCTCCTAAAACTACTACACCTCTATATTTTCAACATCCAAAATTTTACTCTGGCTACAGTCTCATCTTCCTTCCAGCTTTCCCTCTCTACTACTAAACCTGCTATCTTTTTTTTTTTTTAAGTTTTTGTTGTTGTTGTTGTTCCAAAGATTTTATTTATTTATTTGACAGACAGAGATCACAGGTAGGCAGAGAGGCAGGCAGAGAGAGAAGAGAAGCAGGCTCCCCGCCGAGCAAAGAGCCCAATGCGGGGCTTGATCCCAGGACCCTGAGATCATGACCCGAGCCAAAGGTAGAGGCTTAACCCACTGAACCACCCAGGCGCCCCTAAACCTGTTATCTTAACTCAATATATCATCACCTCAGACCAAGTCATCCAATTCCTTAACTACCTTGTTCACAATTCAACAAAAATCACGGTGTGCCTACTATGTGTTAGGTGCACTATGACCAGGACTAGAAACACAACAGTGAACTAGACAGATACAATCTTTATCCTCACAAAGATTCCAGTCTGGATGAAAAAAAAAAAAATTCACAGAAAATTGTAATGAAGAAATGCTGGAGAGGTGGGTGTGATCTCCTATAGGGAGTCAGAAAAAGCTTTCCCAAGGAAGTGATATTACATCTCAGGACCAAAGAATGAGTAGGAATTGGAGGGACAAACTGGGAAAGAAAGAATGCTCCAAGCAGAGGAAACATATATCAACGTTCTATGGCAGGAAGAGGTGAGAATGGTACAAAATGAGGATTAGGAGGGGGGCCTGGTGGACCCTACTAAACATGGGGATTTTATCCTAAAGGTAATGAAAAGCCATTGATGTAAGTCACTGTTGTAAGCAGGGGCAGGACATGATCAGACATGAAGTATTAAAAGATCCCCCTGGTTGTAGTGAGAAGAGTGTGGAAGGAACACAAATGGAAATTATTGCAACAACATGATGGTAAGCTACACTAGGGGACACGATGGTGAGCTGGAAAGCAGTGACGACTGAGGGGGAAAAATGGATTAGATGCCACTTTGTCCCTTCTTGCCTAACTGAATGCAAGCCCACTGACTGGTCACTTATTTTCCAGTAAAAAACTAGTTCCACTATTCTTCTATTTCATCTGCCCAACCTGATGGCTCCCACATTCAACTTCTCTGCTACTACCTGGGCCTACTGAGCAAGATAAGATCAAATAATCATGCAGAGGAACCCAACTACAAATAAATGGCAGTCAGTCTCATTACTTTCCATGGAACACTGCTGCCTTCTGCTTGACTTGGGGACAAGTCAACCAATCTTCTCAGCTACAATGCCACACCTCCAGTATTCTCCTACCCAATTCTTACCACTTCCTAACTCCTGACGCATGACCTTGCCTTCAACTTCATAGAAAAAAATACGAAACAAAGCCAAGAGGAGTTCCTTTAGGTTTACTCCCCTGTTCCTACCTGTCAGCTGTTCTTCTCCTCTACCCTGTAAAACTTCCTAAAATCAACATTCACTTGTTACTTTCTCACCCAGATGCAGTGCTCATCCTACCAAAATGGGCTTCTCTTGAAGAAGAATGGCATTGACTTACAATAAGATCACAATTATCCTTACTGCTTATCTAAAATGACCTCTTTGTAGCACGTGATACTTATCACTCTTCCTGCCTCTCTGGCTCCATGTCTTGGTCACCTTTGCAGACTCCTCTTCCTAACCAAGGGTTAGGGCACTGAAGGTTCTACCTCGGGCCTTCCACCTTCTTAATTTATATCATCTCCTTGTGAATTTCATTCATGCCCCTGAACACCAAATGCTGATGACTTCAAAATGTAATCACAGCCCCAAACTCTCCAGCTCACCTAGGAATCCCATATGCACTTCAAACTCAGCATGTTAAAAACATGAGCTCATTCTCTCATCTCTGCCCTTCCCCCTTTCAAACTACCCCTCTTCCAGTGTTGCCTATTCTAGCAAAAGGTACCATCATCCGCCTTATTAGCCGAGTCACAAAAGCCGGGGACCACCTGGAATTCTCTTTTACCTTATCCTCATTCACAAACAGTCCTTTATGAAGGACTACTCATTTCACCTTTAAAATTTCTCAAATTCGTCCCACACTCTTCATAAGCTACAACTATTTTATTCTCTCAGGTTTTCATAACCTGGACTTCAGGAAATAGCTTCCTAATTTCTCCCTCTTCCTCTCTCCAGCCAATGGATGCTTGTGGAGGCTGATCAATCTAAAATGCAAATAGGTCTTATAGCTCCCTGCTCTAAATTCTCCAATGACTAAAGCATCAGATCCCTTCACAATCTGGCTCTGCCTAACTCTCCGGCCTCATTCACCTGCCACCATTCCCCCTTCTGTCCTGGTAATTCCCCAGGTACACCATGTGCTCACATTTCAGTTCCTTTGCCCATGTTGTTCCCGCTGCCTGGAATGACTTGTGGTCTAGCAAGTGAATTCTTACTCTTCTATGAGACTACCTTGAGTACCACCTCATTTGCAAAACTTTCTCTAGGTTCCAAACTTAAATTGCTCTCTTCCTCCTTGCTGCTGCACCTGCTACTACACCTCTGTGATTTTATTTACACACCACAGAGTATTTGTGTTTATTTACACGTTTGTCTCCCCCACTAAACCATGAGCAATTTGAGGGCAGGAATCTTGTCTTGTTCATCCTGTATCCCTAAAACCCAAGCACCACTCAGTTTTTTTTGATAAACTGAACTGTATTTGTACAGCACCCCACCACGCACACGCGCACACACACACACCAGTATCGATGATAATCAGATAATCAGTGTTGTAAACAGGCAGGTCTCAAACAGTGGCTCATCTCAAAGACATTTGCTTAAGATTGTTATATGATACTATTTGCAACAAGTTTCTTTTCCTAAACATTAACTCAGACTAACATTACAATCAGTCTGCATGCTCTGCATGCCCAACTATTTAGTAACAGAGAAAAATGACCCGAAATTAAATTATGATTATGGATAACTATTATAATAATAGTTAAAATGCCTGAGAAACTACTGACCCTACATTTTCTCGTCTACTACATCCCCAAGTGTCCACATTCTCACACTATACCCTCTCCCAGTCCCAGTGATGCACTACAGCGTGTCTGAGTCCCCTCCAACTCCTCCCAAAACTCACTGGAAAACCACAACATTCGAGACTGTCAAGAATTTTCAAAGGTCAGAGACTCCTCCATGTCTATGATGTCAGTCCCAAGGAATCCAGACAGGGAGAAAGAGGAGGGACAAAAACCCTTAGAAATTTCACACAATTCCTGATTAGGTGGGAGGGAAAAATGAAAGACTCTCTTGGCAGATTGTTCTTAATCAAAATGGGTCCTTTTAAGTGAAAGAAACAAAATATAACCTTCTTTTAAAAAAAGAGAGACAATATGACCAAATTCCATACCAAAGAGACCTATGCAGACCTATGTTACAACCGAGAGACAGAAAGATGGGTCTAAAAGGAAAAAAAGAAGGGACAGGAAGTAATATGTGTTAAAGCTTCAGACCTTATTTCATTTTAACTTCCAAGTAACTCTAAGAGATTTGTTTGTATCATTAACCCTACCTCACAGATGAGATTGCTAAAGCCCACAAAGGTTAAGTAATCCACCCGAGATTACAAATGGAAAAAGCTGCAGAGCCAGGATTTTCATGAACCCAGCCTACTGGACCCCAGAGGCCAGACCCTTGCACCACAGCACCCCTAGTCCAGGGAGGCTAATGGCAAAAGCACGTGCCATCCACCCATGTGCCAGTCTACCCTCCCAGCTGCAACTGCTTTCAACACAGAGAAAGAGAGACAGTGAGACAGAGAGAACTGGCTCTGGATTTGGACAGATTTAGGTTGTTTTTTTTTTTTTAAGATTTTATTTATTTATTTGACAGAGATCACAAGTAGGCAGAGAGGCAGGCAGAGTTAGAGGAAGGGAAGCAGGCTGCCCACTGAGCAGAGAGCCTGATGCGGGACTCGATCCCAGGACCCCGGGATCATGACCTGAGCCAAAGACAGAGGCTTTAACCCATTGAGCCACCCAGGTGCCCCAGATTTAGGTTTAAATACCAGTCTACCTACTAAGGGCTGAACTATGGGTAAATAATATAACCACTTGGTGCCTCCATTTCTTCACATATCAAATGGAGAAAATATCTGCATTTCAGACCTTTTGTTAGCATTAACTAACTGAAGATACATTAGGACAGTGCCTGGCACAAAGTAAATCCTCAAAAAAGGTCAATTGCCTTCCTTCTGCCTAACTCCCTCGACATACTCCACCTTGCTCCACTAGTACCCAGTACAGCCCCTGTACCTTTCCTCCGAAAGCACCCTCTACTTATCCCCAGTACAGCCCCTGTAACTTTTCCTCCCCAAGCACCCTCTACTCATCCCCAACAAACCCTCCGGGCCCACAGCCATTGCAAAGGCACCGTCAACACATGCACACAGGACCCAGTCAATCATTTCCATTCCAGTCTCTTTCAAATTTGTTAAGCCTCCAAGAAAACGTTGCAAAAGGACTTCTTGGGCTGTACCTTCTACCAGATGGTCCCTCAAAAATAAGAACAAAAGAAAACTGTCTGTCCTCTCCTCGATGTACAGACACAGCTAAATAGCCCATTCATCCCCAAATTTCCAGGAAGAGCAAACTGACACATACTTACTGAAATTCTAATGTCTTAATCTACCAACCCTACCTCCCCACAGTTATCCTTTACTACACTACTCAATCCAGGTTCAAAGATTTTATAATATTCTCTTAATCTCATGCATGTTGTCTATTTCTTGGGAAAAAATGTTCACATCTCCTCCTACATACCCTGCACAATTTCTGGGTTGTTTTCTACCTCCACGACACTATATACTCAAGGAAGAGCCACTTACTCTCCCTAAATCAAACTTAAGAGATAAACGGAACCCAAAAAACTCAATCATATAATTTACCATTCCAAAACAATTTATTAGCTTACTATATGCTACTATGGATACATCCCAGTAAGGACTCAAGAACTGGCTTCAAGGGGTGCCTGGGTGGCTCAGTGGGTTAAAGCCTCTGCCTTCCGCTCAGGTCATAATCTCAGGGTCCTGGGATCGAGCCCCACATCGGGCTCTCTGCTCAGCAGGGAGCCTGCTTCCCCCTCTTTCTCTGCCTGCCTCTCTGCCTACTTGTGATCTCTCTCTCTGTCAAATAATAAATAAAATCTTAAAAAAAAATTAAAAAAAAAAAAGAACTGGCTTCATGGTTTAATAACTACCACTAGTATGTGTATGTGTTAGAACAAGATTTAACTATTTTTTCAAGAATTTCCAGTTTGTCTTTTTTTAAATCATGCCTACCAATAGCAAAATGAATCTCTAACAGACAAATCCATTAACAGCCAAATGCTGATATAAAGATCAGGGAGAAGTTCACAAAGAACTCCTTATGAATTGGCATTTGTCTTCTCAGTGCTACTGACAAAAGGCTCCTTGGATTACAATTACTTGGGAAATTTAATAATTCGGAAGATGTGTACAACAGAAGTGACCTTTAGAAAAATAAGGGTAGAGAGAGTCAGAGAGAAAGTCTATTATTATAAAATTGGCACAACAACAGTAACTTGAATAGAAACAAAAATCATGTTAATGTTTATTTTTTTTTAATTTATTTATTTGACAGACAGAGATCAGAAGTAGGCAGAGAGGCAGGCAGAGAGAGAGGAGGAAACAGGCTCCCCGCGGAGCAGAGAGCCCGATGTGGGGCTCGATCCCAGGACCCTGGGATCATGACCTGAGCTGAAGGCAGAGGCTTTAACCCACTGAGCCACCCAGGTGCCCCTAATGTTTATTTTTTTAGATCCAGACCAGTATTTCTATTTGCCACATACAACAAATTTTTTCTCTTTCAGTGAGGGTCAAAGATAGTTCAAGGTTTGATTCTTAGTACACTCAACTTTTAAAAGAACAGTCTGTAAAAATAAAGTTCTACTTAAGCCCTTATAAAGATTCTGATAACTAAACTTTTGACATGAGAGAAAAAAATAAATACTACAAATCAACAGAGGCTAGTCTAATAGTAAAACACATTCTTTCTCTGAATCAACCGACATTCCCTAGTTGAAGACAATCTTCTCTCCCCTTCTTGATTCTTAAATACTTGTCATTTCATTGTCAATTAGAGAACTTCTACTCAAGGAAATAGCAGAAGGAAAAAAAAATTCTAATTATGAACTATCTATAATTAGTTATCCATAGGAAATTAATTCATTGTGTAAACTCCTTCTGGTAAATTAACTTCCTTCAGTACACAACTACTAATTTTTTAAGAGCCCCAAACAATTAGAAAAAGAAATTTGTCTTTTATAAAATTATATAACTCCTTTCAAAGAAAGCTATCTTATTACTATCATTATGTTTAAAATTCTCCATCTGCAAGTTTCATAGTTACATCTATCCTGGCCATAGCTAGACCTCGTTTGAACTCCTCTAGGCCCCATATGTGCAACATTCACTTCCTGTTATATACTGCCTTGTATTATTAGTTGGCCTTCCTGATACTAGCATCTTATCTCTCCAATCTGACTATCCGTCATTCAATCAAAATTTACCCAAAATCAAAATTTACTGGGTCCACCATGTACCAGGCACTGCCCTAGGGCCTTAGAGATACAAATGAAGAGAAGCCAACAGTCCTACCTTCGGGGCCTCCAGTTCTTAGTGGATCTGGATTTCTCCCAGATTTCTGCTGGGAGAAATCCAAACATGTTATTCATGCCCAGTGGGGTAGGAAGAGGTATAAGAACTAGTTTACCTGGATGGGTTAGGGAGGTTTCTCAAACTGGATCTTAAAGGATGTGTAAGAGATCATCAAGATGGAAATCAAGATACATTCTAAAAAGAATTAAGATCCTTGAGGTTGGCGCCTTTCTCTTATACTTAAAAAAATTCTAAACAGGGGTGCCTGGGTGGCTCAGTGGGTTAAAGCCTCTGCTTTCGGCTCGGGTCATGATCCCAGGATGGAGCCCCGCATCAGGATCTCTGCTCAGCAGGGAGCCTGCTTCTTCCTCTCTCTCTGCCTGCTTGTGATCTCTGTCTGTCCAATAAGTAAATAAAAATCTTAAAAAAAAAATTCGAAAAACAGGCCTAAAAAATTGCTTGGCACATAGATGTGTAACAAATATTTGTCATTCTAAATTATTCAAGCTAGTCCATGTGTATGGATGACTGAGAGCTAATCTATATCTAAAATAGGCTTGTGAATTATTTACTGGTTTCAAATGTCATCATTCACCCCCCCAGACACACATAACCAAGGTCTATGCAAATATATCTGTACAGCTGTCTGTTCATTAAAAATAGCTTCTCTTTTGCTGTAATTTCTGTTTTTAAAGCACTTTCACAAATAAGGCCTCATTTAATAAGAATTCTAAAAATTAAATACTCTTTTTGAGATTTCTAACCCCCTCTTTTCTGATGGAAAATACATACATACAGAAGCTTACAAAGCTTAAATGATACCCAGGTAGCAAGGAGCTTGGACCTAGGTATCCTGAATTTAAATACAGGGTTTATATTCGTTCTACAGGGACTTATGACAAAATCAAATTGGTCTACCCATGCAAACTCCACAGACTAAGAAATTCTTTATTATTTTGCTTTTAAAAATACTATCCATATTCATCCACACTACTAACCCCATCCTCCCCACCAACTCCACCAATACACATACATTTCTATTTCTAGGTTGGAGTTAGGAACTAGAAAATCCAGCCCAGGGTATCCTGAGACCCAAATAATTCTGGGTCTCCTTCATCTGTATAGGTTGTGCCATTTGTGGTAATAATTTTTCTTTATTTGTTTTTAGAGAGTTTATTTATTTGTCAGAGAGAGAGAGCACAAGCAGGGGGAGTGGCAGGTAGAGGCAGAGGGAGAAGCAAGCTCCCTGCTGAACAAGGAGGCTGATGCAGAAGATGTGGGACTCGATCCTAGGACCCTGGGATCATGACCTGACCTGAAAGCAGATGCTTAACCGACTGAGCCACCCGGGCATCCCAATAGCAACCGAGCCTTGGGTGCCTGGGTGGCTCAGTTGTAAGCATCCGACTCTTGATTTCTTCGGCTCAGGTCATGATCTCAGGTTGAGACACCCAGCACAGAGCCTGCTTAAGATTCTCTCTCTCCTCTCTCTGCACCACTCCACCCCCACCACTGTGCACTCTCTCTTTCTAAAAAAAAAAACCTTTTAAACCACTTTCAGCGCAGAGTCTACTTGTCCCTCTCCTTCCCCCTTTGCTCCCTTCCCTGTGCTCTCTTCTCACAAATAAATAAAATTTAAAATAAATAAAAGCAACCACGCTTCTTATATTTAAGCACATAAAATTAGTTATAAGCGTATAATATAATCTGACTTCTAGTCTACCTGGGAACATAGACTGGGAACACTTCTATTTTTACATTTCGGTCTAATGTGGAACAAGCCTGGTGGTGAGGTGCAGAAAGTCAGTCTATTTTCCTTGTTTGGCACTTTGGAATTATAGACTTTATCTGGAATTATGGACTTTAGAACCAGGAGATTACTTCATTCCATACCTTCAAATTGCAGATGAGAACACTGGGAACCAGGTGAGTGAGATTAAGTGACTTGCCCAAAGTCACAGGGGTAACTAGTGCTAGAACTGTATAATAGAACATAAATCTGTTGACTACTATTCTTTTTTTTCTCTTTGGAGATTTATTTATTTTAAAGAGAGCGAGAGAGCTTGTGCGTGCACAAGAGTGGGGCGAGGGGCAGAGGGGAGAGAATCTTTAAGCAGACCTTCATCTCCTCCCCATTAAACATGGAGCCCAAAGCGGGGCTTAATCCCTTGACCCACGAGACCATGACCTGAGCTAAAAACAAGAGTCAGACACTTAATGGACTCAGCCACCTAGGCACCCCTCTTGACTCCAATTCTAGTAATCTTTACCTGACTTGACATGTATCGATGACTTTCAGTTCTCCGTGTGATCTACTTTGTGGATTTATCTACGAAAACTTCCTTTCTTCCTGCCACCCAGATAAATTTCTTACTTCTACAGGTGTGTACCAAAGAAAAAGATGCATAATTAGGAAATTTAATCATTTAAGCAAACCATATTAAGGGAAATCATCTATACAGATGATCATGAGGGCATGCTAAAATCAAATCCCCGTTTTTGTTTGACTCATCACCACTAACGATATAAACTGGATTTGGAAATATTCTTCTAGCACTATACTCGAGGTCTGAAGTTGTGTAGCAAGAGGATAGGATAAAATCAAGTGTGACAAAGGGATAGATTTTTCTTTTTCTTTTCTATTGATAGTCTGAAGCTATAATATAGTTCTCATATGCCATTATGGAATCACAGCAATTACTACATTTTAAATAGAATCCAACATAAAATAAAAACCAAGAGAGAAATAAAGCATCAACTTTTAACACATGACCTCTTCCTGTCCGAAAGAGTAAATAAAATGCCCGCAGCATCAAAGCAATCACTTTCCTCACATTCACTTCGATTCATGTTGATTTGTGGGAAAGCTACATCTCTTCTTCCTCTTAGGAAGGGCCACCATCAGCACAAAGCACCGGGTCACTGCAATTCTCCCCTAATGAAACCTGAACTTCCTGACTCAATCATTCAGTAAGCACTTAGTAAGGACCTACTCCAAGCCAGGCAGGCTGCTAAGTGAAGGGGATGCATAAACCAGTAAGTGGTCCCTGTTTTCTAGAAGTTCATCTAACGGGCTGATTCCAGAGAAAACCCCAAGATAGGTATTGGTTAACTTTCTTTATTTAACACAGATTACTGAGTTCCAGGCACTGGTGACAGAAAAAGATGAAGAGTAAACTTTTAAAAGTAAGAGTCTTTTCAAAATTTACTGAACAACTTGCTCTTCTGAATTACTGAAATCACATGTCCTTCTCCAAGAATGCCAATCATCAGAGGTTGATTGTAAGGGATTTTGATGGTAACACCTAGCCAAATATTTTGGCCAAAGGCACTGTTTCCTTAATCTTACCACTCCAGAAAGCCATACTGTCCTAGACTGGTACATTTTAACAATATAGGATCCATAGTAACAGAATATAGTTGATCTCATCAATGAACTGGAAGGAATTGTTTCCTATATAGACAGATGCTTCCAGTAGAATGGACTATGTCAAACATATGACAAATCCTGTTTAACTTTCTTGCCACAAGAGTGTATATCTAAGTACTATAGGCAACCCTTCTTGATCACATAGCTCCAGGCCAAGTTTTCAGGGTGACGAGTCTCTGCTTTTTCTTTTCCCTTCCACAAAAAGCACAAAAGGTATGACTTAGTACACAAGTCATTGTCCTCTGAGGTTTTCTCCTTGAAATTACTCCAGGAAACCAACCATCGTTAGAGTGAGTCCTATCCCATTGATATTTTTAACATTATTTTATTTTCACATTCTCTGGTAGTGGTGGTGGTGATAATAAATGCCAGCTTTGGAGTTCACAAAATACCTTCAAATATATTACTTCACTGAAAAAAATGCAGAGGATAAAAGGAAACATCATAGGCCAAACATCTCAAATATCAAAAACCAAATCGAGTTTAACTAATTGGAACTGAAAAACAAGCACTTTCAACTCTACCACAGGATCGAGAATCTATTTCTATCAAAAAAGCATAGGATTGACCCTAACAAAGCAAAATCATAAACTTCCCTTTAAATTAGGTCTAACTGATTTCAATTTGTATATGTTAAGACCACAGTTTCAGCAAGAATCTGATATAAATCTTCGATACTCCAATCCCATTTCCAAATGTTTCCCCACAGTTAAATGATCAATACATATTATTCTAAAGAAGGAAGAGTTAATGATGAGAAAGCTGCCCTAGAATGACAAGCTGACAACACTCACCATTCAAGTATCTTTAAAGATTTAACTAATATTTACTCTGTACCAATCAAGTACTAAGCACTAGGTTAGACACATCCACATAAATCACCTCATTAACCTTATGTGTCATGCACAGATAAGACTAAATCCCAATCCTTAACTGACCCGGGTCCCTAAAACCCACTAGTTCTACCACTAACTACCTCGATTCCACCTAATAAATCCCTAGAACTCAACTGGAACTCAGCTTCTCAGTCTCACGGACCTAAGCATTTTTAGTGCTTCTACTAAGTAATGCTTACCACAAAACCTGCGTGCCTATAAGCTCCTAACTCCAGAACAAACACCGTTCATCCGAGATATGGCACATGGTGATAATGGACACAATCAAAAACAAGTAACTCTCTTGGATCACACTAGCTAAATAAACCTAGAATACTAACAAAACTGGATTTTTTAAAAAGATTTTATTTATTTATTCAGAAGAGAGCAAAAGTGAGAGAGATCACAGAGGGAGAGGGAGAAGCGGACTCATTGCTAAGCAGAGAGCTCTGTGTGGGGCTCGACCCCGAAACCCTGAGATCATGACCCAAGCCAAAGGCAGATGCTAACTGACTGAGCTACCCAGGTGCCCCATAAACTGAATTTCAGCTGGTCAGACAACATCAGATTTTTTTTTTTTTTTAGATTTTATTTATTTGAGAGAGAGAGCAAGAGAGAGAACATGAGCAGGGGGGGAGGAGAGGGAGAAGCAGACTCCCACTGAGCAAGGAGCCCAACATGGGGCTTGATCTTAGAACTCCAGGATCATGACCTGAGCCAAAGGCAGACGCTTAACCAAGTGAGCCATCCAGGCACCCCAGACACTGGATTTTAAGTCTTCCCAACCTCAAGACTATTTTCTGGTCTTCTGAATACAGAAAGTTTTCTCTATTTGAATGAACTGCAGAAGACAAGTCTGACCCAAGAGTCCTTACTCACATACTCATCAGAGATAACTGGTAGAAAAAGGAAAAAAAATATTCCAACTGGTATGACCACATTACAACGTTAACAACACATTACTCACCATCACCCTACAAGAAAGTACTTGCAAGTGGGCAAGGAATATTCAGGAAGCCAAGGAAACAAACAAAACTCTCCCAGTCCTCAAAACACAAACACATCCACATGCCAAAGAAGGTTACACCGTCCAGTTTATACCCAGGTATGAGTGGAGAGGGAGTGGGGAGAAAGGAGGGGAAGTGAGAAGCATTATCGGGCAAGGAACTTGCAGGAAGCCAAGTAAACAAACAAAACTCTCCCAGTCCTCAAAACACAAACACATCCACATGTCAAAGAAGGTCACACTGTCCAGTTTATACCCAGATATGAGCAAGTGGAGAGGGAGTGGGGAGAAGGGAGGGGAACTGAGAAGCATTATTGGGCAGGTGTGCTTGTCAGCACCAACAGATTTCTTTCTTGGACTCATGAAGAGACTTTTTTTTTTTTTAATTATGTAAAGATCCCTTGATTTTTTTTTTTTTAAAGATTTTATTTGTTACAGAGGGAGAGCACACGAGTAGTGAAAAGGGGCAGAGGGAGAAGCAGACTCCCTGCTGAGCAGGAAGCCCAACACAGGGCTCTATTCCAGGACCCTGGGATCATGACCTGAGCCAAGGGTAGACACTGAAGCTTAACAGACTGAGTCACCCGGCACCCCATGGAGAACTTTTTTAAACAAAGAAATACTGGGAGTCGCACTCATCTTTATAACTTGATTTATTTAAGTAATCACAAAGAACATGCAATATATAAAAACGGCAGCATGTTAGAGTAGTTGCATACATTCCCTCTGAAATTCATCAGATTTGTATGTAAATCCTAGCTTTGTCACTATCTTGCTGTGTGACCTTGAACAAGTTATTTAACTTCTCTGTGCCTTAGCAGGGACCTCATCTGATAGTCACTATGATATCCTGAGCAACTTCAACAGTACTTAAATATCTTGGCTGAATTGGTAAATATCTTTATTAACAGTAATAAATATTTTAGATGAATTAATCTGTAAATAGGTACAAGAGTATCTACCTTATTGAAGAGTTATGAGTATTAAGTGAAGTGATATATAAAGTACTTAGTATAACTCATGGTAGGGTCTCACTATTAAATAGTAAAGTTTTCTTCCCTTTACTTCCCAGCCAGGTCAGAAGTTAATAACAGAAGAGTCGTGGCAAGGATTAAAATGGGGTAAGAACTATAGAATCCAAGTGTTGGAAAATGTTTACTACTAGGGCCCTTGTCATAAAATCTAGGAATATTTCATCTTGGCATATGAAATTAAATAAGAGACCCTTGTAGTAGGTGCATAATAAATGTTAGTTGATCCAGATAATGCTATTGTGAGCCTTCAGGTTATCTGTTAATACTAGATATAAGCCCAGCAGAATAGGAAAAGGGAAAGAAAAGGGAAGGAAAGGAAAACAGAAGGGAAAAGAAGTGAGACTGAGTTACATCTTAAATAAACCAGACTATGTATTTTAAACCAAATATAAAGGATTTTTTAGAAGGCTATTTAATTCTCCAAAAACTTCCCATTAGCGAAAACATTCTATTGATTCACAGTATTTACCGACCTTTTTAGGTAATAAGATCTGTGTAAGTAAATTGTTCTTAACTGCTGACACGGTAAATAAGCTTGAAAGATTTGGGTCCAAAACTCTCCTCCTCCTTTTACTCCAAAAAGACTGATGGGGCCTTCTGAGGCTACCTCACCTATAGCCTGTAACCACAGCAACCTATCTACACGCAGAGGAAAAGATATTTCACTTCAAAATTGGGAATTGGAGAATATATGCAATTAAATCAAAATCGGAAGGAATCTTTTTCCTTGACTATGAAGAACTGAATGTGAGAAGACAGCTCTAAGGAACTTGGGTAACTATTGCCTCATGAGTCCGACAGTATACACATTTACTGTCTGAAGATAAGGAAAACCTATGAGAACTGAAACGGCTTGTGGGTAAACCTCATCATGATGTGCTCTTCAACTTCCCATTTCACTTCCCAGGCATCTTCCTCTGTGTTTTTAACCACTTGTCTCACCTCCTCTTAAGCAACAGGATATAATAGAGCACTGGCCAAGAGTCAAAAGAATGGGCTCTACACCAAGTTCTACTAACTTAGGAAGTGTGCAAACTTAAACCGGTCATTTAAACTATGTATTCAGTATCACCTGAGAATGTTGGGCTAGCCTCAGGGCTCTTCAAAGGCTTCCACTGAAGCATCCTTTCGGAGAGCAGATGCATTAGAAACCAGCCAAACCCAGCTCCTTTACTGCTACAACCCAGATGGAGAACACACGCATTGTTATTATCTACTCTTCCTATAAACGCAGTTACCAGGGGCACCTGGGTGGCTCAGTCAGTTAAAGCGTCTGCCTTCAGCTCAGGTCAAGATCCCAGGGTCCTGGGATCGAGCCCCACACTGGGCTTCCTGCTCAGTGGAGAGCCTGCTTCTCCCTCTCTCTGCCTGCCGCTCTGCCTACTTGTACTCTCTGTCAAATAAATAAATAAAATCTTTAAAAAAAAAAAGCAGTTACCAAATTCTATTTACTTCTCTTCAAATCACTGGACTCTCCTTTCTCTCTCTATTACTATCACCCCTGTAGAGACTCCTTCCCCCAGGACTATCATAACCGCTCTACCTGGTCTTCTTCCACTTTACACTGCACAGCTGAAATTCATTTTCCTAACATACTCATTTACACATAAAGTTCTGTGCTTGGGGATTTTTCACTGTAAGTATAAACCAAATTCCTCTGCCTGAGATTTAAGGCCCTCTCCTATTTACCTAACTCTCCAACTTTATTAATCTTGTTGCTTGTCTACTTTCTCTATCCTCAAAACAAAGCAGGCATAGTTCACTGTTTTCATGCCTTAAATGCTTTCTGAATGCTCACTGTTCTCACGCCTAGCCCTCTGAACTTACCCAGTCTCCTCTATTCTCTAAGGTCTAGATTAGCCTAAGTATACTTAGGCTAATTTTCCCCTACCCACTCCCTCTAAACTTCTATATAATTCCTGGGGCACCTGGCACGCTCAGTTGGTACACATAATATGACCCTTGATCTCAGGGTCATGAGTTCAAGACCCACATAGGTAACAGAGCTTACTTAAAAAAAAAAAATGTAATTATGACAACTGTACTCCTCACTTGACACTTTGTACCCATGACTTTGTATTATTATTCATCTTTTTATGCAAATAATTCAGTCTTCACAACTAATTAAGTTCTTCATGACTTTAACTCTTTGTTTACTGAAGCCTAACTTTTCAGAGAGCAAATATTCAATAAAATGTTTGCTGTTGAGAGTAAATACTACCTTGGACAAGTCAAACTTTCTAGGCCTCATTTTCCTTATCCAGAAAATGATGACAATATGTAAATTTCCCTTCAGTTCTAAAACAGTGTATGTATATAGAAGTATATACTAGTATAGATAGTATATCCTACTCCATAGTTATATTTGTTTCTCATATTTCTTTTTTTCTATATATCTATTTATATATATGTAACTATTTCCCATTTAACACAGAATACAAATTCCCAAGGGGCCAGTTCTCCTACTACTTGTTTAGTTTATTTGCTGGGTAGCACTTCCTTAGCATCTCCTTAGAGCATGTTGTCCAAATTCTGGTACAGAGCAGGTATTCAGCAGAAAGGAATTTATAGTCTCAAGCTGGCAGCAAACATCAAGAGAAATTTATGTAGATGATTTTCTTATCTCAATTTCCATAACGAACTAGCACATTACAAAAAACTTCAAAGATGATGTGAGAGAGAAGGAACTTAATGTTGTTAAAACAAGAGGTCACCTTGGCCAAATAGCTAGGAATTTATTTTAGGCAACCAAAGAAACCAGGATGCAGCAAATATTAAGTCTAACTTTTGAATTCTATTTTCAGAATTCTGAGGAGTTTGAGAAGTCTCTATCCCTAGTCATCAAAAACGGACCAAGTATTCTTCATGTCAGATAATTTTGTCCTTAGGGCTGATGGAAATTTTCAGAAAATGAATAGTCTAACACTCGGCCAGGTGAGCTCTTTGTTCAAAGAAGATGAAAGCAAATACTCACAAAGGAATTCATAAGAGCAGGTTAGTTTTTAAATAAATAAGAACTTGCTGTCTAAAATATTTTTGTTAGCAGTGTGATATTTTCCCATTGTCTTTCTCAGTTCTTCACATGAGACTATCTTCACATAAAGACCAAGACTTACTAATACTAAAGGCTCAGAGTTATTAATGATTCAAAAGACAACAATAGACCAACTCATTTTAAATGACCCTGACTTGGGACGCCTGGGTGGCTCAGTTAGTTAAACAGCTGCCTTCGGCTTAGGTCATGATCCCAGCATCCTGGGATTGAGTCCCACATCGGGCTCCTTGCTCAGCGGGGAGCCTGCTTCTCCCTCAGCCTCTGCCTGCCACTCTGTCTGCCTGTGCTCCGTTTGCGCTCTCTCTCTCTGACAAATAAATAAAATCTTAAAAAAATATTAAAAAAAAAAGACCCTGACTTTTCAAAGAACTATTTTAGAACACAAAACTGCTATTTTCAAAGCTGAATTCTATATATGATGTTTTCCAAACAGGTATGTGACCTGAATACAAGTTTTATATAGTTAAGGTACAAGGGTTAGAAAAACTTCTAAGCCATGTTTTGAAGGATGAGAGGAAACAGCCTCTTTAAATTTTTATACCTATCCCCATTTTCCATTCCTGTTCCCCAATCCTATTCCACAGTATCTGCTAACTCCCACTATCTCTTTGTTGTTTCACTCTCCACCACCCCCACCCCCGCTCCCCCCAGCCCCACCCCACACCCCAAGGTCCCCTTAACCTAAGAACTATTTAGACAACCATAAAGTAAGAGGCTGGTGCCAGGAGCTAGGGCTCATACCATCTTCCCTGTTAAGCCTCCAAATAAAATCAAGGGTCACAGGTAATTTTCTCTTCCATAGTTTTTCCGCACCACTGATCTCCCTTATCAAGACTTAGAGAGAAGATATGGGGGTGGTAGGAAGTGCGGACTGGGGGTTCGATAACTCAAAGAAACTGAATGCTCCTTAAAGCCAACTCAATCCATTATATGCAGCTACTGACAGCAAAAGTTTTCATTACAGGCTTATTTCCCACAGTGTACTCTGGCCTACAATCCTTACACAGTCCCCAACAACCTTCTCCAATATCTACTAAATATGTGCTGAGAAATACAAACATTTTACAAAAAACTTGAAGCTTAAGATAACTACAAAAGAAAACTAGTTACAAATTAAAGTTCAGAAATGCATTTTAGAATTATAAATGGATTTGGGATTATCCACCTTGAAAAGGTCCATGATAATGTTCTGCAGAACGCCAAGAGAAAATCAAGACTGGATGTATAAGGTTTAACCATACAAAACTACAAATACAAAAGTATTTGACTGCTTTTGCCTAGAAAACTGCAATTTCATATAGTTCCACTTAATATTTAATTTCTACTTGGCAAGTGAGGGAAGAGTTTCTGTGAGGCCGAAATGATGTTATATTGGGACTGTACCTTGTAGAATGAAAAGCTTCAAAATATTCTGCTGAGATACAATCTGGTTTCAATAAAAAAGGCAAGTGTTAAACATATACATACACATATACATACATATGTACAAATATGTCTATTAGGCTTTCTTCTTTAAGCACCAAAGAATTCCTGGGTCCCAGCAGTGTTTATGAAGTGAACAGAGAGGCTGCTTTTTCTCAACACCAGTATGCCATCTCCAGTGAGGGTGTCAAGACCTTGATGACAACAGCAGAAATTTGATAGCTAGTGAAATGAGTCTGGCCACAGGAGAGCAGTGCCTCACAAATGCCATCAGGATCAATTCCCAGGAGTTTCCTCATTGGATGATATCACCAATCAATTCCCATTTCATTTCTCAGGGAATGTTTGCTCATCTCTTGCAAGAAGTTAGTCTTGACTACTCTCGACAATTATGTGCATTTTATTTAATTTTCATTGCTGAATGTTTCTTTATAAGTTCTATTTTAATGGGGACATTATCATGCTCATAATTAACAGTTCATCAGTGCAAAGGATTTTTATTTTTTAATTCATTAATTAACCATTTAGTCACTAATAGTGACCAAATGCCTACCATGTATAAGTTACTGTGGCAAGCCCCAGGAGAGACACAGAAGATAAAAGAAATTCCAGGAGCTCATAGTGTAGTAGAAATGGCATCCGAAGGGCACAAATAACAAAAACACAAAAATATACAACTACAAACAGACAAGTATGAATAAAATGATAGAATTCAGAAGTGGGAAAGATCATATCCTGTTGGAGAAAAAAAAATCAGGAAAGTTTTTATGGACAATATGACTTAAACGGGGACTTTGATAGGTAGGATATTTTTTAACAGGACAACTGAAAAGGGCAATGGAGGTAAGAGGCTTAAAGATTAGATGATTAAGTAAATTAGATCTACATGAAGACACATCTGAAAAACAATGTTGAGGAAAAAACTGCAAAAGGATACATACAATTGTTTATGTAAGATTTCAAAACTATATGTTGTTTGTGTATACATAACACGTAAAAAAAAAAAGTATAAAACATGAAATTGAATACAGATAGTAAATCAGGCCAGTAGTCATTTCCCAAGAAAGAGGAAAGGGGAAAGGAAGCATAGTAGGACTTAGCTATATTTAACATTATATCTTAAACAGAGTTAGAGATCTAAGACAAATATGACAAAATGTTAATATCCATTAAATTTGGGTTATGTGCTCAAAATGTTGGGATTTTTTCTCCCCTGGACTTTTCTAAATATTCAAAATATCTTATTATTCAAAATTTTAAAATTAAGAAAGGGCCAGGTGAATGGAAAAATAGTGGAATCACTAACCCAAAAATAATAGGAGGAGCAAGATGGTTCCCCCAAACTTTCAGGGAACACCTGATTAGTTCAGCTCTCAACTGAACAAGATCCTTCATACCCCTCAGAGAGTGCACAGAGGGTACTCAGAACAGGGTGGGGTGAAGGCTGACAGATATGGACAAGAAGTAAGTTCTTATTGCCATCCTAAATCAGATATCGGAGGAGAGTAATGACCACAATCCCACACAACATAAAAGCCAGTGTAACCAAGTCATCTCCCCTAGCCCCCCCCCCCCAAAAAAGCCAAGGAAACTTCCAGATACATAGGAATTCTGATAAAGACTCACTGTGAGTAGTTATTCCATGCCTCCTCTCTCCCCTCCTCTCCCCAAAACACTCACAAACAAAAACAAAATGTACCCTTGCCCACTTGAGAAAGAATTAAGAATTGGCAATTCTGCTAACGTGGATAGTTTCCAAACCAAGGCCCTTCTCTGGAGAGGATGTGGACAGAGCCCAGAGCAAAGAGTAAAGAAATCATAACTTAGTTAAGTTTTGAGGAAGACTTATCAGTGAAAGGTACCCATCCCAGGGTGCCTGGGTCACTCAGGGGGTTAAGCCTCTGCCTTCAGCTCAGGTCATGGTCTCAGGGTCCTGGGATCAGGCCGTCATTGGCTCTCTGCTCAGCAGGGAGCCTGCTTCCCCCTCTTTCTCTGCCTGCCTCTCTGCCTACTTGTGATCTCTCTCTCTGTCAAATAAATAAATAAAATCTTTAAAAAAAAAAAAGAGAAAGAAAAAGAAAGGTACCCATCCTTCCACATCCCCTTGTGTTCCAACTTTCCCCAGGGGAGTCTAAGAATCTCTAAGATATCCTTCTATACTGTCCTGTTCTTCTCCAGCAAAATGACTAAAACATAAAACGCAAGTTTAAAGTTAGCACTTTAAATCCAAACAATTTCCCTTCACGAAAACCCAGTGAAGGGGCACCTGGCTGGCTCAGTTGGTAGAACATGCAACTCTTGATCTGGGTGTCATGAGTTCAGGCCCCAGGTTGGGCCAAGTGCTTGCTTTAAAAAAAAAAAAAAAAAAAAAAAAAAAAAAAAAAATATATATATATATATATATATATATATATATATCTCCAATAAAATTAAAAGCACAGGAAAGGAAGACTTAGAATACAAGTGTAATAAACAAATCTTGTTTTTTAAGATAAATATCCCTTTTGTGGATAACCAATTTATTTCTTCTACCAAAGTTTCACTGGCACAATTTAAAATTAAGTTTAAAAGAACTTGAAGGGAACTTAGCAAGAGAGATAATTACATCTGCACATTCAGTAAAACAAATAACTTGACATTCTTCTACATCTACATCATTAAAGATGAATAATCCTAACATCCTATTCACTCCACTCCAGGGCACCCAACTGCCTCAGCTCAAAAACCCTATTCCCTAAGGTACTCTCAGGGCAGATCTTCCTCATTCAGACCTGGGAAAATGCCACCATTCACTTCAGACTGGTAAAAACAACAATGGGATGGAATGTCTTCTAGCACAATGCGGTGTAGCAGGATGTAACAAACACTGGAATGGGACATGAGAGGATCAGCGAGGTGAAATGACATTTATTAATCTCCAACCACATTATAGCCACTGGAAATGGAATTCCAGACCAAGCTATCACAAAACTACTTCTGTGACCCTGAGTAAATCTCAGGTATGTCCTCTGAAAATGAACGGGAGACTAAAACAGTCCCTATAGTTCTCTGATTCTATGAGTCTACAAACACCAGCACTCAATAAGAACTGTTACTGTTAAGCATAATAAAGGTACTTAAAAAGCCTTTTGCTCTGTTCCTCTCCAATGTACGCCCTACACTACTGACGAAATAATCTTTCTACAGCGTGAAACTTAATTCTCCACTCGATGCTTAAAAACCCTGAAATGCTCATCATACTGGAGCACAAGCTAAAGCTGTCCATGATCAGCCTTAACTACTTCTCCAGCCTTATCCCTGCCCTCCAACCCTGTCCTCCAGCCACAATCATTACTTAAAAGTTACCTGAAGAAGTCTGGCTGTTTCGTTCCTTTAAGCTTTTGTTCATGTTGTTTTCTCAGCCTGGAGTGTACTTCTCCCTGTCTTCTGTAGGGTACACCCTTAACTCATCTTTCAAGACTCATCTCAAATGTCATCTCTTCTTGGAGGCACTTTCCAACCTCTGCATGCCCAAGTCAGAACTGACCTTTAGGCCCCTACCATCCCCCCTACATACTTCTATCACAACAACAGCCACACTTCATGATATCTATATATTTATGCATCTGTCTCCTCCCCCTGGGCCCATAACTCCCAAGGTAGAGACCTTGTCTGACTCATCTGTTTCCTCAGTGCCTATGACAGAAAGAGACATTCAAGGGATGTTTGCTGGCACTGGGAGGAAAGGAACAGAAAACGAGAAAGGACAAAGAAGAAGTCAATTAAGATGGCCCGAAGAGTGTAGAATAGTGTCTATCACTCTACCACTATCCCCGGCCTTTTGCTCTTTCCCTAAACTCTAGTCTTCAGAGAGCTTATTCATTCCCTCGGCTACAGCTCCCACATCCATGCTGAGGAGCCACAAAACCGCACTTCCAAAAGTATTAACCTCTGCCTCTATTCTCCACCAGCTTCAGGTTCATCTCTAACAAATGGATCAGCTTTCTCTTGGGTGTTTCATTCCTACTTCACATCCAATACCCTTCAAACTGAACTCATCAAATTCCCCTAAAAAATGAGGAATCCTTCCTAATTTCCTGATCTTAATGTCTCAGAAACCCAAGCTTAAAATGTTATAGTCATACTTGATGGATCACTCTCCTTCATCGGCTACATCCAGTCGTCACTGACTTTAATTTTTATTTAACAATCTCTTTTTCCCAACCCACACCCCAACTCTAGCTCAGGTTTCATCACCTCATACACCCCAGGAGCCAATCCCCCTTCCCTCCCGGCCCACCTGTTTCCTACTATCATCATTGCTATTACTATCCTCAAAAATTCACAGTGGTTCACTATTTTCTATAATTTAAAATCTCAATTTATAAGCCTGCCTTTTAAGATCCCTCTAAAACATAGCTCCAAACCAACTTAACCAACCTGCTCAGGTCAGTCTCATCAACTGCCCCAGGAACACCCAAGCCTAGTCCAGCCTTTTGCTTGATCCTTCTCAGCTCCAAAATGAAATGACTTTGTTGTTGTTGTTATCTGCTTCATCTTCACCCCTTGTACTTGATACAATTTTATTTTTTTAAGATCTGAAATAAGTTACAATTCCTCTGTGATAGCACTCATCACTACCTGAATGCTCTTGTCCCCAAAGACATATGATATGAGATCTATACTGTGCAATCGATAATATAATTTCTCATTTTCTCTTTTTTTTTTTTTGTCTGGCATATTAGAGGTTCAATAGGTATTCACTCCTTTCTATACTCCTTATTCCCAACTAGACTGTAAACTCCTCAAAGGCACAAAATCATCATTTTTCCTAATCCTCCACAGTACCTAACATAAAACTGAACTCAACGCAGGTCACCAAAAATAATAGCTCAGTAATTTTTCCTATCCAAAACTATTTCTTAGAGAAATAAAAAGATAAACATAAACCTAAAAAACACAGTTGAAAATAATCCTAAACTATATAAATTAAGATTCCTGACTTCCACCTCTGATCTCCACTTAAAAATACTACAGTCTCCTGACTCAAGAGGTAAATAATAATCCTGTGCTCATGACATCATAAGCACATAGTTTGGTAATGACTGTGAGAAGGCAGGGGGTAGGCAGGGATGAAGGAAAGCAAGTCAACTGAAAGAACAAGGTTGGAAGAACAAGCATGTGATCCTGTGTTTATTAAATGTGAACGCTGCTCCTCATTCCTTTTTTTTTTTTAATTAGCCATATTTTCAAACAACTTAATTTCAGGAGGAAAAACCTGACAGTTCTTTCAGCAGAGTCACTATCTGGAAGAGCCTCTACAATGCCCAAGTGCTCTGAAAAAGCCACCTTCATCTTCATCGATGCAACATAACAAAATAGGATTCCTCCAGATACTGTGAGTAAATGCTCACTCTGACTATAACACAGGCATCATTTATAAATCACTTAGGCATAAGGCAGACAACCTAAGTGGTCACAATGGACCTGCACAGATTTTGAAAAGAAATTGGTCTTCATTAACATACTCATATAATCCAGTCTTAGTTATCCATAAATGAATTACCCAATTTACAGGATTTCTGAGGCATAATCTTTAAGCCAAGTTTGACTGTTCTTCATCATCAGTATATACCCTCCTCACCATCAGGTAATACAGGCTTAGAAACGCAAATTCATTTCAACATCAATATGATCCTCAAAACATTAAAATAAATCTGGCTTAAGAAAATTATGTTTTCAAACCAAGAAATTTTCATATTAAAATCCGAATTACTTATATTACTGTACCCTACAACAGCAGAGATAACTGGAAGTTAAATGCCCTTGAAACATGATACCGTCCTTACCATAAGCTCTTGAGGATAAGCCAGCCACAGCCTACAGGCCCACAGTACAATGTGAGACAGGCACAAACAGAGCTCAGCATAGTGAGTAAAGTGTGAAGACAAAAACTTCTACAAGAATCCTGTCTCCTGGATGATCCCTTTAGGCCAAGATGGTCCAGAAGAGAAACCGAAGAGTTACAATGTACCGGTGCCTGCCTGACTCCTTGCCCCTGAGTTGACCAGAAGGCTCAACACTTTTTAAATTCATCCTTTGTTCAAGGACCTACAATGACTCTATTGACCCTTCCATGAACACCCAACAGAGTCTGGCCTCTTAGTCCCCTCCACCCTCTTGCCTGCTCTACCCATGACTTGACCACCCACATTCTCTCCAGTCCCTCTCATTTATTCCCCCGACAAACACAACTTAGTCATTCATACCACCACTACACACTGTACATTCTATACTCTTTGCCTGGAAGATCTTTTATTTTCTTTTACTCTTAACACAGAATAGCTATTTCATTTACTTGAATGCTCACACATATTTCATAGATAAGGATGGACAAGTAAATTGTCCAAGATCACACAGTCCAGATTTGAACCAAGTTCTACCTCCATTGGCCATGCCTCTTTATGACTCTAATCCACAGCCTCCAAGTCCATTTCAAATTTTGCTGATTCAGAAATCTTCCTTAATTAATTTCACAGATTCTCTTACTTCTAGTTTTCTAGCCTTTACATATTCCATTTGTAGCACATTAAACTTGGTTTTGTTTATATGTTGTGTCCTAAATGTTAAAGCTTGTAACAGTGTGCCTTCCCATTTATATATACCACCTTCCACAACCCCACCCCTGTCCCAAAGGCAAGGACACTTGTCTTTATATCCTTTCTATCTTCCCAAAGCCTGTCACTGGAGCTTGGAGACAGCTTAATCCACAAGAATGCTCAATCATTATTCAGTAAGGATTCCTTACTTGAAACAAAACAAAACAAAACAAAACAATACACAGAGGCACCTGGGTAGCTCAGTCAGTTGACCATCTGACTCTTGGTTTCAGCTCAGGTCATGATCTCAGGGTCATGTGTGACCTGTGTGAGACTCTGCACTCGTGTCAGACTCGGCACTCAGTTTGGAGTCAGCTTGAGATTCTCTTTCCCTCCCCCACTGCCATTCCCACTTGTGCTCCTGCTTGCAGGTGCTCTCTCTCTTTCTCTCAAATAAATAAATCTTTAAAAAAAAAACAAGCTTTCTTCTCTCATATTAAAAAATCAACTGAGTTCAGGCATTCACACAACAGTCCTGCATCTATATTCCAGTTACACAGATTTTAATTATCTGAATTTATCAGGGACTGTTGAGAAGATTTCACAGCTCCTAAGTTTCCGTAGGGAAGACGCTGCTGAAGCCACAATTCAAAGCACTTTCTCAAAATTTTTCCTTGATGGGATGAATTTTTGGGTAAAAGAGGGAGCCTCACAAGGATCTGCCAGGATCCTTGGCATGCTTAAGCATGCTTGAGAAGCTCGAAAACTTTACAACTGGCCCACAGTGCCCCCATAACAATCTGAAATTTTATTTTTAATACTGTTACTCCATCATATGGTTACATATATTGAATCTCGAAACCCCAAACAACGATTTCTGAGAAATGGGAATAGTGGCAGACTATTAGGCTGCCCTAGGCTCATTCCTACTTATTCAACTGCTTCAATTCCCACCCCACCAGCCACCAAATAATAAATGTAAGGGGAAGTTGATATAAATAGACATAAGTATACTTTCTACCTGGGGACACTTTTCTTTTCCTATACTCCTAATAAAGAATAACTATTTCATTTGCTTGAATGTTCATACATATTTTATAAATAAGGATGGAGAAGTAAATTGTCCAAGGTCACATAGTAAATGCCGTAATCAAGATTTGAACCAAGTTCTATCTAACTTCATAGGTCATGCCTCTTTATGACTCTAATCCTCAGCCTCCAATTCCATTTCAAATTTTGCTGATTCCGAAATCTTCCCTAATTTATCTCATTGATATAACTAGAATTTCCCAGACATCACTAATATCAGCATCAACCGGGGCACCTGGGTGGCTCAGTGGGTTAAAGCCTCTGCCTTTGGCTCAGGTCATGATCCCAGGGTCTTGGGATCGAGCCCCACATAGGGCTCTCTGCTCAGCGGGGAGCCTGCTTCCTCCTCTCTCTCTCTCTCTCTCTCTGCCTGACCTCTCTGTCTACTTGTGATCTTTGTCTGTCAAATAAATAAATAAAATCTTTTAAAAAAAATCAGCATCAACCGACTCACAAATTAAAACAATTATTAATAGTCAACAGACTCAGGGAGGGTGATTCTGATTTTTAAAAATTTGATCTTACCCTCCAAATTAAATCTTTTTTCAACAGGGGTCCCCAGAAGAAGATTAAGGAAGTATTTCCAAGTTGTTGGTGACCTAACTCCACCAAGTCCAACTAAAATTACCATTCATTACTGTTCAGCCTGCCTTATACAAGTCAGCAGACAGCCCTTTCCCTGGCAAAGGTTTACATTTTTTTTCCACAAGGGAGTCTCTGGCATTAAATGAAAGGGATAAGTCAAGTCAGGCGATAACAAAAAATTAGTAATAGTTTGGAAATTATCTTCCTTCCATCTTTCCTTCCTGCTTGAATGCTTAATGCCCAAAGTGGATATCTGTTCAATTCTAAATTATTCATGTTAATGGATAATTATCAGCAGAAAGGTGCTGATAATCCGAAATGGAAAAAAAATTGAAAAATAATCTATTCCAGTTTTGGAAAATCTTTTCAGCATATTTACCTTCTCAATTATTCCTAGCATGAGCTAATATTTGTATTCATTTGCGATCAGTAAGTACATAGTAACTGGCCACTTACTCAGGGAGGTGCTCTGAGGCATGCCGGGTAGCTAGTGGAAATTAGAACAAGACTAGCATTCACACTCCAGATGAGCAACATCAATTTCATTTACTTTACAGTTCTGTTTAGCCTTCAAAATATCAATAGACTAGCACAGCAGGTTGGTTCCTAAACTTTAAAAGAACTGTTCAGAAAAACAATGAGGACAAAGAGTATAATTGTTTGCCTATAATGTATTCACTTGTAAATTATGCACAGCAAATGTTTAATTATAAGTCCGATTCTCCCTAGTCACCCAGTATGTTCCTGCTGTCTTCTCCACCCCACCAGAAATGCAGTCTCGTTCACTAGGAAAGAAATTTTCTAAATGTTTTTTAAACTTAGGATTTGCTATCTTTTTGGACTAGCCTCACGACTACCTCTTCTTGCCCTTTTCCACCTTCGAAACAGATTCTGAAAGACAAAGGGATCCAACCTCCTCAAGGACCTCCTAAACATATAGTAGGACAAGCCAAAGACTGAGAAATTACCAACTTCTGGTTGTTCTAAAAAGCATTTTACATAGTTATAAAAATATGAGGAAAATAATAAATTCTCATATAAAAATGAGTAAAATAACAAATTCTGCTAATTCTTGCTTTTGCATTTACGAAAAGGAAACCCCCTGAAGAGTGTGGGGGAGACTCTCTTACATATAATTTCACCAGTCCACTTCTTTCAACTTAATTTCCTACCCGTTTTGTGCTCAGAGGAACCACCTAGGTTAGACAGACTACCTAGACGAGAGGGGGGTAGGGAGGGAGACGGAGAAAGACTCAGAGCGACTCAGGGAGACTCAGAGACTCGGAGCTCTGGTCCTTGTGAGCCGACAAGCTAAAAATACGCCGGCCCAGTAAACAAATCCCATTCCATCCCGACCGGAGCCACACCGTTAACCTAGTAATTATGAGAAGAGGAGTGAGATCACGCAGCCCCCGGCTTACTCATCATCAGCTTCTAAAGTTTCCATCGGCTCATGGCAACTTTTCTTTTTTCTAAAGTTCATAAGCCTGCCCTAGAATCAATCGATCTCTCTCTCTCTCTCTCACACACACACACACACACACACACACACACACACACTTCTTTTTCGCTCCCTTCCTCCATTACTGGACGCACCTCAGTTTGGCTATCTACAGGGGAGAACAAGCTTGTTTTCTTTCCGTTGCACTTTTATACTCAGACTTTACAATGAACTTTATCCTACTATAGGGGTAGGACAGGAGTTCCGCACTCTTAACCACCTTAAAACTCCACCATCCCTCCCCGAAAGTCTCGCTGACAAGGGGCGACCGTCCAAACTGCCCAGCACAGCATAGGAAGGGAAGCCGGGAACCGGGGTGGGAGCGAGGAACACGGGACGCAGGTGAAAGGGAGAAGTAACGGGGAAAAGGTTGGGACGAAGCAAGGCACAGTCGGGGCGAGGAGGGGGTGCCGGGAGGCGGTGGCTCCGGGTGAAATATAATCAGAAAGGAGAAGGGGGACAGTGGAGATCAGAGGGTCGGAGTTTGGGAGTCTGAAGAGACGGGAGGGGCGGGAGCAGACGGGGGGAGGGTGACAGGGCAGGGGGCTCCGTTACCCTCGCGGCTCCCGGGGCAAGGCCCTAGGCCGGGGCGGAGCGCGGGGCCCGGCCGCCTCTCCTCATTCCTCGGCTGTGACCCCGGGGTCCGGTTGGCCCCTCCCCCGACGACGATGGAGGCGGAGGCTGTGGCGGAGACTGCGACCGCGGCTGTTGCTCCGCACAGGATCAGGAGCTGGAGCCAGGCGGCACTGATCAGGACTGGCCTCCCCCAGTGGCTTTTTGCCTGCTCCACACCCCGTCGCCACTCTAACTCCGGCCGCTGGTTCAGGATCGGTGGCTTTCGGCCGTCCGGCCGGAAACTAGCGCCAGTTTCCGGCCGGAGCGGGTTGGTGGTGACACCCAAGCCGCCCCCAGGCCTCCTCCTGCCCGGCCCCGCCCCGCCCCGCCCCGCCCCATAGCAGCCCCGCCTTTAGCGCCGCTACCCTGGCTCTGGCCAGTTTGGCGCCTGCCCCGCGCGTGACCCCGTGTTTTCCTGGCCAGTGTTCTTGAGGCCTCTGATCTGGAGAGTTCTTGAAGCGGAGCTGGAGGGGTTCAAAGGGGACTCTTGAGACTTCGGGGCAGAGTCAGTTGGGTACAGCCCTTTGGGAAGAAGCAGAAAGAGGCGGGTAGTTCTGGAAAAGTGAGAAGGGTGAAAATACTTTCGAAGTAGAAGACTGAAATTCTAGTTACTCTTCGCGGTCGTTCTGGACTGACCAGAGGAAAATTAACAGTGCTTCTTCCAGACCAAGTCTCCACCAGTTTTGCAGTAGTCTTCCGTCACACGTGAAGTGAACATACCCTTCTCTTTTAACACTCAGTACTTACTTACTTGCACAATGATGATATGTATGCCTCAGCCCAATAGAAAAAAGTTAAGTATCGCTGTTTTTATTAGTGCGTTTTAACAGCATCACAGCATAATTCAATTCAAATATTTCCTGAGTCCCTACTATGTGCAAGGTACTGTGCTCATTGATAATTGGGGACACAGAAATGAGTAAGACGTAATTCCAGGCATCAAGGATCTTACACTTTAGGGGCGCCTGGGTGGCTCAGTGGGTTGAGCTTCTGCCTTCGGTTCAGGTCATGATCTCAGGGTCCTGGAATCGAGCCCCAAGTCGGGCTCTCTGCTCAGCAGGGAGCCTGCTTCCTCCTCTCTCTCTCTCTCTCTCTCTCTGCCTGCCTCTCCCCCTACTTGTGATCCCTCTCTCTGTCAAATAAATAAATTCAAAAAATCTTAAAAAAAAAAAAAAAAGGATCTTACACTTTAGTAAAATACGGGAAACTATATTATATAAACCAACTCTTATGTGTGCTCTGTGAGGAACAATGGGCTAGGGCTATGAGAACATAAACTTCAGCATATAGCAGACCTTCCATATTTATTGAATAAACAAATAATTATTAGGAGAATGTGAACTAAGAAAAGCCATTTAATCAATACCTCTTTGTGACAAACACAAAATGGGGCCAGCCCCTGCTATAACCTCACCAAAGAAATCCTAAATTTTAATTTAGATTCCTAGCATCATGGCACCTGATCTGCATATTCAAAATGTTTATTGTCTAAATTGTGCCCGTTAGGCCTCCTTAAGAACGAATACTGTATCACAGTCAACTTTTCCCCTTAGTACTTCCTGAGGTCCTTAGTCTCTAAATGGCAAGGGTGGAGCGTAGACATTTTGGAATTATCCAGCTCAGGACTAGAAAATGGACGGGCAGCTATATCTCCTGGGGACACCCAAGGTTTAGAGTTGATTTAGGGCTGGGCCTAAGGCCGTGCAAGGCCGAGAAGGTCAGAGTGTCTTGCAGGAGGCACACCCAGAACCAACATCACAAGTTGGCAAGCACAGCCATTTGGCCTGGGCTTCAGGTATGAGGGGACTGCAAATTTGGGCTACTGCTCCGTGGCAAATTTGAGGAAGAGGGTAGAATAAGACTTGGTCATCTAAGTTGGTTCTAAGTGAACTCCATTGATCACAACCATCCCTTGCTAGCTAAATCTGAGGTAGGAGGACAGGTCCACAGATGAGGAGCCTCAAAAATCTATATTTTCTTGTTTCACCAAAGCCCTACCAGGACGAGGTAATGCTGATCTGTTGACTATGTCTTTCCAGTACTCCACTACCACCACCTTATTAGAACCAGGTACAGAGTTCAAAGACACTCTCCAGCCTCATTACAAGGCAGACTTTTACTTTTGGCAGTGACCACAAAAAGTTTCCATATTTGAAAGCAGGGCCAAACTCAATTAAGTAACCACAAATTTACAGGCTTGCCTGGAAATTTAGGGGCCAGGAAGTGATGGGGTTGCAGTTGCTTTGTGCCTGTTTCTTGCTCTGACCATCCATCACTCATTGTTGTTTGTGCAATTGCTCAATGGGCCACTTGTTTTGGGTCAGCCCAGGCTATGTGGGTAGCAGTGTGGTCAGCCAGGCTGGGAGCCAAGCCACCTGGATTCTGGTCCCAGCTCAGCCAGCCCCTAAGCCATTAAGTGACTCCCTTCCTATTCCTATGTGTCAATTTCTCTGCCTAGAAACTGGGGACCTCTTCTGTAGTGATCTGCAGCCATTTGGGCTGTCACAATGCTGAATGTTCAGAAGCAGTTGTCTGATGTCGTTGTCAGCTGCCAGAACACAGCTGATTATTTTTTGCTGCCAGGTAAAACAATAGTTAAAAAAAAAAAAGAAAGAAAGAAAGAAAGAAAGTGAGCAGCAGAGAAAACTCTACTAGTGTACCAGCCACATACCCTCATCTGCCATTCAGTACTAAGT
Source organism: Martes martes (assembly GCF_963455335.1). Lineage (NCBI taxonomy): Eukaryota > Metazoa > Chordata > Mammalia > Carnivora > Mustelidae > Martes > Martes martes. The sequence continues at coordinate 87,361,108 of NC_137891.1, read as the reverse complement.
TCTCTTCCAACCTAAGGCCTGTTTTTGTTTACTCATCTTAGCAATTCGAAGGGATGCTCCAAGGAGTTCCCTGAACTTTCACTTCACTTTAAGCAAGAGCAGAAAAAACAGAAAAACTAAAAGGAGCATTGCACCAGAAAAACGAAAAGGAGCGACTATTTCAATACTAGCTAATGGATGGAGTGGGGGAAATGTTCAGAGAAAGCTATTTTGCAGCTAACCAGGAAAAAAAAAGAAAAAAAAGCAATTGTTTGCATTTATATGCTCTTGTGGTGGGACAGAACACCAAACTAAAATAACTTCCTTTCCACTACCACCACTATAATTAAAACCAGTGGTCCGGTGGAGTTTCAAAACAGCATATTGTACATGCCTAAGAACCTCAGACTGACTGAGAATTTGGGAAACTGAAAACCAGGAATCTAAATATTTTAAAAATATACACAGTTCGGGGCACCTGGGTGGCTCAATCAGTTGACCATCCAGCTCTGAATTTTGGCTCAGGTCGTGATCTCAAGGTTGTCGGATGGAGCCCCACATCTGGCTCTGCTCAGCGGGGCATCTGCTTGAGATTCTGTTCCTCTCCCTGTTTTTGCCCCTCTCCCTGCTCATGCTCTCTCTCTCTTCTCTCAAATAAATAAATCTTTAATAATAAGTAAGTAAATAAATATATCCACAGTTCTTTTTCTTTTCTAGGTATAATTGTCCTACCACATTGTATCAGCTTCAGTTGTACAGCATAATGAGTCAGTATTTGTGTATGTTGTGAAATGATCACCACAATAAGGCTAGTAGACATCCATTATCATAGTTACAATTTTTTTCTTGTGATGAGAACTTTTAAGACTTACTCTCTTAACAACTTTCAAATATGCAACACAGTAGTATTATTAACTGTAGTTGCCATCCTTTGCATTACTTCCCCAGGACTTACTTATTTTATAACTGCAAGTTTGTATCTTTTGACCCCTTTCACTGGTTGCCCATCCCCACCCCACTCCTCTCCTCTGGCAACCACCAATCTGTTCTCTGTATCTACGAGCTCAAGCTCAGCTTTTTTGTTTTGTTGCTTTGTTTTGTTTGTTTGGGTTTGTATGTTGTCGGGTTTTTTTGTTTGTTTGTTTGTTTTTTAGATTTCACATATAAGTGAAATCATATGGTGTCTGTCTTTGACTTATTTCACTTAGCATAATACCCTCAAAGTCCATCTATGTTGTCACAAATGGCAAAATTCCATGTTTTTATGGCTGAATAATGTTCCAATATATATATGTTATATATATAAAACATGTTTGTGTATGTATATATATATGTATGTTGGTATACCACAATTTCTTTATCCATTCAGGTATGGATGGACACTTAGGCTGTTTCCATGTCTTGTTTATGGTAAATAATGATGCAGTGAACAGGGGGTGCATATATCTTTTTGAATTAGTGTTTTCATTTTCTTTGGATAAATACCCAAAAATAGAATTGCTGGATCATCTGATAGTTCTATTTATAATTCTTAAAGGACACTCCATCCTGTTTTCCATATTGGTTCCACCAATTCAAATTCCTACCAACAGTGCACAAAGGTTTCCTTTTCTCCACATCCTTGCCAACACTTGTTATTTCTTCTTTTGGATGATGACCACTATAACGTGTGTGACGGGATAGTTCATTGTGGTTTCGATTTGCATTTCCCTCATGATTACTGATGTTGAGCACTTATTCATGTGTCTGGGGGCTATCTGCATGTCTTTTTTGGAAAAAATGTTCAAATCTTCTGCCCATTTATTAATCAGATTGGTTTTTTGCTATTAAATTGTGTAAGTTCATCATGTATTTTGGACATTAACCCGTTATTGGATAGATGATTTTGATTTCCTTTGCTCTTTGCATAAGTTTTTAGTTCGATGTAGTCCCTCTTGTTTATTTTTGCTTTTGGTGCCATTGCTTTTGGACTCAGAGCCAAAAAAATCAAGACAGAAGTCACCTATGTTTTCTTGTAGGAGTTTTATGGTTTCAGGTCTTAAATTCAAGTCCTTACCCCATTTTGAGTTTATTTGTGTGTGTGGTGTAAGATATTTTATGTATTGTAGTCTAGGTTCATCCTTTTGCACGTGGCTATACAGCTTTCCCAACATTTATTGAAGAGACTGTCCTTGCCCCCACTGCATGTCATAGAATACATGGGTGTCTTTCTGGGCTCACTATTCTGTTCCATTGATTTATGTGTCTGGTCTTATGTCACTGTCTTACTTTTTTATTATAATAGTTTTGTAATATAGTTTGAAGTCAAGGAGCATGATGCCTCTAGCATTGTTCTTCTTTCTCAAGTTTACTTTAATGCCTCAGGGTCTATCATGGTTCATACACATTTTAGGATTGTTGGTTCTATTTCTGTGAAAAGTGTCACCGGAGTTTTGATAGGGATTGCATTGAATCTACAGATTGCTTTGGATAGAATAGACATTTTAATAATATTAATTCTTCCACTCCCTGAGCTTGAACTATTTTTCTGTATCTTCTTCAGTTTCTTTCATTGATGTCTTATAGTTTTCAGTGTACAGGTCTTTCACCTCCTTGACTAAATTTATTCCTAGTATTTTATTCTTTCTGATGCAATTGTAAATGGGATTTTCTTACTTTCTTTTCCTGATAAGTTAGTGTATAGAAATGCAACAGATTTTTGTATATTGATTTTGTATCTTACAACTTTATTGAATTCCTTTGTTAGTTCTAACATACCTGGTTCTTATAAAGCCAAACACATTTCTACCCTATTACCCAGCAATTCCATTCCTGGGTATTTACCCAATGGAAATGAAAACATATGTACACAAAAAGCTTATAAATGAATATTCAAAAACTGCCTTATTCACAATTGACCCAAACTGAAAATATCCCAAATGTCTACCAGCAGAAAAATAGACAAATAAATTGATCAAACAATGGGACACATATTTTAAAAATGAACTCCCTTTAAACACAACATGGATAAATCTCAAAATCATTCATTGAACAAAAGAAGCCATTTATATGAAGTTTGAGAAGAGACAAAGGTAATCTTGAAAATAGAAATTAAACCATGGTTGCCTAGGAATGCCTGGGTGGCTTGGTTGTTTAATTAAGCCACTGCCTTTGGCTCAGGTCATGATCCTGGAGTTCCAGGATCAAGTCCCACATCGGGCTCTCAGCTCTGTGGGGAGTCTGCTTCTCCCTCTGACCTTCTTGATGGGGTCCGTGATCAAAGGAGCGAGACTGATACAAAGCGAAGGTCAAGCAAAGTTTTATTTTGTGCCAGCACCGAGAATCAAACCGATTGGCCAGGGATGTCTCTTATGGAGAGAGCCACCACCCCCAGCTTCACAGATTAGCTTTTATAGAGCAAAGGCCATGTGGTTGAGCCTGGCCAATGAGGTTGTCTCCACCTGACCTGACCCGTCCTTGTATTTGGGCTCTGTTATCAGGGACTGGTCGACCATATTTTACTGGTTTCCCAGACTTGCTTTTAAGTAAGTTCCTCGGGGCGGGGTGGGGGGGGAGGGGCAGAGTCAGTTTAAGTTTCACTGTACAAACAACAAAATGGCTGTTTAACTGAGATGGAGTCGCTCTGGCTAAGTAGGCCCCTACACTTCTCGCCTCTCATGCTCTCTTTCTCTCTCTTAAATAAATTCTTTTAAAAATAAACAAAAACAAAAAAAAACATGGTTGCCTATGGCAGAGGGTTGGGGGGAAGTAGGAGGGCATGAAGAAACTTTCTAGGGTGATGGAAATCTTCTCTGTCTTAATGGAGTAGCTGTTACACATGTACCTCAAATTGTATACTGAAGCTCTGTGTATTTCACTGTGTGAATTTTACCTCAATTTTAAAAAGAGAAAACAAATATGCTAGGTTCCTTTGTAACACTTAACCAAGTTATAAATTCACATTTATTTGTGGATTATTTTACTGATATTTGCTTCATCCATTAGATTGTGAAGCTCCACAAGTTCATCATTTTGTTTATAGCACCTAACACAGTGCTTGACCCATGCTACCCATTCATTAAATATTGAATGAATGAATGAATTGACAGTTGAGAACCACTGTCTTGGTAGCACATATCAGACTCTTTTAACAGAGTCACATCCAGGGATGCCTCAGGGGCTTAACTGGTTGGCCATCCAACTTGATCTCACCTCAGGTCTATATCTTCAAGCCCCACATTGGACTCCACGCTGGGTGTGCAGCCTAGTTTTAAAAAAAGAGTCACAGCCAGACTCATAATAGTATAACTGGGTCTCTATATTCATAAGACCTTTGTCTCTTTGTGTACCATTGTGAAATTATGCTTCCTAAAACACTCCATTGATATTTTCTCTCTTCTCAAAACCTGCAGCAGCCTGTTCTTTACTTAACCAATGTCTGTGCCCCTTTTTCCTCCTTGCTTATAGAACCCTGATTACATTCAAGTGGCCACCCTTCTGTACATGACCACAGGCTACTGAAGAGATTGGCTCCAGTGGAGAGGTAGAGGCTGCATGGAAAGGAGATGGGTGAAACACTGAGAGATCTGAGCCAATTATGAGGCTTCATTCCCCTTGTCAGTGCTTGGTTTAGGCATATGATAAAGTTCTGACCAATGTGAGATTCAGGGAAATGTGCTTGACTTCTTTGCTCTTACAAAGAGATAGAGAGAAATAAAAGACTCTTTGCTGCTGTTGACTGTTGTTGGATCTGGAACTGTTGTCCTGGACAGGGGACAAGACGACATACTAAGGATGGCTGAGCAAAAAGATGAAAACAACCTGGGTCTTGGGTGAACTGCTGAATTAGCCAACCCTGAAGGGTCCTCCTTGGAATTCTTATTATATGACGTAATACATCTTCCTTATTGTTTCAGCCATTTTGAATTCAGTTTTTCTATTATCTGTAACCAAAAGCATCTCAACTAATAAAAACCCATCAACAGCTCTTCAATATCTATAGGATAAAGTCAGAAATCCTTAGTCTGCCCTGTAAGATCCTATATAATTTGACCCCGGCCTAGTCCTAACTCCAGAATATGGCTTGCCAATTTGTGTACTACATTCTTCACCACTAGTGGTGTGCTGGTAAATACTAACAAGCAGCTTTCCAGGAGGAAAGAATCCCGACTTTTAGCATTTACCGACTTCCATGCTGTAAATACACCTATCCATGACGATTTCATGCTACTACGTCACTGAACATGAACTTGGAAAAGAGATGGGCAATCAGCACTAACAAGCCAATGAGACCACACCACCATGCTACCATCCAGCTTTCTCTCCCCTGGCCATAAATTTTCTCCCAAGAATTCCAGGCCCAACCTGTATCATCTCCTTTTAAAGACTTCCTGTAAAATCCCAAACTATGAATGTCTTTACCAGTTGGAATCTAACAGTTGCCTTGAATTGTTTTTCACAGGTATTTTCTAATAAGTCAACTATTTAATCGACTAATGAAAAAAACCTAGGAATAATAAAACAGTAAGAGAGAAGAGTTCAGTGAACCATTTTTGTTCCTGCAGCTTCTAAGAGGTTCCTAGCGTTAGGCTTTAGGGGAGCTCTGGTAGAAAGTCCGGGCCACCCGGCCTTAAGAGCACTAAAGATCTCAGGAGGTACTTTGTTGTAAATAGGACTTATCAGCTCTCAATTATTGCAAGTGCTGGTTCCCGGGAGAACCATGTTAGGACATTATCTAAAGGGCTCTTGGCAAGGTTGGGCGTGTTCCTATTCTGGTCCCGACAAATCCCCTGAGGATGTGAGAATGGGCTTCTTTGGCCATCAGAGGCCTAGCAACAGGTGGGTGCGGAAGAAAAGCCTGTTCCTGAGGCTTTGCAGACAGCGAGTGCAACCTTAACTTGATTGGAACGCCCGCCAGGTGGGTCAGCCTCATCCGTATCTCACAGGCAACACACCCTCGGCTTTGGAGGAAAAGCAAATAATTAGGCTGCCAACATTGGCTGAGGCAATGAGGAGAGGCTGGGCAATGGAGTGACTAAGTCGCTGTGTCCCCTGACTAGGTCAGCCCTGGGAGACAGGCCAAATTCAGGCTACTGGAAACTGACAGAACATTCAGGAGATAGAAGATGTGAAACTGCACCGAACTGCCCTTTTTTGTGTGACTAATGGTGCACGTTGAACTCTATAGGTACTACACACAAAGAATGTTTTCTAAATTATAAATATATGCTTTTCCCCCTGTATCAGAAAGCTCTAGGATTGAGTGACTATATCAAATTGGCGTCTACCAGAATCTTTCTCAGTAATGTACCCTCTGTCTATCGCTTTCCAGGTTACTGAAATGATGAGCATTAGTTCCCACATTACTTATGGTCTGTGGACAAGCCTGGGCATCATAGCAACTCCTCATAAAGAAGTAAACAGATGATAGTTTTTTCAGCTGGAAAATAATCTGGAACTGAAGAATGTCATCATTGGGGCGCCTGGGTGGCTCAGATGGTTAAGCATCTGCCTTTGGCTCAGGTCATGATCTCGGTCCTGGTATCAAGCCCCACGTCAGGCTCCCTGCTTAGCAGGAGCCTGCTTCTCCCTGTCCAACCTGCTTGTGCTCTCTCTCACTATCTCTTGTCACTATATGTCTCTCTCTCTCAAATGAATAAATAAAATCTCAACAAAAAGAAGAAGAAGAAGAAAAATGTCACCATTACTTAGGTTATATCAGGTTACATTTGCCCTAGTGTGTTAGGGAACCTTCCCATTTGAAGAAGAGATGAGACCCTAAGGTCAGAAGAAATGGGTAGAACAAGACCAAGAACTAGGGAGGGATCTATGAATGAGTAAAGTACTACAGAAGTACCTAAGAGAAAAGTGTAAAACCTGAGGGACATTTAAAAAGGAGGCGTCGACTATGGGAAGAGAAAGGAAGGCAAACTAAAGGGCTGAATAATGAGACCCAGTTAGAAGAAGGTCGCCAAGTGTTAATCTAGGATGTTGGACCTGTCACAAATTCTAAGTGGGCTAGCTCCCCACAGGCGGTGCCCTTCTCCCCCTCCTTCAGGCGGAAGATCACACACAGCTGGCTGCTCTGTTCTTACTTGCCAGTAAATGATACTGAATACAGCACCAGACCACTTGCCTCCTTGTCTAGGTCCTCTACAGGAGCAACAAAACTCAATGAAAGGCGAATTAATACAATTCAGTGAATTCTGTCGCTATTTTTAAGTGCCCACCATGCATGAGGCATACAAAGATACAATCATGGCCCTCAGGGAGCTTTCATGAGCAAAACTAGGCTTTAGTAATCCAAATCCTTCTGTGCCTGACACATGTCCTTCACCTTATCCAAGAAGGAAGATGGAAGGTGATATAGACTCAACAAGACAATGCGGCCTTTAACTATAGACATTCATTCCTGAAAGAAGCTGAAAGAGTTGATTATTGCTACCCATACAGTACAGGTTGTCATTGATTTCCTGCTTCCTCTAAGGCTTTCCTTTTGATCTTTAGTTTCCTCCTCCTCTCCTTCTCTAGATGAAAAGTATTTACAGGCCCTCCTGCAGCAAACAGCTTCTAACACTGAGAAAGAGCGGATGACAGTCACTTAGCACAGAAACACAACCCAGTGAGTTGGTGTTGCTCTGGCCTATTCCAGGGGTTATCCTCACCACTGGACAAACACAAAACTCAGATTACACTGCAGATTCGGCTCATTACCAGTGTCCCTCCCTAAACCTAGGCTAGTTGTTTGGTTTTTTTTTTTTTTTTTTTAACGTCTGAATCCATTGTCAATACCTCTACGCTGAGTCATTACCTTTTCTCCACAACCACAATCTTAGCTCATTACCTCTGACCTCAACTACTGTAAAATAACTTCCCGCTGTTCTCTTGCCTACAATCTCTCTCTTCTCTTACCACCCCTCATGCCTTGCCTAAAACTAAGGTCTAGTTGGGGCACCTGGGAGGCTCAGTTGGTTAAACTCAGGTCTTGATCTCAGGGTCACGAGTTCGGCTCCACGTTGGGTGTAGAACCTTCTCAAAAAAAAAAAAAAAGGGATGCCTGGTGACTCAGTTGGTTGGCTGTCTGCCTTCAGGTCAGGTTTGATCCCAGGGTTCTGGGATCCAGCTCCCTGCTCCGTGGGGAGTCTGTTTCTCCCTCTCCCTCTCCTGCTCCCCGTGCTTGTGCTCTCTCTCTCTTGCTAATAGATAAATTAAAATCTTAAAAAATAAAAAATAAATAAATAAACCTAAGGTATAGTCAATCATTCCCCTGCTCAAAAGCCTTCAATTGTCCTTGAAGAGAAATTGATCTACCGCTAATAATAACAATTATTGTAATAATTATTACTATTTTAAGTGTCTGATCATATGAAATAAAATATTATAATTAAAATTACACTTATTATAATACACTTATAATAGTATTATTATTATTTTAAATGTAGTTGGTACTAAAAATAACTGAGGGACTAAAAGAATTTAGAGAGATTATAGATTTCTTTGGGACCGCTGTGTAAACTGAGAAAGAAAATATTGTCATTTAAAACCAAAACTGACTATAGATGCTGCCTTTTAAAGGAGATAACATAATTCATAGAACAAAGAAAACATTCCTCTCGCTGCCTCCTTTCCCTCACAGAACTGGAAAAAGGGAGTGGTGGCCATTGCAAGCTTCTGTCGTTTCTTCCGAGTCTCAGGATGGGAACTGAAACATAATCCATAATTCAGAAGGACACATTAATGCACCCTGGGCTGTAATAAAATAAGGAAAATCAAATTGTAAAAGGGAAGCCCCGTGGTCAGGAAAATGAGTCTCTAACGGAAAACAAAGGACCAAGCAATACGAAAATATAAAACTTCCCCATTGCCTTCAAGTCTTCAGCAAAGCCGAACACATAAACTAATAACCTATGTGAAGAGTATTTTCTGGGGAAAATGAAAAGAAGTTGTTCGGCATCTTAGAGCAACGTGATGCAAAACAGCGATCGCACAGTAGGGACAATGAAGCGATAGACCCATTGAGCCAATTAGGAACAAGGAAAAGCACAAGGCCCGCCCCCCAGCCCCAGAATCCCTGGCGGGGGGGTGGAGCTTAACCCTGCAGAAGAACGGGTTTTGGGCAGTTTCCTTTGAATCTCACCAGAACCTTCACACCCTTGTGGGTTACAGTTTACCGAGAGGTGTGTATTCCCTTTTTAGTCTCTCTCCCTGTAAGTTTGACAGGGGCCCTGTGTGGTGCTCTGTGCCCACCAAATACATACTTATGTGACGATGGTCTTGACATTCATTTTTCCTTTTATTTTCCTTTTATTTAAAATGGTCTGCTCAGAGGCCTGGTCCATCATCCATTTTCTGGTTCCCCAGCTGTGGCCAGCAAGCAGCGGGAATGCTGCTGGGGCCAAAGCCTTCCCTCCCCCCACCCGCGACCCAAGGGGTGGAACCTGCCACAAACCCTGGGAACAGTTCCAAAGCCTTCACCTCAGTAAAAGGAAAACACGGTGTCTCTTCCCAAAGACTTACTGCCAGCCACGCTCTTTCTTCCGTGACAGGCCTCCCATGGGTAAACATTGCTAATAAGAAAGGTCCCAGATAATTAGTAGAGGGAATTGGAATCAAAGACAGAACTAATGGAAGACACCATCTTTGTGTCCTATTTAGTAAAACTAGTATCTGAGCAGAACAATAGGAAGCTTCTGTGTGTTCTGAGGGGAGACAATAGACCAGAAAAGACAAGGACAGGGGATTAGTAGTAGAAATTATAAACAGTGATTCCCAGGTGACAAATCATACCACCCTCAGGCTTGTACAAGGGGCTGCTCTACTCTGAGACCTGAACTTGAAAAGGCACCATTCTGACCTTCTTCTAGTCATATCTCTCTAGAATGAAAAGTCTATAGAATCTGGAGACAGGCATATCCAGAGGCCAGGTACTCTTTTCTAGAGCACCCTCTGGGTACCTGGAATTCTGGAATTCCTGGTCCAAATATTCTGAGCCAGCTTCCAGAGCCTGCATTGGACTCTTCCCTGCGTCTGGACTCCCTAGGGTGAACACTATCAACAATAGACCAGCTGACCCGGCTCAGCCATATTCCAGGAAACAACCCCAGGAGTCCAGTTATTCTAAAGTTATTCCAAGTTATTATGAAAATGAATTTGTCAAGGTGGGAATTAAACGTTTTTATCTAACAACTTGCTAGCTTTTATTTTTAAAGATTTTATTTATTTATTTGAGAGAGAGAGAGCGAGAGCATGAGAAGGGGGAGGGTCAGAGGAAGAAGCAGACTCCCTGCAGAGCCGGGAGCCCGATGTGGGATTCAATCCCAGGACTCCAGGATCATGACCTGAGCCGAAGGCAGTCGCTTAACCAACTGAGCCACCCAGGCACCTCCAACTTGCTAGCTTTTAAATATTTAGACGTATGATATATAGGGTCTCTATTTGTGCTCTTGCCTCAGGCCCCACAAATGTCAGCGGTAGGCCTATTTAAAATAAAAAGTGCTTGGAATGAGACAACTATATATATATATTTTTTTTAATTTTATATATTTATTTGTTAGAGTGAGAGAGAGAGAGCAGTCAGGCAGAGTGGCAGGTAGAGGCAAAGGGATAAGCAGGCTCCCCCTGGAGCAAGGAGCCTGATGTGGGACTCTATCCGAGGATACTGGGATCATGACCTGAGCCAAAGGCAGCCGCTCAACTGACTGAGCCACCCAGGCACCCTGAGACAACTTATATTAACTGTATATTTAAGAGAAAATATGTGGGAGCTCCCCTCTACTTGCTATATGGGATGCTGTCTGACTCGTGAATCACTTAATAAAATCAATTCAACCATCAAATTAAAAAAAAATATTCTTCTCTGCTATTGATTAAAAGCCTTGACTACAAACCTAGATTTTTATTACACCTACTGATTTACCTTTAAAATTTTCTCTAAAACCAAGTAGACCCCTATCAAATAATTATCTGTATCTGAAGATTACACTTTTCCTAAAAATGCTTAGTGTAACAAAATAATTATTGGCAGGGGCACATGGGTGGCTCAGTGGGTTGAGCCTCTGCCTTTGGCTCCAGTCATGATCTCAGGGTCCTGGGATGGAGCCCCGCATTGGGCTTTCTGCTCCGCGGGGAGCCTGCTTCCTCCTCTCTCTCTGCCTGCCTCCCTGCCTACTTGTGATCTTAAAAAAAAAAAAAAAAAAAAAATTATTGGCACTTGGTTTCCTAGATTCCAAGCAACGGTGTGGATCCTGGCCTCTAGTTGCCTTATCTCCTGGAGCTCTGGCGTCTGCTGGGGCTGCTCCCCCCACCTCTTCTCCCCAGCTTGGCCTCAATCTCCCTCATCCCACTTCCATTAGCCAGCCTTCTAATAAATCAAAATTAATATAGTATTTAAGTACATAATTCCTTTTTTAAAGATCGACTTCTTTGAAAGAGAGAAAACATTTGCCCAGGTGCACAATGGGAGGAGCAGAAGGAAAGAGAATCTCAAGCAGACTCTGGGCGGAGTGTCAAGCCTGTCTGGGTCTCAATCCCAGGGCCCAGAGATCATGACCAGAGCTGCAGTCAAGAGTTGGATGCTTCACCCGGCATCAGGGAAATAAAAATCAAAACCACAATGAGATACCACCTCACACCAGTCAGAATGGCTAAAATTAACAAGTCAGGAAATGACAGATGCTGGCGAGGATGCGGAGAAAGGGGAACCCTCCTACACTGTTGGTGGGAATGCAAGCTGGTGCAACCACTCTGGAAAACAGCATGGAGGTTCCTCAGAAAGTTGAAAATAGAGCTACCTTATGACCAGAAATTGCACCACTGGGTATTTGCCCTAAAGATACAAACATAGTGATCTAAGGGGCACGTGCACCTGAATGTTTATAGCAGCAATGTCCACAATAGCCAAACTATGGAAAGAACCTTGATGTCCATCAACAGATGAATGGATAAAGAAGAGGTGGTATATATATGCAATGGAATACTATGCAGCCATCAAAAGAAATGAAATCTTGCCATTTGCGATGACGTGGATGGAACTAGAGGGTATTATGCTTAGCGAAATAAATCAATCGGAGAAAGACAACTATCATATGATCTCCCTGATATGAGGAAGTGGAGATGCAACATGGGGGGTTTGGGGGGTAGGAAAAGAATAAATGAAACAAGATGGGATCGGGAGGGAGACAAACCATAAGAGACTCTTAATGTCACAAAACAAACTAAGGGTGGCCGGGGGGAGGGGGGGAGGGAAAGGGTGTTGGGGTTATGGACATTGGGAGGGTATGTGATATGGTGAGTGCTGTGAAGTGTGTAAACCTGGCGATTCATAGACCTATACCCCTGGGGCTAAAAATACATTATATGTTTATTAAAAAAAAAAAAAAAGAGTCAGATGCTTAACCGACTGAGCTACCCAGGCACCCCAAGTACATAGTTCAAAAGATTTTTTTATTCAGTGGCAAAAGAAATGACTCTTATGTTTCTTTCTCTCAAAAGAAAAAAAAAAAACCTTAACAATTTTTTTAAGTGACTCAGATTCTTTTCCCCCCTTTGGGTCATATACTTTAATAGGAAACATGTTCCATTTTGCTATATTAAATAGTGTATTGTGAAGTCTTTCAGTGTCTGATTTTTCTTTTCCCAGGAGGAAGGCAGGCCAGGCTCAGGCAGGGTTCTAGGGGCAGGGACCTGAGTATTTACTCATGGGCAGCTGGCAGGGAATGAAGCCAGAGGGTGAGTGTAAAACTATATTGGGGAGGTGTGGCAGGGGTTAAGTATTAATCTAGAGAAGTAAACTCTTGTCATCAAGTCCCAGGGTCAAATTCAGAGCCAAAAATAGAAGATGACATCAGAGGTCAGGAACTTAGTCTACTTCATTCTATAGCACTGGACCCTTTCACCTCATACCTGCCTTAATCATTGTACTGAATTTACTGAGTCCCAGGGCTCCCTTTTATGGGATGAGCAAACATGGGCTGAGCCCAGATCAGGTTTAGTGAAAGAGCACATGACGGCACCAGCCCGATGGAATTCAGACTCTGGTGCTCAATGAATACTTTTCAGATGATGAACTCAATCTATTAATTTGTCGACAATATTTATGAGAAATACGCAAGATTTATTAATATGGGCATATTGCCAGCAACCTCAGCTTCTCTCATGAGAAGCAGAAGGGAGAAAAAGGTGTGAATGTAGACATTTAAAATTCACCAACATTACAGACACAGTCATTTCTCTAGACCTTTCTCTTGCCACCAAATACACCATCTAACCCAGTCATTTAGCAGCAACAACAGTTTCTTATTCAGGAATGAAGAAAAATCTAGTCTCTCTCTCTCTGTCTCCCCTACTTCCACCCCCTGCCCCTTTTTATTACTCTTTCTGCCTCCCAGCCTGAGTCTGGAACTCAGAATGGAAGTAATGAGTCAGGGTTAGTCCACAGTCTTCACCTGGGACAAATGCTATAAAATCGTATGCCTGAGTCTGAAAAGCAACTGACTGATCTAGCTAAGGGAACAACTCTGGCCCTTGGTAACTAGGACTGTCTAGAAGAGCTGCATCCTCATGGGCTCCCGTGAGTCGAGCACGTACGTCACATGGTTCTCAGACCAGCAACAGTCCATCACTTTGAAGCTCACTGGAAATGCAGACAGTAGACTTATGGGCATAAAGAGACACCACAGGCCATATAATGATGTCTTATCACCCAGGGTTCTAAAACAGACACTGAAACCACTAAGGACAGATGGGAGAGTCCAACCTCTGGGCAGGTCAGTCAGTAGTCACTCTCCATTTACCCTCAGTTTTATTCAGCTCTCTGAAATCTCACTAGACTCATCTTATGTTCAGTGGTATATATTTTTAGGAACCCAGAAGGAAAAAGAGATACCTCAAGGCAGCCTATTACTAAAAAGTCTGAGGAGTCTCTTCTCTGAAAGACCAGAACCTTCTCATCAGTAGCAATAGCCACAGGAACTGCAGCCACAGCTTAGAACATTAACATCTAATACGTTTTTGTTGTTCACCATTGTTGTGGCATTAGTTTTATCACAATTAAATGAGAGCTGGCACTGGGGAACTAGAAAAGACAGAGAAACTCCTCTTTCCTGGTCTCTGTTCTGAAAACAGAATCAGGAAGTGTTGTCTTTAAACACGAAAGGGTATAGTAACCTGACTGAGTGACATTAACATTTCCTGTTTTTTCTTACACATGTTAGTGAATGAAGACAGAATTTAACTTCTTTAGCTGAGAGCAATACTATTCCTTCCTAATTTTTTTTAAATTGAGGTATAGTTGACACACAGTGTTTTATTAGTTTCTTTTTGTTTTGTTTTGTTTTGTTTTGTTTTGTTTTATTAGTTTCTATTCCTTCCTAGCTTTGACATATCAGTGTTCAGTGCCAGGGATTTGAAAGACAATTATTTCTCAATGGAACACCATTAGGTAGCATATTAACAAAAGCACTTTTAAAGCAAATGAATAAATATTCCATTCTACAAGTTAAATCTAGTCCCTGGTTAACTTTTCTAAGCACCTGAGCCCCTTCAAATAGAGTCATTTTCACTTTTGTTGTTAAGGATGAGAGCAGGGCAAATTATAATGCCTGAGGTAACAGTCTTTCTGGCAGGAGCTTGTCCCTGATTATTGCCTCTGCACTTTGGGGAATAAGGGATTTCATAGGTTTATGAGGGGACATTAGCTTAAAGGAAGAGAACAATAAAGAGGATAAGGGATTTGAGTACAAGGTGATAAAGCCTAGGAACAGATGGCTTGATGAAGAACACTAAAGAAGTTAAAGACATTGATCTATATGCTGTTTTCCACACTCTTCAAAAAGCTAGAAAAATGATTCTTGACCTTTTAGGAGTTAGCCTGAATGACATTATATGACAAGAATTGTAAAAACATAAATATAGATATTTGAGAGCAAATTTCTGTAATTGTGGGAAATCTCTACATATGAGTGACCTCAGGAAGAAGCAACTGACTGAAACCAAGGACTGAAATATTTCCAGAATTCTCTCCAGGCTTCATCATGACTTCTTCCTACATTTAAGCTTTATTCTCACCCAATACAAACTGGCTTCTTTCACACAAGAAGTAATAACAACTCCGGAGCCTCACATCTCACAATGCTCTCCACCAGAGAGCCCCTGAGACCAGCTTTCCAGGTCCAAGTTAAAAATCTGGAGGAAGGGCTCTGATTGGACCATACTGGGTCAATGACCATTGCCAGACCAATGAATTATGTCTAGTATGGGGGACAGAGAATTATAACGTTTAGGTCAGGGGTCTAGCCCTAGACCAACAACTGTGGTCAGAGAAATAGAGTTATATAAGAACATGGAAGCCTCTCTAAAAATTATATGGTTGGATGGTGCACCTGGGTATCAGTCAGTTAAGTGTCCAACTCTTAATTTCAGCTCAGGTCATGGTCTCAGTGTCCTGAGATGGAGCCCCAAGTTGGGCTCTATGCCAATTTAAGATTCTCTCTCCTTCTCTCCTTCTGCCCCTCTCCCACCACTTGTGCCCTCGCCTTTGGGCATTCTCTCTCTCTCTCTCAAAAAAAAAAAAAAAATTATATGGTTGGAGAAGGAGATGTGGTCAAGAGCTTGTGTTCATACTTGGGGCAAAACAGTATAGGGGATGCAAAGCTGGGAGAGTGTATTTATAGGGCTGCAAAGGGATCTGGAGAACTCTCTGAGGCAAGAGTGGCTTTGAGTGAGAACAGCTACTGCTTCCAGTGTTCTTCAAAGGGAGGTGGAAGGAATGAAGAAGTACATGTTCCCTCCTTTTAGAACATCTCCTTGAAGTTGCACACAACATTTCTGTTTTTCATCATTGGTCAGAACTTGGTCGCATGACCACATCCAGCTGCAAAGAAAGCTTATAAATGTATGATTTATTCTGGGTGACCATTTGGCAAATTAAAATGAGAGATTATTTTACTAAGGAAGAGGGCAGAAGGAATAGTAGAAGAAAATGAGTGATATGGATTATTGGCCATGCAATGAATATTTATCGTTTTGTCTGACTACAACAGTACTTGTTTTCTTTGGGGACATTTCTCTTTCCTACTGCAACCCTGTGATTTTGGAGGGACATGCCACTAACAGTATTCCACTTCCCTGGTCACAGAGATGAGCTCCTGACCCAGATGGTTTCAAACATAACATCTCATCCACCTTGACCTCAGTGATTAGTGCAAAGATGACACATAACCCAAATTTGACCCATCAGAGCTCCTCCCTGGGATTTTTTAACTGGATTTTTCTCAGGTTATGAGGTCCTGAGGGTATAAGCTCAGGGCTACTAAAGACTATGGTTGAAATATGTTGACAGCAACTTAAAAGATCAAAGCCAACACAGAGAGAGAAGCAGAGGTGAGATGTGACAAGAAAGAAATGAGGAGATTCCAGATGATACCAAAGCTCTTGGAACGGGTCATCTATGAGAACACTCTACTCCCACCCTTTCTGTAGTTTGACAATAAGAGCCAATACCTCCCCCTTTTTTGCTTAAGTTCATTCCATTGGGATTTATGTGATTTGTAATCAAAAGTATATTAATATTTGAAATTTATTTAAAGTTAGGATATTAATTTTTTTTAATTTCTAGACAAAGCTACACTAGGTGCATAACCAGTTTATGCCATTTAATCATGTGATGTGCTCCTGCTTTAAATAATCTTTAACTTCCAGGCTTCAGATAAGCAAACCAAATATACTGTGTTGTAAATCGAATGTATTGTATCGTATTGAGTGCCTTTGTATTGAGTGCCTATCGTATTGCTTGCACCCCATTAGCTAGGTTCTGGGGGAACAAGATTAGGTCATTATCTCTAACTTTAAGGTGCTCATCCTTTGAAGGGTAGGTAGAGTGGAAATAAATAATTACAATATCATAGATACATGTAATAGGTAAGCCATGACACAAAAGTAAAGTGATCAGCTCAACATTCCCAACTTCATTTACCACAGGAGATTCCTTATAATATTTAATTGGCTACTTTACTATATCCTTTAGTGTTAAAAGGATAAGTGCCAAGAAAATGTGCATTCTCTTAAAATCCCAATTGGAGGAGCACCTGGGTGGCTCAGATGGTTAAGTGTCTGCCTTCGGCTCAGGTCATTATCTCCAGGTCCTGCAATCGAGCCCCACATCGGGCTCTCAGCTCAGTGGGGAGTCTGTTTTTCCCTTTTCTTCTACCTCTCCCCTGCTTGTGTGCTCACTCTCCCTCTCTAAGAAGAATAAATAAAATATATTTTTTTAAATTCCAAATTGGAGGGGCACCTGGGTGACTCAATGGGTTAAGCCTCTGCCTTCGGCTCAGGTCATGATCTCAGGGGTCCTGGGATCGAGCCCCACATCCGACTCTCTGCTCAGCCGGGAGCCTGCTTCCTCCTCTCTCTCTGCCTGCCTCTCTGCCTACTTGTGATCTCTGTCTGTCAAATAAAAAATTTTTTTAAAAATTCCAAAATGGAAATACTTCCCTTCTTTATTACTTACTTATGAAATATATTAATTCTATGCTATTCTATTCTATCATGGGAAGTTTCAAGTGGAAAAGTAAAAAACCTTCTTCAACTATTTTGGTGAGTTCAAATTAAGATGTTTAATTAACTAAAACCAAAAAAATTTCTCAGACATGTTTCCATACAATTTCCTATATGGAAAGAAAAAGACAGGGTCCCAGGGTGGCTCAGTCAGTTAAGCATCTGCCTTCAGCTCGGGTCATGATCCCAGGGTCCTGGGATCAAGTCCCACACTGAGCTTCCAGCTCAGTGGGGAACCTGCTTCTCCCTCTGCCTGCTGCTCCTTCTGCTTGTGCTCTCTCTCTGACAAATAAATAAATAAAATCTTTAAAAAAAAAAAAAGAAAGAAAGAAAAGCTTTCTGAAGTAGCCAAAATGATAGTCAATACCCAAATCACAAAACCATAGCTTGATATTGAATTCCTTGAGATAGGAAAATCTATTAATTTACTAGATAGCAGGTAACATCCAATAATATTCATGTTTTCACTAAATCAGCTATATATAACCATTTTGTCCCAAAGAGTTAATTTTTTTTTAAGATTTTATTTATTCATCTGGCAGAAAAAGAGCACCCAAGCAGGGGCAAGGGTAGGCAGAGGGAGAAGCAGACTCCCCGCTGAGCAGGAAGCCCTATGTGGGACTTGATCCCAGGACCCTGGAATCATGACCTGAGCTGAAGGCAAATGTTTGACCAACTGAGCTACCCAGGTGCCCTGAGTTAGTTGTTTTAAGTCAAACAGATTTGGGAAGGCTCTAGGATGCTGTTGTCAATGGTATCCTTAATACAACAGACACGATAAAGCGAAGCACGTGGAACCAAGCAGGCATTAGTAGCTGTATAGAGAGCTCTGCTTAGACTATAGTAACCACCAGATTAAATTCTAGCAAGATCATTTAGTCTAATATAAGATCTTGTGATTCCCAGGAGAACCTGGGCAAAACCAGATCAGGAGAAAAGACCAGGTAAAAGAAAAATTAAGGACTGTACTGTTTTATGAATTAAAATTATATATTAATAATCTTTAGTATCAGTTTTATTCAATGAATAAGTAATGATGAGTAAGGAAACTCAACTTTCTTCCCCAGGCTCGTAAGGATATGAAGGACTGTGTTCGTTCACGCAGATCATTAAATCACTCATTTTTATCAAAATTGTAACAAGAAGTTTTCCTTGATAAAACAAATTCTAGGGCATGCTGAGTGGGTGACCATCCACTCACAAAATGTTGACTGATTAAACCCATTGCCCAGAGTTGACACTGGCAGGCTCTGGAGTGCTAACGATTATATTTATACTTGCATTGTGACTCAAGTGAGATTATTCTCAATATTCTCAATACTTATTTCCAGCAGATAAGTAAATGCAACAAATGACTACAGATACAATCCTATAACTCAAGGTTGCTTTATTTAAAAATTTTTTTTGATTTATTTATTTGAGAGAGAGAATGTGCATGCGCATAACGGGGGGTGGGGCAGAGGGTAAGGAAGAAACAGACTTTCCACTGAGCAGGGAGCCCAACATGGGCCTCATCCCAGGACCCCAGGATCATGACCTGAGCCACAGGCAAACGCTGAACTGACTGAGCCACCCAAGCACCCCCTCAAGGTTACTTTAGATTTGTACTACCAATAGCTTAAAAATGAACTTGCTGAAGATTCCAGAAGCTTCAGTAGTTGAACCCACAGCAAATCTAGGAACATATTTATTTGCAGCTGCCTGAAGCAGAACCTTTTCATTCTTTCAGGCTCCATAGTCACTGGGGATAAGCAATTTGGTGGTAGCATTCTCCTGACTTCCCATTCTTCATATAATAAAACAGAGGATCAGAGAGATTTAAGTAACTTAACCTCAATCATATAGCAAGGACACCACAATGGGTTCTCCAAAGCCAATGCTCTTTTTACTCCACCGCATGGTCATCTCTGAAGTCTTAAAGTCTAGTAATCCACAGCCTGTAGCAATCTCCTACCCCTCCAGCTGTCTCACCCCTGTACTCTCCACACCTGTCCTTGGCCATCAGAACCATCTCATGTTCTACACGACTTTGTGTCCTCTGAGTCCATCTGACCTTTCTTGGCAACACTTTCTTTCCAGGGAGCCTGGGTCCCATAATGAAACTATTGGTGCACTGTCTCCCTCTTACCCTTACTTTGTACATAATCCTTAAACGTTAGTTTCCCTGCTACTACATTCTAAGCACAGTGGGTAAAAATTACACCTGTGGATCGACACCAACATAAAAATTTAATTATCAACTTAAAGTTATAAAGCTTCTCTGATTCCTTCAGTCACTATGCCCAACACTCATCACCATCTTCCCTTTAAAACCATCACCTTGCTCCTTCTCAGATGACCAAAGAGCCCACTTCACAGAGAGAGCTGAGGCCTTGGTGGGAGCGGAAGCCCTAACCTCCAGGCTCTGCACTTACAAACCTACAAAACTACAAACCTACGTACAGGTGAATGCATCCATCTTCATCCTCCATAAGTTTCTGGTTAAAAGCCTTTCCCTCTGGGTTTAGAGGAAATGCCCCTTCTATTCAAGGTTAATCCCCCTAATCCCTGGCCCTGTTTTGTACAAATTTCCATCCCCTGCTGACTCCTCAGGGAACTTTCACTATTAGTATTCCGTTTCACTTCTGTCTTCTATACTTTTCATTTCTCTGTCTTTCCCGGATCCTTCCATGCAGCCCATCTCACCCTCATCTAAAAGCAAACACCACCAAAACCAGCCTCACAAAACATTCATTGGACCCTGCCTCTCCTCACAGCCGAGACTCTCAAAGTGTACACCCCATCTCTTGTCTCCACTTCCTCAACTTCCATTCATCCTGCAACCCACTTAAATTTGGCTTCCGTTCCCACCCAGTCATGGGAACTGCTCTAGCAAAAGGCCACCAATATTTGCAGCATCTGTAACCGTCACCCTTGTAATTCTTGCTATTGTTAATTTATGTAGTTTTTTTTTTTTTACTGAACATCATGGTTACTGCTATTTAATTATTAGATTATGTAGATTTAGACTACTAGATTAGATTATTCTATTACTCTTTTTTGTGTCTGGTGGGAAAATAATTTTTTTACTATTCTGTTTTCAAAGTGGTTATTACTGGTGTAGAGAAACATTATTTTTGTACATTGATCTTGTCAGTCTGCTCTGCTGGGTTTCAATAGTTTGCCCGTTTGTTTTCTTTTCTGTGTGGATCATCATGTTATCGTCAGATAAAGACAATTCTCCTTTTCCAGTCGATATATCTCTTATAGTTCTCACATTATTGCATCGGTTTAACTTCTAATAAATGTTAAATAGTGGTGATGAACTCCCCTGTCTGGAAATTCTTCTAAAGATGTACCATTAAGTATAATGTCTGCTTCTACATTAAGAACTCTTTGTCGAGTTAAGAAATTTTCTCTCTGTTCCTTTTTTGCTAAGGATTTTTATTATTTTTTTTAAGATTTTTTTTATTTATTTATTTGACAGACAGAGATCACAAGTAGGCAGAGAGGCAGGCAGAGAGAGAGGGGGAAGCAGGCTCCCCGCCGAGCAGAGAGCCCAATGTGGGGCTCGATCCCAGGACCCTGGGATCATGACCCAAGCCGAAGGCAGAGGCTTTAACCCCTGAGCCACCCAGGTGCCCCAAGGATTTTTATTATTTATTCAAGAACGACATTGCGTTTTATCGAATCTTTTTTATCCATCTCTTAAAATGATCTTACCCTCTTTAATATGTTAATCTATTGAATTCTATGTATAGACTTTCTAATATCGAACCATTCTATAAACCTGGAATAAATCTCATTGGTCATGATGGATTAGTCTTTGAAAACTACTGATTTTATTTGCTAATATTTCAGATTTCACACATATGTTCATAAGTTAAGAATGACCTATAATGTTCTTTTATGGGGCTAATTAGTATGGGTGTTTTTAAGATTTTATTTATTTATTTGTCAGAATGAGAGAGAGAGAGCGCACAAGCAGAGGCAAAGGGAGAGGGAGAGGGAGAAGCAGGCTCCCTGCTGAGCAGTCCCTGATGTGGAACTTGATCGGGGGCCCTGGGATCATGACCTAAGCTGAAGGCTGACACTCAATTGACTGAGGCACCCAGGAGTCCGTAATAGGTTTTTTGTATCCTGGCTTTGCCAGGGTATAATGTGAACTGGGGCATTTTCTTTCTTTTTCTGTGCCTTTACTCGAGGCTACATTATAATTACTTCTCTATCTTCAGTGTTGGACTGTAAACGCTCTGAGGGCAGGGACCATATTTATCTCACCATTTGCTATCTTCCCAGTACCTAGAATAGTGGCAGAAGGTCAAAGACTTTTGGGATAAATGAAGCTCCCCCTGGGGATCTAAGGTGTAGCCTGGTGACTCTAGTCAACAATACTGTATTATATTGGGACGCCTGGGTGGCTCAGTAGGTTAAGCATCTACCTTCGACTCAGGTCATGCTCCTGGAGTCCCAGGATGGAGCCCCCCCATTGGGCTTCCCTGCTCAGCAGGGAGTCTGCTTCTCCCTCTGACTACTGCTCCACTCCCCCCAACTCATGCTCTGTGTGTGTGTGTGTGTGTCTCTCTCAAATAAATAAATAAATAAAATCTTAAAAAAAAAAATACTGTATCATATAGTTGGAAGTCATCAGGAAAGTAGATCTTCAATGTTCTTACCATATGCACAAATGTTGATTGTGTGAGATGAGGGAACTGTTAACTAACCTTATTGTGGTAAACATTTTGCAACATAAATATATATCAAATCATCACCTTGTACACCTTAAACTTGCACAATGTTATATATCAATTATAGCTCAATAAAGCTGGAAAAAAATGATTAAGTTCTCCCCACTTTGACTTCTCAAGATACACAGAATCTTTTTAGTGGTAATGATCATATTCTAGTAGTCCCATGTCTCCGTTACTAAGTTACAGGTTCCTTTTTTTTTTTAAGATTTTATTTATTTATTTATTTATTTATTTATTTATTTGACAGAGATCACGCGCAGGCAGAGAGGCAGGCAGAGAGAGGGGGGGAAGCAGGCTATCCACTGAGCAGAGAGTCCGATGCAGGCTTGATTCCAGGACCCTGAGGCCATGACCCAAACCGAAGGCAGAGGCTTAACCCACTGAGCCACCCAGGTGCCCCAAGTTACAGGTTCCTTATGTGACTTTTCATTGCACATTTGTGCCTAGCAAGGAGGAATCTGATGAATATTTGTTAATAATAAAAAATCTACGTGACATGAAAATGATATATTAAGTAATATTATCATATTTTAAATGAGGTATAGGATCAGTTCCAAATAATACTTGTCCGTGGTGACAGCTACCCGCATTTCACTCATTAACCTAGTCTTACTGTTTCTGGCTCAATGCTCTTGGCTGTCCCACAGAGCCTGTTATTGACGTACTCTTCCTTCCACCTCCATAAAATGCATCTGTCCTATTTTTTATTTCCTCAGGGCCTAAAGTTTCAGGTAACAAATCAGACAAACTAATTTTCATTAATAGAGAACAGTAATTGGAGAAGCCAAAGGGAGCACAAGCCTAGGCAATAAATGTGCACTTTTCATAAAGTGCTTTTTCTGATTATAAAATACATGTACCTTATAGAAAAATTTTAACCACAAAAAAATAAAGAAAATAAAAACTACACCACAAAAACCTCAAACAAGTCAAATCTTTTTGGTTTTAATATACCATGACTCAAATGCCTCAGTTTGAATCCTACCTTGGCTACTTTTGTGCTGTGCGACCTTGGACAGATTACTTCACTTCTCTGTGCCTCAGCTTTAGCATCTATAAAATGGGGGTAGTGATAGTATCTATTATTGCTCTGAGGATTAAATGAGTCAACATGTGGGGCACCTAGGTGGCTCAGATGGTTAAGCGTCTGCCTTTGGCTTAGGTCGTGATCCCAGGGTCCTAGGATCGAGCTCCAATCAGGCTCCGCGCTCAGCGGGAGGCCTGCTTCTCCCTCTCCCACTCCTCCTGCTTGTGTTCCCTCTCTCACTCTGTCTCTCTCTGTCGGATAAATAAATAAAATCTTTAAAAAAAATAAAAATTTAAAATTTAAAAATAAATGAGTCAACATGTGTAAGTGCTTAAAACAATCACTGGCACATAGTAAAGTCTATGTAAGTAAACACTTACATAGTGTTTACATAGTAAACACTTACTACTATTGTTTTGACAAATATACTCCCAGACAGATCAGACAGACCAACCAACAGACAGGAAAGGGGAATGTGTATAAACACACGTATGTTAAAAATATATATACTGAAATCATCCTTTACCTGTACTTTTTTTTTTTTTTAAAGATTTTATTTATTTATTTGACAGATAGAGATCGCAAGTAGGCAGAGAGGCAGGCAGAGAGAGAGGAGGAAGCAGGCTCCCTGCCGAGCAGAGAGCCCGATGTGGGCCTCGATCCCAGGACCCTGGGATCATGACCTGAGCCGGAGGCAGAGGCTTTAACCCACTGAGCCACCCAGGTGCCCCTTACCTGTACTTTTCTTATTTGTTTTTGTCACTTAAAAGGATAGCATGTAGGGGCGCCTGGGTGGCTCAGTTGGTTAAGTGTCCTACTTTTGATCTCAGCTCAGATCTTGATATCAAGGTTGTGAGTTCAAGCCCTGCATTGGGCTCCATGCTGGGCATGGAGACTACTTAATAAAAAATAGATAGATAGATAGATAGATAAAAGGTAAA
The DNA here is from genome assembly GCF_963455335.1 of Martes martes. Taxonomy (NCBI): domain Eukaryota; kingdom Metazoa; phylum Chordata; class Mammalia; order Carnivora; family Mustelidae; genus Martes; species Martes martes. The sequence continues at coordinate 87,336,902 of NC_137891.1, read as the reverse complement.
AAGGATGCCATGTATATTTTCCTACATTTTAATATTCTCCATCAGTAGCTGTTTCAAGCTTTTAAACCTGTGGGCAGAACTCAGACTTTGCCTTTTGTCAACCAGAATAGCATTATTTTATAATTTGAATGTTAGTGCCTTCAAGTGGAGCACAAACACTCCAGTTTAACACAGACCACTCACTAGCATTTTACGCTCAGGTACATCGCATATTTGGTCTGCTGGCTGAGCACCTGAAGACATTTGAGATTTTTACCCCCAAGATGATTTTTAATAGTTACATATTCTTTCATTCTATGACTAGGTTATACTTTACTTAAGCAATTTCTATTGTTACACATTTGACTTGTTGTTGTTGTTTTTTTAAGATTTTATTTATTTATTTATTTGTCAGAGAGAGAGAGCACAAGCAGAAGGAGCAGCAGGCAGAGGGAGAAGCAGGTTCCCCACTGAGCTGGGAGCTCAGTGTGGGATTCAATCCCAGGACCCTGGGATCATGACCTGAGCCGGAGGCAGCTGCTTAATGAATGAGCCACCCAGGTGCCCCTGACTTCTTGTTTCTATCTCACTATCATAAATAATGCTGTGAAGAACATCGCCAAATACAAATCTTTCTTATACATCTTGGTCTCTTTTTCTTAGAACAATTTCCCAAAGACAGAAATGCTGGGTCAAAGTTTGAATCTGATTAAGAGCTTTAATACATATTACTGAATTGTCTGACAAAATATTGTACTACTTTTACATTTCCGCCAGCTCATTTCATTGTCCAGTTATGGATACTGGTATTATCACCTTTTGCCCAGAAAAGGTCTACTAATCAATAACATGCATCTTTCAAATATGGACTTTTTGAGGACAAAATATTTTTTCCTCTGGCCATCAAACTTCATTCTTTTCCCTGCTATCTGGCCAAGTAAGCGAAATAGTTGGGGGAAGATAGGAATCCGAGCTATGTCCTCAAATGATATCCAATATTACCCAAGTGACTCTATGCCTCAAAGAACTTGCTTGTGGTAAATAACAGGCTAAGATACAAGACAGCTTCAGCCTCTGCTAACCACTATCATTAAGGCATAAAACTAACATTAGTGTAATTATTATTGTAGGTGATGATAACTGCAGGAGCTATCATGGCTGCACGCTTTATTACAGTTAGGCACGATTATTACATAATAAGCACTTCATTAATCCTCATGGTAACCCATGAGATAAGTAGTATTACAAGTATCATAATGGACAAAACTGAGGGTCACATAGGTTAAAGAAACTTGTCTCAAGTTGCATGATCATCAGCAGCAAAGCCAGAATTTAAGGCTTGACTAGTCTTAAATCCAAAAACCTTGGACTAAAACCTTGGACTAATACTAAAATGTCTCTAAGCATATTATTATCATTAATAATAAATCTTTCATTTAACACTTTTCTTTTCTCAAAAGGCTTTCATATACATAGTTTGGTGCTGACAATGATATGTCTGTGGGATTTGATGAAGAGGAATCATGATCAATTCATTGATTAGGTAACTGAAGCAGTCCGTTGAAGTATAATAATAAACACAAAATTTCCCAGGTCCCTTGCTGTCCATTAAAGTCACAACGCATACCATACCTGCAGTTAGAACTTAAAAAGTACTCACGTAAGCACTTCTAGTTTGATGTAGATGACAGCACTATAGATTTCCCACACACTTAGGCTTCTCCTAGCTGCAGCCGGAATGCCAATTACAGAATTAAGACGGGAATTCTGGTCTACTCCAACCCATCCTCGTTCAGCAAGTTTGTTCTTTTTCTGTTCTCCAGCTGACAGAGCTACTTTAAAAAAAGAAATCATTTCTGCAAACATTTGAAGTGGCTCATCCATCTAGCTTTTAGCATAATTGGCCTCTGTCAGAATCATCTAGAAATCTGTTTTCTAATGCTTGAATGCAAGTTCTTGAGTCATTATATAAGTTTTATGGGATTGCTATGGCATTAGATCAGGCCAAAAATATAAACATGAATGTAGGCTTTGACCTGCCAGAAATAATATATATTAAATATTGCAGTTTTAGTGTTTTATATTTACTTAACTGCCTTTTAAAAATGTCAACCTGATTTAAAGTACTAGTAAGATTCGTAGCATAACTTATTTCAGCAACTTTCACCATAAGATCAGCCTCTGTTCTGGGATGCCTCAGTGGCTCAGTCAGTTAAATGTCTGCCCTCAACTCAGGTAATGACCGAAGGATCCTGGGATCGAGTCCCTCATGGGGCTCCTTGCTCAGCCTGATGCTCCCTCTGCCTCTGCCTGCTGTTCCCCCTGCTTGTGCTCTCTCTCTCTCTCTCTCTCTCTGACAAATAAATAAAATCTTCTAAAAAAATAAAATAAAATTTTTTCAAAAAAAGCCTCTGTTCTGGTAGCTCTCAATCTTTTTGGTCTCAGGACCCCTTTACATTGAGAACCCCAAGGATTTTTGATTATGAGGGTTATACCTATTGATATTTACCATGTTAAAAATTAAAACTGGGACATTTTCTTTTTTTAAGATTAATTTATTTGCTTGAGAGAGAGCACAAGTGTGAGCGGGCAGAGCGGCAAATGGAGAGAGAGAGAGAGAATTCTTAAGCAAACTCCCCACTGAGCACCCCAAAACTGAGATATTTTAAAAACTATATATTAATTCATTTAAAAATAAATTCATTATATATTAACATAGATAATGTTTTAAGAAAAATAATTATATTTTACAAAATAAAAAGTTTATAAGAGGATGGCATTATTTTATATATTTTTAAAGTATTTTACATTTTTGCAAATCTCTTAATATATGGCTTAACAGAAGATATCTGGATTCTCTCTCCTGTCTGCTTCTACAATCAATTTGTTATGATATGATATATTGTTTGAAAAGATTGAAATATTTGAAGAAAATCCAGCCTCACAAATATATGTAGTTAGAAAGAGGAGGAATATTTTAACGGCCTTTTCAAATAATTGTGGATATTCTTCTTTGATACTACCCCAAAACTTAACAAGTAATAGGGGTTTTTTTTTGTTTTTAATATTTTGTTTGTTTACTTGAGAGAGAAAGCTTAAGGGGGATGATGGAGAAGCAGGCTCTCCGCTGAGTAGGGAGCCTGATCCCAGGACTCTGGGATAATGAGCTGATTTGAAGGCAGACACTTAACCAACCGAGCCACCCAGGTGTCCCAACAAGTAGTAGTGGACTCCGGAAACCAAACTGAGGTTTACAGAAGGGCGGGGGGTGGGAATATGGGGTAATCAGAAGATGAGCATTAAGGAGGGCGCGTGCTGTGATGAGCACTGGGTGTCATATGCAACTAATGAATCACTGAACACTACATCAAAAACTAATGATGTACTATATGTTGGCTAATTGAACATAATAATAAAAGAGAGAAAAAAATAAAGTTATGGTATAAAAATAAATAAAAAGTAAAATGTTAGTTGCAATGTCGAATCTGAAAGCATGTCGGTGAACTTTTCATACTGTTATATTAAAACCCATTAGTTCAGGGGCACCTGGGTGGCTCAGTCAGTTAAGCATACAACTCTTGATTTCAGCTCCAGTCATGATCTCAGGGTCCTGGGATCAAGCCCTGTCTTGGGCTCCCTACTTATCAGAAAGTCAGATCAAGGATTCTCCCCCTTTCCCTCTGTTCCTCCCCCTGATTTCTCTCTTTTGCTCAGACTCTCTTTCAAATAAACAAATCTTAAAAAAAAAAAAAAAATTAGCCCACCTTGTTCTTTGAATAGATCTTTTACTCATGCTTATTTTGTAACATCATGCATTGATCTTTTCAAAAATATTGGGTCACTGAATTATGCAGATCTTCCAAATAAATGTTAACACATTTCATTGTACAACATCAAGATATTATGTTTATGAAAATGATCTGATTAGAAAATCTGTAAGTATTAGGAACCTGTCAAGTTCATAATGACAGCATAATTTTTCCAAAATTGCTACATTTCTTCGAAAGCCCAGATTTTATCAACAGATTTGGTCAGTTGTTTACCTTGAAGTGGCAGGCTCAGTTTGTTAGTTTTCAAGAAAGTGTCCACCATATACTTGTCTCAACCATAGACTCATCAGTTAGTCATTCTTTCAAGTAAAAATGGCGTCCATGGCCAAAAAAGTAGCTAGTTCAGCCCACAGTTCAAGAAACTGCACAAATGTTTTTCCACAAGACAACCATCGCACTTTGGTATACAGCAGAAGTGTTTATGTGTTCTTATTTCATCCCCCAAAATATCAAAAATAAACCTACTCAGGGATCAATACTTAATAAAATAATTTCTTCTGCTTCATCAAGATCAGTCTCAAGTGAAACTTGTCTTTCTGGTTTTTTTAATTCTTCTTCCTTTCTTCCCTTCCTTCTTTCCTTCCTTCTTCCCTTCTTTCTTTCTCTCCTCCTTTCTCCTCTTTTCTTCTTTCTTTCCCTCCTTCCTCCTTTCTTTCTCCTTCCCTTTCGTTCTACAAGTGACTGGCAGTAAAGAGTACAATGACCACTGGGTCGTATAGTTTGGGGCCACTGTTAATTTGTGTTAAGGGACTAGCAGTTTTACCTACCATTGCTGTTGTAATGTAATATCAACAGGAGTTGGGGGGGAGACCTAACATATCTAAATTTTTTGAAAATAATTTTTCACCTTGCAACTCCCCTCTAAGGTCTCAGGGACCATCACTCTATTTATTCCTTATTTCACAAGTATTTTGCTTAAGAAATTACACACTAACTCAGCACATACTAACTTTTTGGTTATTTCATCAGACATATTCCATCAGAATCATTCCCACAATCTTTTCCAATTACTGAAAACTTTTCTTTAAAAAGCCACTTTTTTAAAAATACCAGAATATTGTTTTAGGCAACTCTCTGATGCTACTTACATTGTCCTATCATTCTCTGATCCTCTCTTCTACCTCCTTCATCTACCTTTAAGGACCCTTGTAATTACATTGGGCCCACCTAGATAGTATTCTTGCTATCTCTTTTTAACTATAAAAATTTTATTTTTACTTTTCCCTATTTTATTGAGATATGGTTGACATATAACAATGTATTAGTTTAAGGTGTACAAAACAATGATTTGATATATATATATACATTGTAAAATGATTACACAATATAAGTCTACTAATAAGTTGAGTTAACATTCATCACCTCACATAGTTACATTTTTTTTCTCGTAATAAGAACTTTAAAGATCTACTCTCTTAGGAACTTTCAAGTATATAATACGGTATTATTAACTACAGCCTCATGTACTCTTTTATATTCAGAGTATATTAACAGCCTTAACAGCCTTAATTCCACCTACAAACTTCATCTCCTTTGCCATCTAACACAACATATTCACAGGTTCTAAGGATCCTAATCCTAATGGGACCTCTTTTGGGAGTTGGACGTTCCTCTGCTTATAACCGGAAGCTTCACCTCTGAGTTACCATGTCAAAAAGAGGCAGGCACCAGGGCCCAAAGGTCCTATAAAACCTTCGTGTGCTTTGTAATTTCTCAGTTCTTCTTTTTGGTAAGTCCCCAAAGTGGTTTATAATAGCATCCTTAAAATGAAAAAGGCCTGGGAGGCGTGAGCCAAGTGGGGGACACAGTATTCCAGTCCAGAGCTAGACTCGGGAGGGATTGAGCCCAAGCATGTAGCATCTGGGGAGAAAAAGGCAGCCCATCTCTCTGAAGCCTGAGCCTCAGAGAGAAGAACACAGGGTGTAAGTGTGAGTGACATGGGAACACTCACTTGCAAAATACAGTGACATTTAGAATATCTATTATCCTCTAACACAGATCAGTCAGCTGCCAGGGCTGCAGTTTCCAGAAAAGAGAAAAAAAACAACATGCCAACTATACCCTTAGCATTGGGGCTGTCATATATGTATATTTCTACTGTCTTCCTTTAAGGTTTAAGTCTGGTCTGTGGTCGGTGCTCTATTAATATTACCACTGTGTGCCAAGGGGTTCCAGTCACATCTTCACAACAAACTTGCAGAGCAACTAACAATATACCCATTGGACGGATGGGGACACTGAAGTCTAGGGAGTCAAGACACAATTGGTGTAGTTGTAAACCCAAGATTGAGACCTCAGCTGCTTTGGGTTCAACGTTGGTGTCTTTCTGTGACATCACACTGCCTCCCTCATGAAATATCTTTGCCTGATACTTGCTCACCCATTGTTCTCTTTCAAGACTTCACCATTTAACTATGTTCATCACTATAACTTTTTGACTGTTCAATATTCAGAGGGATAAAGCCATCATTATGTAATCAATCACTTTTGTGTTGATCATAAATAAAGCTGTGGTGAATATAAGAAAAATTGTTTTAATGGAATGATTCACAAGGGAATGAATCCAGAAAGAAAAGGTATGAAATTAAGATACGCTTTGGTGATTTTCATATGGATTAAAGTCATTAACTCATCTTACTTAACAAACATTTGTCCCACAACAATTTAACAATACCCACAAAACTGAAGAATTTGAGCTCGGATGTCTTTAATTCCTTCCTAGAGTTGAATTATTCATCAGGTTTTAATGGAAAAAACATAAACACTGCTGTCTGGGCCTTTAAAAATAAGAGCGAACCACTTTTCTATTGCTCATAGACATCCTATAGACACAAAATACAACAATTTTTAAATAAAAGATTTTCTTTACTTATGACTATTTTCAAGCATATATGAGAAAATAAGGGCTAGCAAAAATTACATCAGATATGGCCCATTCAGCTCAACATTTTTTTAATTTTAATTTTTTTTTTAAGATTTTACTTATTTATTTAACAGAGAGATAGTGCAAGTAGGCAGAGCAGCAGGCAGAGGGAGAGGGAGAAGCAGGCTCTCCACTGAGCAGGGAGCCCGATATGGACTAGATCCCAGGATTCTGGGATCATGACCTGAGCCGAAGGCAGCCACTTAACTGACTGAGCCACCCAGGCACCCTCAGCTCAATATTTTATGTAATGAAAATAATACTGCAGATCAGTTCCCAAGAAAGCAGGCTAACTGTCCCTGATCGATCTCAAAATATTCAAGAAGTAGTGCAAAATGCCATTCCTTCTTTTTTTTGAATAAAAGTTGTTTATCTTATTGCTCATTCCTTAATCTGAAGAAAAGGACTGTTTATGGATGAACACAAGAGTTAACCTTGTATAAATGCCACTAAAGGGACAATAAAGACATATACCTACAAGAACAAGTAGAATGGGAGAAAAGATAACAGCAACTAAAATTTGAAGGTTGGATAATAGATATCTATTTTAGCAGACTTGACACCTTAATACACCAGTTTCAAACCTCATCATACATTTTCCTTTTTTAAGTTAAAAAATTACATGACTATTCCCTAATTATGAAAAACTCAATATGCTGGGTATAATCAGGACAGAATAGAGTTCTGGACCATGTTCTTCTCACACTATGATTGAAGTTGGCATCTGCTTCTCTTTTGTAAGCGAGATCAAATTATTGCCTCGTAGTTAAGCCCACGGTCTTTACCTAAGTATTGCTCATAAATCAGATATTTCCCCATCCTGAGCCAACTAAACGAAACAGAGGATTCTACACATTCATCCATTTTCAATTTTACTTGTTTTACAAGGTGTTTTAGGTATAACTAATACCTAACTAACTAACCTAACTGGATACTAACCCTTTCAGATGTAAACTGATGTACACACAACCCCCAAACACCCCCTTTGCAAGTGTCTTCTAGCATGTGGCCGCTTTTCCTCTGTTTATGGGCTTTTGTTGGAGATGGGGTTTTATTTTAACGTAGTAAAATTAATCTTTCTTTTTCTTGAAAGTTTGTGCTTTTGGTGTTTGGTTTAAGAACACATCTTTGGTTTAAGAACAGATCTTCCTCGTCTTGAACTCAAAATTTTAAGTTTTACTTCTTATTTTTCACATTGATGTCTTAATTCTCTTTGCCTTAACGTGTGTTGTATAGCTTTTAACTTGGTTAGTGTTTGCCTGCTGTAGCTTTTCCTATAGTTTTAGTTTGAAACATTCTTTGTTATTTTTTAAAATAAAATCTTTATATTTTACATGTATTGTAAACATCATATAGCTCTTTTTAAAAATCTAATGTTATTATTTTTAAACATTTTTATAATATAAATATAATATGAAAATAATATGTTCTTAGGTATGCCTGTTAAGTGTCTGCCCTCGGTTCAGGTCACGATCCCAGGGTCCTGGGATGGTGTCCTGCATGGGGCTCCTTGCTTGGCGAGGAAACTGCTTTTCCCTCTGCTTCTGTCCCTCCCCCTTCTTGTGTTTTCTTTCTCTCTCTCTAACAAATAAATAAATTAAATCTTTTTTAAAAAAGAAGACAATACATTTTTAAACATAGGAGCTTAATTTATTTATTTTGATTTTTGCGATCATTGATATATTTTGGTTATTTTCCACCACCTTATATTTTTGCTCTTTAGACTTTTTTTCCATATCATTTTCCCCTCACTTCCTATTCTCTATTGTATTGACTGGGTTTTCCTTATTTCTTCTTTCTCCTGGTTTAGTTTCTAAACTATACATTCTATTTCCATTTTTGAAAGTTGTTATACTTAATAATTTTTCATGCATACTTTTAAAAAAGGTTTTATTTATTTATTAGACAGAAATCATAAGTAGGCAGAGAGGCAGGGGGGGCAGGCTCCCTGCTGAGCAGAGAGCCCCATATGGGGCTGGATGTGGGGCTGGATTTGGGGCTCCATGCAGGGCTCTATCCCAGGACCCTGGGATCATGACCTGAGCCGAAGGCAGAGGCTTAACCCACTGAGTCACCCAGGGCCCCCTTTTCATGCATACTTAACTGACAAAGTCTAAAATTATGATGCTTTATAGTTTTTGATTTTTAAGTTTTGCGCAGGGAGGTTTTTACCAGTACAAGAATAAAAATATTCTTTATTTCCTTGTAGTATTTTAATGATTTTTATACATTTTGATTGTTAATTCATCTATAGTTCTTTCTATATAGGGTTTCAAGGAGGGACTCTACCTTTATTTTCCAAATGGATAGCTAATGGTCTCAACACCTCTTATACTGTCCATTTTCCCCCATTGATTTACAATATAACTTTTATCATAGAGCACATTTCCATTTATACATGGGTCTATTTCTGTACATTCTACTCTATTCCAATCTATTTGTCTTTCTTTGCCATTACAAAAGTATCTTAATTACCCTTCACAGTCTAATATTTGAGACAGCAAGTCCTTGCAGCTTTATCTGTTACCCACTGTTCTCTTAAACAACAACAACAACAAAAACCCGTTCTTTATTGTCTCTTCTTGTCTATATTCTCTCTTCATATGTCAAGTCCTTACCCTCCCAAAAGGTCCCATAAAGTTTGATTGCGATCACACCAAATTTAGAGATTAATAGGAGAGATTGACATCGTTATAATATTGAATTTTCCCATCAAGATTATATCATCCCTTCATTTATTCAAAATGTCTTAAATTGTCTTTCATGAAATATTTACAGTATTTTTAATATAAGTCATATATTTCTTGTTGGGTTGATACTCTTATTATTCTTATTAATGGAATTTTTTCCCACTACATTTTTTCATTAGTTATTGCTGGAAAGATGTCGATTTGTTCACCTTATATGGAGCCATTTTATTGCACTCTCTTGTTAATTCTAGTTAATGTTTCATTTGTTGCCTTACATTATCTAAATAGACAATCATGTTGCCTGCATATAATGATTTTTGTCTCCTCTGCTCTAGTACTTATTTCTTTATTTTTGTTTACATCGGCTGGGGGAAGCAGGAGAGAGAGAAGCCGACTCTCCATGGAGTAAGGAGAGCCCAATTGGGGACTCAATCCCAGGACTCTGGGATCATGACCTAAGCCGAAGGAAGCCGCTTAACCGAATGAGCCACCCAGGCGGCCCTTAACTAAATTTTTTAACAGATGGCTCTCAGTTGAGGCAATTTCCTTTCCCTAGGTTAGAAAAACTTTTATCAGGAATGGGAGTTGAAATTTATCAAAAAAATTTTGAGCATCTTAGAAAATTATCTTTTAATTCTTTATTCTTCCAACATAATGAACATATTCCCTCATGTCAACCACACATTCTACATTGCCTCCCTGGAATTAAACCTATTTGGTTAATTCGACTCATTCGATTCAACAAAAATGTATATACCTAATATATGCCCAAGCACTTGGCATGTTTTAGGGAACCGGCAATGATTTCTCATGGAACTTATGGTCTACCTATTTTCCTTTTAATCCACTGCTGAATTTAAATTGCTAATATTTGATTTAGTGTTTTTATATTTATATTCATAAATGAGATTGATGTGAGTTTTTCTTTTTTGTGCTGTGCTTTTTCCTTTCCTTGTCTTGGTTAGGTTAACATTATAGAAATATATTGCAAGTGTTTCCTTATTGTCCATGCTATAGGAATGTGTAAGTAACAAATGAATTACTCTCTCTTTTTCCAAAGATTCTATTTATTTATTTGACAGACAGAGATCACAAGTAGGCAGAGAGGCAGGCAGAGAGAGAGGGGGAAGCAGGCTCCCTGAGGAGCAGAGAGCCCGATGCGGGACTCGATCCCAGGACCCTGAGACCATGACCATGACCATGACCATGATCATGACCTGAGCTGAAGGCAGAGGCTTAACCTCTGAGCCACCCAGGCACCCCTGAATTACTCTCTTTCTCAAAGCTTTTCTATAACCTGCCCATAAGATCACTGAGATCTGGGGTCTTTTCTTCTCCCTTAAAAATTTTTTTTCAATTGTGGTAAAAAATACATAAATAAAATTTACTATCTTAAACCATCTTCAATGGTTTAAGATAGTGAGATAGTTCAATAAAGTATATTCACATCAGTTGTGCCCTTTTCCTTTCAAATACATTTCTTTTACTATTCCTATTTTAAGTGCATTATTTTACTATTCCTTTCACCATTCCTATTTTAAATACATTTCTTTTAGTTCCTAACTGCTTCTATGATTATTGGTTTATTAGATTCTCTACCTCTTTTGGGGGTTACTTTTGGCTTGTATTTCCCTAGAAATCCCTTTTTCACTTAGATTTTAAATGTATTGCTCTAAAGCAGTACACAATAAATTCTTATGCTTTTTAAGTCTTTACTATTTCCATGACTATGTCCCCTTATCATCACCAATGTTATTTTTTTTTTTCTGTATTTTCTCTCCTCCATCTGTTTTTCTCTTTTCATCAGACTTGCCCGAGGTTTGTCTATTCTCTTGGTCTTTCCAAGAATCAGTTTGGATACTGGAATCAAGTATACTCTTAATTGTTTTTGATTTCATTATCTCTTTTCATTCTATCACTCTGCTTTTTTAGGTTTGTTGTTGATTTTTTTTGTGTGCTTATTGAGTTCAATGTTTGGTTCATTGATTAACATTGATATTTCATGTTTTCTAAGTGCATTTCTAAAGCTGTATGTTTTCTTTTTAATACTACTTTCTGTATGCTGTAGGCTTTGCTATGTAATATTCTCCATGTTGTCTTTACTTTCAATTTTTATTTTCTTTTAACCCAAAAGTTATTTATCATAAGAGTTCTGTTTATCTTACAAGCAGATAGTATTGTGGGTTTGTTTTTTTTTTTAGCTACTTCTTTTTGGAGATATATATATATATCCTTCCACCCCTCATACTCATTTCCACCCAGAGAACCATCCCCCCACTTTGGGACAAACTACTCCCAAGACCTGCCCCATCTGTTGGCCTAAAGATCAGCATGTCCTCTCCAGCCCATGGACCTCACATTCATTTCACCCTGCTCTGTCTTCTAAGAGTCATTTTACACATTTATCTTTCTCACCAACTGAGGTCTGTGGGGAAGGAATCCAGAGATCTGTTAGTACTACATTTTGAAACAATATTTCTCAAAGGGAGGTCCGGAGACCTTTTGCATCAGAATTACCTTGTGATACTAATTAAAAGTATAGTTTCCAGAGCCCATCTCAGATCTATGAAGTCAGAATCTCCATTTTTAACAAGCATCTCAAGTACATCTATTCTAGCACAGTAAAGTTGAACAACGATTGGTCTACATGATACCCTGGTAAGCTTTAGTAAGTTTGGAGCATGTCAGCAAGGCAGAAGGGTCTTCAGAACCATGTCATACAAAGAATATTGAACACACCTAGGATGTTTAAAGCTAGAAAAAAGACCTGGTGGGAAGAACACAAGAGATGCCACTCCTATGAAAGATACTTTAAATGTATTTCATATAGCTTTTATTTTCTTTTTTGAAGATTTATTTATTTTAGAGAGAGAGTAGGGGAAGAGGCAGAGGGGGAGGGAGAGACAGAATCCTCAAGCAGGCTCCCCCACACTGAGCATAGAGCCCGTCGAGGGGCTCCATCCCCTGAAATCATGACCCAAGCTGAAATCAAGAGTCTGCCAGTGGCCACTTAACTGACTGAGCCACCCAGGCACCCCTCCATATAGCTTTTAAAGGGTAAGTCCAAGGGTAAAAATTAGACAGAAACAGTTCTTGGCTCTAAAATAAAGAATAGATTTTTAACAATTTGAACTCCTCAAAAATGGCATAGCCTTCTTATGGATTAGGGAGTTCACTCTTATTTGATTATCTAAGATAATAAATGACTTTGTGCCAGAGATGAAGAGAGACTCTTCCATCAGATCAGATGATTTCTACATTCTCTTCCACCTCTTAGGATTCTTCAGATTCTCTAATTTTAGGTTCACGAGCTCAATAACAGTTACAATCATTATAACACTTCCAGATGATACAGGAGGCCTGTTTCTTCATAGGGAAGGATCCAGATGTACTTGGTGATTTAATACAACATACACAAAAATTGGTCTAAAAACATTAGTTTCCCACAATTATATTTTATCAAATTTGAGAGTTGTTAAAGGTTTAATTTGGATCATATTTCTGCACCTATATGTGATGGCTAATTCTAAGAGTTAAAAACACAAAACTTATCAAAATCAGGTGTACAGTGACCAAATAAACTCATTCATTGCTTACCTGAAAGTCAAGGATATGTGGCAAAGAAAACTACTTATAACAACCCAATATTACAATCTGTCTACAAGATAACTCATCTACTCCATCCATCATCATAAAGGTGAAAAAATGAGATTTTAAAAAATCTGAAGCAGACCGGGCACCTGACTAACTCAGTCAGAAGAACTTTCTACTCTTAATAACGGAGTGGCAAGTTTGAGCCCCATGTTGGGTGTAGAGGTTACATAAATAAAACTTTATATACATATATTTTTAAATATTTTATTTACTTATTTATTTGACAGAGAGAGAGGCAGCAAGAGAGGGAACACAAGCAGGGGGAATGGGAGGGAGAGAAGCAGGCTCCCCGCTGAGCAGGGAGCCCAATGTGGGGCTTGATCCTAGGACCCTGGGATCATGACCTGAGCAGAAGGCAGAAACTTAATGACTGAGCCACTCACATGCCCCACATAAATGAAATTTTAAATAAATATAAAAAAAAATTCTGAAGCAGAGACAAGTGTATTAGCCTGTGAAAATGGTTCTTCTATCGGGTACCTTTAAATTGATTTAAAGAAAGAAAGAAACTCAGTATCAACATAGATAAATTATTTATCACTATATATATGTAGTGGTTGTAGTCAAGATCCCTAAACTGAAAATTATCCAGCATTGCCAAGGGGGATCAGTAATAATATCAAGGATTTTTAGATTCAGATTTCAAATTCTCATTGAAAAAAAAAAGTTATTACTTTGTTTTTTAAACTAACTTCTCAAAATTAGAAATATTATTCAACAGACACATACCAAAGTTGAGAGAAATTTTTGGGAAAAGGAGACAGAAAAGCATTGTAATTTTCTAGAGAATTCTGCTAATATTAGAATTAAAACTTTTTATTCAATTAACTAACATATAATGTATTACTGATTTCAGAAGTAGAGGTAAGTGATTCATCAGTCCTACATAACACCCAGTACTCTTTACATCACGCGCCCTCCTTAATGCCCATCACCCAGTTACTCCATTCCCCATCCCCCTCCCCTCCAGCAACCCTTTTTGTTTCCTATGATTAAGAGTCTCTTATGGTTTCCCTCCCTCTCTGATTTTGTCTTTATTTTTTTCCTCTCTTCCCCTACGATCCTGTTTTGTTTCTTAAATTCCATTTATGAGTGAGATCATATAATTGTCTTTCTCTGATTGACTTATTTCACATAGCATAATACCCTCTAGTTCCATCCACGTCATTGCAAGTGGCAAGATTTCTTTTTTTTTTTTTTTTTTTTTGATGGCTGATTAGTATGCCATTGTGTATATATACCACATCTTCTTTATCCATTCATCTGTTGATGAACATCTGGGCTCTTTCTATAGTTTGGCCATTGTGGACATTGCGGCTATAAACATTGAGGTGCAGGTGTCCCTTTGGATCACTACATTTGTATCTTTGGGGTAAATATTCAGTAGTAAAATTTCTGGGTCATAGGGTAGCTCTGTTTTCAACTTTTTGAGGAACCTCCATACTGCTTTTCAGAATGGCTGCACCAGCTTGCATTCCCACCAACAGTGTAGGAGGGTTCCCCTTTCTCCACATCCTTGCCAGCATCTGTCATTTCCCAACTTGTTAATTTTAGCCATTCTGACTGGTGTGAGTGGTATCTCATTGTGATTTTGATTTGTATTACCTGATGCCGAGGGATTTTGAGCATTTTTTCATGTGTCTGTTAGCCATTTGTATGTCTTCTTTGCAGAAATGTCTGTTCATGTCTTCTGCCCTTTTCTTGATTGGAATATTGGTTCTTTAGGTGTTGAGTTGATCATGTTCTTTATCGATTTTTGGATCCTAGCCCTCTATCTGATAAGACATTTGCAAATATCTTCTCCCATTCTGTCAGTTGTCTTTTGGTTTTGTGGACTGTTTCCTTTCCTGTGCAAAAGCTTTTTCTCTTGATAAAGTCCCAATAGTTCATTTTTGCCTTTGTTTCCTTTGCCTTTGAAGACATAGAATTTAATGTTTTAATCAGATAGTAATTTAAGTACTTTCTTCTTGTACCCTGTTACAGCCCTGTATATGTTCAATAACAAAAGCAAACTAATTATCTATCTTGCATAATCAGTATGTTGCAACATTAAGATCAGACTAATAATACAAACCCACTCCAGTGCCAATTTTTAAACTTCCTGCAATCCTACAGCAAGTCCTTAAGAATATAAAAATGTGAACAAAAAGGCTTTATAGTTATCTTACAGAAGGTATAAACATCAATTACAAAGAGATATAAGGTATAATTGACATGATTACAAAAGCATTTCTAATAAAGCAGAGGGAATAATTATATTGCTTGTAGTTCTACTCTGAGTTCATTGAACCATTAAAAACAACTTCAAAAACAATCCAATACGAAGGCAAATCCCTATTATGGAAAAACAATAAATGTAAAGTATGTTTACCTTTTGAATATTGATTTGGCCTTCACTTTTCCGCAACCCGAACAGCCTGGTCTTAATTCCTATAGCACACAGGATGCATTGGAAAAGAAAGAAGCTAAAAGAAACTATTGCAGTGTTTTAGGTGAGCGGCTTATGCGTGATGTGGTAGCAGAGGAAGTGAAGGGGCAAAGGCTTCTTTTCCTCAGTTAATGGCAGCTTCATCCTTCTAGTTGTTCAGGCTCAAAACCTGGCATCTTGCTGGGACTCCTCTCTCACATATCCTTTATCCAACCCATCAGCTAATAAACTGTCCCAGTCCCCGGGATCCATCCTCCCTCATATCTCCATCTCCCTGGCTAAGACCTCCTATCGCTCACCTGGATTATTGTAAATGCTCCTAACTAGTCTCCCTGCTTTATACCTTTGCCCTCTGCACTTTAGTCTCAACCCAATGGCCAAATTGATCCTGTCCTCAAAGCTCTTCCATCTCGTTCAAAATTTTTAAGTCAATGCTCTGACAACAGGGTCTACACACAGTTCCCCATTATCTATCTTTGCCCCTCACAGTCGCAGGTCCAGCTATACTGACCACTTTCTGCTTCCAGGAACAGGCCACTCCCACCTCAGGGGTTTTGCAATTGTTCTTCCTTTTAATTGGAAGGTTCTTTACTTAGAGAGCACTTAGGTTATTCCTTTCATCTCCTTCAGGTTTTTTCTCAATGACTACTGTTCAGTGAAAAATTCCCTAGACATCCTATTTATAACTGCAAATCTTATTCATCCCTATCCCACCATGTCCCTTTTTAAAACCTGTTTTGTTTTTCTCTGTAGAATGTATCATCAGCTAACCACCATAAATTTTAGTTATTTTCTTTGTCTGATTATCCTAAGTTGTAAACTTCATGAGCTTGGGAATTTTGTTTTGTTCACTGCTCTATTTCCATAGCTAGCACATAGTAGGTGTTCAGTAAATGCTGGTTGAAAGAACAAATATCCTCCACAACTCCTCTAGTAATGAGTGTTGAGAACTAGGTGCTTCCACAGATGCACGTATGGCAGGTGGGGTGGGGGGACTTCATACCAGTGCTAAAGTAGATGTATGACATTATTAGATTTATATGAATATACTGCTCCCAAAAATTGAACAAGACAGGGGCGCCTGGGTGGCTCAGTGGGTTAAGCCACTGCCTTCGGCTCAGGTCATGATCTCAGGGTCCTGGAATCGAGCCCCGCATCGGGCTCTCTGCTCAGCGGGGAGCCTGCTTCCCTTCCTCTTTCTCTGCCTGCCTCTCTGCCTACTTGTGATCTCTCTCTGTCAAATAAATAAATAAAATCTTTTAAAAAAAATTGAACAAGACATGTACAGTATGCAGATACAAAATGAAGAGAATGATTTCTATATGCAAAATCTAAAACTCACAGATTTACCAACTATGTTTTCTAGTTCATTCCCTTCATTTGAAAGACAGAAGTCTCGTGAGCTTAAATCATTTCTGAAGCTCACTCAGATATTAGTAGTAAAATATACTATAAATCAGATTATCTGGCTCTCAATTCAGTGTTCTTTTCACTCTATCATGGCAAATTTTTTTAAAAAGATTTTATTTATTTATTTGACAGAGAGAGATCACAAGTAGGCAGAGAGGCAAGCAGAGAGAGGGGAGGAAGCAGGCTCCCTGCCGAGCAGAGAGCCCTATGAGGGACTCGATCCCAGGACCCTGAGATCATGACCTGAGCCGAAGGCAGAGGCTTAACCCACTGAGCCACCCAGGTGCCCCTATCATGGCAAATTTGAGTGCTCCATTGACCAGGAGTTGAAGCAGTCTATAATATCTGAATTTAAATTACTACATTACCGGGGAATAGAGCTTAATTTCCCAAAATTACTCCTAAATTAAGCCATGGTGAGTCTGAATGTTGCTGTATTCCTTCAATGATAACTGGAAATTAAAGAGGGGGAAAAAACCAATTTCACCATTAATTGTATATTTTGTGCCATGAATAGAGGAAACTGTCATTTGTATTCTAGTATTCCTGCTAGAAGTATGGATTCTGGTGTTCACACCTCCAGATTCAAATCCCAGTTTTATCACTTATTAGTGGAAATCTTCTTAATCTCCCTAGACTTCAATCTTCTCCTTTTTTAAAAAACTCCTTTTAACAGTACTACTTATGTCATTGATTGTTTGTAGGAATAAGGCACAGAAAGTACTCAGCATATAGCCTAACACATGTATATTCACATTGACAGACCTATTGTCAATGGCAATGAGACATGAATAGAAGTTATAATCAGATTTCCACCCTTTGAATTTTCAATGTGATATTATATTTATCAAACAAATCTCCCAAATTGAATACTTGTTAATTTGACCCTTACAGCTTTTGTCTATTGCCTTAAAAAATGAAAAAATTGGAAAGCAGTCAATTTATGCAACAATTCAATAAGATTTAAAGCCAAAACCAGATTAAACTCAACATTATAGCATCTTCTAATCTATTTTGACCAAAACAATACATTTTTCCTCAATCACGTAACCATTACTCAGTGGGCCAGCATCAAATGTTGAAAAGCCTCTGTGGTTATTGATACCTTCATTGTGGTCCAAGGGCGCCCTCTGTCGGATACTGAAGATATTCAAAGCTCAATTACATGCTTTTTGAAAGCTTATGCTTTCTCCTGTAAATAATTAACCAACAATTTTACGACGCTAATTCTCTCTAATCACAGCTAGCGCATAGAAAAAAACTAAAGTCATGTCATTTGTTACGAAAGCACCAGATCAGTTAAGTCTACATCCCTGTAATTTACCTAGGAATTTGGAAAGAAAACCCATGATACTTTTCCCCATAATTTATCCCGTATCATTCAATAAAATTATTGGCATACACTATCTGGATCTGTATTTTGATCTCTTTGTACTGTCCATGTAAAACTCTACACTTTACTTAACATGCCACTGTAGAAGTTAGCCCAGTAATGAGTATCATCAACATTAAATATTCAGTGGGTATGTTCTGTGTACAGGACTGTACTAGGTAAAAAGGATAGAAAAAAAATCTATCCTCAAAGAAATGACAATCCACTTTCTAAAACAGGATGTACAGAAAGGATATGTACAAAGAAACGTGGTAAAATGCCCAGTGAAAAAGATATGCTTCTCCAGCGGTTTCAGGCTGGCTCAGTCAGTATAGCATGTGACACTTGATCTCAGGGTCTTGAGTTCGAGCCCCACATGGGATGAAGAGATTACTTGAATAAAAAACTTAAAAGAAAAAAAAGCGGGGGGGGGGGCACCTGGATGGCTCAGTGGGTTAAGCCTCTGCCTTCGGCTCAGGTCATGAACTCAGGGTCCTGGATCAAGCCCCAAAGTGGGCTCAGTTATCTGCCCACTTGTGATTTCTCTCTCTGTCAAATAAATAAATAAATCTTAAAAAAAAAAAGAAGAAGAAAGAAAAAAGAAAAAAAAGGTATGTTTCTCTCAACTTGCTCCTGTGTCACCTTAGAGAAGTTACTCAACTTCTCTGAACCTGTTTCTCTGCAACATGGAGACAATACCTCAAAGGAAAGTTGCAAAAGCTGAGATATTTGTAAAGGCCTCTGCACATAGTAAAAGCTCAGTAAAAGGTGATTGCTTTTATTTATTAATATTATTATGAGATAGGGTGCCTGGGTGTCTCAGTTGAGCACTGGGCTCTTGATTTTGGCTCAGGTCATGATCTCAGGGTGCTAGAACAGAGCCCCGATTTGGGCTCTGGGCTTAGCATGGAGTCAGATTGTCCCTCTGTCTCTCTCACTCTCAAACAAATAAACAAAATTTTAAAAAATATATATTAGGGAAATCCTGAATAACCTCTACATTAAATTTGTTTCAAACAGATGTATAAACAAAATATTTTGTATCTTATTTTTCAACACTATTTTTTCTAGTGCAGAAAAACAAGTAATCCTGATCAAATGTTTGATCAAGTCAATAATGAGCCATTGCTAAAGGAATTATTTCAATATAAAAATATAATTAAAATTCCTTTACCACTAATGAAATTTAATGATTTATAAGAACATGTATTTTCTGGTACTTACTTCACATGGCTTAAAACATCTAAAATCTTAAAAAATAGTTTCATCACATTCCACAGTCATTTATGTTTCTAACACAGAGAGTAACTCAAGAACAGAATTATGATCATAAAAGAAATCTTAGCAAAATTCTAGTTCAATCTTTTTTTGAAATAAGACTTTATTATGCATCTCATTAACATTACACTTCTAAGCTCACTTTGTGAATTTTAATAATTTCTTAGGGAGGCAAGCTCCTGAAAATGTGTGTTTATTGCTATTTTACCTTCATTACCTCCCTCTCTGATGTTCTTCCTTTTTTAAATTTTTTTTTATTTTTTTAAGATTTTATTTATTTATTTGACAGAGAGAGAGCACAAGCAGGGGGAGTGGCAGAGAGAGGGTAAGGGAGAGGAAGGCTCCCAGTTGAGCAAGGAGCCCAATGTGGGGCTTGATCTCAGGCCCCTGAGGTCATGACCTGAGCCAAAGGCAGATGCTTAACCAACTGAGCCACCCAGGCACCCCCCCTTTTTTTTTAATTGAAGTATCACTGACACATGTTCCATTGGTTTCACGTGTATAACATAGTGACTCAACATGTCTATACCTTATGCTATGATCATCACAAGCACAGCTCTCATGTGTCAAGTATTTTTATATCAGTTTGTAGGTGGGGAAGTTGTAAACAGTAAAACTTAACACCATTCAAAATACTTGCGCAGAAAAAGTAACTAAATCTAGGCTAACAACTGCATGTATTATCTCACTTAATGCTCCTCCTTAGCCTGTGGTAGGTGTTATTTTCTCCATCTACAAATGAGGAAACTGAGGCAAGGAGTGGTTATGTAACTTGCCAAAGTCCCGCAGCTGGGATTCAGTAGAATCCAGTCCAGTCTGTCTGACTCCAGAGCCTGCACTCTTAATCTCTACATATCTTTCCGATTACTTAAAAGTAGTTTTCTTAAATATCCCTGAGTCTAACAAATAAATCATTGAATAAATTTAAAAAATGGGGGAAGAGTATAGCTCTTTTTTACAGAGGAATTCCAAACAATAACTGCAGAAGAAATGAGGAAAATAATTACCATCAGGTAAACATCAATAGTTGCAGGCAAGAACCATCAATGAATTCCAGTTAAAATTAGGTATAACACGTATAATGAAGAAATAGGATATCTGCAACAAGTCAAGGAATCTCTCCGTACATTTTTATTGATTTTTGCTTTAGGTATACATTTTTTAATTGAAGTATAATTAACATACCGCATTGCATTAGTTTCAGATGTACAACATATTGATTCAAGTCTATACATTCCTCAGCGCTTATAATGGCAGGAGTCACCATCTGTCACCATACAACATTATTACAATATTGTTGACTATATTCTTTATGCTGTACTTTTCATCTCCATGACTTGTTTATTTTATAACTGGAAGTTCTTACCTCTTAATCCGCTTTATCTATTTTCATATATTAATTACAAGGGGAAAGGTAATTTTAGTGGAGAAACCCAGCAGACACCACCTAACAAAGTGATCAAAGTTGATATCATCATCAGAAAGATGAAATCACCCAAACTATTGAATGTGCAGACAGAAACCTTCATGCAAATAAATTTTTACTTAATGATTTATTTTTTTAAAAGATTTTGTTTATTTATTTGACAGGCAGAGATCACAATTAGGCAGAGACGCAGGCAGAGAGAGAGGAAGGGAACCAGGCTCCCTGCTGAGCAGAGAGCCCGATGTGGGGCTCGATGCGGGGCTCGATCCCAGGACCCTGGGATCATGCTCTGAGCCGAAGGCAGAGGCTTAACCCACTGAGCCACCCAGGCGCCCCTTACTTAATGATTTAAAGTGATTCATTGTTTTTGCTACTATAAAGTTCAGTACTAAACCGCCATCTGTGATGAAAGCTTAACAAATTGTTTGAGGATGGGCAATCACTAAGCCTCTGAAGGAACTTGAAGCATATTTTTCCTCAGTTTTATCTCCATGAAAATTGTATGCTTTACAAATTATGAAGCAGTCCAATTCTTCCCATCAACACTTCTGTTATTGTATAGCAATGCAAGATAAACTGATTATGGAAATTATATTCGGAAACCATAGTTTACAGATTCTGAAATTGATTATATTTTAACATTTTCCTGTCAAAGGGGAATAAAATATGTCGTATGTAAAAAATAAGCCAAAGGTATATCTTTTGATTTTTTTAAAAAAAGACTTTACTTATTTATTTGCCAGAGAGAGAAAGCAAGCACAAGCTGGGTGAGCAGCAGGCAGAGGGAGAAGCAGGTTCCCTGCTGAGCCAGCTGGACATGGGACTCGATCCCATGACTCCAGGATCATGATCTAAACCGAAGGGGGACTCTTACCTGACTGAGCCACCGAGGCTTCCATACCTTTCTAATTTTAAATAATCAAAGCTGGGGACACCTGGGTGGCTCAGCTGGTTAAGATCTGCCTTTGGCTAAGGTCACAATCCCCGGATCCTGGGGCAGAACCCCACATCCTGGGCTCCCTCCTCAGCTGGGAGCCTGCTTCTCCCTCTCCCTCTGCTCCTCTTCCCATTCGTGCTCTCTCTCAAATAAATAAAATCTCTAAAAATAGATAAATAAACTTGCTATTTTTTTTTTAAGATTTTACTTATTTATTTGTCAGAGAGAGAGAGAGAAAGCACAAGCCAGGGGAGCGGCAGGCAGAGCAGGCAGAGGGAGAAGCAGGCTCCCCACCGAGCAAGGAACCCCACGTGGGACTCGATCCCAGAATTCTGGGATCATGACCTGAGACAAAGGCTGTGGCTTAACAGACTGAGCAACCCAGGCGTCCCTAAAGTTGCTATTTACTGAGCATTTAGCATGTTCCAGGCACAATTTTTCTGTATATTATTTCATTTAATTCTCATAATAGGCTTACAAACTTTAGGACTATCACATTTTTAAAAAAGATTTTATTTATTTATTTGACACACAGAGCGAGATCACAAGTAGGCAGAGAGGCGGTGGGGAGGGGGGCACGGGGAAGCAAGCTCCCTGCTGAGCAGAGAGCCCCATGCAGGACTCCATCCCAGGACCCTGAGATCATGACCTGAGCTGAAGGCAGAGGCTTCACCCACTGAGCCACCCAGGTGCCCGTATCACAGCATTCTATAAATATATAACTATTTTATACAGAATGTTTACATTCTGCATCTTAACAATGTACAAAATATCACTACCACTGACTTCAATGGAACTTCAAGGGCAATGGAATGAATTACTAAGCCTTAAGTAGGCATTTTCCTTCTCCTCTAAAATGTTATAATTGTCCAACTATAGATATAAACGAATGCAGTTTCTTGCCAATATTATTTAGATTGATTACTGTCTAAAAAAGCACAAATTTCATGGACAAGATTTTCTCTCGTTTTTTCTAAAAAAATGCATAAAATGGAAAACAATCTTATACAGAAGCCTAAATTATATGTAAAGAAAACAACCAAGTGTCACAGGAGAGTGACAGTGAATTTTCAAATACTAATAACTTACAGGATTTGCAGGTGTTTCACTGGTTCACTGTTTTCTGTATTTTAAATTATAATGTATTTTAAATATATTTAATATATTTAAATTAAGTAACATTTTAAGTTAGTAGAATCTTACATAGATTTTTCTCATATGTATCCATTTAAAGTTCACATTTTCATTTTAATATAATGTAACTGTCCCTCACAACAATGGCTCAGTGGGTTAAAGCCTCTGCCTTCGGCTCAGGTCATGATCTCAGCGTCCTGGGATCGAGCCCCGCATCGGGCTCTCCGCTCGGCCGGGAGCCTGCTTCCCTTCCTCTCTCTCTCTCAGCCTGCCTCTCTGCCTACTTGTGATCTCTGTCAAATAAATAAAATCTCTAAAAAATAAAAAAATATATATAACTTCTAAGAAATTGTACCAGTCACACAAGCATGCTTAAATACAGCCTTAAGAAAAACGTGCATTAGCAACAGGCCTCTGAGGGAGAAGATGATTTATGTATTGGAAGCCGAGCAGCTGGGAACGCCTGGCCGACTCAGGGCGGAAGGCCGCCTGCTTCATGTTTTCCTAGTCTCCCTCGCCTCAGAAGCAGCCTGCACTTAATCAAGATAATCCCTTTAAATGTGCTTGCCTCAACTCTAAATTCTATACTGCTTGACCCGGCATATCCTCCTTTTCTTGCCTATCTATAAGACTTATAATTGACATATAACTCACATTCCTTTTGTTTATCTACAAGACATATGGTTAATGCCTAACCTACTTCTTCTTTGTCGGTTGTTATCTTGTATCTAATAAGTAGGAGACTGAGGAGTTGTTCCAGGTGGCAGTCCTTTTAGTGGTCGTTACCTGCTTGCTTTCTCTGGCAGCTGAGTTGTCCGTGCCTCATTCTCCTCTGTGCTGTGAGGAAGCAGCAAGCGGCACCTGACCAGGAACCAGAAACCAAACAGGAGAAGAAGCCCCAACGTGTTTGTCTGCACGGGTCTGCACGGGAGGTGCCTTTTTCCCTGCTGGCGAGCTGTGGGTACTTGGTGGCAGGGTATGGGTAATCTAGAGAGCACAGACCAATATCACCCTTAAGTACGCTTGCTGAGACAGCTCCTAAAGGCGGGAGGAGCAAAAGTCAGCAAGGGCCAACTTTTGGAGCTTTTAAAAGTAATCAAAGAACATTGCTGCTGGTTCCTGACATTAGGGACTTCAGGCTTACAGACTTGGGAGAAAGTAGGTCATGAGTTAAAACTTTTGCATGCTAAAAGGAAAGCCAGTTCTGATTACTGTATGGCCTATTTGTACCCTCACTCGCTCTGTTCTGGATCCTTTACAATCCTCTGATTCAGAGAGCGACAATGAGTGTTCAGGAGAAACTAAGAAAGAGGAACCTGAACATGCCATCCTGGAGGGAAAAGAAATTACTAACATCATCATGAAGGAGGAATTTCTTCCCCCTCCTCCTCCAATAACAGAAAAAAAGGAGGGACCAGTTGTTGCTGTGCCACCACCATGGGCTCTGCCACCCTGCAAGAAGGCGCCATTTAGTGAAAAGAATGAAAAATCCATGCTATCCCCCATTGAGAAAGGCCTCCTTGAAACAAAGCGAGCAGGAGACCTGGATGCCTTACATACTAATGTCTCAGTTGCTATTAGAGAACATGTCGCTCCAGGACATGATCCTGACAACCCTAATGGTATCTTATGAGACCGTACATGAGCTGTTTCCCTTCAAATTACTGAAAGAACTAAAATAGGCTGTGCAAAACTATGGAGTTAATTCCCCATTTAAAACGGGAATCATTCAAGGCATCGCAGAAGGCAATCGACTTACTCCTATTGATTGGTCATTACTAGCAAAAACAGTCTTATCCTCAAGCGAGTTTATATCATTTAAAACATGGTGGCAAGACCATGCAGAAACAGCGGCTGCCCATAACTGCTAATAATGTTCCTATTTCCATGGAGTAGCTCATGGGCGTTGGGCCATGGGCCTAGGTGCCAGATCAGGTACAAATGAATGATCAAGCTTTTGAGCAGCTCTGGCATTGTTGTTTGAGAGCCTGGGAGAGAACAGAAGCCCGGGGAGAGAAATGCTCTTCTTTTCAAAAAGTGGTACTGGCTGGGGCGCCTGGGTGGCTCAGTGGGTTAAAGCCTCTGCTTTCGGCTCAGGTCGTGATCCCAGGGTCCTGGGATCGAGCCCCGCGTGGGGCTCTCTGCTCAGCAGGTGAGCCTGCTTCCTCCTCTCTCTCTCTCTCTGCTTCCTCTCTGCCTGCTTGTCATCTCTGTCTGTCAAATAAATAAATAAAACCTTTAAAAAAAAATAAAATAATAAAATAAAAAAAAAAGTGGCACCGGGCCCAAAAGAACCCTATACTGCTTTTTTTTTTTGCGAGATTACAAGAAGCTGTTAAAAGACAAGTAAATAATTTCGAAGTTGCTGATACTATTCTTCAGCTGTTGGCATAGGAAAATGCCAACACTGATTGTAAGAAATTGATAGCACCCCTTAAAGGCAAGGGAACATTGACAGATTATATTAAGCTATGCCAATTGGGAATAGAGACCTATAAAGCTGATTTGTTAGCTCAAGCAATGACTGCTCTGACCACAGGAAAATTTAAAGGACAATGTTTCAACTGTAGACAGACAGGGCATACTAAAGCTCAGTGTAAGCAAAAAGGAAAATTTCCTCCACAAAATGCAAGAAACAAATCACCAGGTCTCTGTCCTAAATGTAAAAAAGGAAACCACTGGGCAAATCAATGTCATTCCAAATTTCATAAGGATGGCTCCCCTCTTTCGGGAAACTTCCTTTGGGGCAACCCCTTAGCCCCAAAGGAAAAGGGAGCCAATTCTCCCTTAACACCCAGCTTCCAGACAAATGCACCATTTTAAATTTATTACATGCTATGCCTGATAGTGCTGGTAGGTATTTCCATTCCCAAAGATCATCTCTTAATGCCTGCCAAGCTTCCCACTAAAATTCCAACCAATATTTTTGGCACTTTACCTAAGGGAACCACTGGGTTACTTTTGGGGAGATCTAGCCTTACTTCAAAGGGAGTACTAGTTCACACTAGCATTACTGATTCAGATTATACAGGTGAAATTTCAGTGATGTTAACTACTGCGGCTCCACACAGTTTTCAAAAAGGAGATTGCACTGCCCAGTTGCTACTTTACCCTATTCCAGGGTCAGTTTAAAAAACAAGGGGCGCCTGTGTGGGTCAGTGGGTTAAGCCTCTGCCTTCTGCTCAGGTCATGATCCCAGAGTCTTGGGACCGAGCCCCGCATCTGGTTCTCTGCTCAGCAGGGAGCCTGCTTCCCCCACCCCCTTCTGCCTGCCTCTCTGCCTACTTGTGATTTCTGTCAAGTGGATAAATAAAATCTTAAAAAAAAAAAAAAAAAACAAAGCAGGGTGCCTGGTGGCTCCGCCCCGCATTGAGCCCCACATCGAGCCCCACATCGAGCCCCACATTGGGCTCTCTGCTCAGCAGGGAGCCTGCTTCCACATCTCTCTCTCTGCCTGCCTCTCTGCCTACTTGTGATCTGTGCCTGTCAAAAAAAAATAAATAAAATCTTTAAAAAACAAGCAAAGAAACTCCAACAGGTTTGGGAGCACTGGAAAAACTGGGGCATATTTAACTGAGAAAATCTATCTAGATACACTGATTTGTCTTGTTAAAATACAAGGAAAAGAATTTTCAGGTCTAACTGATACCAGAGCTGATGTCTCTATTACAAGCTCGTTACATTGGCCTAACATGGGCCTAAAAAATGGCCATATAAGGGGCTCCTGGGTGGCTCAGTGGGTTAAAGCCTCTGCCTTCGGCTCGGGTCGTGATCCCAGGGTCCTGGGATTGAGCCCCGGATTGAGCCCCGCAGCGCATCGGGCTCTCTGCTCAGCAGGGAGCCTGCTTCCCCCTCTCTCTCTGCCTGCCTCTCTGCCTACTTGTGATCTCTATCTGTCAAATAAATAATAAATAAATCTTTTTTTAAAAAATGGCCATATAATATAACTCATCTTCTGTTAATATCATGGGATTAGGCCAGGCTAGCAAGTGTGTCACAGCTCCAATATTCTTTTCTGTGAAGAACCAGAGGGTCAAAAGGGCTATCTGCAGCCATATATTGTGGACTTGCCCATTAACCTTCGAGGGCGAGATTTACTAAGTCATTGGGAAGTCTCTCTGGTTAGACCTTCCCCTAAGGAGGCTTCCCAGATTTTTCACGGAAGGCAACTGATCCTGAACCCATTAAGTTAATTGGAAGAGTGACAAACCTATTTGGGTGGAGCAGTGGCCCTTAACACAAGAGAAATTACCTGCTTTACAAGCCCTAGTTGAGGAACAGATATGAAAAGGGCATACTCAAGAATCTCACAGTCCTTGGAATTCGCCTGTCTTTGTTATTTAAAACACACACACACACACACACACAAAAACCAGGAAAGTGGAGACTTCTAACAGACCTGCATATGGTTAATTCTGTTACTAACCCATGGGGTCTCTCCAATCCCTATTGCCTTTGCCTAATACAGTTCCACTCGAATGGCCAGTGATTCTCATAGATTTACAGGGTTGCGTTTATACTATACCACTTGCTAGGGAAGACTGTCCCAATTTTGCTTTCACAATTCCCAGTGTGAATTTAAAATAACCAGCCAAATGATACCAATGGAAAGTTTTACCACAGAGAATGTTAAATCTGTGGCCAAAGTTACACCGCCAGTCAGAGGTCAGTTTCCACAAATTTTATCTTATCCATTATATGGATGATATATTATGTGAAGCCTCTGATAACGTACAATTGCAGGACGCATTTAATAAGCTTCAATTACAACTGGAAAAATAAAAACTAATTATAGCTCCGGAAAGAAATACAAACCACCTCACCTTTCTCGTATTCGGGGTTCATTATGAACAGGACCTCAATTAAACTACAAAAAGTTCAAATCCATAGAGATAAAATAACGACCTGAAATGATTTGCAAAAATTATTGGGAGGGGCGCCTGGGTGGCTCAGTGGGTTAAAGCCTCTGCCTTCAGCTCAGGTCATGATCTCAGGGTCCTGGGATCAAGCCCCGCATCGGGCTCTCTGCTCAGTGGAAGGCCTGCTTCCCTTCCTCTCTCTGCCTGCCTCTCTGCCTACTTGTGATCTCTGTCTGTCAAATGAATAAATAAAATCTTTAAAAAAAAATTATTGGGAGATTGGATAAGACCTAAAATTGGAATTTCCACTTAACGCTTTGCAGCACGTGTTTGCCTCTCTGAAGGGAGATCCTAATTTAAACAGCCTTAGGACCCTATCAAAAGATGCCTTAAAAGAATTACAATTTGTCGAAACCCAAATTCAGTCAATGCAGACGGATAAAGTCCAACCTAAAATATCCTTAGATCTTACTTTTCATATCCCACATACACCCACCAGATTAATTATACAGGAAGAACTAATCATAGAATGGATTTTTCTTCTAAATAATACTGTTAACACACTCACTACTTACATAGACCATATTGGTAGCATTATTCAATTAGGAAGAAAAAGAACTTGCCAAATACAGGGATATATGATCCAAAGGTTATTGTTCTGCCTTTAAATAAGACACAAATTGAAACAGCATTCCAGAATAATTTAAATTGGCAAATTGCCCCTACTGGCTTTACTGGAAACACTTCTCATTATCCCTCTTTACCTATTGTTTCTTTTTTAAAACGTAATGCTTTTGTCCTTCCTAAAATTACTTCTAAAAATCCAATAACTGATGCCCCTACTTATTTTTCTGATGGCTCTGTCAAAGGCAAAGCCTGTTACTATGGTCCTACCTCAAAAATCATATCTACTACAGGTCTTTCAGCACAGAAAACAGAATTAATGACAGTTACTGCATTATTTCATGTTTCTTCTGCATTTAATCTGTTGCCTGATGCTTTATACACAATGTATGTTTTATGGCATATAGAAACTGCTACTGTTTCTACATCTGATGTACTATGATGGCCCTCATCACGGTAGCTGTAAGTCTTAGGGGATGTTATGCACAAATTACTTCACTTACTGGGCTCATATCCCTAATCCTCCCCTGCTCTGTCCAGTAGAATGGGGAGAAGATATAATACCAGTTTATTTGAATGCCTCAAAATGGGTACCTGGAATTTTGGATCCTAGATTGCCATTATTGCCCCAAGAGGAGGGCACAAAGATTAATCTTACATTGGGATATTGGAGCAGACCAATATGTATGGCAATCATTCCAGTTGCCTTATCCCTTATCCAGTTGCCTTATCCCTGATGATCAAAGATGGTTGGTGACCTCTCCTACTAACAGTGGTCTGACTAAAGTCCAGTTACATTTACTCTTCATTAAAGGATTCCAAGCCAATGAATATCAGGGTCCTAGCTACAGCACAGCAGCAAACCACCCCCCACCCAATGCAGACTGACACAGATGTGGTCTGACAAGGAAATCTTTACCAGAGGATTGTCGAGCTTCTTACCCCAGGGTCGTTATTAATGACCTGCAGAATTGTATGGGACTGGTCCCCTAAAGGGATGGCAGTCACCAAATGCAGACCCTACTTCTCTCATTGGAATTTAAAATGACGAGTTTTTGAACACCTCATCTTACCACAAACCTTAACTTGGGGATGCACCTCTGGTCTGGCATGGGCAAGGACTTTTGGCGCCATCCCCTTTTGCTGATTTTCATAAAAGAGAAGAATTTATGGAAGGTCATCACCGCTTTAAGTCACCTTAGAGTCTGGAACGGCTCTTATATTTATCAGTCCAGTAGCTATGCATTCATCTTTTTCCTGGTGAGAAGAATGGTCAAGAGCGTGTGTTAGAGATCCCTATGTTTTTTGTCACTGGAAAAATGACTTTCGAGCATAACAAAAGAGAAATAAACTGTCCCAAATGTAAAATGTTCACCTGTGTGAACAAGAATGTTTACACATAGAATTCCATTATTCTCAAAGCTAGAAGAATAAGCATCCGGTTACCAATGAAACCACCGTGTTTGGGAAAGCTCTCCAGGTAGGCATGTACTTTTAACAGTTTTGAAGGCCTAGGTGCCTAGAACAAAAGATATCTCAGGCTGTTTAGAGCAGCTATTTTAGAAATTAGAGTCATTACTGCTATGGCTACCACTGCAGGAATGGCCTTGCATCAGACTGTACAAATCACACAGTTTGTACAAAAGTGGCATGAGAATGCTAGCAAAGCTTGGAATCAACAATCATTGATCAAGGATTAGATGAAAGAATCTCTGATTTAGAATCAGCCGTGATGTATAAGGGGGATGATCTTCAAAATACAAAGCTTAGGGGCACCTGGGTGGCTCAGTGGGTTAAAGCCTCTGCCTTCAGCTCAGGTCATGATCCCAGGGTCATGGGATCGAGCCCCACATCGGCTCTCTGCTCAATGGGGAGCCTGCTTCCCTTCCTCTCTCTCTGCTTGCCTCTCTGCCTGCTTGTGATTTCTGTCTGTCAAATAAATAAATAAAATCTTAAAAAAAGAAAAAAAAAAACAAAAACAAAGCTTAGGCTCCACCTTTCCTGTGACTGGAATGTTTCTTCCTTCTGTGTTACTCCCTACGCCTATAACAAATCAGAAATGTCAGGGAACAAGATTTGCTGTCACACTACCAATCATTATGCCGATAATTTAACTTTAGATTTAAAACAGCTTCAAGATACCTTCAAGGCATTACTCACTCATCATTACAATCAGTTCCAGGCATGAGTTTTGCACAAGGATTGATGATAATCTGTCTGATCGAAACACTTTGGATCAGACAAACTGGTCTTGGCCTTATAGGTGGAATGATTATTCTGTCTATTGCTTTAATCTTTTTATGCTTAGTCCTCAGATGTGCACAAAAATCCTTCCAACAACCGATGGATCGAGAAGTTGAAAAACCGACTTTCCTGCTTCTGCACAAGCAAAAGGGGGAAATGTAACTGTCCCTCAGAACAGTGTATAACTTAAAATATATGAAATTGTACCAGTCGCACAAGCATGCTTAAGTATAACCTCAAGAAAAACACTCACTAGCAACAGGCCTCTGGGGGAGAGGATGATTTACATCTAGGAAGCTGAGCAGCCCTGGGGAACGCCTGGCCCACTCAGGGCGGAAGGCCGCCTGCTTCATGTTTTCGTTGTCTCCCC
This sequence comes from Martes martes, assembly GCF_963455335.1. NCBI lineage: Eukaryota > Metazoa > Chordata > Mammalia > Carnivora > Mustelidae > Martes > Martes martes. Next base: position 87,305,744 of record NC_137891.1, on the reverse strand, counting down.
TGCCTCAGAAGCAGCCTGCAGTTAATCAAGATAATCCCTTTAAATGCGCTCTATTCTATACTGTTTGACCAGGCGTAGCTTGCTTTTCTTCTTGCTTATCTATAAGACAAATCAACATAACACATTCCTTCTTGTTTATCTACAAGACATGGTTAATGTATAACCTTCAGCTCCTTTGTTGGTTATCTTATACCGAATAAATACAGGACTGCAGAGGAGTTCAGGTGGTAGACCCCTGCTCCCTTTCTCTTGTAGCTGACTTGTTCGTGCCTCATCTTCTGTGCGGTTGGGAAGCCACAGTAAGACTTTTCTTTCAAAACATAATTCAAAAATTGATAAAAAGCCCAGTGAGTCCCTCTCTCGCTGTCTCTTCAAAAATCTTTTAAAAAGCCCAATGGGAAGTTTTATTTACACGGTAGAAAAACTGAAAACATTTTTCACAATTTCAGAGGTGATGAAATTACAATATTTCATGTGGCTTCTGAGCTCCCTTAAAGGATTTGGTAACTGCATAAAAAAATTTATAATCTTGGGACGCCTGGGTGGCTCAGTGGGTTAAAGCCTCTGCCCTCGGCTCGGGTCATGATCCCAGAGTCCTGGAATGGAGCCCCGCATCGGGTTCTCTGCTCAGCGGGGAGCCTGCTTCCTCCTCTCTCTCTGCCTCTCTGCCTACTTGTGATCTCTGTCTGTCAAATAAATAAATAAAACCTTTAAAAAAAATTTATAATCTTGATAGCCAGATTAATGTTAACGTGCTCTCGGTCTACTTTTAACTGTATACTTCTTAAAACATAATAGAACGACTGATTTGGTAATGTTGAATCTATTGATAAAAGTGACCCCAACAAACACTGGTCGTTATTTAGTGGAAACATTTACAAGCAATTACAGTTGCTGATGCCCTGCAGTTGTCTCTTTCTCTAAATTTTCAATTCCCTAACATTTTCCCCCCTTTTCGAGAAATGGCATAATGGAGAGAAGACCCTCGGGGTACTAAACACAAATGCAGACATTTAAACATTGATGGCTTTAAGATTCATTTTGTGGTTAAGTTTTTGTTTGTTAAAATTTGTGAGTTTTCCCTCAAAATCCCCGCGCTACATTGCTTTAGCCCCACCGGATACGTGCCCCCTACCCATTTCCGACTTAACTGGGCTCCTGCCCGCAGTTTCAGGGCCCCGGGTCCCTCGCATCAGCTCAGCAGGACCCCGCAGAGTCCAGTCGCCCAGAGCGCCAAACCCGGGGTCCCTCGCGCGCCCCGCGAGTACCCGCGGCGGCCTCTGCTCCCCGCCCTCGGGGTGGGGGGTGGGGGGTGGATCAGAGGCCGCTCCCAAAACATCCTTCAAGGGCATTCCCTTTCCTTTGTTCGTTCATTCAACATATACTCCGGTTCACCTGCCCCTCAATCTTCAAAAAACCAATTCGGGCCTCGCTTTGCAGGAGTACAGTCTTCGCCTTGTTAACGACACGATGAAGCCGGGGAGGACGAATCTCGGCCATTACTTAGCAAATACCTTCCCGAGCGGCCGGGAGCATTACGCCAGCTCTCTTCCCTTAATCCTTCACTTAATGGCAAACAGTGACCACGGCTGCACTCCGCGGTTTTTGCCTCCAAGTCAGCCTTACGCCAGTTCCTCCACGACGCGAGCGGCAACCCTCTCTCCAAGCCAGCAGGAGAGACTTCCGGGGGCAGCCGGGGCACCCCGGACCCACGGCCCAGGCCTCAAACAGCTCCAGGGTGGAGGTGGGGGGAGAATCACTTCCGAGAGCGGCGACCCAGGGGATAACAGCTGGATTTTTCATTCAGTCTGGAGGCTCCGTCGCCCGCCTCGCGCAGCGGAACTACAACTCCCAGCACCGTAGTTGCTGCCCGGGCTTCCGGAAGGCAAGGCCCGGCGGGGAGGAAGCAGCCGAGACCCGGCCAAAAAGGCCGGGGGTTAATTTAGGAAGAAAAAAGGGGGCGGGAAGGGCTGTAGGGTTAACCTGTCAATTCGCCACCATGAACGTGGTTTTTGCTGTGAAGCAGTACGTTTCCAAAATGATAGAGGACAGCGGACCGGGTATGAAAGTACTTCTCATGGATAAAGAGACGGTGAGTTTGCTTTTGCTCAGTATTTGTTTGTGAGGGAGCTCTCCCTCTCTTATAACAGCTACTCCCACTTCGCTGTAGGATTTAGTATTTAAAGGTTTTGAAGCGAGGGTCAGTTCTGTGTGGAACTAAAAGGTGGTAATAAAGCTTGTCTAGTAGGTTTGAAGTGTAAATAGCTGTTAACTACCACCAGAGATTTCTTCATCTACCCGGAACAATTTATTGGAATCAGAAGTCCTTTCCTAAATGTCTCTGCCAAGAAATAATATGTGAGACAGGACACTTGGAAGACTTTTATTTCCAGCCAGTGTTCTGTTTTTAAAATAAAGCTGTTAGTGCTCAAGCTGAGATGACAGGTTATTATTTGTTGACACAGAATTATTTTTTTTAAAAATCACACTCTAAGGTGATGGGAAAAAAATTTTTTTTTTGAAATTTATGGATTGTCTGTGTTGAGAGAGAACATGTTTTTCATTCTGGTACATTACCTACGTGTTTTGGATGTTCAGTAAATGTTACTACATGTTAGTATTTGCTTTATCCAGCCAAGTATTAATGGGAAAAAAATTAAATCTTAGGTGTTGCTGCCTGTTTATATTATTTTGACTAGCATAATGATTAGTTAATTCTTCTTCTTTACAGACTGGCATAGTGAGTATGGTATACACACAGTCAGAGATTCTTCAGAAGGAAGTGTACCTTTTTGAACGCATTGATTCTCAAAATCGAGAGGTCATGAAACACCTGAAAGCAATTTGTTTTCTTCGTCCTACCAAGGTACTGAGCTGTCATTTGCCCAGGCAAACACAGAGCACTCTGATATGAAAGCGTTAAGAAAGCAAAACAAATTTGTATTATCATTTGTGGCATCATAATTAACCTGGTTCATCAGAGTTATAACCTTGACTCTCCTGCTTTCCACATCTCAGTTTACTCCTTACAATCAGTTTTTCCCCCAAGATGCCTTTTGGATTCCCAGCTACTTCCTAGACCACTAACTATCCTAGCAGAGACCCACTTCACTTAATTTCTGGATTAACCTCCATACCCATCACACTGAACACCATTGCCACTTCAATCTTATATACTTATGTACCTACACCAATATCTTGAGTCTGTATCATTTTATTCATGTCTATGCACAGGAAGATACATATAATGGCTCAATTTTACTTCCATGATTAAATCAATATTTATTAGCCCAGCCCTCAGATCCCTCCTTTAGCTGGTTTGGTTTGCCCTTATGTATCCAGCCTCCTGTGTCCAAGCTCTGCTCCTCCACTCTTGCCAACTAGGCCTTTTTATCATCCCTCTATATGCTCATTCCTCTTCTCTATTTGTTCTCTTCCCCTAATTAAAGGTTCTTTAGCCTTCTGTCCATTTTCATCCATCATTTTCTAAATCTAGGTTGAGTCCTCCTATAAAACTCCTATACTATTTCAACCTTATTTTGCATATTCTCTTTATATACATGATCTTCAACTCCAATGCACTCTTTTACGATGCTTGTATATTATGTACTTTCTGAAATACAAATGTCATGTCATGTCATGTCACCCCCACTTGAAATCCTTGAATGATGTTCTGTGTGGTCTGGTTCCTGTCATTCCTACAGCCTCATTTCAAACCATTGCCCCTTTTGCTTTTGGCCACATTAATCTTTCAGTTCACTTTATTCCATCATGCCACAGGATCTTTGCACAGGCTTTTCCCTCTGCTTGGAACTTCTTTACTTCCTCTAGCAGATCTACCCCTGGTTTTGCTGACCAAGTCAAACCCTCCTCTTGTAAGCACTTACAGCACCATCTTCTTCTCCCTTTTGCTTGTCATAGTTGAAGTTGTATATGGTTTGATTAATATTTGTCTCACCTACCAGCAGTAAGCTCCATGAGAATAGCGATGGTATCTGGTTGGTTGGTTTTTTTTTTTCCCACACTTATGTCTCCAGTGCCTGCTACATGGTGGACCTCAATAAATAGTTCCTAAATTAATGAATACATTAATACTGTGTTATAGTCATTTCCAGTTGTTTCACATTTATAGCTCATGAAATTTTGGTGCTGAGAGGGATCTTAGAGATCATCTGGTCCATCATTTCCTAAGATTTTTCATTAGAGAACCTCTTTATACATATATAGATAGATAGATAACACTCTCTGAAAATAAAAATGTCAGGTTTTTTTAAGATTTTATTTGTTTATTTGAGAGAGAACACAAGCAGAAGCAGGGTGAGGCGCAGAGAGAGAGGGAGAAGGCTCCCTGCTGAGCAGGGAGCCCAATGCAGAGCTCGATCCCAGGCCCCTGGCCCCTGGGATCATAACCTGAGCCAAAGGCAGACACTTAACCAACTGAACCACCCAGGTGCCCTACTAAAAATGTGTTCTTAAAAATGACTTTTCTTTGGGGTGCCTGAGTGGCTCAGTCGGTTTAGCGGCTGTCTTTAGCTCAGGTCGTGATCCCAGGGTCCTGGGATTGAGTCCTGCATTAGGCTCCCTGCTCAGCAAGGAGCCTGCTTCTCCCTCTCCTTCTGCTGCCCCCCCCCCGCCCCCGTTCGTGCTCACTCTCTGTGTCAAATAAATAAATACTAAAGAAATAAAAATGACTTTTCTTTAATATTATGTTGTAAGGTTAATTTTAATGTATTTTTAAATCTAAATGAGTTTTCAAAACCTTTTCCCATTTAATAGGCAATGTGCATATCTTATATTACTTTTAGTTCTTTAAGGAAATGTATGATTTTTTAAATATTCAAAACTGTATTGCATATCATGTTTAGACTAGGGACCAAATTCATGTTGAAATTTAACTGTGTTAATAGTATCAAAAATAGATAAAACCTGCATTATGATCTTGTATAATTGGAATTCTTATGTTTTGGCCATATAAAAATCAACTTTTTTTACTTCTAAATTTCATATTTTACTTTTTTTTAAGATATATTTATTTTATTTGCAAGAGAGAGAGAACGAGAGAACGTGTCAGTGGAAGGGGCAAAGGGAGAGGGAGAAAAAGAATCCCAGGCAGACTCCCCGCTGAGTGTAGAGCATGACACCAGGCTTGATCTCATGACCCATGAGATCGTGACCTGAGCCAAAATCACAAGTCAGATATTTAACTGAATTAGCCACCCAGGTGCCCCCATATTTTGTTTTTAAATCTTAGCCTACTGTTTGCAAATACTTCACAAACATTACAGTTGTGCAGTCTTAGGTCCCAGTAAGGTAAAAGCCAAAGTGAATGCAATTAAGTGTATTTTCTCTTGAATGGTGGTTTTTAAAGACCTAGATATGTTTTGATATTCTATCTAAGAATTTTGATTAGATGAATAATTTATAGACAAGCGGCCTGAGGCAAATATGCAGAATTATTATTAGTTTTGTGTTGTACTTCAACATTTGTATTTTTAATACTTTTAAATCTTAATTTGGCCACGATGATGCAGCTCATTAATATTACAGATGATTCCAGATCATTATTTAACATAACTCTTTTTCACCTCCAGCCCTTATCCCTGCAACATACACTTAAATCTAGACTTCAGCACTCAGTAGATTCTCAGTAAATACTTAAATCAATGAACAATATTTGTTATTTTTTCAGTTAAACAATTCTCACATAGTATTTGTTTATTTGTTGTTTCCTTTCTAGGAGAATGTGGATTATCTGATTCAAGAGCTCCGGAGACCAAAATACAGTATATATTTTATTTGTAAGTATATTATTTCACTTATTCCATCATGTAACTGTATCCTAGCTAATTTGTTCTGTTGGACACTTCATGTCATCAATAAAGTAACTGAATCAGTCACTATACGAGTCTGATTTTTTTATATCCTTTCAAAGTATTAAAAGTCCTATAACCAACCAATGTTCTGTTTTAGGGAGCTAAGTAGGATTTTCTTCATCATTGACTGATTAGGTAAAAATTACTTTTTAAGTTTTACTTTGCCTATCAGTATTCTTTATGAGTCAAAATTACAAGTAGCCAAATTTCACATCCCACCTCTGCAAAAACAAAACAAAGCAAAAGGTGTAAACTTATTCCTGTTTTATACTTTTATGAACTGAGGCATAGAAGCTGATTTCTTTATGTGGAGGAGGATATGCTTGAGTTTGTTGGAAAAGCAGAGATTTACTTTATATCATACCAGATGAAAACATTCCACTTCTCTTTGCTACTTTATATAATACTTGAAAGTACAAGTCATCCAGTAGGTATCTCTTATGTACGTAACTTTTGGGGGGAAGACAGAGTCCTGGAAATAAACTAGGTTTGTGGTTACTCTACATTTTATATGATTTTTTTTTTTTTTTTGATGTAACACATTCTGCTTTGGAAGTTACATCCATTCTCCTCTAGATGTCATTATTGATCTTCATGGGATGAGTAAGTCTCGTTTATTTGGTGCCATTTCCAAAACCAAGGATAAACCTTAACTCTCAGTATGTAGGACATTGCAAAATTTTAAAGCTTACTTGAAGGCTTTGGAGTTTTAGGGTTTAGATTATACTCTAAAATGTACTTACTTTCTACACTATATGCTACAATTAAATAATAGTACCAAAAATTAACATTTGTGATAAGACAGTATTTTATAAAGAACTTTCTCATATAATTATTTCATTCAGCCCTTACAACAACCTCAAGAGGTAAAAATTGGCAATTTAATTAATTTCTGCCACCCTAGTGGTGGTGTTATTGTTGTTTTCCTTTTGGCTAATAGTCATAGGCTTAGTTTTATAATTTAACTTTTTATTTTGAGGCAATTGGAGATTCACATATAGTTGTAAGAAATAATACAGAGATCCCATTTATTCTTAAACCCATCTTCCCCAGTGTAGCATCTCACATAACTATAGTACAATATCACATCCAGGATATTGACATTGATACAGTTAGGATACAAAACATTTCCATCTCCATAAAGATCTCTTATATTGCCCTTTTATACCATATGCACTTCCCTCCCACCCAACCCCATTATGAGCCCCTAGCAACCACTATTCTATTATCTATTTCTATAATTTTGTCATTTCAAGAATGTTACATAAATGGAATTATACAGTATATAACCTTTTGGGATTGGCTTTTTTTCACTCAGCATTCTTGAGATTCATTGAGGTTGTGACATATATCAATAGTTCATTCCTTTTTATTACTGAGTGGTATTCCGTGGTTATATGTGGTTATACCAAAATTTGTTTAGCTACCCCTTGGAGGATATCTGAGTTGTTTTCAGGTTTGGCTACTACAGATAAAGCTGCTATAAACATTTGTGTATAGGTTTTTGTGTGAACATGAGTCTTCATTTCTCTGTAGTACATAATGTCCAGGAGAGCAAGAGAGCAGTTGCTGGGTCATATGGTAGTTCCATGTTTAGTGTTTTAAGAAGCTGCTAAATGTTTTCTAGAGTGACCATACCATCTTACTTTCCACTAGCAATGTACAGGTGATCTAGTTTCTTTGTATCCTTATGAGCATTTGGTGATGCCCTTATTTTTTATTTTAGCCTTTCTAATAAGTGTGTAGTCATTACAGTATTTTTAGATGGTCACAAGCTAGATACTTAGGAAAGTGTAGAAACTTCTACTTAGAGACATGTGTGTATGTGTGTGTACACACACATATGAATATATGAGAGATTCCCTGTGCTGTCGAATTTAAGTAGACACATAATGGAATCACTTCTTGTGCTGAGTCTCTCAGTTTAAAATTGAGTAGGTCATGAGATGGAAGTCTTCTTCTTTGAGGCAGCAGTTGAAATTAGTAACCAATAACGTAATGTCTTTTCTTCTGGTTCTAAAGGTTGTTTGATTTGCACTGTGAATCTGTGAAGTAGACGAAAAACATGATATATATTAAAGTAGCACTAAAGCCTAGGAAAAACAGGCTCTTGGGACTTGGGTAAAGCAATCAATTTCACAATTTTATTTGATTAAAATAAACTAAATGAGTTTATATGTAGTGATTACATTCATTACAAACTTTCAACACAATTTATATCAACACTAAATTGGCCTTCTGCTCATCTAACTTTTTTATAATTTTATTTTTATATTTCTATATCTACTAAATATATTGTTTAATAGGTTCCTCCCTTCCTTTATTTAAAAAAAAAAAAAAACCTCTCTTATGGAAGTCTTCAAATATATACAAATAGTGTAATAAATCCCAGTGTACCCACCACCCAATTTCAAAAGTTGCTTTGCCCATGGTCTGTCTTGTTTTAGCTATACTACTGCCTATTCCCCCACCAGTGTTATTTTGAAGGACATCTAAGGCATCATATGAGTTCATCCCTAAATATTTCAGTATGCATCTCTAAAAGATAAGGACTTATTTTACAAAATACCATTATGAATAAAAAATAAAATCCATTATTATACATATCGAAATAATGAAAAATAGTTCCTATTTTCAAATACTCAGTGTTCAAATTTCAGATTCTCTTACAGTTTTGGTTTTTTCTCACTGTTTTTGTATTTGAATTATTATCGTAATAAGATCCACACATTGCTGTTAATTGATACGTTCTTTAAGTTTCTTTAATCTTCTATAGGTGTTTTTTCTCTCTCTGTCTCTCTCGATCTCTCTCTCTCTCCAGTGCAATTTATTTATTGAAGAAGCTACATTGTACTGTTACAGTATCTCACAGCCTGTGTTTTGCTGATTGCATCCTGATAGGGTAGTTTAACATATTCTCTGCATTTTAAAATATTCCTGGGACATCTGGTTGGTGCAATTAGTTAAGCATTGACTCTTGGTTTTGGCTCAGGTCACAGTCTCAGGGTCATGGGATCGGGCCCCATATCGGGCTTTGCGCTCAGTGTGAAGTCGGCTTCAGATTCTCTCTCCTTCTCCCTCTGTCCCTTCCACCTGTGCGTCCTTCCTCTCTCTCTAAATAAATAAATCTTATAAATAAATACACAAATAAATAAATAAAATATTCCTCTGCCCTTTAGTTCTGTGCTTGGATATAGAAGCTTAATTAGATTTAGATTTGAGTTCTTCTTGGCAAGAATATTTCATAGTCAGCGCTGTGTGCTTTCACTGATTGTCTCTTATTGTGATATTAGCATCAGTTGATGCTCAATGCCTAGGTCCATCCATTGATCCATTAGTGGTTGATAAAAATGAAGATGTTTTAATTCTGTCATGATCATTCCTTCTTTGTTTTTTAGCTGGAATATTTCCATAAGGAGAAATTTCTCCTCATCTACTATTTGGTTACCTATTTGTATATAAACAGTTTGTATATAAAAGAATAAAAACTCACTTCTTTCCCTTTATTTGCTATTTTCAGTATAATGACTTGGTTCCCTGGCATCCTCCAATGCCTACATGGTGGTCTTTTTTTGAAGTATTATGAATTTATGGATTTGAATATATTTGTGCTACTCATTTCAGTTCAAAGGTGTTCAACTGTGACATACACCACAATGTATACCAAACTTAACTTAATCATTAGGCTCTTTTATGTCTAATAGGAGCAAAAGTGATCTCCTTTGAGTCAGCCACAACTCATATGTCTGTTTCAGATTTCAGTAATGTGATCAGCAAGAGTGATGTGAAGTCATTAGCTGAAGCTGATGAACAGGAAGTTGTGGCTGAGGTTCAGGTAAATGTATTGGTCCTCTAACACATCTCTTATATTGGCCCTTTTTAAAAATTTGAATCTAACATAAGAAAGGTGCTGTCTCAAAAGAAGGGAGGCTATTGATCAGACATTATAAATGTGCATTGCACCAAACTATACTCAGAAAGTTTGTAAGAGGTATTAAATTGAGTGGGAACAGAATTAAAGGAGTCAGTGGGAGTAAGGGGATTGGACTGGCACTGGATCCTACTGAATGGATAGAGAGAGTTTCACAGGGTTGGGAACAGAGTCAGATATATTCTGTGCTAGCCTTTTTTTTTTTTTCCTATGCTAGTTTTTGAACCACATTATAAGAATGTTCATCTACAGGGCTATGTCTGATTGGAAAAGAACAGGAAGTAAAGGATGTGAATGAGGTTTGTTAAAGTTCAGTTTGTGATTATCTTGCTCTGGGAAGTAAAAAGTAGACTTTTGTTGTTAGGTTAAAACTTGGTAACTCCTAAATATTCTGCATGCAATATAATACATCACATCAGAACATGTCATGTTACCTTTTACTTCTTTAATGCTTTAGTGTTCTTGAATACATTTATCACCTCATAAATGATAGAAGAATAGAATAGGACAGCAAATAAACAAGTTTTGGATTTTCAAAAGGATGTGCTAAGTGATAAATGAATAATAATAATAGTAAAAGGAATGACCTATTTTTAAACATATTCTCCCTCATGTTAATACACTGTACAAAAAAAAGAATAGACTGAACAATGAAGTTCTTCTTCATCTGTGTGTAACATTGTATATCCTATAGCATTGTCTTATTTTTACTAATTGGTAAGTGTGCACAGAGGTCTCCTGAAATGTGTACACACTTCTACAACTTTTTGTTTTTTTAGAGGATTTATTATTATTATTGCTGCCATTTTATAATTATTTTATTTCCCCACATTGACTATTGCTAGACAGTTATTAATTGATCAGTTTTTTATCTCTTTTATACCTGCATTTCCTCAAATTTGATTATACCACAAAGTATCATATCACATATGAAAATATTGCTGTACCATACAGTTGGAATTTATGAAATAACTGACTGATCTTGGTGCTTTGTTTGCAGGAATTTTATGGTGATTATATTGCTGTGAATCCACATTTGTTTTCCCTCAATATCTTGGGTTGCTGCCAGGTATGGAAGAAAAGTATAAAAAAATAAGTTTATTTATCAGGTGGGAGTTAATTCAGCAAGTAATTGGACTTGTAAGAAAAAATTCAAATATTTTCTCTGAATATGCATTTTTAACAAAAAGGGTCGAAATTGGGATCCAGCCCAGCTATCCAGAACAACTCAAGGACTGACAGCTCTCCTTTTATCTCTGAAGAAATGTCCCATGATTCGTTACCAGCTTTCGTCAGAGGCAGCAAAGAGACTTGCAGAATGTGTTAAGGTATGGCTTTCCCTATCCCCAGTTCCAAAGCATCAAGACCATTCATTTCCTTATCATATTTCAGAAACTATAGCAATATTTTTTCTACAACCAAGGAGGTGATGTATTAGGTTTACTGGCAAAGAGGTAGATCTTTGTAATAAAAAAAGCAACAAACTAGGGCTAAAATTTTTAGACTTAACTCAAGAAACATTTGCAAGCTAAATAAGTTAAATAGTTATTTTGATCCAATTAAGCCATTTGTAAAGTAGAGTTTTAAATCCTAGCCTCTTAAACAAGATGCTACCAAACTTTTCTAAGCCTTTGAATCCTTTTCAGAAGGCCTATGAAGGTGCAAAGAACTATTGTTAAATGTGTTTTTTATGTATTAATTTTCTGTTTATCAGTATGGAGTTTTCTCAAAACGTTGAAAATAGAGCTACCCTATGACCCAGCAATTGCACTACTGGGTATTTACCCCAAAGATACAAATGTAGTGATCTAAAGGGGCACGTGCACCCCAATGTTTATAACAGCAATGCCCACAAAAGCCAAACTATGGAAAAAGCCCAGTTGTCTATAAACAGATGAATGGATAAAGAAGATGTGGTATATATATATTATTTGTATATGGTATATATATATTATTTGTATATTTTATATATGTATATATATAATACATACATACATACATACATACATACATACACACAATGGAGTATTATGCAGCCATCAAAAATGAAATCTTGCCATTTGTAATACATGGATTGAACTAGAAGGTATTATTATGCTAAGTGAAATTAGTCAGAGAAAGACAGTTGTCATATGATCTCACTGATATGTAGAATTTGAGAAACAAGGCAGAGGATCGTAGGGGAAGAGAGTTAAAAATGAAACAAAATGAAACCAGAGAGGGAGACAAACCATAAAAGACTCTTAATCTCAGGCACACTGAGGGTTGCTGGAGTTGAGGGGGGGTGGGAGGGGGGTAGCTGGGTGATGGACATTGGGGAGGGTATGTGCTATGATGAGTGCTGTGAATTGTGTAAGACTGATGAATCACAGACCTGTACCCCTGGGGCAAATAATACATTATATGTTAATAAAAAAAAAGATTTCTGTTTATATTACCAACTAATTGTTTGACCAAACCATCTTTCTCTCTCATGCACAGCAAGTAATAACTAAGGAATACGAACTGTTTGAATTCCGACGGACTGAGGTGCCTCCATTGCTACTTATTTTAGATCGTTGTGATGATGCCATCACCCCGTTGCTAAACCAGGTGCAAAACCCTTTATTAGCATAATAGAAGCATGATTTCAAGTGGTATTCATCAAAAAGCAGATGTGGAAGTGAACAGAGTGGTCCATGTACTTGCCTCTTTATTTTCAGCTTTTTTTTTTTTTTTTTTTTTTTTGCCTTGTATTTCCTGGTGGTTTGGTATCCCTATTCTTCCAGCCACAGTCATCTTTGGTTCTTTCTTCTGCCTCATCTTTCCTGTCTCTTTCTGCCACCACCTTCACTCCAATCAAGACAACTTCTAGATTCTCTAGCTTCTCCTTTTACAGTGTCTATCTGTAGTTTTCCATTCTTACTGCCAGTACCTTTGTGTAGACCCTAATCTCTTAGAGGAATACTGAAATAGTCATTTACCCATTCCTCACTTTTAATTTTTATTTTATTTTATTTTTAAAGATTTGTTTGTTTGTTTGACAGAGAGAGAGCGAGCACAAGCAGGGGGAGCAGCAAGCAGAGGGAGAGGGAGAAGCAGGCTCCCCGTTGAGCAAAAAGCCTGATGCAGGGTTCGATTCCAGTTCCCTGGGATAATGACCCGAGCCGAAGGCAGACACTTAACCAACTGAGCCACCCAGGCAACCCTTATTTTATTTTTTTATACGAGATCAAATCTACACTTTTATTTATTTACTTTTCAATAAGTTTAAATCCTTGAGGGCATAGCATCATATGGATTCTATGTCCAGTGGCCTTAGCATGAAGGTTGCTTAAGAATTTGATGTGAGTCATGCCACTGTTTCCATGATTATGAGTTACCTTCTCCAGATTACTCTGGTTTTGCTCAGTTTGCCACCAGGAGTCACTGTGTTATTCTTTGCTTTGTACACATAAGCACATCTCTTGCCTAGATAGAACTTAGTTTCATCTTGAGCATGAACACCTTCAATTTTAAGAGCTGTATGCTCCCTCTGGTTCTGGAGATCCTGCTTATACCCAGCAAAAATGGCCTTATACCATAGCCTTCCAGGCATATTTATTATTTTAGGAGTCCTGTTCCCAGCAGACCTTCACAGACTCCAAGATGGCTGAAACAGGCCTTGATTCCCCTCTTTTAATTTCTTTCTACTCTAATATATTTCATAGACACAATGTTGTTAAATCATTTTTCCTAAGGAACAGTTCTGATCTTACTACTCCTGGCTTAAAAATCTTCATTGGTTCCCATTTGCCTACTAGCTTAAATACAGATTCCTGAACTTGGCATCCAAGAGCCTTCACAATATGGGCCCAGCCTTAACCTGCAGCTCACTATTGTGCAGATATGTTGTGTGGTTTCTGGCTGTCATTTTATTCATATTGTGAGTTCTGCCTAAATGCTGGAATGTTTCGAATATCTTCTCTCCCTATCTTCACCTATCAATATTCTTCTCCTTTAAAACCACTCAAAACATCTCTCTAAAGCCTTTTATTCTTTTAGTCAGACATGTTCTTTTTCCATAAAATTACTGCAGAACTTTGTCTTTCTTATGTCTTTAGCTTTATTTACCATGTTGTACCTTTGGTTGTTTTCACACAGTCCTTCAAGGCAGACTCTATCTTACTGTGTTTGTTCTTCTGCAAGTATAAGAATAGTACTTCATACAAAGTAGAGGCTTTATTAATAGTGACTTTGAATTCGTAGGGAAAGACATAGTTAATATTTCAGTTTCTTCCCAGCTTATCTTCATGTTAATGCTAGGAGAACTCTGTAGCTGTGGAGTGCAGCTTCTCTATAATAGGATAGCCTTATAGTCCTAAAATACAAAGTAATGTATGTTCACTCAAGAAGTTTTGATAATATAAAAAAGTGGAAGGATAAACGAATGCCTGTAATTCTATTTTCCAAAGAAAAACAACCATTTATTCAACCAATTTCACCGAAGACCTATTATGTGCCAGATATTGTGTTAAGTATTGGAGGTAATGGGGTACCTGGTGGCTCAGTCAATTCAGTGACTCATGATCTCTGCTCAGATCTTGACCTCAGGGTCATGAGCTCAAGCCCTGTGTTGGGCTTCATGCTGGGTGTGCAGCCTACTTAAAAAAAAAAAAGAAGTATTGGAGGTAAAAGATTAAAAGATGCAGTCTCTACTCTCAAAGAGCTCATGATGGGGAGAGAAGTAACTGATCATTTTAATAATAGAGTAAGTACTAATGGTAGAAGCATGAACGGGATGCTGTGTGGAAGCATAAATATTTTGTTATACATATTTTGCATGCTCCCACAAAACTTGCTTTTTTTTGAAGATATTATTTATTATTTGAGAGAGAGAGTGCATGTGCACACATGCACAACAGGGAGATGGCTCGAGACAGAGAATCTCAAGCAGACACCTCACTGAGCACCAGGGCCCTACTCTGGGCTTGATCTCACAACCCATGAGATCATGAACTGAGCGAAAACCAAGAGTCAGACACTTAACAAATGAGCCACCCAGGCACTCCTGAAACTTGCCTTTTTAAGGATTCATTTGGCAAGTATTTTAGGAAATGAAGCACCTTCTCTTATAACTTTAAGTACTTTCTTAATAAATCTAGTTTGCTTAAGATGAAGTAAAAGTAATAAATATTTCTAGCATTTAGATTCTAGATAGAAGCTAATTTGCTGGAAAATACTTAGTTTTGTATAATGGACCTATGACTAAAAAGAACCCATTCTCCATAAATGGTGAGAAGGCAAAATTTGGGGTTTCTCCATTCCATTTTCACCAAATATGTTCACATTTTGTAAAAAGGAAACCAATCCTTCTTCACAATTCATATTAAATAAAAATATGAAATAAAGTGGATTCAGAGGTGAAGCTTCCGAATATGTGTGTTTTGATAAACTCACAAGGTTTATTTCTGATAATATTAGTGTTCCCAGGATAAATATAGCACCACTCAGATCTGCAAGAACACACTTCTCATGCTGCAGAAAACCACAGAAGCGTACAGGAAATGGTACAGCTTGTAACTGCAGTACCAATATAGCCCTATCTGTGAAGCCAAAAATATACTCTTAATTCACAGGCAAAAACTGAAGCTAATGATAGATCTAATTTGTTTTCTTTCTATCAGGAATATTAATCTTGTTGCCCTTCTTTTGAAAGTGTAAAATCTATAAGTATTTTGACTTTTAGTTTAACCAAATTATGAGTCTTAATGCTTAGTAGAACACAAAATATTAATAAAAGTTGAACTAAATAAAGAAACTCTGTGTAAGGAAGACTAGTTGCTAAGAATGTTATCCATTTTTGTTTTCCTGAATATTTACTATTTGCATGTTTTGTCAGTTACCAATTTTTTTGTCATAATTCCTCATTTAGTGGACATATCAGGCCATGGTCCATGAACTACTGGGCATAAACAACAATCGGATTGATCTTTCCAGAGTGCCGGGGATCAGTAAAGACTTAAGAGAGGTGGTCCTATCTGCTGAAAACGATGAATTCTATGCTAACGTAGGTGGTTAAAATTTTTTTTAATTGTTTTTAGTTGTTTTTATGTAAGAAGGCCAGTATTGACTTGTTCGAATGAGAACAGATATGGAAGGATGATAGACGCATCCTGTAGATAAACTATCTCAAGAGAAGCTGGAAGACTTGGATTCTGACCCTTTAACAGTGTTTTTTTTCCTTCATAGAAATCACATATTTAGCTTTGTATTTTTAAAATTAGAACCCAATTTATTTCCTTCTCCCTTCTGTAGCCCTTTGTGAGAATAGTAATGGTATTCATCACCAGTGTCCTGGCCAATGTCCAGATTTGGTCATTATAATGGAATTTTCTTGCCCTTCGATTCTGCCTTCGGGATTCATTTTCACTTCTTCTTTTAAATGTCCTGAAAATCAGACTCATTGATAGAATTGTATTTCCAACCTCGTTTTTCACAGAATATGTACCTGAACTTCGCTGAGATTGGTAGCAATATAAAGAATCTCATGGAAGACTTTCAGAAGAAGAAACCAAAAGAACAGCAAAAACTAGAATCTATAGCAGACATGAAGGTAAATTGAACATGTTCATGGATGACTAACATGCAAGACTTTGGAACTATTCATGTAAGCAACATTTCTGGAATATTCTCAGTCTGATTTCTGACTTGATTCATTTTGTTTGGTTTGAGACAATTTTCTATACTATTTCTCTTTAGGAAACAGTATAGTGGAAACTTCATCACAAGCCATGTGCTTCTTTCCATTCTTCATTAGCATTTGGACTACTTAAAGGGTCAGTCTACTGACATGTGCCAGTTCTTCTCTCTTAAAGCAGAAACAAAATGCCATGGGATTGAAAGTCATAGATGCCTTAGTCTGGGCAGAACAATTCCTGCTTATTTTTTCCCTTCATGCATGTCTATCCTTAGTCAAGAAATAACAGAACCCCCAATTGCTCTTTTTCCCGTGGCAGGCCTTTGTTGAGAATTACCCACAGTTTAAGAAGATGTCTGGGACTGTGTCAAAGCATGTGACAGTGGTTGGAGAGCTGTCTCGGTTGGTCAGTGAGCGGAATCTGCTGGAGGTTTCAGAAGTTGAGCAAGAACTGGCCTGTCAAAATGACCATTCTAGTGCTCTCCAGGTATCTATTCAGTCCAATTTGATGAGCACCTACTATGTGTAAGGCACTGTGCCAGGCAGAGCAAGAGATACAAAGGCAAGTAATCCTTCTTCACCAACATGGAATTTATAATCTAACAAGGAGTTGAGCCAAGAACACAGATTAATTTTATTTAAGATAGATACAGGAACCATAGGAGAAGAATAATGTGCAATAGCAAAGGTTTCAGGCAGTTAACTGGGTATTTAGGAGGGCATCCTAATCTATTAGGAAGAATACTAGACTAAAATCAGAAGATCTGGATTTTAGCCACTTGCCACCTACTGGCTTTGTGACCTGGAGCTGTTGGCTTAATTTCTGAGCCGGTTTCTTCATCTGTAAAATAGGTGTAATGATATTTATCTCACAGTGTTGTAAGGAAGATTTTAAAGATACAATATACGTTAAAATGCACTAAGTCTTTTATTATTGTACACTTGTTCTTCATTCCATGAACACGTAAATGCCTGCTACATGTACATTGTGCTATAAGGATCCAGGAGTATGAAGAAGAAAACGATACCATCCTTTTCCTCAAAGAGCTCACACTATATAGTAGGGAAGAAAGAAATTTAAACCAGGAATTACCATGCTGTAAGTGCTATGATACTAGAGATATTTACAAAGGGATATGGAAATACAGAGGAAGGACAACTGTTTCCCCTAAGGATGATGCTTCTTGAAGAAAATGACAGTAGATTTGGGTCTGGACAAATAAGGAGGAGGGCACCAAACAGAGTAAAAGTGCACCAGCCAGAGAGAAGAGGGGAAATTCTTGGCAGAGAGAATGCAGGCATGGATATGTGAGGGGAGAAAAGTAAGGGAACAGAGAACAGTGCAGTGTAGCTAGTGCAGGGTACAAGATGAATGGTCTTAGGAATGGTCTTAGATAAGCCTGGGGCCTGATTATGGCCATTGAAAGGACTTTGGGCTTTAATCTTAAAATGTTGAGAGCTACCAGAGCATTTTAGAAGAAAAGGAACATAATCAGAACCTTGCCGCAAGAAATTTATAGCGTTGTTGAAGGGAAAAAACTAAAGCACGAGAAACATTTATGAGGTGTTTCAAGGTAATAGTTAATTAAGTCAAAATTGTGATGCTGACTATAATTAGATTTGAGGTTATCAGGGACAGTTCCTTAGAGAGGTGATATATTAAGATGGACCATCAAGAATGAATAGAATCTGGGGGAGGATTTCAGTCAGGGATAACAGCAAAAGCAAAGAGGCTGAAGTATGCAGAAAATAATAAACTGTGACCTGTGGGAGAGTGGGTGTGGAAGAGAAATAGGAGATAAATTGAATTGGTAAATAGGAACCAGTTTATGAAGAAGCTTGTAAGAGGAATTTGCACTTGCTGAGATAAGCAGAGACATCTATTGTAGGGCCATATGTAGAAAGTCGATATGATGAAAGCAGTATGTAAGGAAGTTTAATCTAATAAGGATGCTTTGGAGGTAAAAAACTGAAGTTAGGGTAGTAGACTCACAGTGATAGTACTAAAAATGTTCCGTAAGGGCAAATCTGAGAGACAGTTCAAAGGGAGAAAACAATTTAGCAACAGATTGGATACAAGGATAACTAGACAACAAATCTAATAATTCCAAGGTTCCTGAGAAATGACATTGTGGTATCACTTGCAATAAGTCACTTGGGAATGACAGTCCTTTGGGAGGTAGCCATTTCTAAAGCACTCACCATAAGACCATAAGAAGTGCATTTTCTTATTAATAGGACCCAATATTCTACAACTTAGTCTCTTTCTTTCCCTGCTGCAATTCGATTTGACTTTATAAAATAAAACCAGCCTGGTATAATGGAAACAACACAGGCTTTGGAGCCAAACTGTCCTGGCTTTTATCCTGTCTCTACATACCAAAGTTTTTTTGAAAAAAAAATTACTTATTTTGCCCAAGCCTCAAAGATAAAGATTTCAAACTAATAGACTGTTACCAGGATTCAGTGAGATCTGTAAAATGCTTCACATGCGGTAGGTGCTTGGTAAATGTTGGTTCCCTTCCTCTAAGCATAATGCTTTAAATATATCGTGTAGCTAAAATAAAGAAATCCACCCACCTGTGGTTGCTTTAGTTATAGTGAGGTCTTTACTGGGATTTAGAATTTGTTACTTTTTGATGTTTATTAAGATTTCCTCTGAAAACACCATCAGTTTGAAAATTGTAAAGATTGTACTTGCTTATCTTTATGAAAAGTACTTTTGTCAACACTTTGAATTTTATCCCTATGCTCCAAATCCTTTCAAAGAACTTTTAGGCTGGTTTTATTATTTTTTAAATTGTATTGAATTCTAATTCTTAAATAGATGATATAAGTACTTGGTGAAAGAGGCATGTAGTAAAAACTCAGTCTGTTAGTGGTCTCACCTGCATCCTTACAGTTATTCTGTATATGCACAAGTCTGGGGGAGTGGCTCTCCCTCTTTTTTAAATACAAATAACAGCATACTGTACACATAGTTCTGTATTTTGATTTTTCACTTAACCATGTATCTCAGAGACTGTTCCAGATCAGAACCTGAACACTCATTCTTTTTTTTTTTTTTTAAAGATTTTGTTTATTTATTTGATAGACAGAGATCACAAGTAGGCAGAGAGGCAGGCAGAGAGAGAGGGAGGAAGCAGGCTCCCTGCTGAGCAAAGAGCCCGATGCGGGGCTCGATACCAGGACCCTGGGATCATGACCTGAGCCAAAGGCAGAGGCTTAACCCACTGAGCCACCCAGGTGTCCCCACTCATTCTTTTTAACCGCTAAAGTAGTATTCCTTTGTAAAGATGGCAATCTGTTTAACTTGACCAACTTACTTGAAGCAGTACTTACTAATAACAGTTTGCAGTTTTGTGGGCCTCATAGAAGTATTCCTATGAAAACTTTTTTTTAAAAGATTTTATTTATTTATTTGACAGAGAGAGAGTTCACAAGTAGGCAGAGAGGCAGGTAGAGAGATGGGGGAAGCAGGCTCCCTGCCAAGCAGAGAGCCTGATGTGGGGCTGGATCCCAGGATCCTGGGATCATGACCTGAGCCAAATGCAGAGGCTTTAACCCACTGAGCCACCCAGGCACCCCCTATGAAAACTTCTTATTTATTTTTTCCAAGAAAAAAAATTTTCTTTTCTAATTTATTAAATAAAAACAAAATGTTGTCCTATAACTATGTATCATATATACCATATATATTAAATATAATTATAATTAAATATAAATTTCCTCCTGTTTCTTTATCTTTTATTTTTCCCTTTCAAACAATAGAACCAAACTTAACCGCCTGCCAGTTTTAGTATCTTTATTTGTGTCTCTCTACCATACAAAAAGCAGTTAGACAAGGTTACTATAATTCCTTGCCTGGGTATTTGAACTCTAACTCATAAGAAATATGAATATTTCTTATTCACTTTAAAAGAAAAAAATACTTTAAAATATGAATTCTATTTGTGATCCACTTTATATTTTGAAAAGTTATCCTTTGAAGGTTTTCTTGCCCATGTTATTAGGGTTTTAAAGTGAGCAGTTGATTTGGACTCCCCCACCATAAAGGATTTCTTTGGCAACATGATTTAAATAGTCTATAAAGGGAGCTTTTGTTTGATAATGAGTACATGCCTGGGGCCTGACCCCTAGATGGGTTATAGCATTCCTTGGCTTGACCTTAGATGATAATACATCATGAAGTAATGAATTGAGGTTTTTGAGCAGAGATGATGTTTGCTTTACTGAATAGTAACTATATCATGATGAAGGGAAAAAATTCATATATTGCTAAAAAGTAACTTATAAATTGTTGCCACTTCTAACTAGTTATCCTACAGGCTAACAAAAATTTGATTTAGAAGAACTTTCACTAGAACCAAACTGCAACATTCATTCTATCATTAAAACATATCTATAGCCTTGGAAAAGACTCATTTGATCAGTGAGGAAGATTTTTTTTTTCATGCCCCGAAGAGATATATCTTCAGAAAGTAAGCAGTTTTCCCCCATTGTGCGTCATATCATAGCTTTTCATTTAGAAGGAAGAACTATTTTTATATCCTTCTTTCCTGACCTTGGGTAAAAGACCTCAAATCATCCTATTAAAGATATTTAGTAAAGACTCAATAAATACTTGTTAGAAAAATGAAGAGGAAGAGTTCTATTTGAAACAGTATAGAGCAGTGGCTAAGAGCTTGGGACTTTGATGGCTTGGGTTTGAAAATTTTATTAGTCTTTTTGTCTGTAAAATGGGGAAAAATCACAGTACTTACCTTAAAGATTTTTGTGAGGGTGCAGTGAGCTAGTATGTGTAAAGCACTTAATACGGCACCTGGTTCTTACAACATTCAATAAGTAATAACTGTTACATTATCTGTATTATTACTTGATGATACATTTGATTTTCTTTATGACATCCAGGACATTGTTTTCTAATCTACTCATCACCTCAGATCTCTTTCTCCCTGATTTCAGAAGGGTTTTCTGCTTCTCATTAAAATCATGAGAGGGGCAGCTGGGTGGCTTAGTGGGTTAAGCCTCTCCCTTCGGCTCATGTCATGATCTTGGGGTCCTGGGATTGAGCCCCAATTGGGCTCTCTGCTCAGCAGGGAGCCTGCTTCCCCTCTCTGCCTGTCTCTCTGCTTACTTGTGGTCTCTCTGTCAAATAAATAAATAAAATCTTAAAATAAATAAATAAATAAATAATTTTTAAAAAATAAAATCATGACAAAATTATTTGGGACACATTGAGATGACAATTTTACTTTCACCAGTTAAGGATAAAAATGATCATTTTCTCTCTAAACTAACATTTTGCCAGTGTTTCAAACAGTGTTGACCAGCAGAAAACCTACAATAAAGCTAAATTTTGTGTTGACTAGTCATTAAGGAAAAGAATACTGATTCAGATGTATTTACCAGGCAGTGGAATTGGGTCCTGCCTACTTTCTGTCATTTCTATCATTTTTCCTAGATAAGCTCTCCCACAACACTGTTCTCTCAAACTGTTAGACTCATTTTTTATCATATCAGCATGTTGAAGGCTTCTGCCAGTTTTGTCTTGCTATTCTAATCTACTGGCTTATAATGTTATTCATTGATGATTTTACTACATTTATATGGTAGTAGATAACAACAAGATAGAGTTCCTGTTCTGGAGGTCAAATTAAAACAAAAAATAATAAAGACTATTTTTTCTTGCTGACTTCATCTGTAATTTATAAAAATTTGTTCTTCATAGTTTTGGCAGAAGGAAACAGAAGAGTAGCCCAAAGCAATGGAAGGATCTTTAAATATCAGAAAAGAATTGTTTTTTAATTGATATTTTTTGAGTGAGCATTAGCTCCTTTTTGAAACTTGACCTTCAGAGAACGAGTTTTTGCTTTTCTTTTCCTATTCATTGATTAGGCATATATGAATGTTAGAATTCAGTGAATTCTGTGTTTGAATCCTATCTTCTTAAGAGGACAATAGTTTTCTTTCACTCTTTACTCGGCCTCTGTATTGTGAAATGTACTTTTCTCTCTTGAAAGTCTCAAGGCTTCTGGAAAATTTAATAAGAAAAGAAAAACCAATAGTTCATTATGTAATTCACTCATATTTCCAATGTATAAATACCACCATGTAGCAGATACCTGCTGTGTAATTAGAAGTCTCAGATTGTTTTCTCCTCTTGTCTGGTTAATACCCTGGAATCTCAATATAGCATATGCCACTGGCAGTCAAGTTGATGAGTCAAGTAGCCATGAGTGAAATGTTCAAAATTAAGTCAGAGGATAACATGGGATCCAGGCAAACAAAAATGCCCTTCTTCTTCAAGGACTTACATAACCGAAAGAGAAGAAAGAACTTAGTTTGTACCTACATGTTTCCTTTCATGAGTAAATACATAAACCTAGCTGGAACACTGACCTGAGTCATAGGTTGGGTCCTAAGGGATCAAAAGTAAGCAAAGTAATCTACTCAAAGTAATCTTCGATCAGATCAGGCCACATCCTCAGGAGAGAGTGAAGAGTCAAGCCAGGGACTCCAAGTACAAGCACCAGATCTCAAGGAAGACAAGTGTATTCTTTAATGGGAAACAGCCAAGAGTCAAGATGCAAGTGAAAGTAGTTAGAAAGGGAGCAAGAAGGGTGCAGGCTGATTGGGGCAGTCTTCGTCCCTATACCAGTTTTGTGGTTTCAGCAAATCTGAGAAATTGAGTAGATTTTAAGGTAAAAAGAGTGATCCCAAGGGCAGGAATTGAAACATTGTGCTATTTAAAAAGTGGCAGTAGAGATCCCAGTTTAAAAGATGTTTTAAACTGGGCACCTGGGTGGCTCAGTGGGTTAAGCCTCTGCCTTTGGCTCAGGTCATGATCTCAGGGTCCTGGGATCGAGTCCCGCATCAGGCTCTCTGCCCTGCAGGGAGCCTGCTTCCTCCTCTCTCCCTCTCTCTGCCTGCCGCTCTGCCTACTTGTGATCTCTCTGTCAAATAAATAAATAAAAATGTTTAATTTAAAAAAAAAGATGTTTTAAACTTAGGCTAAGTTGATTGAGAGACATAAGAAATAGGGTATTCTTACTTGATAATAATTTGTACTCTGAAATTTCTTCATATTCTGATAGAAACACAAAGTGGCAAATTTGAGCAGATATTCTAAATAATCTATATTCTGTGATTGCTCTGGAAGGGGTACTGCAAAAGATAAAAAAGTAAGGAAATTCTTTTGACTGTAGGGTTTAAAACTAAAAAAGAGAAATGTCTTCCCTTTTGATTCCTTAAAGATAATGCTAGGGAAATATTCACCCAGAAAAGCAACAATAGAAATCCTACCCAGAGACCTTCCTACTTGAGAGCCACCTGGGAGGTTCCCCATGTCATCATAGTCCTCTTTGGTGTGAACAGAAGAGTTCTTAAACATTAGGCCTGGTTGTTGTGAAGTATTAAAAAGATCAGGTATGTGAAAGCTTCTCATAAGTTGTAAAGTTCCATTTGGATGTATGTCCTCAGACTCTGGTGCCCTCCAAGGCTCTTGCCAGTCTTTCAACCCAACCCATTCCTTTCTCTGATTTCCATATTCCTGTTAAGAGCATCTCCTCTTTTAATCTCCTGGACTAATTCTAACACTTAACTGATTCTTTAGGGTCTTTTGCAAATGTCACCTTCTTCATGAAGTCTTTCTTGATTCCTCAGGAACCAGATATACTTTTCTTCACTCTGTGTCCCCTTCCCCCCATTGTGCTGATTCTTTCTGTTTCTTGGGTTGTTGTTTTTTTCCTGCATATATATATTTCTGTTATAATACCACATATGTTTTCCTGAAAAACCTCCTCCCATTCTGCAAAATTATGTACTAAAAATAAACAAGTGTTATGGGAAAATAGGTTTAAGCAGGTCACTTAAAGTCTATGTAACTAAAAAAAATCTATATAACTTTGTAATCAAAGGCCTAATAAAAGTAGTGACAATCCTAACAAAAATTTAGTGCAGTTAAATCTCCACAGGCATTTGCACCTAGAAATATACTCCATCCATCATTTGTAGCCTTCCTTATTCCTGGGATTTACATTTTATTCTTCAAGATGTAAGGTCAGAAAAACTTTTGCTTCTCATACAAACTAGTTTCACCAAAATTAAAAATACAATATGGGAATATCAGTCAGTTTTTCACTGTCATTTTGTTGCTTTTTAACTCAGAGAAATTTCTTTGCATCCGTTTTATTTGCACTTGCCCTTTCCCCAGATAGCTTAATACAGTGGAAAATACAACAGTTCTTCAAGCTACAAAACCAGCTACTTCTTACAGAAAACTCTCGCGTAGGATTTACATCCTTTTTTCTTAACATAGAGTTAAAGCTTCCTCTTAAAGAGGAAGCTTGGGGCGCCTGGGTGGCTCAGTGGGTTCAACCTCTGCCTTCGGCTCAGGTCATGATCTCGGGGTCCTGGGATCGAGCCCCGCATCGGGCTCTCTGCTCAGCGGGGAGCCTGTTTCCCCCTCTCTCTGCCTGCCTCTCTGTCTACTTGTGGTCTCTGTCAAACAAATAAATAAAATCTTTTAAAAAAAAAAAAAGAGGAAGCTTGACCCTATTCCCTTCTTAATACTAAAATGCTGGAAAAACTGCATATAAACCATTATACCTTCTGTGTTAAACTGATACCATTCCCATATTTAATGATCTCGTATAGTTAAAGTGCGTTCAAACTGTACTGCTACAAAAGTGTGCTTTGTAGCAGAATAGGCTGTAATTGTTTCATTCCCCTTCACCTCCTTGTCTGTGAACTCACTAAGGACAGAAACTGTGTCTAACTCACCTCTCTATCCCCTCCAGTGCCTGGCATAGTGCCTTATCCTTAGAAGGGAATAACAAAGTAGTTCTTGGCTTGAATTAATTTGTTCTGCTGCATAATAAACATAAATATTATACTACGGGGAAGTTCCTTAATGTGAGGATTGGCAAAACCTAAATGATTTTGTCTGGCTTCCTTTGCTGTAAATACCTGCCCTGTTAGGATCACAGGTGTTCCGTTTAGAGATTACATGCTTTACATAATCATATCTCTGAAGGCCATAAGGAGACATACTGTTACATCTGATGGTTCTTGGAGATGAAGCCCACTTCAAAACTCTACCAACTTGTCTCCATTTCACTGGTCAGTCACTAAGGCTAAGCAATAGTGCAAGGCAGTGGGTCAGTTCCATTATGTGCTTTGTTGATTGAAATGGTGGAAATGGTGGGCGCCTGGGTGGCTCAGTTGGTTGGACGACTGCCTTCAGCTCGGGTCATGATCCTGGAGTCCTGGGATCGAGTCCCACATCGGGCTCCCTGTTCGGCAGGGAGTCTGCTTCTCCCACTGACCTCTCTCCTCTCATGCTCTCTCTCTCTCTCTCAAAAAAAAAAAAAAGAAAAAGAAATGGTGGAAATGGTATATGTTCCTTGTTTCAGCAAGGAAGCTGCAGGCTTTCCTACCTGAGATCATAGACTGTCTCATCAAAGGAAAGAAAGAAGGAACTATCCATAGTTAAGTTCATTTTTGTCCTAAAGCAGTTGCAATGGGAATTTTTTTCCTTGTTTAATTCTTATCTTAGGCAAAGGCATTTAATTTTCTGTAGTTGAAACTAATGCTAAACCTATAACCTGTACATTGCCGTAGTAGTAATCTTAGTCATGAACTCTGATGCATTACTGCCATTCAATAATTATTAGACCTAAGATCTTATACATCACTTAGGTGAAGGGGGGATAAATATCAGCTCTTTCTTTTTTCAGAATGTAAAAAGGCTCCTGCAGAACCCCAAAGTGACAGAGTTTGATGCTGCCCGCCTGGTGATGCTTTATGTTCTACATTATGAGCGACACAGCAGCAATAGCCTACCAGGACTAATGATGGACCTCAGAAATAAAGGTGTTTCTGAGAAGTATCGAAAGGTAACCATTTCTATATTAATCCCCATCAAATAGCTAGCAACTCGATTATTATATTCTTAGCTCTGACAAATGAGAACTCATACTGCTTTTTTTTTTTTTAAGATTTTATTTATTTACTTGACAGACAGAGATCACAAGTAGGCAGAGAGGCAGGCAGAGAGAAAGGAAGGGAAGCAGGCTTCCTGCTGAGCAGAGAGCCCGATGCAGGGCTCCATCCCAGGACCCTGGGACCATGACCCGAGCCAAAGGCAGAGGCCTTAACCCACTGAGCCACCCAGGCACCCCCCATAATGCTTTTACTTACAGAAATATATAACTTTGTCCTCTCATGTCTTCATTTCCTTTATAAAGGCATTTTCTTATGAAGTGAGTTTCCTGATCCCCAAGCAGTAAGAGGTGGTTTCCCTTTTTTTCCTAATAGCTTGTGTCTGCAGTAGTTGAATATGGTGGTAAACGGGTCAGAGGAAGTGACCTCTTCAGCCCCAAAGATGCTGTGGCTATTACCAAGCAGTTCCTCAAAGGATTGAAGGTACGACATGTTCTCTGTACTTTCCTAAATGTGAATCAGTGGAGGCCCCTGCATCTGAGGGTGAATAAATAAGATCTTCAGAGTAACTTCAGGATTGCTGCTGATTTAGTACTATGTCAGTTAAATGAAATTAAAGCAGACGTCCTCCCAAACGCTTTCTATTTTGGAACAGTATCAGCATTGGACCAAACAGCTGAACAGGGAATAATAGAATATTTCCAGGAAGTATCCCAGAGTAGAAAACAGTTCTGTTAGTTATAGCTGTTTTACTCCATTTGTTTGTCATTTAAGATTTGTTTGGTAGTTTTCTCGGAAGGATATTAAAGATGAAGCAAACAACTGTAGATCTTTTAAAATTACTGTTTTCTTAAAATGGCAAAAAAAAAATTAGTTTTAATCTGCAAGCCTTTCCTACATTTCCAGAAATGTTTCCATTTTCTTGAGTGTTTCCAGACTCCTTTTCTGTGTGTTCTTTTCCTCCTATTTGCTCTACCTATCATATAACATTTTCACAAAAGGGTAAGAATCACTGAAAAGATGATAAAGGATTTAAGCAATTCCATTTTTGAAATTCTTTTATAATAGCTAGGCTTAAATTACAAAGTATTTTTATGAGATTAGAACATTTCTAATTGATGAAAAGAAATTTTTAAATTATTTAACCATAAAATTCCCATTTGAATCCATCCTGTGAAATCCCTATTGAGTGCCTGTCCTTCTCTGATGAGTATCACTAACTGTTATATTCCAAGTTTCCCAAAAATGATATAAGAATCATCTTCCCCTGTCTTAGGGAGTAGAAAATGTGTATACTCAACATCAGCCTTTTCTACATGAGACCCTGGACCATCTCATCAAAGGGAAGCTTAAGGAAAACGTGTACCCTTATCTAGGCCCCAGCACACTCAGAGACAGGTAAGATAACCAAGGTATCAATAATGAAAACCAGAAACACTAATAATATAGGAAATGTGGAGTATGGTAAGAAACAACTAAGATGTCACTGCTCTACTCCTCCTTCCGCTGTTGTTTCAGTTCTGAGAATCTTCTGGTTTTACATGTGTCAGGGTTAGATATAAATTCACCTGCTAAGCCTGCAAGATTATTTCTTTTGGAATAAAGAAACAGGTGTTTTGAAGTATCCCAAATACTTGTATTCTGTCCTTTGGTATCAGATGAGTTTACTTATGCCATTTAAGGTTGAGTTCCATGGCATTTAACATTTGGAGTTTCAAACATAACAGCCAAATATAGATCTGCTGCTTGGTTGCCTTCCAGAGCAGGTTGTTACTATTTTTGGTGAGGACTGGACTTTGCCAAATGTGGCCAGCATACAACTGAGACCTAATTAACAGAAGCCATTTGTTACACAGAATCAAAGGATGGCTTGCTTTTGGGGTATTAACTGAAGGAAGCAATTAATTGTCATTTTAATCCAGGGGTCTGTCAGGTTTTGTTTTGTTTTGTTTTGTTTTAAAGATACTATTTATTTATTTGACAGAGAGAGACACAGTGAGAGAGGGAACACAAACAGGGGGAGTGGGAGATGGAGTAGCAGGCTTCTCACCAAGCAGGGATCCTGATGTGGGGCTCCATCTCAGGACCCTGGGATCATAACCTGAGCTGAAGACAGATGCTTGAGCCACCCAGGTGCCCCGGGCTGTCAGTTTTAATAAAAGAAAACTCCTCCAGATCAACTTACTTAGACCAATCTGAAATTTTAAATATGCACAAAGTCTACTTTGTTACAAATTATATTGTGTATTTTTTTTAACTGGGACCATATATTATAAAGAGCCTAATATATGTAATGGAACCCTATTGGATAGATTGATGTGTGAATTATTACTATTGGTAGAATTCTTCTATTATTTCAGCTAATCATAACCTAAGAGTCTTGGAAGAATAGTGTTTTATAAATATAATAAACTTCTGAAAGGAAAAGATGACTCCTTCATACGATAAAATGTATTTTTTTCCCAAAAAAAAATTTTGGGGGGAAATATTTTTTTCCCAAAACAAAACAAAACAAAACAAATTTGGTAACAGAATAGAAAAGAAAGATCTTTTTAAAAATCCAAGGTTGAGAGGCAGAATATCTGGAGTTAAATTCATTCATTCAGATAAAATGTTTAAGGACCTTAATGTCAAGATTCAGAAATACCAGCTAAGTGAAAAGTACACAAACCAGCCTAAAGCTATTTACCTATCATAGAGGCTTTTCAAAAAACAGTATCACTCTATTAACTGGCCTTCTAATTAGTATGATAAAAGTAAAAATAGTACTTTTTTATGAATTTCATTTAGGAATTATCAAACAAGAAATTAGCTATATATTGCTAAAGAGACACCATAGACCTTCAGAAGAGTATATCGTGTATGTCAGTTCATAACAGCAAACCTTTTTAATTTGGGTGATTCATTTCCAAATAAAGCTCAAAATGATCCTTTTCCAACAAAATGCACATTTATCAGTTGTCAGCATCTGTTAGCATTTGTCACTATTACCTAAATACAAATATAGTTAATAATTCAATTGCTCTGTCCTTTTTTTTTTTTTAAAGGTTTTTTTTATTATTTATTTATTTGACAGAGAGAGATCACAAGTAGGCAGAGAGACAGGCAGAGAGAGTGAGAGGGAAGCAGGCTCCCTGCTGAGCAGAGAGCCCGACATGGGACTCGATCCCAGGACCCTGATATCACGACCCGAGCCGAAGGCAGCGGCCTAACCCACTGAGCCACCCAGGCGCCCCTGCTCTGTCCTTTTATATAACAAATATTTATTGAGTGTCTTCAATATGTCAAAAACTGTTGTAAATGCTGGGGAAATAGAACAGGAGAAACAGGTTATCCGCCCTTAAAGGGACTTACATGAAGGAGACAATAAGCTAGTAAACAAACAAAGAATATAATTTGAATGAAATAAGTACTATTGAGGAAATAAACTACAAAATAACTTTATAGAGGTCAGGGGGCTGCTTTTAATGGAGAGAACCTCTCTGAGGAAATGCTATTTAAGATGAGCTTTGAGGGGCACCTGGGTGACTCAGTCGTTGGGCATCTGCCTTCAGCTCGGATCATGATCCCAGGGAGGGTCCAGGGATTGAGGCCCCCATCAGGCTACCTACTCAGCGGGAAGCCTGCTTCTCCCTCTCCCACTCCCCATGCTTGTGATCTCTCTCTCACTGTGTCTCTCTGTGTTAAATAATAAATAAGATCTTGAAAAAAAAAAAAAAAAAGATGAGTTTTGAATTAAAAGACAGAGCCAATCACAAAACAATTAAGAGAAAAAGCATCCGGAGCAGAGGGAACATCTGAGCAAAGGCCTTGAAGATAGAACTTGGCAAGTTCATGGAACAGAAAGAAACCCAGTGTGGTTGGGGCATAGTGAGTAAGGAGGCAATAAGTTGAAAAAATAAGTAGGGACTGGATTACATAGGGTCTTAAGAAGGGTTTTAAATTTTAAATGTCAGAGAAAGCCACTGAAGAGCTTAGCATGTAGGTGACATGAACTGAATTACTTATTAAAGGATCACCTTCTAGAGAGAGTTGGGTTTTGGGGGGAGTTTTGGTTTTTGGTTTTTGGTTTTAGAATGGATTTTTGAAGGCAAAAATAGAAGCAGGGAGACTACTTAGGAAGCAGTTGTAATAGTCCAGGTAAGGAATGAAAGAGGTTTGGATAAGGAGGCTGGGAGAGAAAGAATCAATAGACTTATTTAATAGAGTCATCTACTCCACTAAAGAGACTATATACTCTTACCTCTTACCATAGAGTAAGAGAAAAGTCAAGAATAACTCAGTTTTGGGAGGGGTAGGGCAGGAATCAAGTTGTTAAGTTGTAGATGTAGATATACAACTTGTAGATAACAAGTAGAAATGTTAGATAATAAATTGGGAGTCAACAAGATTTTGGTGATATTTAAAGCTATGGGATATAAGATATATAAGATCACTTAGGGAGAGAGCCTAGAAAGAAAAGAGAGCCCAGGACTGAGCATTGAGTGGAAGACATGGAGCCAGAAGTGGAGACTGAGGAGGAGACAGAAAGGTAAAAGGAAAACCAGGAGAGCATAGTGTCATAAAGACCAAGAAGCAAGTGGTAACCTGAGTCTGGTCTTCTGAGGTAAAGGTGCAAACAGTGAGGAATCCATCAGATATGGCAACATGAAGGTCTCTGGTGACCTATTCCCTAGTTTCCATGAGACTGGAAATAATTATAATATAAATTACAGTTACAGGATATAAGATAAAATAGAGATAACAAATGTATGTAACACTTTTAAAGAAATTTTGCATGAAGGTGTCAGAGAAATGGGGTGGTAGCTAGGAGAGAGTGTGTGCTCAAGGGAAAGAGATTCTAGAGCATATCTGATGAGACTGTAATCTAATAAGAATTACCCTAAAGAAAGAAAAGTTGAAAATACAGAAGAGAAAGAGGAACTGCACAAGTGAAGTCTGTAGGGGATCCAGAGCATAAGCAGAGGAGCCTTTGATAGAAACAGAAGTACTTTCTTCTTTTTAACAATTTTGATGGTGAGAATATGGGACCATCTAAGCTGATTGCTTCTATTTTCTCAGTAAAATACGTCCAGGGGCGCCTGGGTGGCTCAGTGGGTTAAAGCCTCTGCCTTCGGCTCAGGTCATGGTCTCAGGGTCCTGGGATCAAGCCCCGCATCAGGCTGTCTGCTCAGCAGGGAGCCTGCTTCCTCCTCTCTCTGCCTGCCTCTCTGACTACTTGTAATTGCTGTCTGTGAAATAAATAAATAAATAAAATATATATAAAAAAATACACTGTCCACTTATCAACAAGGTAGTGGGTAAAAAGAGGAAACATTGTGAAACTGTCATCTTGCAGACCAGGAATTCAATTTACTAAGGAAATATAAGTAGGACTTCTAGCCAAATTGAGTGCCCTTTAGAGTTTTATGGTCATAAATTTAAAATAGTGGGGTGCCTGGGTGGCTCAGTCAGTTAAGTGAGAGACTGTTTATTTCAGCTCAAGGCGTGATCTCAGGGTCTTGAGATCTAGTCCCAAGTGGGCTCCACGCTTGGTCAGAGTCTGCTTGGCCCTCTCCCTCAGCCCCGCCCTCCCCAAATCAATTTAAAAAAAACCAAAAATCTTCAGAATAGAGCCCATGAACCTAGTTGTGTGGTTTTCTCCAGAAACTTTTGGCTGTACTGGATTAAATGAGGATAAGGCTGGTAGCTAGGCGCAACCTGGATTTGGGGAATTGAAAACAGAAGGAGGGTATTGGATGGTAAATAAAGTATTGTTGAGTGAATTAGTGGTCTTGATGAGGTCAAGGAATATTATAGTAGAAGTATTAGTTTAGGTGAATTAGAAGTTGAGGAGGTGGTTATTGAAGAAAGAGATCTTGAATTCAAGATGTCACAGTGCAGATGCTCATAGTGAAAGAGTTTATATTATAATCATGGGTGCTGGTTATGAGGGATGGAAGAACAGATCATCTTGGGTGAGAAGACCAGGATGTGAGATGAGTAATCCACATCGATGTGAAAGTCACTGAAAATCCTGAAAGGAATAGCAGTGACAAGGAGGACAGTAAACTAGAGCTAAAGTCTTCAGGGAATAAGAGAGTGACCAGGAAAGGAGGTCAGGAGAAAAGAGTGCAACTGCATCATGAGCTTCTAACATAACGGAGACATTGAAGAAGGCAGCAAAGTTGGTTGCGAAACAGCAGGAGGGAACACAGAAGATACCTGTGCCACCTTCTGGCCCTGCTTAACAGCAGGTAGACCACAGAGGCCTTGAAAAGACCTACTGAACAAGTCTGCTTCTGTAAGTTTGCTGTTTAGATATATTGTGCAAGTACACAAAGACACATAAACAAGGATAGTTACCGAAACATTATTTGTAACAGTTAAAAAAAAAAGCCCAAAACGAGCTAAATATCCGTCAATAGAGGACTGGTTACCTAAATTACAGTACAGTGCTATGCATTCTTTAAAAATGGCAAAACTCTTCATGGGGTGATGTAAAAACTTTCCTAAGATATATTGGATAGAAAAGCAGAATGCTATAATATCCCTTTTGTATAAAAAAAAAAAAACCCAGTCTAAGCATAAATGCTATTAAATACACATGTGTATATAAGCAGGTCTGTTCAATTGTACATATATACATCATATGTAATATATATGCAAGCACACATATGTTTATGTATACTGTGAATATTTTGGAAAGAACAAGAAAGTGTTAATAGTGGCTACCTCTGGATATTGAGGCAGTAGTTAGTTGTATACATACCTGTTTTGCCCATTAGATTCTGATATTGTATTAAGTATCATAATCTTGAAGTCAGAACTAAGTTTTATAGTATTTGGGTTTTTCACAATATTTAACATAGGTGTTCAATAGGTGTCAAGTTTCTCATGTAGGCATCTATAACCATTGCTATGACAAGGTTTACAGTTGGAAGATTTAAACCAGAGAATAAATTTGGTTGATGTTACCAGAAAATTTGGATTTTTGCAGTTTGCCAGTGATGCTCCATAGTATTTTGGCTCTACATCCCCTTGGCCTCACTCTCAGTTCTAGCCACTGTCTTGGATCATCACTTTGAGGATAGTCATTGATTTTAGTCATCTTTGTGATAATTTAAGTCTCATCATGATAGAATTCCTTGTTTGTGTTGTTATTAGGAAGTATCAAAGGAGATGTGGCAAGAATACAACTTTGAAATCAGGAACGCCTATAGAATTGTTTTAGCCCTTAGATATTAAATATGTGGTTAACCTGTTTGGCAGTACAGCCATATCTACAAATTGAGTTTTGATCTTTCTTCTGCAGATGGGACTCCCACATATTTAGCAGGCTCATTTTTCTACCTCACTCCAGAATTGCTCCTTGTCCCTCATAAAAACAAGCAACTCAAACATTTGGTGAGAAAACGGAGCTATCTGGTCAGGCATTCCACAGTCAATTCAAAAAGGAAGTACTTTTTTACATTTACACAAATGTAGTGGAATCTTGTTGCAGCAGTTCATTTTGTTTCTATAAAGACAGCAGTCCTTTTCCATCAGCCTGTTCTCCTACAGTAAATGCTCATGAGATCTTTATTATCTCTAAGAACTCAAAAATTTTAATTTTAGCCATAAGTGTAATGGTCCACAAAGT
This sequence comes from Martes martes, assembly GCF_963455335.1. Lineage (NCBI taxonomy): Eukaryota > Metazoa > Chordata > Mammalia > Carnivora > Mustelidae > Martes > Martes martes. Next base: position 87,271,716 of record NC_137891.1, on the reverse strand, counting down.
AGATAAAATATTGCCTCTTAAAAGTGTAAGATTTTCTACTTAGTTTATTCATGTATAGAAGTAATGATTTCCAAAACTTTTATATGTGAAAAATGTTTTTTTAATAAAACAAGATGTAAATTGGTTGAGTTCTCAAGGTGTCCTTGTATATCTATATGCAGCATGAATTGGCTGCTGTTTTCTATCTAATGTATGCTGCCTGTCTTAATTAATGCTTTCGGTTGCAATAATGAATTACAGAGCACAGGAACATGTGTACAAAGAATTGAACTTGTGTATTCCACGTAGCTTCAGTCATCATGTAAAAATGATTTGTTGTATATTTTGCCATTGGCCACATCAGAACATCTACTTTTAAAATTCACCAGGGAAAGGAAAGAAAAGGAAAAATGTTAGGGTTGGTTGTTTTTTGTTTTTTATTTTAATTTCCCCATCAATGTTCCTCCTTAAGCCAGCTTGAATAAAGTAGTAGGAGGTTCAGGAAAACATTTATTAATGTTTTCATAACCAAATGTGATACAGTCATCTTTGTTAGGTACACAATTAAGTCAAGCTGTAAGTCTATCCCAGTGTCTAAGTTTTGTCCTTATATTAATATAACCTACACCCACAGTTACCATCTGCGACATTTTTCTTCCCTCTCCAGTAATACGAAAACATTGGCACCCTGAATTATGGCACCCTGAATTATCAGACTAAAGGATAGAGTTCTTGCACTCTTCTAGGAGCCTGCTTGAGTTTCTTCCTTCCCAGTGCTTGCCTTTCTTTTCCACAAGAGACAGACGTACTCTTCCAGCAGATTATGGGCAGAGGGCAGCTGTAGAGAAGCCACATCTCTTTTCCAGGATGATCCTTGTTCATGTGCTCTGCTGGTTTTTAAATTGACTTCCCAGATCAGGAGCTCAAAAATGTTACTGTCTGCTTCCCCTCATCCGTCCCTGTACCCCTGCAAGGGAGAAACTTCCTTCCCTTCTTCTTAATGAAATAATCTATGCAATTCATGAGTATGTACTCAAGGTAAACTGCATAATGAGTGTCAGCCTAGGGTTGCCCCTCAACATAAAGAGTACTGCATATGGAATCTCACAGTAAAAAAATACTCATTTTCTGAGAATAGAATTTCATTTCAGCTTTGAGGATTTTATTACTCCTGAACACGGCCACTGCCTTTTTTTTTTTTTTTCCTGTTTCCACCTAGGCTGACACCCAGATAGTTACAACACAGACAATACAATTGACAGAATGTCTTCTGTCTTTTTGGTAGCACATTCTTGCAACATTGGATTTTTTTTCTCCATTCTCCACATCCTTTAATGAATATTAAACCAATTATGTCTATATTTGAGAAGCCAATATTATCTCAGCTCATTGGTACCTCTAGAACCAATATAGTGGGAAGAATTAAAAATTGACATTCTTTGAAATTTGGTGTTGAAAAGAAATTGTATCTATCCATGAGGGTAATACTATGATAAAGGTTGCAGAGACTCTTGTCAGTATTTAAAATTATAGCCAACTGTGGCTTCATTGATCCCCTTATGAAGTCTATCCCTGAAGAGTCTGACAAGCTGAACTTGAGTTTTAGTTGTTATTCCCTTTCCCCTTCCGTAGAAAGATTAGTCAGAACTGAAACAACACCTATCAGTTGGAGGAAAAGAAGAGAACCTGTATTTTGCCTGAGTATTCAGTCCCTGAGTAATTAAGAGTTCATCATACTCAGTGGAAAAATATTACTATCATAATCATGCAACATTTCCTAAGCAAATGACCTTTCTCCGCAAGAGAAAGCTGGCCAGTAACTGGAAGCAAGGACTTGAAGGAAAAAAACCTTGATGGTGTAGAGTATTTTAGTGATTCAGGAAATGCTTTCCTGTAAGCTACAAAGAGCCTCTCTTCCCTGCAGCCTAAAGCACTAGATTATATTGGATTAATAGCTTAGCTTTAAGGCTGGTACCTACTTCTCTATGATACTGGAGGAAATCACACAATTACAGAATAGTGCTACTACAGATTCATTGTTTCTAAACTCACTTGGGCCTTCCCAGATACTCAAACTTCTATGCATCCTTAATTCTTTCTCTTTGTCTCTTTCTCCACATCAGTTTTGAATGTTTTCCATTTTCTCCAAATCATCTAACCCACCCCAGCCCTTAGCAGTGTTTCCTAGAGAAAAAAAATGAATCTGCCAGACATGAACTCCCTCAGTGTCTAGCCCCCATATTTATAAACTTATTTACATATACCTACCTTTATGTCCTTCCTCCATTCTAAAGAAAATACATCCTTTTTTTCCTATTTAGAGCTAATCTTTCTGTCAGTGCTCTAGTTTTAGACTCCTGCCATCTCTTCTGAAGCCTTCCTATATTGATTATTTGCTTGCTCCCTCTCTCTCCCTGCCTCCTATATTTTCAACTTCTCATCCAACTACTTTCCCACAGACTACAAGCGTACTTGGGTTTCTCCTATTAAACAAACAGTAAGTATAAAGCCTTTGAACCTGGATGTTCCTCTAACCTTTCTCCTTTCTTTCACAGTCAAGCTTCCTGGATAAAGTCACTGTCTTCTTCAATCCATGCACCCTGGCTTCTTACTCCACTATAATACACCAAGACTTTTCTTACAAATTCATATACAACAGCATGTGCAGTGGTCTCTTTCAGTCCTCACCTTATTTACCCCACTCTTCATTTCCACAGTTAACCATTCAGTTCTTCTTGAAAGTCACTTGTCCCTTGGCCTCTCCCTTCTGGTTCTCCTCCTACCTTTCTGACAATTTCCTTCTCAGTTACCTTTGCTGGCTCTTCATTGTGCTTGTCCTGTAGCTTGTTAAACACTCTCCAAAGCTCTGTCTTTTGATTCTCTTCTCACTGTACATGATCTCCCTAGGTCAAACTCATCTATTTCCATGGCTTCAGCTGCCACCTATATTTAGGGAAATCATTGGGCCTCAATGTCCAGATATATGTTTAGTGGACATCTCTGCTGAGGTGTTCCACAGGTATCTCCAACACATGTTTTTTTCTTACTTTCAGGAAATCAATCTTGGTTTTTTTTTCCCCTCAAACCTTAACCACTACACCTAGTCACCAAAACCAGAAAACTTAAAGTTATCATGGACTGTTCCTTTATTCTCATCTTCCACATTTAATCATTGACCAAATATTGAAGAGTCCTCCCCTCCTTTTTTTTGGTCTTCTATATCCAGTCCCTCCTCTCCACTCCTGGTATTTCTTTAGTCCCATTTTTCATCATATCTTTCTGGAAGTGTTACAGTGGCCTTTTGTTCTCTAGCTTTTCCCACCTGTTTCCCCCAATTCATTCTCACACAGTTGCCAAAATTGTCCTTCAAAAAAGCAAATTTGAGGCAACCCTCTTGGATCCCCTTCCCTCTTCGGGAGCTTTGTACTGTCACTCAATAAACTTTGCTTTGTGGAGCTCAAAAAAAAAAAAAAATTTGATCACAGTAACCTGTTAAAACCCTTCAGTGACCCCCCCATGACATATAAGACTCAAGGCCTTCCACGGTCTGGCCACTGCTTATTTCTCCCTCTCTTTCTCTCACTATGTCTCTGATTTATCTGCTTCATTCCACAGGAGTTAAGATGACTTCAAAGTTTTTATCCTAAGCAACTGAAAAGATAGACTGGCCATCAACTAAAATGGGAAAAGCTATAGGTGAATCAAGCTTGGGGGAGTTTAGGAATTTGAACATTTGAATTGAGAAATTTCTTAAACATCCAAGTAGAAACGTCTAGTAGATAGATATTTAAGCCTGGCATTTAGGAGGCAGTGCTCTCTCCAAGAGAGACAGAGATAGAGATTTGGGTGTCACCAGCAGAGAAATGTATTTAAAACCATACAACTTGGGTGTGATCATCTAGGAATAATCAGTAAGTTTAATAGAACTTTCTACAATGATGGAAATGTGCTCTATCTGTGCCATATTATAAGGTAGTCATTAGCCACATGTGACTGTTGAGCACTTGAAATGTGGCTAGTTCTACTGAGGAACTGAATATTTTATTTTATTTTAATTAATTTAAATTTTAAATAGCCATATGTGGCTAATGGTAACTACATTGGGCAAAGTAGATCTAGAGAGTTAAGTGTAGATGAAGAAGAAAGGAAGACCAGTGACTCCACCATTAAGATGTCAGGGAGATAAGATGAAGCCATCAAGGGACACTGAAAAAGAGCAACTAATGAAGTGAGAAATCCAAGAATGTGATGTCTTGGAAACCAAATGAAGAGGGTATATTGAGGAAGAACAAGTGATCAACTTAATCAACTTAGAAGGACCAAAAGCCTTGATAATACATGGTGCTGAAAGGATGTGGAGAAACAGGCATTTTCCTGAGTTGCTGGTAGAATGATATCTGTGGAGCTAATTTGGTGATATCCACCAAAATTTAAAATGCACACTAGGTCCAAGATAAGGGCAAAGAGTGGAACAATGCACATAAAATGCTTTTATCTGTGTATGTGTGTGTGTGTGTGTGCGCGTGCTATATGTATATGTACATATGTGTGGTGTGTATATGTGTTTGTGAATATGTATTTATACATATATTTACTTATATATACACATATATAATATCTCTGAAAAGACACATAAGAGACAAGTGGTAGTGTTTGCCTCTACATTGAAACTGAGGTGCAGGAGCATCACGGTGGGAGGGAAATTCATTTTTTTTATAGTATGCCCTTTTGTGTTTTATATTATATGCAAACATTTATCTAGTCAAAAATAGTATATTTTAATAATAGGGGTGCCTGGGTGTTTCAGTCGGTTAAGCTTTCGCCTTCAGCTCCAGGCATGATCCTGGGGTCCTGGGATCAAACCCCACATCAGACTCCCTACTCAGTGAGGAGCCTGCTTCTCCCTTTGCCTCTTCCACTACCACTGTTTGTGTTCTCTCTCTCACTCACTCACTCTTAAATAAATAAATAAAATATTTTTTAAAAAATAAAATAGTAGAAATGATTATAGAATATTTAACAGTAGGTAACTCCTAAGCATTGTAGTACTAAATACATTGTTTCAAGTAAGTAGTCTTAAATGTTTATTTTTTCTTAAAAAGTAAATTTGTGGGGTCCCTGGTGGCTTGGTCAGTTGGGCATCCGACTTTTGATTTCGGCTCAGGTCATGATCTCAGGGTTGTGGGGTTGTGCTCCATGTTGGGCTCCATGCTAAGCATGGAGCCTGCTTGGAATTCTCTCTCTCCTTTCCGCCCCCACTCCCCTGGCCCTGCTCATGCGCTCGCACTCTCTCTCTCTCTCTCTTTTTCTCTCTCTCAAAAAAAAAGTAAGTTTAGTGTTTAAAGGTATGATTTTAAGTTCTAGGCATTTCACACATAAATGCCATGGTTGATTCTCTACCTAATTAATCGCAAAATCTACCTAATTATTTGCAAAATAACCACCTCTTCATCATTGGGTATCATTTATTGGGTATCTCTGCAATTCAGAGATTATCTGAACATTTTTAATTTTGGCCATAATATCTGATTCTGTTTCTGTGAAGTGCCATAAGAATAAATACTCTCGGTTAATCCCTTCAAGGTGTTTTAAAAAGAGACAAACAGAAAGGAAATGTAGAGGGGGTTTCCATGATTTATACATAAACCTGTACGATTAAAGAGGTTTCTATTTAACTTTGTGCTATAACCTCCAAAATGAATGCTTCTACTTGTTGTAGTTTTAAATAAAGTCCAGTAAGTCATTTAACAAAATTACTGGCTTGCTAAGATTAAGTAATTTTATCTTCTTTTGATGGCATGAGAAAAGAAAAACAAGGCAAACTGCAACAGTTTTGAAATGATATGGTCTCCTTCTTGTTGATATCTACAGAAGGGCCAATAGGAGGCCCTTACTTTTGTTGTTACGAAGCTGTTTTGATAAAGATTGGAACACAGTAAAACTACACCGTGCTACCCAAATGAGGCAAGTGGCTGAGCTGATGTATCAGTATGTCCAGTATCAAAACTCTACTCAAGACTTTTTCGTTTGTTTGTTTTCACAGGGTTGGTTTTTTTTTTTCTTGGTTTACCAAAGGATTTGAGAACAAAGATTTTAAGAAGAGGTGGAGTCCCCAGCAGTGCTATTCATTTATGTGTCCCATTCTCTTTTTACACTCAAAATACTAAACATTTCTAGTTTCCATCTTCTGGGAACATCCTAATATACTGGTACTTTCCAAAATACTTTGAAGCCCTTGGACAGAGGCCATTGTGATGACACTGTACTAAGTATTTGACAGAGGGCTTATATACAAAGGAGTTGTGTAGTACAAGTATAATTTACTGCTATATTGATATCATGGCACAGTGAAGTACTCTGCAGCCTCTTGAATATAAAAGAATATTTCTACATTTGGTTCCAGCAAACACTATTGTGCTATTCTGAAATCCACAGCACAGAAATTATAAGACATCCGCTCATAAACAGAAAGCAAATCACTATTCAGCATTTCCTGCTCTGTTTCCTGCCAATTTCAGATCATTAAAACTTTTTTAAGCCTTTTATTCTATTCTGCTTTAATTCTGCTTCCTCCACCAAAAATGAAAGATTTAGAAATTAAAACTGTGCATATAATAGTAACACCAAATCTTTGCCTTTTTCCCCTCTTATCCTATGATGTTAACTTTCTTTATTATTGCAGACCTCAGGATATCATTGTGTTTATAATTGGAGGAGCCACCTATGAAGAGGCTCTAACAGTTTATAACCTGAACCGTACCACTCCTGGAGTAAGGATTGTTCTGGGAGGAACCACAGTGCATAACACGAAAAGGTAAGGGAGAACATTCAGTCCTACAACTCTGTTCCCTTTCCTAGAGAGTAAAGCTTAAATTTATAAAGCTGAATAAATTGCTGGTAGACCAAAATACATCAGTTCATAGTGTAATAGAGATGAAAGATCTAACTCCATTAGCTTCATAAATCACCCAGTTAGGTCAAGGACCTAAAGAGTAAGGACCAGTCTGTACTATTAACAATTTATATTTCCTGTATTCAAAGGAGAAATCTTTTTTTTTTTTAAGATTTTATTTATTTATTTAACAGATAGAGATCACAAGTAGGCAGAGAGGCAGGCAGAGTGGGGGGAAGCCGGCTCCCTGCCGAGCAGAGAGCCCGATGCAGGGCTTGATGCGGGGCTTGATGCGGGGCTTGATCCCAGGACCCTGGGATCATGACCTGAACCGAAGACAGAGGCTTAACCCACTGAGCCACCCAGGCGCTCCTCAAAGGAGAAATCTTATAGCCACAGAATGGCACTTTGAAAATACTGAAACATAATGGTATTGAATTCTGTGAGTGTTTCTCTTTTTGTTGATTAATTACACTCACCCAATATTTAGTAAGAAGAATACAAAGATGAATAAGATAAAGATCCTCAAGGAAATCATTGTCTATTAGGAAACATAGAACATAAAACATAACAAAATAAGTGTCTAGAGAGACAGACCAAAGAGCCATGCATTATCAGAGTGACTAAGAAAAATTAGCAACTGTTTCATGGAGAAGATAGTGCATAAGCTGAACCTTGGGTAGAAAATGGACATGAGGAAGAGAACATACTAGGCAGAGTTCACCACATGAACAAGTTACGGAAGCTGTAGGCAACAAGCATAGAAAAGGAACAGCAAATAGTCAAACAACTGGAATGTGCATAATAAGTGAGAAGGTTGACTGAATGCCATAATTGTGAAAGGCCTTGAATTCCTGGCTGAGGAATTTTTACTTTCTTGTGTAGAAAATGAAGAATCATTGAAAGTTATTTAAGGAGTAAAATTACAAGTGGGTCACAGTATTTTAAGAAGATTAATTTGGAAATTAAGGGCAGGAAAGACAGGAGGAAGTGACTAGAGAAGCGTGGCATGATAGTTGAATTTAAATGATTGGAGACCTTGAGAGATCCATGCTGAGCCATTGGGAGTCATTAGAGGTGTTTGTGTACTTTTTCCTTTTGTGTTATTATTTGGCTTTTTAACGTAACTGTTCCTCTTTATTATGGAAGTAATACACATTTATTCTGAAATTCTCTTAGTTCAGAAAATGTAAAGAGAAAGAAATAAGCTCCCATAATCTCTCCACTGTTACACTTTGATCTTTTCAGACCTTTTTTTTCTAAGCCTGTTTAAACATTTATGTGAGTGTATCAGCAGAAAAGGGATCTCTTCCACATTCTGTTTTATGATCTGAATTTTGTAGTGTGTGATGTAAATATAAACATCTTCTGGTGTTAAATATATAATCATTCATTCATTAAACAAATTATTAATTGAAAAGTAAGACAACCTGGGTTTGAATCTTGACTTTCCCTCTTACTGTTTGTGAATTTAGGCAAATTACTTAAACTGTTTGTCAATTTCCAAAGCTTACTGGCCGTTTATGCATTTCTTTTTGAATGGCCAGTTCATATTCTTTGCCCATTTTGCAATTGGGGTATTCTTTTTTCCCCAGTAATTTTTATTAATTTTATATATATATTTATATATATAATATAATATAATATAATATAATATAATATATAATTATATAATATATATAATTGCATGTATATATATTTATATTATATTATTATATTATATATTACATATTATATATATTATATTATTATATTATATTATATTTTATATTTATTTTTTACTTTATGTAGTCAGAACTACCAGTGATTTCTGCCTTTGGTTTCATACATAGTTCTTTCCCAGCCAAAATTATATAAACACCAACCTCTATTTTTTCCATCATTTTTAGGACTTGCATTTAAAATTACAGCTTTATAATCTATCAAAATTTTATTTTGTAAAAAACTATGTGGTAGTTTCCTCTTATAATTTATAGAAATATTACATATACTTAAATACTTCATTACATACAGAGAAGCATACAAATGATAAGTAGGCCACTCAATAAAATATGACAAAGTGAATATAACGATGTAACCACCACCCAAACCAAGTAGTAAAATGTTGCCAGCACTTCCAGAAGTCTCCCTTATGCCTCATGTCCCCTCCTTGTCAAAACTCCCACAAAATAGTCCCTGTTATGATTTCTATCACCGTAGATTAGTTTTACTTGCCCTTAAAGAATGTTTGTTGGACGAATGGAGAAACAGGGCAAAAGTAATCTATTTCTGCCTTTCTCACAAAAAATATGAGGATCTTGGCAGGATCCTATGAAGGATCTCTAATCACCTTCCTCCCAACTGACAAGATTTCATTGTCCAGCATTTTGGTTCCTTCTTGTTTTTATAATCCCCAAATTAATCATCATCATTATTTTCAATTATTATTTGTCTAGATTTACCCATGTGTTTGCCCATTTCCCCTCCCCCGACTTTTTCACCCTGGTCCTTTCTAATCCAATCTTCTCACTAAAAACATCCGTTAGTAGTTCTTTCAGATCCTGGTCAACTTGATTTTTTTTTTCCTAAAAATACCTTAGTGTATTAAGTTTATAAATCCAGAGTGATAATTTATTCTCAGCACTTAAAAGTTAGAAGACAATGGAATATTATTTTTAATTGTTCCTGTTAAGAAGTCTACTCTCAGGGGCGCCTGCGTGGCTCAGTCGGTTAAGCCTCTGTCTTCAGCTCGGTCATGATCTCAGGGGTCCTGGGATTGAGCCCCACATCGGTCTCTCTGCTTGGCAGGGATTCTGCTTCTCCCTCTGCTCGCTCTCTCTCTCTCTCTCTCTGTCAAATAAAATCTTAAAAAAAAAAAAAAAAGTCTACTCTAATAAGATTGTTTTTGGGTTATAGGCAATATATTCTACTCAGATTCTCTTTAAGATTATCTTTTTGTCTTTGGTGTTCTTGTTTCAGTATTATGTACCTAAATGTGGATTTATTCTTATTTATGCTACTTGGTATGAAAATCCATGTTTGCCATGATTACTGGAAATTTTCTAGTCATTATTTCTTTGAACATTGCTGCTTTTCTGTTTCCTCTATTCTCTTTTGGAACTCCTGTGAGATATATGTTAGGCCTCCATCTGTTCTTCATGTCTCTTAACCTCTCATGTATACATCCATATCTTTTGTGCTGCCTTCTGTGTAATTTTTTAGATCAGTATTCCAGTTCCATAATTCTGTCTTCATCTGTGTTTAATTTGTCCATTCAGTTTTTTTAACTTCAAAGATTATATTTCGGGCGCCTGGGTGGCTCAGTGGGTTGAACCGCTGCCTTTGGCTCAGGTCATGATCTCAGGGTTCTGGGATCGAGTCCCACATCGGGCTCTCTGCTCAGCAGGGAGCCTGCTTCCCTCTCTCTCTCTCTGCCTGCCTCTCTGCTACTTGTGATCTCTCTCTGTCAAATAAATAAGTAAAATCTTTAAAAAAAAAAAAAGATTATATTTCTATGCCTGTAAATTCATTTTGCCTCTTTTTCAAGTTTGCCTGATGTTTTTGTTAATTTCTTCTTTCCTCATGTTTTCAAATCCTCCATTTTTCTTTAATCACATTAATTCTATAACCCCAAATATTTTCCAGTTCTTGAACAATTAAATAATCTTTTATGTAAAGGTAAGAAAGTGAGGCAGCTTTTTTAGACTAGATTCTTCCAACTAGCCAGCTTTGGTATTTCTTTGTCTGACATAACAGTGTGCTAAGCAGTACACTGAATTACGTTTGAGCCAATAGCCTTAGCAATAGAAGGCTTGATAAAATCTTGAATGGGATTGTTCGCTGGCTCTAACCAATAAAACGTTTTAAGAAGGAGGGAGTTACTATGGTAATTGCCAACCTGGAAAAAATTTAGTTAATGTTTGCAGTACATAAATGATCCAAAATTATGTGTTTATTTATAAAGATACAACCTATAGCTAATAGGTTAACAGTGAAATTTATCACTATCAGTAAAAGAAAAAAAATAGGTTCACTTGGATGACTCAGTGGGTTAAGCATCTGCCTTCGGCTCAGAATATGATCTCAGGGTCCTGGGATGGAGCCCTGCATCAGGCTCCTTGCTCACAGGGAGCCTGCTTCTCCCTCTCCCTGTGCTGCTCCCACTGCTTGTGCTCTCTCACTCTTTCTCTCTTAAAAACTAAAATTAAAAAAAAAAAATAATGGAATTTGTATTTCGGAGATCATTTATTGTAAAGGCTTAAGTAATCAAAAGCAACTTAGCTTCAGCTTTTAGGGGGAAGGCTCCATTTTCATGACGAATATGGCCTATCTTGGGTATTACTAGCATATTGAGTAAGATCACAACTCTTAATATATTTTGAAATCTTAGACTCTTGGTAAGTGGAAAGGTTAATATTTTTTTAAATCAGTTTTATAACTGGATATAATGGGGCTAGTGTGAGCTAACAAAGAACCTTGATTTGGGGGAGAAAAAGTTTAATAATTTGTTTCTGTGAATTGTTAGGGTTTAATTTTTGTGCAGGGGGCTTATTATAATATGTGGGTTATTTCTTAAGGAAAAGTCCACAAAGGAGTAAGAGACACACAGCATTGACCCCAAGAGCTCTACAGCACAGAAGTATTATTTTAAGAGACTGGTGATCTGGGGCGCCTGGGTGGCTCAGTGGGTTGGAGCCTCTGCCTTCGGCTCAGGTCATGATCCCAGAGTTCTGGTATGGAGCCCTGCAATGCGCTCTCTGCTCGGCAGGGAGCCTGCTTCCCTTCCTCTCTCTCTGCCTGCTTCTCTGCCTACTTGCAATCTCTGTCTGTCAAATAAATAAAATCTTAAAAAAAGAGAGAGAGACTGGTGATCAGGAAACAGTATACTTTTAGATGTGATTGATGAGTGTCCTCCTTGGAATCATGTTAAATGTGATATAGGCTGTCCCACAAGGATATGGATTAGTGGGGATATTGGATTTCCCAATAAACGGGGGAAAAAATCACGTCTTGTAGCTGGGAGTGTGATGTGCTGATATAGAAACTGTCCTTCTGGAGTGGGAAATGCCTGTTGCAGGATATTTCTGGGATACAGGTCACTTGATTTCCCTGATTTCTTAAGTAAAAGTTGAGATCACTGCAGGTTTATTCTTCAGTCATTCTTCAGTCAGATCCTAGCATCACCACTTACTAGTTTATGATTTGGGACAAGGTACTTAATGTAATGGCAGATAGGTCAAAATTGGTCTCTTGCATCCTAGTAACTTACATGTACCCTTACCTCTCATGTTGCAATTTAAGTAACCTTCATCCTGTGATACCTTCTGTTTCTAAAATACAGCAAGATTGGGGGTGCCTGGTTGGCTTAATTAGTAAAGCATGCAACTCTTGATCTTGGGGTCATACGTTTGAGCCCCTCATTAGACAAAGAGTTTATTTAAAAAAATTTTTTTTTACTAAATAAAATACATCAAGATTACTGTGTATTGAAACAAAATCTTAGTTGTAGACAAAAAATAAAGACCAGAAAGCAATTCTTTCCTCTCTTCCTTGTATATTTCCAGAAATTAATGTAATTTTTGGTGAGATAGGGGCCTTTATATAAGTCAGCTTCATCTTAAGCCATAAGGTATCTGAAGATACCACTTCAGTTTCAAAAGAAGATATACATTAGTTGAATCTGAAATTCAACTTGCCATTCAAAGTTATTTGAATTTAAGCTGCTCTTTCCTAAGTACCTTCTTTTTTTTTAATTGAGGTATATTAGTTTCAGGTGTGCAGCATAATAATTTGATATTTATATATATTGCAAAATGATCCCCACACTAAGTCTAGTTAACATCCATCACCACATAGTTAAAAAATCTTTTTTTCTTGGGACGCCTGGTGGCTCAGTTGGTTAAGCCACTGCCTTTGGCTCAGGTCATGATCCCAGGGTGCTGGGATCGAGTCCCACGTCAGGCTCCTTGCTCACGGGGAGCCTGCTTCTCTCTCTGCCTCTGCCTGCTTGTGCTTGCTCACTCTCTTTCTCTCTCTCTCTCTCTGGCAAATAAATAAATAAATACACTCTTCTTTAAAAAAAGAATTATGGGGGGCACCTGGGTGACTCAGTGAGTTAAGCCTCTGCCTTCAGCTCGGTCATGATCTCAGGGGTCCTGGGATCAAGCCCCACATGGGGCTCTCTGCTCCCCCTTTCTCTCTGCCTGCCTCTCTGCCTACTTGTGATCTCTGTCAAATAAATAAATAATTTTTTTCTTATAGTTGGAACATTTAAGGTTTACTCTCTTAGCAACTTTCAAATTATACAATGCAGTATTATTAACTATAATTCCCAGGCTTTACATTATATCTCCATGACTTATTTTATAAGTGGAAGTTTGCACCTTTCGACTCCCTTCACCCATTTCACCCACCCTTCCATCGGCTGCCTCTGGCAAGTACCAATCTGTTCTCTGTATCTGTGAGTTTGGTTTTGTTTTATTTTGTTGTGCTGTGTTTTAAAGTCCACCTATAAGTTAGATCATACAATGTTTGTCTTTCTCTGTCTGATTTATTTCACTTAACATAATGCCCTCAAGGTCCATCTGTGTTTTTACAGATGGCAAGATTCCATCCTTTTTCGTGGCTGAATATTATTTCATTTCCTGTGTGTGTGTGTGTGTGTGTGTGTGTGTGTGTGTGTGTGTGTGTTTATCCACATTTTCTTTATCCATCCATCTGTTGATGGACCCTTAGGTTGTTTCCCTATCTTGGCTGTTGAAAATAATTCTTCAGGACACCTGGGTGGCTCAGTCAGTTAAGTATCTGCCTTTGGCTCAGGTCACGATCCCAGGGTCCTGGGATGGAGCCCCACATCTGCTTCTCCCTCTGCCTGCTGCACCCCCTACTTGTGCTCTCTCTGTCTCTCGCTGACAAATAATAAATAAAACCTAAAAAAAAAAAAGGAAGAAAAGGAAAAAAAGAATTCTTCAATGAACATGGGGGTCTGTATATCTTTTTGAACTAGTTTTTTTGCTTTCTTTGGATAAATACCCAGAAGTCAAGTTGCTGGATCATATGGTAGTTCTATTTTGAATTTTTTTGAGGAACCTCCATACTCTTTTTCGTAGTGGCTGCACCAGTTTACCTTCCCTCAGCAGTACACAGAATTCCCTTTTCTCCACATCCTTAACAACACTTATTTTTTGTCTTTTTGGTAATAGCCATTCTAATAGGTATGAGGTGATAGTTCATCCTGGTTTTGATTTGCATTTCCCTGATGACTACTGATGTTGAACATCTTTTCATCTACCTGTTGGCTTCCTGTATGTCTTCTTTGGAAATATGTCTGTCCAAATCCTCTGCCCATTTTTTAATCAAAGTGTTTGGGTTTTGGGGTTTTTTTTGTTTTTGTTTTTGTTTTTGTTTTTGTTTTGCTATTGAGTTGTATGAGTTCTTTATGTATTTTGGATATTAACTCCTTATTGGGTATATAATTTGCAAGCATTTTTTCCCATTTAGTAGGTTTTTCATTTTGTTGATTATTTCCTTTGCTTTGCAGAAGCTTTTTTAGCTTGATGTAGTCCTACTTGTTTATTTTTGCTTTTGTTGCCTTTCCTTTTGGTATTAAATCCAAAAAATGATCACTAAGACCAATGTCGGGAGCTTACGGCTTATGTTTTCTTCTAGGAGTTGTATGGCTTCAGATCTTACATTCAAGTCTTTAATCCATTTTGAGTTTATTTCTGTATATAAGATAATGGTCTAGTTTCATCCTTTTGCCTGTGGCTGTCCAGTTTTCCTAATACTGTTTACTGAAGAGACTGGCCTTTCCCATTGTATATTCTTGCCTCCTTTGTCATAAATTAATTGGCCTTACATGCATGAGTTTATCTCTAGGATCTCTATTCTGTTCCACTGATCTGTCTTTGTGCTAATACTGTACTGTTTCAGTTACTATAGCTTTGTAATATAGTTTGAAATCAGGGAGCATGATGTCTCCAACTCTTTTCTTTCTTAAGGTTGCTTTGGTTATTAGGGTCTTTTGCAGTTCCACACAAATTTTAGGATTGTTTGTTCTATTTCTATGAAAAAATGCCATTGGAGGTTTTTTGGTTTTGTTTTGTTTTTTAGAGAGAGAGCATGCATATGAGTAAGGGAAGGAGCAGAGGGAGAGGGAGAAGCAGACTCCCTGCTGAGCAGGGAACCCAATGCAGGGCTCAATCCCAGGACCCTGAGATCATGACCTGAGCCAAAGGCAGACGCTTAACCAACTGACCCACCCAGGCATCCCGCCATTGGAGTTTTGATAGGGATTGCATTGAATCTATAGATTGCTTTGGGTAGTATAGATATTTTAACAATACTAATTCTCCTAATCCATGAGCATGAAATATCTTTCCATCTATTTGTGTCTTCATTTTCTCTCATCCTTGTCTTACAGTTTTCAGTGTATAGGTCTTTTCACCTCCTTCATTAAATTTATTCCAAGGTATTTTATTCTTTTTGATGCAATTGTAACTGGGACTGTTTTCTCAATTTCTCTCTCTGATAGTTCATTGTTGGTGTGTAGATATGCAGTGGATATCTGTATATTGATTTTGTATCCTGCAGCTTTACTGAATTCTAATTTTTTTTGGTGGAGACTTTATGGTTTTCTCTATATAAATATCATGTCATCTGCAAATAGTTTTCCTTTTGACTTTCCTATTTGAGTGCTTTTTCTCTTCTCTTGTGTAATTTTTCTGGATGGGACTTCCAATACTATACTGAATAAAAGTGGTGAAAGTGGACATACTTGTCTTGTTCCTGTGCTTAGAGGAAAAGCTTTTAGTTTTTCACCATTGAGTATGATGCTGGGTGTGGGCTTGTCATAGTGACCTTTATTATGTTGAAGTACATTCCCTCCGTACTTATGTTATTGAGAATTTTTATCCAAATGGTTGTTGAAATCTGTCAAATGTTTTTTCTGCATCTCATGAGACGATTTGGTCATAGGATTTTTACCATTCATTTTGTTAATGTAGCATGTAAGTTTCTTCTTTCTTTAAAACAGTTTTTTTGTGACAATATTTTTCAGTAATTCAGTCTCGTTACAAAGAAGCAAAGTTCTACAGGCCTTCTGTAGCTACATGATTTGTTTTTATAGGGTCTGCTCTGATTAGGTGTAACTATGATTATCTTTGTTTGGATTTAAACACCATTTAAAATAGAAGGCATATATATGCTGCTAAGACACCAGCGAATTTTGCAGAAGCTAATTACCTCCTTAGCAACATTCTTAATAAAATCGCCTTCTGGATAAAGAGAGACAGTCAATATTTTCTTCTTTCTATAGCCATATGAAGTTTAATATGAATTTTGCATTGCTTTCCCCTCTCCTTTTGTACGTAATGAAACACAAAAAAGATAATAACCAATCACAGGGACCTCCTTAAAGGCATAATTTTCATGCTTTTTTGAAGGCAGAGAACCTGCCCCGAAAAAGGATCTGGGTAGCGGATTTCGCAGGGCTCTGAACACATGCAGCAGGTGCCTGCCCTAAGTGGGTCCATGCAGGTTTGCAGTGTGCACACCGTGGTCTCCTGTCTCCATGCTTGCCCTTCTTATGGAATTACCCGCCCCCAACTTCCTTCTTCATTTGTCTTGTTAGTCATACTGCCCCTCAATTGCAGGGGAAGGGGGAGGAATACATCAAATTTCAACTTCTAGGAATAATACATATGACATGAGTTGTTCTATAGCACAACAGATATTTTCACCAATATCTATGTGGAACAGTCAGAAGTCATTTTGCCTGAGTTACAAGTTCTAGAATACATAAATAAGAATATATTGAACACACGAGAACAGCATAAAGAGCATAAAGTTAACAGTTCAGCAGATATTTACTGAGCATGGAATACCTCCTGAATAAAGCAAAGATCCTAACCCTCGTGAAGCTTACATTTTAATGCAGAGGGGACAAAAATAAACAATAAACTTAATAAATAAGTAAACTTTATAGTAATTCAGAAGGTGATAAATACTGTGGAAAAAAATATCAGAGCAAGGTAGAAGGAAATTAGTATTACATGAAGGCTGTGGGGATAAGTTACACTACTCCATATGGTGTCAGGAAAGACCTCGTTAAGAGATTTGAGAAAAGACTTGAAGGAGGTGAGGAAGCAAACTGAACAGATGGAGGGAAGAACATCCCAGGCTCTGTAGAGCTATGTCCTAAGGCACAATCATGCAGTGTGTCTAAGGAGGCTGGAGAGGCTGGGAAAAGGAGAGGGAGATGCAGTCAGAGAGGTATCTGGGGCCTCACAATAGAGGGCCCTGTCGACTGTTGCGAGGGCTGGGTTTCGCTATGAGTTAGAGCGCATTGTCGGGTGTGGGGTTTTTAACAGTTTTATCAAAATGTAATTTCTGTTACGTTATATACAATTCATCCCTTTTTTTTTTTTTAATTTATTTATTTGTTAGAGAGAGAGAGAGCGAGCGAGCACAGGCAGACAGAGTGGTAGGCAGAGGCAGAGGGAGAAGCAGGCTCCCCGCCGATCAAGGAGCCCGATGTGGGACTCGATCCCAGGACGCTGAGATCATGACCTGAGCCGAAGGCAGCTGCTCAACCAACTGAGCCACCCAGGCGTCCCTACAATTCATCCCTTTAAAGTATACAAGTCATTGGTTTGGGTATGTTCACAGATGTGTGCAACCATTACCACGGTCCATTTTAGAATCTTTTCAACACCTCAGAAGGAATTTCCCTCATGCCAGCCCTAAGCAACCACTAATCTATTTTCTGTTTCTATAGATTTCCCTTTTCTGAACTTTTCATTTAAATGGAACCATGTAATAACACAGTCTTTTGTGAGTGGTTTCTTTTACTTAGTATAATGTTCTCCAGGTTCATCTGTGCTGTAACCTGTATACTTCATTCCTTTTTAATGCTGAATACATTTCATTGTATGCATTTATCATATTTTGTTTATCCATTTGTCAGTGATGGACATTTGAGCTGTTTCCACATTTTGGCTGTCATAATAACGCTGCTATAAACATTTATGTATAAGTTTTTGTGTGTATTGTAGATTTTTGAGCAGAATCTTGAAATCTGACCTATTTTATCAGGATCACGCTGGCTATCAAACCTAATATGCTTAAGAGAAGTATATTATTTCTCTTAGAGTTCAAAATAAACATGTGTTACTATAAAAATGAACATTCTTATGTGTATTTAAATGAACAATACCAATTATTTATTCACCTACAATAGACTGGTCTGTTATTCTAGTTGTGTTTCTGATGCACATGATCCTACCTTGCAAATAAATGAGCATCTTGGTTAGGGATTTGAGCTGGCTTGCCTTATCACTTCACAAGTCAATCAATATTAAAGAGTTCTAGTCCCTGCTGGCCGCAGTTGACACTTTAAGTTAGCTCTGTGAGCTGAGAGACCAAGAACCAGATCCATATGGATGGAATTTTTCTCCCAGGAGAAGAAATCCCTCTGTCTTCTCAGAATTCAGGATAGAAGTTGGGGGGGGGGGAAGAGGGAAGCTCGGTAAATGTATTAGCCAATGGTGCTGCCATTGCCTGAACCCCACCTAAACTTGGGTGAAGAGAGCACTTCAGTCTCCAGTGCTATCAGTTTAATTAAGAATTTTGACAGGGAGAAAGGTCACCTGCTAGAAGGTGACCCTAGATTAACAATCCTCTTACTGCCAGATTCTCTTTCGAAACAATAATAGTAATTACACATAGTAGGTTCTCTGTAATACTCCTGGGTTCAATTAAACTCTCTATATGCCTGCAGAATACTTAATGGTCCTATTTTTCATTTATTTTCTGAAAGCAAATACAGATGAAGGAAAATGAACTTTCTTCCCCTCCCAAGTAATTCATTGTCATTATAATAAAAAAATTTAAATATTAAAGTAAGAATCTTTCAAAACAGTACAACTAAAGTTAACCACTGTCAATATTTTGGCATGTTCCTTCCTGTTTTTTCTTTACCTAAAGTTTTTTGAATTTTTTCTTTTGTGTTTGGTTTGGTTTGGTTTTTATGTTTTTTTGCTGAGTGTGGAGCCCAGCACAGGGCTTGAACTCATGACCCTGAGATCAAGACCTGAACTGAGATCAAGAGTTGGACGCTTAATCAGCTGAGCCACCCAGGTGCTCCAGGTTCTGTCTGGTTTGTGACATAATTAGGATCATATTGCCTATATCATTTTCTACTTGTTTTCTTACTTGTAATTATATTGAGAGCACTTTATATTGTAATTATATTGAGAACACATTTCAATGTTATGAAAAATCATTTAAAATAATCTTAATAGCTTATATAGCTATTTCACTTTTAAGAATATATCTTTAGAGGCGCCTGGGTGGCTCAGTCATTAAGCATCTGCCTTCAGCTCAGGTCATGATCCCAGGGTCCTGGGTTCGAGCCCCACATCGGGCTGCCTGCTTGGCGGGAGGCCTGCTTCTCCTTCTCCCATTCCCTCTGCTTGTGTTCACTCTCTTGCTGTGTTTCTCTCTGTCAAATAAATAAAATCTTAAAAAAAAAAAAAAGAAAAGAATGTATCTTTAGGGTCACCTAGGGGGGCTCAGTTGGTTAAGCATTCAACTCTTAATTTCAGCTCAGGTCACGATCTCAGGATCGTGAGATCGAGCCCCACATCGGGCTCCACTCTGGGCGTGGACCCTGCTTAGGATTCTCTCTCTCTCCTTCTGCCTCTCCCCCACCACTTGCTCACGCTCTTGTGCGTGCTCGCTCGCTCTCGCTTGCTCTCTCTCTCTCTCTCTCTCTCAAAAAAAAAAAAAAAAAGTCTGTAACCATTACTGTTAGACATTTAGATTGTTTATAATTTTTGTTTGATATAATGTTGACAAATATCTTGTATATTGATAAACCCTTGTCCCATCTCTGATTATTTCCATAAGACAAAAGTACAGTGAGGCCATCTCAAATATTACTACTAGAAGTATAAATTGGTATAACTTTTCTGGAAAGCAATTTGACTTTATATATTCAAAGATAAGGTTAACTGCAAGACTCTTTTGTTGAGGCAGTGCTAGTTTCCTGATTTTTTAGAATCTCAGGGTGAGGCAGTGGAAATGTTCTGTATCTTGATTTAGGAAATGGTTACACAACTGTATAAATTTGTCAAAATCATTAAACAATGCCCTAAAGTTGGTAAATTTTATATCAACAAGAAATTAAAATTTTAAAAAACAAAGTACTGTAGTATCAAACTGACATTTTTTTCTTGATATAATCAGAGAGATTAAAAAAAGAAAAAGGAATAGTTTTCTTACTATGTAATTTAGTGTTTTTTAATGCCATTGCTCTAGAACTAATATCTAGAAGATATTAGCTAATCTTCTAGTATCTAGAAGATATTAGCTAGTATTATGAGTCATGTACTTGGAGAAACACTGATCATAGCAATTCCTAAAAAGCCAGTCATGATGAAACCAAGAACTAAAATTTATTTAGTACATACTATGTGCTAGACAATGTTATACCTGTGCTATCCAATATGGTAGCCACAAGTCACGAGTAGCTGTTGAGCACCTGAAATGTGACTAGTCTAATTTGAGGTGTGCTACAGGTATAAAATACATATCAAATTGCAAAGACTTAGTACCAAAAAAAGAAGTGTAAAATAGCTCATTAATAAATTTTAGAAGTTGATAATGTTTGGGATTTTCAGGTTAAGTCAAATATGCTATTAAAATTAATTTTACCTTTATTTTTTACCTTTCTAATACAGTTAGAACATTTAGAATTACGCAGCAGCTCACATCTGTAACTTGCTTTACATTTCTATTGTAAATCAGTTTTGTTTCAGTCTCCTGATGACCCAACAAAGTAAATACTTTTATTATTATCATCAACTTCATTTTTCAGATGAGGAGATTGAGGTTTTAAGGAAGTGAAAACCTTGTCCAAAGCCGTGGAGCTAAATAAGTGACAAAGCTGAACTTGAACTGTTTCCAGGATGGGCACCTAAGCACTCAGTTGAAATAATATTTTAAGAAGATTTATCTAGCTATGATTACTTTAATCCCTTACTTATAAATGTCACTTATAAAGTAGGCAAAGTTTGTTTTTACCAAATGGACAATATGTGAAGCTCTCTGCCTGCTAAGAAATATTGTAAACCAAAGGTGGGAAAATAGAACAAAAGTGAGAAATCATTTAGTGTTTTTTTTAAGATTTTTGTCACCCACATGTAATTAAGAATGAGATTTAAGACAGCATTGCTTTTTGAATAAAAATGGTTAACTTGATGATTAACTAGCTGCAGCTGTTAGTTTCACCACTCCCTAAGATGATTCCTGAGTGTTGGCAATAATATAACCCTAACAGAGTAAGTCAGTAACAATATAGAAAGTACAGGGTTTTTTTGTAGAGAGTACAGTTTAGGGCTTAGAAAACAGTTGGCATTTTGAATTTCTGTAAATAAATTCCAAGGTAGGAGGGAGCTGCTTCATATCATCAACAGGTACTTTATAGATTTCTACCTAAACAAGTAACACTAGAAACTTGGACCTTCTCCTGTAACCACGGGTTGGTTCGATCTCTGAATTATTTACAGAAAAATTAGGATCCTGTAACAATTTGCATTTCAAAGGAAGAGGACTCCAGAGGACATTTCTTGTTCACTTATGGACATTTCAGGATCGGTTTTGAAACTGTTGGAATCCTCACTGTCTCTGTAGAGATGCTGGGGGAGGGGGGGTTACTTTCCTGTGGGGACTAGAGTGTTAGCCACCGTTGCAAGAGTCATGATAGAGTGTATCACAGGTCACTGACAAGCATTTATCGAGTGCCAGTTATGTGCAAAGTTTTGTGCAAGGTGCTAGAAAGATGAAGGCATGTTCTATATTTCTAAGGATTTCAGTGTCTAATGGGAAAATAGACATATAAATGAATAACTCTAATAAGGTGCTTTTTTTTTAAAAAAAAGCTGGATTTGGGACAGTTTGGTGGCTCAGTTGTTAAGTGTCTGCCTTCGGCTCAGGTCATGATTCCAGGGTCCTGGGATCGAGCCCCCAAGTCAGGCTCCCTGCTCTTCAGAGCCTACTTCTTCCTCTGCATGCCAGTCCCCTTGCTTGTGCTGTCTGTCTGTCTGTCTCTCTCTCTCTCTCTCTCTCTGTTGCTCTCTCTGTCTCCGTCAAATAAATAAACAAAATCTTAAAAAAAAAAAATGGATTTAACCCGAGTCAAATCTAGGCCTGTCTCAAATCCAGTTTATTTGTGCATATGGAACATACATTTTTAAAATTAAAAATCACTTTTCATTGCAAAATCAATACATAATACTTGTAGGAAAAAAAATTTTAATACAGCTGAGCAAAAAGCAGATAATAGAAATATCTACACTGCCACCATCCTACCATGGGAAGTGTCAACATTTTGAAGTACATATAGCCTTTGAGACCTTCTTTATCAATGTGTACGCATATATTTTTAAATAAAAGGGAATATGCTATACATATACTTTCAATAAAAATACTCAAATATATCATTTTTTATAGTGACTGCGTAGCATTCTGTTGTCAGATTGTGCCCCAATTTATTCAACTAGTTCTGTTTTTTGTTCATTCAACACTTACTGAGCACCTACTGTATTCCAGGAGCTATTGTAAGACTGGATTTACGGGGTGAACAAAATTATTTGGTATTAATTGTTTATAATTTTTCATGCTTACAAATAATGCTGTAATAAGCATTATTTTATGTACATCCTTACATATCTGCCCAGTTGTTCACTTGGGATAATAGTTGAATATATACCAAATATGCTGGACACTCTGGTGACTTAATTACATATATTTTCTCTTTTAATCGTGATCCAAGAATTAATATTGTGATTCTGTTTTTCAAATGAAGAAACCAGAACATGGAGAAATGAAGTAATTGGTCTTAGGTCATACAGCAAGGAAGCGCAAAGCTGGAATTCGAGTTCAAGTTTGTGTGATCCTAGATTCGTGCACCTCTAGCAATGTTGAGATGAAATTACTGCCTCGGAGAGCATAAACATTTTTTTTTTAAGTAGGCTTTTCACCCAACATGGAGCTTGAACTCAACATCCCAAGATCAAGAGTCGCAGAGCATAAACATTTTAAGATACTAAATTACTAATTTGCCAGCTGGAAGGGTTTTACCAATTTAAACCTTTACTCCATACCCTTGCAACACTGAGGTCAGTTGCTCCTGATTCTTAAAAATAAAGTTAAACTTAAAAATCAACAATGTGGGGGTGCCTGGGTGGCTCAGTTGGTTAAGGGGCTGCCTTCTGCTCAGGTCATGATGCATCAGGCTCCCTGCTCAGCGGGGAGTCTGCGTCTCCCTCTCCCTCTGCCTCATGCTCGCTCTCTCTTTTCTCTCAAATAAAAAATAGAATCTTTTTTTAAAAATCATTAATGTGTATGGAGAAGGTTGGGTAAAAAAAAGAAAGAAAGAAAAGGAAAGAGTTTATTTCAACTCAAATATAGGGAAAGAAGAAAGCAGCAGATAAACAGCATGAAACTGAGAGACCAGTAAATGAGAAAGACACAGAGGCAAGAGAATCAGAGGTAGATACTGTCTGGTCACAGAGCACCCCTCATCCCCTTCCCACATCCCTCCATCTCACCCCCAGACCCGTGCCATCTGGTACACCTTTCTCCTTTGCATAAACTTGGTTGAACAGTTTGTCTCTTGTAGCCAGAATGTTGGATCTTAGGAAGATGTTCTTATCTCTTACAAGTTTATAGGATATGCCTTTTTGTGTAGTATGTAAGACCCAATACATACTTGCTTATTTGTTTTGGGCTTTGTTGGGTGAAACAATAAAAGGTTGGAAATGGAAGGAAAGTTCAACATTGCTAACTCTATGGAGTGACACAAAAGTGAGTTGTTTTCTTCCTATATTATCTACATTTCTATGTTTTTTATAATAAAAAATACGAAATTGTTCAGCAGATTTTTAAAAGTCAACAATTCGATGTTGTTGGGATTATTAGGTACTAAAGTAGTTGGTTATCCTCGGCACAGCCCCAAGTTGTCATTCCCCCACCAAAGCGGTATTACCTTCTACAGCAGAAAGACACATCTGTCAGGACACCTGTTCTTTCACTGGGATTATCATTAGAGTCTCTGGGCTGAATAGGACCTGTGGTTTACAGATCACCTTTTGGTACCATTTGGTCTTTTATTTTTTTAATATCTTTTTTTAAATTTAAATTTAATTAACATATATTATTAGTTTCAGAGGTAGAGTTCAGTGATTCATCAGTTGCGTGTAACACCCAGTGCTCATTATATCACATGCCCTCCTTCATGTCCATCACCCAGTTACCCGATCACCCAGTTACCATCACCCAGTTACCCCCACCCACCACCCCTCCAGCAACCCTGTGTGTTTCCTATGATTAAGAGTCTCTTATAGTTTCTCTTCCTCTCTTATTTCATCTTGTTTTATTCTTTCCTCTCTTCCCCTATGATCCTCTGTCTTAACTTTCATATATGAGTGAAATCATATGATAATTGCCTTTCTCTGACTGACTGACTTCACTTAGCATAATACCCTCTAGTTCCATCCACATCGTTGTAAATGGCAAGATTTCATTTTTTTTTAAAGATTATTTATTTATTTATTTGTCAGAGAGAGAGAGAGTGAGCACTGGCAGACGGAGGCAGAGGGAGAAGCAGGCTCCCTGCCGAGCAAGGAGCCCGATGTGGGACTCAATCCCAGGACGCTGGGATCATGACCTGAGCCGAAGGCAGCTGCTCAACCAACTGAGCCACCCAGGCGTCCCGGCAAGATTTCATATTTGATGGCTGAGTAATATTCCATCGTACATATATACTACATCTTCTTTATCCATTCATCTGTCAAAGGACAGCTGGGCTCTTTCTGTATTTTGGCTATTGTGAACATTGCTGCTGTATTGGCAAAGAAGTCAGACTTTCACACTTGCCGATGACATGATACCCTTTGGTCTTTTTTTGTTTTGTTTTGTTTTTTAAAGATTTCATTTACTTGTTTGACAGAGAGAGAAAGTGTGCACAACTAGGGGGAGCAGCAGGCAGAGGGAGAGGGAGAAGCAGTTCCCCACTCAGAGAGGAAACCCCCCAATGTGGGGCTCGATCCCAGGACCCTGGGACCATGACCTGAGCTGAAGGCAGGTGCTTAAGGACTGCGCCACCCAGGTGTCACCCACTTTGGTCTTTTCAAAGGCAGTATAGCATAGAAGTTAAGAGCATGGGTTCCAGTACCAGATTACCTTTTTAAAATCTCACTTTTGCCATGTATCCACTTATATGACTTTACCCAAACTACTTAACCTTTTTCACGCCTCAGTTTCTCAGCTATAAAAGGGAGGTCATAATAGCTCTCTCATATCATTGTTGTGACGACTGGATAATAGAATATATAGAAAATGCTTGGAAGTGGGGTGCCTGGGTGGCTCAGTGGGTTAAAGCCTCTGCCTTCGGCTCAGGTCATGATCCCAAGGTCCTGGGATCAAGCCCCACATCAGGGGCACATCTGCTCAGCAAGGAGCCTGCTTCCCCCCTCTCTCTCTGCCTGCCTCTCTGCCTGCTTGTCATCTCTGTCAAATAAATAAATAAAATCTTTTTTAAAAATTAAACAAAAAAAGAAAATGCTTGGAAGAGAATCTGGCACAGGGTAAGCACTCTGTTACTGGCTGACGCTGCTACTGTTACAATTCTTCTATTTGGGGGACACAAAGCAAAAGGGACTTCAGATATGATTCATCATCACCTCCTCTGTCACAACCTTTATCTCCAAATCACTTGTTTTGAAAACCTTGATTTCAACATAATTCAAGAGCAGAATTACATTATTATCCCAAGTAGGAATATACTGGGGCGGTGATGACATTTACTAGGAAGGTAACCCCGTTGCCGGATGACCTTTGTGGTCGATGAGGACAAACATTTTTAGTAGCTCAAGTTCCATTTGTGCTCACTTCCAGTGTTGCCTTTGAGGCTGCCGGAGTCAGCACCTCTGTAATTCATAGGCGTGCAGAGTCTTTGGCAGCCATGCTTGCTACCGGTAGGTTCTTTGGGGCTTCATTTCTCGTGTTTTTTATGGTGGCCACCATTCTACTATCGCTGTGGTGGCTCTGAGGGATTGATGTGGTCTTGAGTGTTCCCCATGGTGGGAAAATACATCTCTAGCTCTTTTTGTTTTCAGATGATAACCCCCTTTCGGACCTCTCTGTAAGTAATATTACAGGCAGTCCTGTCCTTGAGGAGTCCATCTTTTCCCTGTGGACTAAGAGGGTAATCCTTTCTCCTCACACGACACCCCAGTGACCGATAAACGTACAATGCCGAATACATCATGCAGAATCCCATTGGTTGCTTTTTTGTCCTATTTCTTCTCAGTGGGAGAAGAAATAAAGCCAAGGGCTCCTTTTTATTTGTATTCTTTTGTTTTGCGTTTTGTTGTGTTTTGTTTTTATAAGTCAGGTGTCCAGTACTAAGGTGGGAACTGGGAAGGAGTAGCTACACTGTTTAATAGGCAGTTAATATTGTTTGTAGACAGTGTCATCGAATAAAGTAACCTCCGTGGAATTGTTTATAATCAAGGAAATATTTTCTGTCTTAATTCAGTGTTTCCTAGGGTCTGTCCTAGAGAAACTGTGTTCAGTATTTATTGGGTATTCATAGGTATTACCTTAAAAAACGGTTCTATAGCCAACTAAATTTAGAAAATACTGCATCCTTCTCTTGGAAAGTCACAGTTCACATTAGTATGTTAAAGATTTTGAGACACTCCAGAGTAAAGAAACCCATTCAGCGTTTTTTCCCCTTTATTGTATTTTAATATAGTTTTTTATATTTATAAATAAATATATGTAACATACAAGTTAGAAAGCATAATAATATAATGAACACCCTGGAATCCTTCACCAAACCCAAGAACTAGAAAATTGCCAATAACATGGATCTGCTTGTATTCCTCTCCAATGATACCCCTTCCCTCCTTACAGCAGGTAAGCACCATGCTACATTTTGTATTTAGTTCCCTTGCTTTGGTGGGAGATTTTTATCACTTATAAAAATAAGTGATGGGGCGCCTGGGTGGCTCAGTGGGTTAAAGCCGCTGCCTTCGGCTCAGGTCATGATCCCAGCGTCCTGGGATCGAGCCCCGCATCAGGCTCTCTGCTCAGCAGGAAGACTGCTTCCTCCCTTCTCTCTCTGCCTGCCTCTCTGCCTACTGTGATCTGTCTGTCAAATAAATAAATAAAATCTTTGAAAAAAAAAATAAGTGATAATCGGGGCACCTGGGTGTCTCAGTGGGTTAAGCCACTGCCCTTGGCTCAGGTCATGATCCCAGGGTCCCAGGATCAAGCCCCGCATTGGGCTCTCTGCTCAGCAGGGAGCCTGCTTCCCTCTCTCTCTCTCTCTGCCTGCCTCTCTGCCTACTTGTGATCTGTCAAATTAAAAAAAAAAAAGTGATAAAAATTTTTTCTATAGAAAAAATATAGAAATAAAATATTATTTCTTTATGTTTCTAAACAATGCATTATTTAGCTTTGCTTATTTTTGAACTTAAAAAATGGTTTCATATTTTTTTTTTACTCAACATTGCTTCTAAGATTCATCTGTATTGTACCATGTAACCTTTGTTCACTCATTTTTCAGTGCTATGGAACATTTTACTGTGTGAACGTACCACCATTTACTTCTCCGTTCACCTGTCCATCTACATTTGAGTTGTTGGCTTTTTGTTTAGTTTAGCCTTGTCTTGTTTACTATTATTGTTTCTATCAAAGAGCAGCAAGAAGAAATGTGAGCCAAGGATATTGACAGATTAGGTATGATTATATTGTTTAGGAGCAAGAGGAGAAATATTTATTGAGTAGCTGCTTTATACAAGACATTA
Organism: Martes martes; assembly: GCF_963455335.1. Taxonomy (NCBI): domain Eukaryota; kingdom Metazoa; phylum Chordata; class Mammalia; order Carnivora; family Mustelidae; genus Martes; species Martes martes. Next base: position 87,243,987 of record NC_137891.1, on the reverse strand, counting down.
TTCAAGTCAGGGTCTAAAATACAAAGAAAATAAGATGTCCTTATCTTTGATGATTGTGTGGTCCAGTGAAGGGCAATCAAAAAATTTTTTATTTCTCGGGGCGCCTGAGTGGCTCAGTGGGTTAAAGCCTCTGCCTTCAGCTCAGGTCATGATCCCAGGGTCCTGGTATCGAGCCCCGCATCAGGCTCTCTGCTCCGCAGGGAGCCTGCTTCCTCCTCTCTCTGCCTTCCTCTCTGCCTACTTGTGATCTCTGTCAAATAAATAAATAAAATATTTAAAAAAATTTTTTATTTCTCAAATCAGGATGTAATTAGTCTCAGGGACACAAAAAGGCACAAAATAAACATGACATATCTTTTGGAGAGTCCATTTTCTTATAATCTGGGGAGATGGTCAGAGGTAGAATTAAATAATTCAACTGATTAGTACCTTAAAATACATTTACATCAAAATTTAAAAGGTCCTTTTATGAAAAATAACAAAATTTGTATGGAGTTTTAACAGAATACCAGACCTCAAAGAAAGGGGTAATGTCGTAAACCAATTTGTACTGTACCCTTGAGGCTAATAAATTCAGGGGCACCTGGCTGGCTCAGCTGGCAGAGCATGTGGCTCTTGATCTCAGGATCATGAGTTCAAGCCTCACATTGGGCATGGAGCCTCCTTAAAAAATAATAATAAATTCATTCTCTTCTGTTATTAGGGGCTTTCAGGCACAAAAATTTGAGAAGTGTTATTGGGTATTTACCCCCAAAGATACAAATGCAGTGATCCGAGGGGGCACCTGCACCCCAGTGTTTATAGCAGCAGTGTCCACAATAGCCAAACTATGGAAAGAGTCTAGATGTCCATCAACAGATGAATGAATAAAGAAGATGTGGTATAGGGGCGCCTGGGTGGCTCAGTGGGTTAAGCCTCTGCCTTCGGCTCAGGTCATGATCCCAGCGTCCTGGGATCGAGCCCCGCATCAGGCTCTTTGCTCAGCGGGGAGCCTGCTTCCTCCTCTCTCTGCCTACTTGTGATTTCTCTCTCTCTCTGTCAAATAAATAAATAAAATCTTAAAAAAAAAAAAAAAGAAGATGTGGTATACACACACACACACAGTGGAATATTGCTCAGCCATTGAAAAAAGGAAATCTTGCCATTTACAATGAGGTGGTTAGAACTAGCGGGTGCTAAGGGTGCTTATGCTAAGGAAAATAAGTCAGAGAAAGACAATTAAGATCTCACTCATATGTGGAATTTAAAAAACAAAGCAGATATCATAGGGGAAGAGAGGGAAGAATAAAGCAAGATGAAATCGGAGACAAACCATAAGAGACTCTCAACTCTAGGAAGGTGGAGAGCTAGAGTAACTGGGTGGTGGGCATTAAGGAAGACACGTGATGTAATGAGCACTGGGTATTATATACAACTGATAAATCACTGATCTCTACCTCTGAAATGAATAATATATTATATGTTAATTAATTGAATTTAAATAATTTTTTTTATTTTGAGAAGTGTTAATGCATGTAACTTAAATAAAATATGTCCTAAATAAGAAATAATTCAGGCAAAGTAATTGGGAAATACTTCACAGAGGAGACAACACTTGAGCTAGAGCTTAAAGAATAAGTTGGATTTCCATAGGAAGAGAAGTCAGGGCTGAGGAACAGCAAAATTGAGGAGAGGAACTTAAAAAAAAAAAAAAGAGGAACAGCGCATTTGCAGAATAAGGAGGATTTCTTTGTGGGTAAATCATATATACAGTGAAGAGCTGTGTATAAGACTCCTACTGTTTCAGATGTCAGTGCTGAATGCCAGTGGTTCTCCTTGCTCCTGATAAAATTGCTGTTGGATATTTAGGAAATGTTTAGCATGACAGATGACATTTAAGATGAGGTCTTAACTTAAAAAAAAAAAAAATTGGAACCTGGGGGTACCTGGGTGGCTCAGTCAGTTAAGCATCTGTCTTTAGCTCAGGTCATGATCCTGAAGTCCCAGGATCATGTCCCGCCTCTGGCTCCCTGCTCAGTGAGAAGCCTGCTTCTCCCTCTCCCTCTGCCGCTCCCCCTGCTTGTGCTCTCTCATTCATGTGCTCTCTCTCAAATACATAAAATAAAATAAAATGGAAATATGAATCTGATTCAGGTGTTCACTCAGCAAACTCTAAATTTAGCATCTATTTTTTATTACGGATACACAGATCAGAAAGATACTACTCAAGATGTACATTAACTTGGGGTGCCTGGGTGGCTCAGTGGGTTAAAACCTCTGCCTTCGGCTTGGGTCATGATCCCAGGGTCCTGGGATCGAGCCCCACATCGGACTCTCTGCTCAGTGGGGAACCTGCTTCATCCTCTCTCTCTCTCTGCCTGCCTCTCTGCCTACTTGTGATCTCTCTTTCTCTGTCAAATAAATAAATAAAATCTTAAAAAAAAATGTACATTAACTGGTAAGTGAAACCATTAGAAAAGAACTCCCCAAGCTCTCACTGCCACCACCCCCTCTGCCATCTGTCCCGTCTGCTGGGACCAGTGTTCCTAGCCTAGCTCAGCCCCCCACGTAGGCACCAGGTCTCATCCCTCACCTACTCCAGGATATCACTCTACAATGACTCCTCTTTCCTCAGTTTTTCCCACGCTAGTGGATCATTCATAGAAGCATAGAAACATACTGACTTCCCCCCCCGCCCCCCGGCCCCACCTCCGCCTTTAAAAACCCTCTACTAGCCTCCTTTCTCTTTCCAGGTTCTGTATCATTTCCATGTTCTCTTTTGTAGCCAAAAGTCTTGAAGAACAGTTTCTAATCATTGTCTCTGATTCCTCTCCTTACATATTCTCTTGAACCCACATATTCTTTTAAGCCTCAATCTGCTCAGGCTCTCACCCCCATTGCTCTCCAGAATATTCTTACTGTGGCACCCAGGGACCTCCGCATGGCTAAACCCAGAGTCAACTTTTAGCGCCCATTTTACTTGACCTGTCAGTAACATTTGATCAGTCTCTTCCCTTGGAAACACCTTTATCTCTTAGTTTCCAGAAACAATAGTCTCCTGGTCTTCCTGTCTCACTGGCTGTTCCTTCTCTGTCACTTTGGTTCATTTCGCCTATCTTTGGAATCCCTAGAACTCTGTCCTTAGACCACCTCTCTTCTCTATCTATACCCACTTCCTTGGCAATCTCTTCCAGGCTCATGGCTTTCAAATCTGTCTGCTACTGACTCCTAAATTTATATCTCTCATCCAGAGCTTTTCAGCCTCAGCACTGTTCGTGTTTGGGACCAGATAAGTCTTTGTTGTGGTGAACTGTGCTGTGCTTTGTGGGACATTCAGCTACGTCCCTTGTGTCTAGGCAGTGGGTGCCGGTGGCATTCCACCAGTTACGGCAACCAGAAATGTATTCAGGCCTTGCCAGATGTCCCCTGGGGATAAAATCACATCTCTCTCGCACCTCTCCCCATTAAGAACCACGGTTTCTAGTCTGAACTTCTCCCCCAAACTCCAGATTTGTATATTCAGCTGTCTACTTGACACTTCTGTTTGAATGTCTAATTATCCATATTTAACATGATCAAGACCAGGCTTCTGATACATCTTTCTAAACACCATCCTCCCTCAGACTTTGCATCTTAGTTCATTGTGTATCCATCCTTCTAGCTGCTTAGGCCAAAAACCTTGGTGTTTTCTTGACTCCCCTTTCTCTCACACCTACATCATGATTCATCAGAAAATCTTACGATCCTTTCCTTCAAAATATGTCTAGAATCTGAAACCCTCTCACAACTGCTGTCCTGGTCCAGGACACCACCATTTCCCACCTGGATTGTTACAACTGCCTCACCATTGACCCTACAGTCTCATCTCTGCACCAAAGCCTCCAGGGGTTACCCGTCTTACTCAAAAGTAAAAATCAGAATCCTTACAGTAAGCTACCAGGCCTCATGTGATCTCATCTTCATGCTCCCCTCCATCCTCTTTCTTAACATCTCCGGTCTTATCTCTTACTACCCAATACCTTCACTCCAGCCACACTAGCCTCCTCTCTGTTCCCTGAACACACCAGGCCTCAGTCCCTTTGCACTTGCCCGTCCCCCCAGATAGCTTCCCTTGCCCCATTCAGGTCTTGGCTCAGATGTCAGTTTCTCAGTGAGGCCTTCCTTGACCCCAGGATTTAAAATCTCACACCACCAACACCACCTCCAACTCTCTTTCAAACCAGCTGTATTTTTCTGCATAGCACTTTCTTCATCTCATGTGCTATAGAGAGGCAGTGCCACGTCATGCTTAGGAAAACAAACTCTGAAGCCAGATTACCTCGGTTTGTATCTTGACTCTGTCACTTTCAAGATGTAAGACCTTGGCTTCTCTGAACCTCACTTCCTTTGTAAAGTGGGATAGCTTTTATCTCATGAGAACCTCACATACAGTGATATGAGCTCACCATTATTATTACTGGTGTGTTATTATTGCATTTTACTTATTAATTTCATTTATCTTCCCCTTCTTCCTTTGGAATATAAATCCCATGGTGGAAGTTTTTTTTTGTTTTTTTTTTTTACTTTGCTTATTGCTGTATTCACAGCTTCTAGAAAAGGGCCTGGTACATAGTAGGCAGTTAATAAATATGTGTCAATCAAATTGTTACCTCTGAAAAAAGCAATGGGAAGAAGAAAGATCCAGGAGACTTGAGCTCTATGTGTACTATTTAAAACTTTTGCCTGAACAATGTATTCATGTATTACTTGTATCCTCAAAAAGCTTGTAGGCTTATGTGAAAAAAAGACATGTAGACAAAGGAATTCCTAGAGGATTGCTAATATGAGAGTTGAGTTGTAACAGATGCACAGTTCAGATAAAGTACCAAGGGGTGGGGCCGCCTTCCCGGCAAGGGAATAGTATGTGCAAAAGCAAAGAGGTATGAGACACAGTAGCAGCTCTGACAGCTGGAAGCAGTGGAAATTGAGAGGACTTGTCAGTGTTCTGGGCTATTAAACAGTTCCATTGTATCCTCTCTTACCCACTCCTATCTTCCAGCATCTCCAGCTAAGTGTTTGGCTGTAATTAGAAAATTATTACTCCATTAATGCAAATATTTGTGTGTGTGTTTTTTTTTTTTTCTCATTCTTTTCAGAAGGTCTTTTTCTGGGTTCCTGCTCCCTATAAATTCCATTAATTTTGTTTCATTCTACCACTTAACATTTGACTCTAGCTTCCTTTGGTGTCCTTGGTTTTTTATTATTAAGAAACTCACATATAGGGTGCCTTCAGCTCAGGTCATGATCCTGGGGTCCTGGGATTGAGTCCCACATCAGGCTCCCTGCTCAGCAGGGAATCTGTTTCTCCCTCTGACCCTCTCCCTTCTCATGCTCGCTCGCTCTCTCTTTCATTCTCTCTCTCAAATAAATAAAATCTTAAAAAAAAAAAAAGAAAAGAAAAGAAAAGAAACCCACATATAACTTCTATCTGTGGAATATAGTGAAAAAAGAGGAAGATATAGATGATAGATCGATTGTCTTATTATATAGCTTTGTTTAGGAGCACAGTTGTTCAACTCAATTACTTTAGTAATTAAAATCTAAAATCCTTTAAGTGTTAATCCCTAGTTCCTTACCAAAGACTGAAAAGTGAAAAACCTCTTTTTCCAATACATGATGCAAGAGTTTTTGAGATTGACTTTTTTTTTTTTTTTTTTTAGATTTATTTATATATTTGAGAGAGTGTGTATAGGGACATGGGTGCAAGTTGGGGGAGGGTGAGAGGGAGGAAGAGAGAGTCTCAAACAGACTACCCCGCTGAGCACAGGGCAGACCGAGATCAGTCTTGTGACCCATGAGATCATGACCTGAGCCAAAATCATGAGTCAGTCACTTCACCTACTGAGGCACCCAGACGCCCCTTGACGTTGACTTTTTAAAATCAGGGCTTTGGGGGCACCTGGGTGGCTCAGTTGGTGAAGTGACAGACTCTTGATTTGGGCTCTGGTCATGATCTCAGGGTTGTGAGATCGAGCCCCACCTCAGGCTCCAGGGTGGGCACCTACTTAAGATTCTCTCCCTTTCCTTCTGCTTCTCCCCACCTCCAAATAAATAAAATAAAATAAAATCAGGGCTTTTTTCTGCCCACCTTGCTTCTCTCCATAAAGTTGGAAACGATGACACCACAACCAAGACAAGCAGTAGCATTAACCCCCTCTGTTAGCTCCTGGTACCATCTTCGTTTATATGCTGTCTCACATTGAGCTGTGATTGTGTATCTATCTCTAAGAGTCCTTTAAAGGTAGGAATCGGGGAAGGGAGGGAAAACTGAATGGGAAGAAATCAGAGTGGGAGACAAACTGTGAGAGACTCTTGACTCTGGGAAACAAACTGAGGGTCGAGGAAGGGGAGAGGGAAGATGGGATAACTGGATGATGGGCATGAAGGAGGGCATGCGATGTGATGAGCACTGGGTGTTATATGCAGTTAATGAATCAGTGAACACTACATCAAAAACTAGTGATGTACTATATGTTGGCTAATTGAATTTAAATTAAATAAATAAATCTCAATATGCCCCCCCCAAAAAAAAGCTAAAAAATAAAAATCATTCTTCTGTTGTTGTGTTTTTAAACATAGTCTAAATTTGGGATATAGATACCAATATGTTCCTCGCCCATAATTTTTAAAGCATTCTGCAGTGACTCATCAAAGTCCTCAAATAGATACTTTTTAAAAAGTCACAATGGCCCTCGGAAACAAAATTAGACTTGGCAAATATAAATAGTATTTTCTCTTTGCCGTCAAGAATGTGGGGTCTTGTTGATACACAGAGGAGGATCTTGAAGTATAATTTCAGTGAAGTTACTTCTTTTCTTTGCACTGGTTGCAGAGTCTGAAGTGAAGCAGAAATCACCTGGTAAATTCCCATAGGGCTTCCCAGCACATTTGTTTCGTTCTTACTGTCAGTCACCAGTCAGAGACTTCTTGTGTTCTCTCTCAAGAAAGCAATGCTCCCTCATTCTCTGATACTCGTTTTCTGCCCTTGAAGTGTCTCCAGTCCAACTCGCCAAAAACCGGGCCACACAGAAGTGCCTGCATTTCAGTAGGGAAATAAATAAATTTCACTTCTACTCCTTTCCCTCTACTTCATCATCTTTTTTTTCTTTTGCAAAGGAGTTTGAAATTTAAGTCCTCCAAGTCCAGAATCTGCCAGATCTAAAAGTGCGAAACAATGGTAATGATAAGGTACCTGGTCATCCCTCCAGCCCTCTGCTACAGACCTGTCTCCCCAGAGTGACACTTAGCACACTGCCCCCAGACCCCTGTATCAAAGCGAATGCTCTCTGGCCAACATGTAGCTATTTAAGATTTTATTTATTTATTTGAGAGAGAGTGAGTGAGTGAGCAGGAGGGAGAGAGAATCTGAAGCAGACTCCAAGCTGAGCACAGAGCCCAACTCAGGGCTCAATCCCACAACCACGAAGTCACAACCTGAGCTGAAACCAAGAGTTGGATGCTTAATGATAGCTATTTTAATGAGTTCATTTATTTAGGATGCCATTATTGAGGCCCTACTAGATATCAGCCTATATGCTTAGCCCTGGAGATCCAAGCTGAAGCCCTAGACCCGCCATAAGCAGCTCACAGTCTAGTGCAGTGGACAGTTACAGGGAGAGGACCTGAGGAGTAAGAACACAGAGCTAAAATACCGGGACAACAAAGAGAGTTGCAGGGATGGGGGGGATCCGACCAGCCTGAAGGAGTTTGAGAAGGCTTCACAGAAAAGGTAACTTTCAATCCTCGCCTTAAAGGATAAAAAGGATTTCAACAGACAGAGAAGGGCCGTCTGTCGTTTCAGACACAGGACTTAAGAGCACAGCATACAGCGAGGAAAGCTCAGGAGGTGTTTGGGGGAGAGCAAGTGGCTGGGCGCTGCTGGGCAGCCTGGTGGGAAGTGGAGCCAGACGAGCGAGCAGCAGTGTGCGTGGTACCTGGGGCACAGGTTCCAGAGCCTGAGCTTGAAGCCCAGCTGAGCCACTTTCTGGCTGCGGTGAACTTGACAAGTCACTTCACCCCTATAGCTTGGTTCCATCATCTTTCAAATGAGGATAATAGCATCTTGTTCACACATACATAAACACATACACATGTGGCTTAATACAGTTATCAGGAACAAAATAAATACAAGTGTCAGTTAATTATGAGGATACATTATGAAGGGCCTTGAATTTTAATCCGTATAGTATTCTGTAAGCAAAAGTAAAGTTTTCAAGCTGACGAGGTGAAAGTATGCAATAGGGTATCATCTGTGTTTTAGAAAATCAACTCTGGTGCCACTTTGCAGAGTCCCCCAGCTAAGGAGGAGACTAGAGGCACAGTCCACGTTCTGAGGCCATTTTAAGAGTCAAACAAGAGGGGCGCCTGGGTGGCTCAGTTGGTTAAGCGACTGCCTTCGGCTTGGGTCATGATCCTGGAGTTCCGGGATCGAGTCCCACATCAGGCTCCCTGCTCAGCAGGAAATCTGCTTCTCCCGCTGACCTCTCTTCTCTTATGCTCTCTCTCTTTCATTGTCTCTCTCTGCCTCTCAAATAAATAAATAAAATATTTTAAAAAAAAGAGTCAAACAAGAGATGTTGATGTAACACGGTTCTCAGTTAATACGGCAGCCTTGCCCTTAAAAATTCTGGGTCCAGGGCACCTGGGGGGCTCAGTTGGTGAAGCATCTGACTTTTTTTTTTCCCAAGATTTTATTTATTTGACAGAGACAGTGAAAGAGGGAATACAAGCAGGGGGAGTGGGAGAGGGAGAAGCAGGCTTCCCACGGAGCAGGGAGCCTGATGCAGGACTTGATCCCAGGACCCTGGGAACATGACCTGAGCCGAAAGCAGACGATTAACGACTGAGCCACCCAGGTGTCCGAAGCATCCGACTTTTGATTTCAGCTCAGGTCATGGTCTCAGGGTCGTGAGATTCAGCCCTGCGTCAGGCTCAGTGTTCAGCGTGGAGTCTGCTTGAGATTTTCCCCCCTCCCTCTTCTTCCCCTCTATTCTTCTCCCCACTTGTGTGCGCTCTCTCTCTCTAAAATAGGTAGATGGATAGATAGATAAATTTTTCAAAAATTGGGTCCTAACTAGAAATTTCAAACTGGAAATCTGTCTTAACAGATCTTACAGATTTAGTGCTAAAAAACAGGGAGAAGCTTGGGGAAGAGCACTGAGGGATGTTCCTTCTAGTCCACAAGTTTGAGTGTTCAACTGATGCTTCTCTTCTGCACCCACAGATCAGACCAGTACCTCTTGAATACTAATCATGATATCCTTCATTCACTTCTATGTCATGCGCAAGATAATCTATTTTTGGAGATGCTTTTTTTTTTCCTTTGAGTAACCTCCAGTCTACTGTCAGTTTCCTAGAGGAAGTTCTGGCTTCTGGACTGCACAGCCGAAGCAAGGAGAGCTCTCAGGTGACATCGAGGTCAGCAAGCAGAAGATGAGATGGTGATGGCAAGGTGAAGAGAATGGCGTGACTTCCCCCCTGGCGTCGCCGCAGGCTTTCCCCGCTGACCACAGGTGTTGGAGAAGAGCCTTGGGTTTTGTGCTTGTCGTTCTAACCCAACTCCAAGTAGCCTGCTAATTCGTGGACTGTTGACACAGACACCAAGACTCCCAGCGATGAGCTGAGACTAAGTCTGTGCCCCAGCCCACTTTTCTCGTGGTTTCCTTATCAGATAAACAAAGGTATTCCTTGTATTTGACAGCACAATCACTTCAGTTTCTGATGAATTTTGTTGGGATCTTACTTGAGAAAAGGGTTATCAGAGCTCAGAGGAGTTTAAAAAATAATCATTTGATGCTCACGCTATGCATACTCTCTTCTCTCGACCCCTTTTACTTTTCATTAACCACATTCCTGCACACTTCATTTTTTTGAAAACTCATCATGTTTCTGTAAAGAACCATCCAAAAATTGTTCCTACATTGCAGTTTTCTGTGGCACTGAGAAACCATGTATGACTACAATAAAAATCCATTTTGTGAAAAGATACAAGTTTTTATTTCTTTGGGGTTAATAACTATTTATGGGAATTCATGAGATGAGGGATGAGTTGGCTTTACACCAGACATAGAGAAGGCACTGCTTCCATCCAAAGGATATTTAAAGTATGTCAAAGCAAATGATAAATTCTGGTGTCAATTTCAATTCTCTTGAAAGCAATGGTTGTGGGGATGTCACTAATGCCAGGAAGTTATGGCATCCTCAAATCATAGCAAAAACAGCATAGCACAATCCCTCTCTGGTCTTCTGTAAGCCCTTTATATATTTTTTTACTTTCTTTTGATGTTGAACATAAAATATTCGGTAGCCACAGACAGCCTAAGTTCAAATCTGTCACAGTTGTCAGGCTTTGAAAATGCTGTTTAGTCTCCCTGTGGCTCGGTGTCCTCATCTGTAAAATAAGGGTAATAGACCTGGAGGGGCTCAGTCAGTTAAGCACCCAACTCTTGATTTCAGCACAGGTCATAATCTCAGGGTCCTGAAACTGAACCCCACGTTGGGCTCCATGCTCACTGGGGAATCTGCTTCTCTCTCTCCCACTCTCCCACTCCCTTTGCCCCTCTCCCCGCTTGTCCACTCTCTCTCTCAAAAATTCTTTTTAAAAAATGAGAGTAATAGGGGCGCCTGGGTGGCTCAGTGGGTTAAGGCCTCTGCCTTCGGCTCGGGTCCTGGTCCCAGGGTCCTGGGATCGAGCCCTGCATCCACTCAGCGGGGAGCCTGCTTCCCCCTCTCTCTCTGCCTGCCTCTTTGCCTACTTGTGATCTCTGTCTGTCAAATAAATAAATAAATCTTTAAAAAAAATGAGAGTAATAAAGTACCTTCCTCATAGGATTATAAGGATTAGATAATATATATAAAGCACTTAGAACATTGCAAACACTAATAATAGACAGTAAGATTGATTCCTGTCTCCAACCTGGGGATACAAAATCAGTATACAGAAAGATCAGATTCCCGTCAACTCTCCCACTGCACTAATCAGCAGCTCAAGAAATAACGGAAAAAATAAAGGCCTTTCTAGCCATTTCCCTTTTCCCCATTCCCTCTCCCTTTTCTCCATGGTTTAACTCACACTCATGTGAAGCCCTAAGACTTTGTCATATTATAGCTAAGAGCTAAGATCTGAATTCCTTTCTTTTTTTTTTTCTTTGTGGGTCACTTTAGGTACATTTAAAAAAAAAATTCCCTTTTTTATATTAAAAAAGTGAAACTGCCTTCATTTGGGGAGATATTATTTTAATTGCAGCATTTTATGAGTCACATAGTTTTTTCAAATAAACAAAAACCTCCTTCCAAGCAGGATTATGTGTGCCTCCCTTCCTCTTGGCAAGATAACTCTTTGGAGTAAGAAGAACAAGAACAGACACTTCTCTGGGACACCTGAGTGGCTCAGTTGGTTAGGTGGCTGCCTTTGGCTCAGGTGGTGATCCCAGGGTCCTGGGATTGAGTCCCACATCAGACTCCCTGCTCAGCGAGGAGCCTGCTCCTCCCTCTGCCTGCTCTGCCTGCTGCTCCCTCTGCTTGTCCTCTCTCTCTGACAAATAAATAAAATCTTAAAAAAAAAAAAAGAAAGAAAAAGAACGGACTTCTCGGGGTGCCCGGGTAGCTCAGTCAGTTAAGCAACCAACTCTTGATTTCAGCTCAGGTCATGATCTCAGGGTCAAGGCATCAAGCCCCGCCTTGTGCTCCCCACGTGGGGAGTCTGCTTAAGGTTCTCTGCCTCTCCCTCCACCCCTGCCCCAACACACGCCCTCTCTCACTCACTCTCTCTAAAATAAATCTTAACAACAACAAAAAAAAAAAACCAGACTTTTCTTAAACCATTCCTCCTATTATTTGCCTGCTTCCATAGTGCCTACTCAACTAAGGATACCAAGAAGTGTAAAAAGTGAGCCTTACCCTAAGGATGTTTGATGCCACAAGGTGGCATTTCTGGGGCACCTGGGTGACTCAGTCAGTTAAGCAGCTGCCTTTAGCTCAGGTCATGATCCCACGGTCCTGGGATCGAGCCCCGCATTGGGCTCCCTGCTTGGCAGAGAACCTGATTCTCCCTCTGCCTGCTGCTCCCCTACTTGTGCTATCTCTCTGTCAAATAAATAAATACCTTTTTTTTTTAAGTTGGCATTTCTTTATTAAGGATCAAAGACTTACATACATTTTTTTTAATATTTTATTTATTTATTTGACAGAGACACAGCGGGAGAGAAAGCACAAGCAGGGAGAGTGGGAGAGGGAGAAGCAGGCTTCTCGCTGAGCAGGGAGCACAATACAGGGCTTGAATCCAGGACCCTAGGATCATGACCTGAGCTGAAGGCAGACACCTAACGACTGAGCCACCTAGGCCCCCGTTACATACATTTTTAAATATTTTTTAAATATTCTTTTTAGATACAACCCTGCATGTTCACACGTGAGTTGTGGGGGTTGGGGAGAACATCCCAAGCAGACTCCATGCCCAGTGCACAGAGCCCAACTCAGGGCACAATTTCTTGACCCTGAGATCATCACCCGAGCCACAGTCAAGAGTCCAGTGCTTAGCCAACTGAGTCACCCAGATGCCCCAAAGACTTAGGTTTTCAAGATTTACAGAGCTGATTACATTATTAGTGGCCCTTTATTTTTACCCTTTAAAAATAGCATTTTCCTTGAAGTCTCATGTGCTTTTAATGACTCTCTTCCATAGATTGAAAGGCCCTCGTCAAATGTCCCATTTACTCTACAAAGCCAAGGCACTGTTTTTAGCTAACCATTTGGACAGCAAGTTTTTGCCCAGTAAACTTGCAAGCAGCAACTCAACAGTCCTATCACTGATAGCTCCTTTCTTCCTCCCTTACGGGGAGTGGCTTATAAAACAGTCAAGTGAAGAATAAAGTTGCTGGCAGTTGCATCTTACCCACGATGATGCCGTTAGGGAGGTCACCCCATCACGAGTCCTCCTGGTATCTTCGCTCCACCAAAAGAGAGAAATTGGCTTGAGTCATCTTTGTGGCTTGTGTGTATCATGGTATCAAGCTCACTGAGGAGACAGTGCTGTGACAATGTGTTAAAAAAAAAAAAAAAAAAGCACCGGTGAATTCTCACTCTGAGATTTCTCACTTAAGAATTGATCCTTGGAAACACCCCAGAGTCAAAGATCCCAATTCAGGTGCCACGAGGTTCACCTGGTGAGAGAGAAGTCAGCTGAAGAACAGGCCCGGGATGAGTATGGCCCAGGGAGAGGGGCGTGAGTAACAGGACCACGGGAGGCAAAGCGAAAGGAGGTAGGGGCAGGACAGTAAGAGGAGGCAGAGAAGCAGTACAGGTTAGTGAGAAAAATCCAGAGATTTATGTAACATCTTCAGGAGCAAATAGGCAGGAAAGGTTCTCCAGCCCACATGCATCTGTTCTGGAATCTGAAAATTACTTGGGAGGGTTCTGATATTCTACCAGTCCCTCTGCCTAATGTTCCACAAAACTCTAACACAAGGACCCCAGTACCTTGCATACAGCAGACACTCAAATATTCGTTGACTTTTCAAAGGAGAAAGGAGGAAGATGGGGCAAATCATGAATCACTTGTCTCCCATAAGCCAGAATCTATTTAAATTATAAATCCAAACCACTCTCATCCACCTGGCCAGCAAGCCCTCAAAAGAGCATGCCTCCTACTTTTTCCTCCCCAGTACACTGGGACATTTTGCTTCCTCATTTATGAAGATGACCTGGATTTTCTGATTCCCTTTAAAGCACTTTTTTAACAGGGAGCGAGAAACAGAGATGGTGGAAGGGGAGAGGAGTCTGTGTGTGTGTGTGTGTGTGTGTGTGTGTGTGTGTACAAAGCCTAAACAGTGCACTGGAGTCAGAACACCTGGATTCTAATCCATTTAGCTAGTAACTTGCTGTGTAAACTTGGGCAAGTGGATTGATTTGCCATGCCAATTCCTCATTTTCCAAGTGGGAATAATATTTATTCTGTATACCTCACAAGGTGGCACTAAAGATTTAAAGAAATGATATATAAGACCATTTTGAAAGGATAAATGTCTGTATCAGTCTAAAATAGAGGAATTAATTACTCTGGTAAATGAAAAGAGGTTAAGAGGAATATCACTGGGATTAGGAAGAAAGGGGGTGACTGGGGAAAGAGAAAAGCCCCTCCTTCATTTGACAGATGCCAGAAAAAGCCAAGACCGCCCCATTCCTGATATTTTCTTTTATCTTGAGACACCGCCAGAAAAAAAAGTTCTTCATTTTCCCTGCTCTTGTGTGCCAGGGATTTGTATTCATTTTGTGGTTATTGCTTGTCTACCATATGCCAGGCAATGTTTCTGTTAGCTTATTATCATTCAATAATTAGCCCTAGAGGGCAATACTTGTGGATTTTCATAGGACTTCCACAGGTCATCTCCTATATTCCACTAACTTTCCTTGTTGATAGAATTGGCGGTTCATCCCTCACCGTTTAATATGTTGAGGAACAGAGTCCTGACGAAATTCAGTGACTTGGGGTGCCTGGGTGGCTCAGTGGGTTAAATGCCCAACTCTGGGTTTCGGCTCAGGTCATGATCTCGGGGTGCGTGATGGAGCCCCGCATGGGGCCCTGCGCTCAGTGTGGAGTCTGCTTGTCCCTCTCCCTCTGCTCCTCTCTCTCTCTTTCTCAAATAAATAAAATCTAAAATTTAAATTAAAAAAAAATATTCAGTGACTTGACCAAAGGCCACAAAGTAGTGAAGATGAAACTGGTACCCAAACCTGGGTTTCCTGACTCTCCACCTGCCCTTAAATATGTACTGGAAAAAAATGAAGCTAAGATGTTGGTCTGTCAGCTCCGAGGCAGATCTGGTGTAGGAGGCATCAGCAGAGGTCTCTCCAGTCAGGGCATCCTCTGGGCACAGAGCCCTTCCCTCCACTGGACTGAGATGGGGTGCTTCCAGGTGAGGGCAGCAGGAAGAGATAGCAAGGAAGTTTTAGCCTCACCTGGAGCTTATATTTAAAGCCACATGTTACTCTAGACAATGGCTTTGGAGACGGAGAAATGTACTCCCGCCAGTACTTACCGTGTCTGCATATCCCTGGGCCATCCCGAGTCTCACTCTTCTCCATGTGCAATGGAGATCACACGTATGTCCACTTCGTACTTAGGAGGCTTGAAGAAGGCCTGAGGCTTTGCAAACTGGCAGCAATTTGGATTAATACGAACTCCACTCCCCCCGCGCGCCCCTACCCATCCATACCCCCCTCCTCGGGGCACAGAAAACTTTTCCCCAACACCTGACCTACCCAGGCCACTATCTCCACCACCCAGGGAGTGTGAATTCCCCACGCCGGTTCTCCGTCAGGCGAGCGCCCTCCCACCTCCCGCTCTTGTTTTTGTTTCGCCTTTGGGAGGGAGACCATCTCGATCTAGGTTCTCTCGGTCTTGCTAGATCTCTCTCCATTATCCGTTCCCGCCGCCTCCGCGGGCAATCCGGGCAGGTCGGGCGGGTCGCTGTCTCGGGCTCCACCCTCGGCTCCCGCCGCAGGTGCGAGCGTGGGTCCCGCGCCCTCCCCACCCCCCACCCCCGCCCCCCCGCCCCGGGAGCCGCTCTCTCCGGCTGGGTTTAGGTCTGTCTTCTTCACCCTCGGCGAGTCAGAAACAAAGGAGGGGGGGTGGGGGAGCGCACCATCTCCGGCTCCGCGATTCGCCCTTTATTCTGAACTCGCAACGTCAGCGGGCCCGCGGATGGAACCGCGGGGCGCGGGCCGGGGAGCTGGCGGCGGGGGCGCGCGGGGGCCCGGGCCGCGTGGGCGCCGGGATGGAGGGCGCCGAGGGGCGGGGAGCGGGCGTGCGTGTGTGTGCGAGTGCGAGGGAGGCCGGCCTTTAGTGTAACCGGAGCTACAAAGAAGGGGAGAGTCCGGGAGAGGGAGGGAGGAGCGGCGGCGGCGGCGGCGGGGGGCAGCTCCGCCAGCCGGCCCCTTCCCCCCGCGCCCGCGCCCACCCGGAATGATGAAGAAGAACAATTCCGCCAAGAGGGTGAGTGCGCCCGCCGCCCGCGCTCCCAGGACCCCAGCCCCGCGGCCCCGGCGCCGCACCGGGGGGCTTTTGTGTGCGGACTTGGGTCGGGGGCTTGGACTTGGCTCACTTTGCGCCCGCCCCCCGCGCCCCCTCCCCCGGGCCCGGCCGCCGCCTGCGTGCGCGCGGCTGAGGCCCCGAAGACAATGAGAAATAAAATAAAATGCCGTTCATCCCGGCGTGGCGGGGACCGAGGCTGCGGGAGGGGGCGGGGGAACTGGCGGCCAGCCGGAGGCCACCCTCCGCCCAGGCCGGGCCCCGGCGCCCCCTCCTCTCGCACTTGGAGTTGTTTATGTGGGGGAAGCGGGAGGGCGGCGGGGCGTGTGGGGGGTGGAGAGTTGCCCAGAGTGAAAACCTTCCGAGAAGTGGGGAGCGAACGCGGGGCGCCCTGAGTCCAGCCTCTGGGGGCTTGGGTGGGGGGGCGGTCACGGGAAAGCCGGGGACAGGGGAGCCGAGGAGGGTCGTGAGGGCCGGAGTGAGACGGGGAGAGGCGACAGCCACCTAACCGGAAGGTTCTGCTCTTGCCCTGGGCCAGGGGCTTCAGGATGGCAACCATCCGTCCGCACCGCCTGAGAAGGTCGGCTGGGTCCGGAAATTCTGCGGGAAAGGGATTTTCAGGGAGATCTGGAAAAACCGTTATGTGGTGCTGAAGGGGGACCAGCTGTACGTCTCTGACAAGGAGGTAGGTGCCCTCTGCCTCCTCTGTCCCCGTTTCCTCATATCCCCCCGTTTTGCCCCCGGACAGGGGACTCCTCTACTTCTGTCCCCTCCTTCCCTCGCCCCCTATTTTGTTCCAGAAGCAAGTTCACCAGTTCGGTTGGTCTCTACCCCTGTCAGGTCTGCAGAGGAAGGTTACCCTTTCTCCAGAAGCCCCGAGCAAGAATTTGAAAGTTGGGCATGCATCTTAACTTAATGATTTTGCTTTGCAAACACCTTTCCGACAAGGACGATAATCTCCCTCCCAAGGTGTCCCAAAGTTCTAAGTGTCCCCTGCTGCCCCCTACCCTATCCTAGCAGCTAGCTGAAGGTGGGATTTTTTTTTTTTTTTTCCTTTGCCCCGGCTGCTGAAAAGGCATATGCAGGTCATATCACAAGGGCAGCTGCCCCAGTCACAGAGAACACGTGGGCAACCCTTGGTCAGTCTCATATGACCTCAGGCAGAGTATCTGTGAGGGGTAGTTATTTCTGTTGAAGCCAACATTCCTAACCAGTATGCTTCCCACTCCATTTAAAAAAAAAAAAAAAAAAAAAAAGCAGCAGGGAACTCATTCTCCACCCTCTTCCTAACTTCCCCCCATTTGTATCAGAAAGCAGACAAATGGAGTCAGGAACCCCTGTCTGTCCCCGGGTAGTTAAAATGAAAACCACAGTCCACATTCAGAACCTGAGCCCAGATCACTGAATCCACACTCTTGTCCCTTTTATCTCTATTTCTTGAGATCAGTAACACCTGAGAAACTGACATTGCCCTCCAGGAGTTGGAAGTCATTCCAGTCCCTACTTCTGAGACTGTGCCCGCATTAGGCTAGGAGACTGTGCTGTGCTCCCCTGGTTGGGTGGCCCTTCCTCCCCCAATCCTGTGTCCCACCCAACCCACTCCCCCCACCCTGGGCCTAACTGGGAAGTCCACCCTGATTTCTAACCTCTTCTGCTTTCTGCAGTAGACTATATTTAGGTAAATAAATCCTTTTATGGTATTGAAACAGACACATGTGCAGTCCTAGAGAAAAAGTATTCATCTGAACACAACGTGTACCTAGCGGAGTAGGGGAGAGCTGAGCTGTGCCCAGGCCCAAGCGATCCCTGTTTCGACCTGACAGTTTAGGCTAAGCCGGGAACTTGGTGATGGAGGGCGGTGAGAGAAGGCTTTGATAGTAGGATTTCTTTTTAATGGCCACTTCCACCCCATCCCAAATCCTATAGAAGGTTTTTCCACAATTTGCTGGCTTTCCAGTTTAAAAAATAATAACGAGCAAGTGTCAAAGTGTATCTCCTGTCTTCCCCGAACTTCATAATGGCAGGAAACTCTGGTGAGCAATCAGGGAGAACTTCCCACACGTCAAAGGGGAACCATGAGAACAGTGAAAGGGGAGAAGGAACAAGACCTCTTTTCTTGTTTGTTGTTTGTCTGAAGAACAGAGTCTGGAAGCAAAAGAGCGTGCTTGCTCCCTGTTTGTGGAGGAAGGAGTACAGAGACAGGGGAAGGATGGAATGACCTCAGCCTCCAAGGCTTGGTGTCCTGTGAGTCAGGAACATCTGACCCATCCATCATGGGGCCCATTGCCCCCTGCTGAGGACTAAGAAGAAGTGGGAACAAGGAGAAGTGGGAACAAGCCTACCATTACTCCTCTTTGGAGCCCATTTCCATGCCATGGTGGGCCTGGACTTAGGGTGAAGCAGACAGAGGACTCTAGGCTCTATTCTGTCCACTTCCCACAAGCTTCAGAGCAGAATCTATTAAGATTCAAGATTTCTTTTTAAATGCGAAGTGTAATGTTTGTAATTTAGGTGTTAACATAAGAATATTCCTAACTCTGTCCCCTCGAAATTTCAACAGTCCTTTTTGTTACTTCTCATAAAGGCAGGGTCTCCCACCACCACCCCATCAAAGAAATCCTTCTCTATGGGTTGTTATGAATCACTTTCCTCAGTCAAAGGGCATCTTATGATCATGGGGTTGATGTATAGGAACAGAAACTAGATCTTGGGGAGATCTCCTGGTAGAGGAAACTGGGTTCAGGGTATCTTTTTTGGCAAGGGAAAATCCCTTTCTGTGGGCCCAGGGGAAAGGAAGGGTTAGCTTTGGAAGATCAGTAAATGAGACTTAGGGCGTTTGGTGGAGGAAAGGGCAAGGGTCTCAGAGTTGTCAGTCTTCGGTGGGAACAGTAATCTCCTCGTCCCGCTGTTTGTCTTGCCCCTTCTCCTACCGCTGCCCTATCAAGGCCTAATCTCTGTCACTGTCTCCTTCCTGGGGTTCCTCGTCAGCTGTGTCCAGGGCAGAATATCCCCCCTCCCTTCCCTTCCCTTCCCTTCCCTTCCTGTAAGGAAAACAGAACAAGTAACTCTGTCCCGTGGCTCCATACACACACCCAGCACTTTTCTCGCTAAGAGTTCTGGTTGCTGCTGATAATCTCACGTCTGAGGAAGAAGGACAAGGGGACTGAGGCATCATCCTCCCTCCCTGCCCCACGTTTCTGGGAATTGTTCTCAGACGCCCCTTGTTGACATCTTCTCCACTGCCATCCACAATCTTCCCGGGCCTCTGGGTCACTTACCAGCCCAAAGCCCGGGAGCCCTGGAAAGGGGAAAGCCATGGAGGAGGCTCGCCAGGCCGAGGTATAGGCTGCCATTGACCCCAGAGAGGCTGTGGGATGAGCCCTCCTCCTCTGTGTCAGCCCCCTGGCCCCAATGGCAAGTCCAAGTCCCAAGGACAGGCAGGGGCAAGACCAGAGACTGGCTGGGGAGTGGAAGAGAGAATCACTCCCCCACTTCAAGGCTGCTGAGAACTAGGAGAGTAGATGAAGTTCCTCTGCCTGCACACAGCTCGGGGGGAGGGTACGTGTCTTCCAGGAGAGGTATGAAAGTGCTTTTATCTGTTTGTTTAGTCTTTTTTTTTTTTTAAGGATTTTGTTTATTTATTTGACAGAGATTGCAAGTAGGCAGAGAGGCAGGCAGAGAGAGAGGGGGAAGCAGGCTCCCCGCTGAGCAGAGAGCCCTATGCGGGGCTCGATCCCAGGACCCTGAGATCATGACCTGAGCCGGAGGCAAAGGCTTAACCCACTGAGCCACCCAGGCACCCCGGTTTGCTTAGGGTTTGCTTAGTCTTAGCAGAACAAGCACTGGTGCTTTTCATCTCATCCCAGGAAAACAAAAACAGCTCATTCCCAGGCTCAAACGGCAGAGGGTGAAAGCGCTTTCCAATCCCAGTCTGCTGGTCTGAGATGGTGACTAAGTCCCTCCCCTCTTGCAAGCCAGAATAGTCCATAAGCCACAGCTTCAGAGTCCCAGGACTTCGGGGAACACCTTAGCAGAGAGGAGAAACGACAGAGAGGTTTCAAACAGACTTTGGCAGAAATATTACTGGCATTTGCTTTGTGACTCTCCGCAGAGGCTTGTGGGGTCAGAGGATGTAGAGAGAAGTGTGGTCTCTGTTGAGACAATGGGCGAGAGAGTGAAGGGCCAAATGCTGGCTAAAGGTGGGAAGGGTGCCAGAGAGGCGCCATGAGCAGGGAGGGCTCCATGTAGACACAGAGGAGAACTTCCTGGCAGGAAGACGCTTTGGCTCTCAAACTGGAACCATGGAAAGAAGGAGCAGAATACAAGTCTGAAATTTCCTCCTCCAGGGACAGCCTGAGTGCATCTTTGTCCAGAGAGAGGTGGATGACTTAAAACGGCTCTTGAAGCCTGCAAGTCTTCTCAGTAGCTCAGAGGGCAAACTGCAGGTGTATTTTTTGGCTTGTGTGAACAAACAACACAGGGGACTGTTGTTTCTATGGCTCTGAAGCTTCTGAAATGAAGGAGGTTGATGACTCTTTAGAATAGTATGTATTTGAGGAAGGAGTCAGGTCAGGGAAGAAAACCTGGCTGACTCAGTCAGGGGAGTGTGCGCCTTATAATCTTGGGGGTCTGAGTTCGAGCCCCAGGTTGGGTATAGAGATTACTTTAAAAAATAATAAAATCTTTTAAAAAAAATAAGCAACAATGCAAATGTTTAATGAGATGGGGGAGACCTGAGGTAGCCTTTGCCTCGAGACACTCCGTGATGCTGACCCTGCTTTTATCTTCTCCCTTGGGGTGATCAACAGCCATCCCAGTCTTGGTTTCTTCAGGATGGTAGGATTAACCTGTTAGCCTCTACGTAAGCCATGTCTTTTGAAGGACATAATGGGAGTCAGAGTGAAGAGAGACATCCTGGGTCTCTGGAAACAGCTTAGCTGAAGAGAGTGGGGCTAAGGGGTTTGCATGGAAACCCACCTGAAGAGTCAGGGCTTGAGGGCTCCCGCAGGACTGTGCCCACTGTTGGACCTGTGTGGGCCTTGGGTCAGACAGCTTTCCTACCCTGTTCCCCCCCCCCTCCCATTAGGTTATCCTGCTTCCCAGGACCGGTCTAAATGAACAGTCCGAGGAAAGGCATGAGGTCGTTTTATCCTCAGCACCTCCCCTCTGACCCTCCCCCAGGTAAAAGATGAGAAAAATATTCAAGAGGTGTTTGACCTGAGCGACTACGAGAAGTGTGAAGAGCTCCGGAAATCCAAGAGCAGGAGCAAGAAAAACCATAGCAAGTTTACTCTTGCCCACTCCAAACAGCCTGGCAACACGGTATGTCGCGCCTGCCTCCTGGGCCCCCAGGGAACGCAGAACACCTCAGCCCTTCAGGTTCTCTCCCACCACTCTCTGCTCAGAGGCCCTGGGCTTGCCCTCCTGCCAGCTTTTGTTACTTAACCCGAGAATATCATGGCCGTTTCCCATCCTCCAGGCAAGCCAGCCTTTGAACTGTTCAAGCACAGAGATCATCTCTCTCTCTCTCTCTCTCTCTCTCTTTGTCTCTCACACACAACACACACACGAACATCAGACATCCCTTGGAAGAAAACCAGTTTTCCCTGTACCCTGATAGGTGAAGTTCTGAATTGACTTTCTCTGTCTGAGGGGACTCAGGGAAGTTCCTATAACTTCTGTTTACTCAAGCATTTAAAGATCTTTAGTTTAGAACCTGTCCTTTATTATTTATCAAACGTCCTATAATTATCTCCAATGACATGTTAATATCCATTATCCTTCCTAGCTCTTCCTTGGTCATTTCTAAAACAACCTCTAAGCTGTGGCATATTTTAGGAATAGAGGCTGGTTTCCTTAGGTTAGGGATGACTCCGGAAGCAGAATCTCTCTCCTAGGAACTGGGTCTAATTCCTTATTTCTTCACTGTCATAGTGAGGCACCAACCCTAAAACGCTGGCTGAACCAAGAATCTTCCCCTCACAGGCTCCCAACCTGATCTTCCTAGCCGTGAGTCCAGAAGAGAAGGAATCCTGGATCAGTGCCCTCAACTCGGCCATCACTCGAGCCAAGAACCGCATCTTGGATGAGGTCAGGGGGGCTCATCTGGAGGGGAGGAACACCAGGGCAGAGGCAAAGACCGTGACTCACTTAAAGGGTCAGCTTTTGGGGTGGACCACTCTTAACTTGCTAGCCCCCAGGGCTAGACTTCTTTAGCTCCCTCTGCAAACCCCATTCTCCCACCTTCTGAGTCTCTCTGCCAACTCCTCTTTCCGTGCTTTGTGAGGCCGGGGGCCAGCCCTGGAGCCCCCACACATACAGTAGAGGCCTTGCCCTTGGATCTTCTCAGAAGCAGTTAATGGGGTGGGTTCATTTCCTGCTCCAGGCATGTTCGGGCCACAGGGGCTGCAGGGGTAGGACAGTCTCTGAAGAGCACCCATGACTCACAATGTATCTCCTCAGGTCACTGTTGAGGAGGACAGCTATCTCGCCCACCCCACTCGAGACAGGGCAAAAATCCAACACTCCCGCCGCCCCCCAACTCGGGGACACCTGATGGCCGTGGTACGTAAGTCTGTAAGAAAATAACTTGTTGAAGGGCCGACTCCGTGTCGGTCCATCTCAGACAAGACTGTCCAGCCCACCAGAGGCATCCGTGGTACCAAGGTCAAAGACCAGGGGAGTCCCTTCACCCCGTCTCCCTGCCTGATTCCTCCAAATCAGAAATAGTTAGCACCTACTATGAGTTCTAAAGCCCTTGCCCTCAATAAATTGATCATTCTTTGTGGAAAATGGGATCTACCTCAAGGAAAGTGAACACAGAAGAGGTGAACGCTGTACCATGGAGTAGAAGCTGTGAGACCGTGGCAGCCTGCCTGACAGGGAGCGGCACTGGGTCATGTAGTCACCTCGAGGCTCACCGTGAATGCCTGGAACTCGCAGAGTGCTGCTTCCTGTCACCGTCCCAGCTCTCAGTCTCTAGGGAGAGAGGCAGTTGGGGGTACTAGAAAGAACTCAGGCTTTTTAATCGCATAGAACCAGGTGGGAACCTAGGTTTGTGATTTACTCTCTCTGTGTGACTCCCTGAAGCCACCAGTCTTCAGCAGGAAAGGGAGGCAGTCACCGTGCCTACCCTGAGGGGCTGCTAGGAGGAACGAATGATTGAAACAACATGTATCTCAGTATACATGAGGTGCTGAATAATGCCTGCGTTATTTTTTCTATAGTATTCTGGAATTAGAACAAGTTTGACTTGAAGACAGGGGGTGCTGAGCTTTAAAGGGCAGAGGCGGTTCGAGGACACAGATGGAAAAGGACAGTGTATGTGTGTGGACCCTCCTGTGTGTGTCCAACCCAGTTTGATGTGTAGAGTCCACAAGACAGAGGGGGAAAGGTGCTCTCTGGGAAGTTTATAGTAAAACGGAGAATATGGGAAATGGGCAGGAGAAGTTCCTGTAAATCACAGGAAAATGAGAAGTTCCGATCACTATCAAAGGAATAAGAAACAGTAAGAAAGTCCAAGGGCTCCATCAGGATGGGGTGCTTCTCATTTAGGGAAGGCACCTTGAGGAGGAAAAGGATCAGTTTGCCTCTGTCTTTCAGACAGTCCCTCCTGAACCGCCTCCTGATGGCTGTTCCCCCCACTTCACACCTCCCTTCTCCCTCTCTCTCTAGGCTTCCACCTCTACCTCCGACGGGATGCTGACCTTGGACCTGATCCAGGAGGAAGACCCCTCCCCCGAGGAGCCAACCTCTTGTGCTGAGAGCTTCCGGGTGGACCTGGACAAGTCCGTGGCCCAGCTGGCAGGCGGCCGGCGGAGAGCAGACTCAGACCGTATCCAGCCCTCCTCAGACCGAGCCAGCGGCCTTCCCCGATCTTGGGAAAAGCCAGACAAAGGGGCCACGTACACCCCACAGGCCCCAAAGAAGTTGACCACCACAGAGAAAGGCCGCTGTGCCTCCTTGGAGGAGATCCTGTCCCAGCGGGACGCTGCCCCAGCCCGCACCCTCCAGCTGCGGCCCGAAGACCCCCCAGCCCTCCTTCCCCCACACCCGGGCCAGCTGTCCCGGATCCAGGACCTGGTAGCGAGGAAACTGGAGAAGACTCAGGAGCTGCTGGCAGAGGTTCAGGGACTGGGCGATGGGAAGCGAAAGGCCAAGGACCCCCCTCGGTCTCCTCCGGATTCCGAGTCAGAGCAATTGCTGCTGGAAACAGAGCGGCTGCTGGGAGAGGCGTCGTCAAACTGGAGCCAGGCGAAGCGGGTGCTACAAGAAGTCAGGGAGCTGAGGGACCTGTACAGACAGATGGACCTGCAGACCCCCGACTCCCACCTCAGACCCGCCCCTCAGCACAGTCAGTACCGGAAAAGCCTGATGTGAAGGAAGGGGTCGGCGGCTGGGACTTGGGGGCGTGGGGTACACAGACTCTTATCTTCAAGTGTTGCAGGATAAAGCTTTTTTATTTACCTCAGTCAAAAAAAGGAAAAAAAAACAAACACAAAACTCGTTGCTCTTGCTGCTGCCCAACCTTCCCCCCACCCTCCTTTCCTTCCTTACCCGTGGCTGTTTTCTCTGACACCTCAGTTGCCTCAGATTTGAGGAGGTGACCCCTGCATTAGTATTAAGAAGCTTTCACGTAGATGAAGAGGGAGGGGGTGGAATAAAGGCATAGTCTGGCCACTTACACACACCACCTCTCTGAGACACAGCAGGGAACGTTCTGCTGCTCCCAAGGATATGTATAAGCTAAGTTTGGCGGGGGAGGCTTTTTCTCTTGTGTCCCATTCCAGGTTGTCAATCCGAGGGTGAAATTTCAGCTGTCCAGCTCTAGCCCTGGGGATGTGGAAGCCATTGCCAACTGCACACACAGAAGTGACACCTGTCCCAGCCCTGAGTAGGATTTGTGGGACACCCCCCCCCGCACCAGACACACCAGCTTCTTGTTCATATCATCTGAGACCAAGCAGCCTGGATATCTTGTCTGCCTGGTGTCGTCATTTCCCACACCTTTCCCAACACCAACTCGAAGATCCAGTGTCGGACAGTTGGAATGGTGTGGTCCTTCGGTGAGAGGGGGCCCAGTGTAGGGGCAACTGACCCCACAGAAGAACGGCACTAAGAACGAAACTGATTTGCAATGCAAGCTGGGCAGGATTGAGGGGAAAACCAAACGTGTGCCCAGGTTCCTCTTTTGGCCAAGCTACGGTTTCCTGTAGCCTCTCCCTCTCCTTCCTCAAACCTCTTTCCCAACACTCATCAGGCCCCGACTTCAGCGAAACAGCTTTGTGCTCACACCACCACCCTCCTGGCCAGGCTCCCTTGCATTCTTGTCAACACGAGAGCTCACACACTCATTCTGTTTAGTTTGCTGCTTTCCTCTGCAGTTCCTTAGATCAGGTTAGCAACAGTGACAGGGGCCAGAGAAGAGTTGTGAAGGCAAGAGCTGAGTGGGGTTTGACAAGAAGGGAACAGGCTCACGAATCAGCTAAAGGGGTTAGAAACCACTTGGAAGTGTACGCAGCCCTTGCTAGCCCCTTGACCCTCTCCCCTAGATCTCCTCTCGCCTCCAAGAGCCAGGACCTAGCGCTTCTCTTGTGGTAAGGGGGGAGGTGGGGGACAACTTTGGGACAGACTTCCTGTTGGCACTGGCAGTGAGGCGGCCCTAATGTGACGTTCAGGAAGACACAGTAGGAGGGAGAAAAGGAAAATCCTCTGGGTGAAGTTCAGACCCTTCAATCCCCATTCTTCTGCTCTGATGTTGCTTCCACATCCCAAGTAAGCAAGATGGGAGATGTCTCCAAGTTCAATGGTCTCTATGGAAGAGAGGTTCTTGCACCATGCAATCCTGAAGATTTTTCTCTAGATCTAGCTGTGGTTCTTTAAACAAACTTAGACATACTCCTCTTCCCCAAGGAATATGTATCCAATTTGAGTGAAAGCCACCTAAATGTCATCCCCAGGGTCTCCTGAGGTAGCAGGAAGTCTGGGTGTTCAGACTTGCCATCCTCCAGACAGGCCTCGCTCTCCTAAACTCGCACGGTCAGGAGACCCACCCGTCGTCAAGTCATGAAAATCAAGGTTAAAATATTTCCTTGTAGAAGTCCCTATCTTTGTATAAGTTTTATTTTACCAGCACCCTCCCTCTTCTTTTTCTTCCTGGTTGCTCCCACATAATGAAGAAAAAGACCAAAGTGAGAAGGACATGTGTAGCCCCACGAGTCAATTCCCTGTGGCTGCCAGAGGAGATAGAGGACACAGGGAGGCGCTGGGAGGAGAATGACAGGTGAGGGGAGCAGAAAAGAAAGATCAGGCCCCCCGGAGACTAAGACCCAGGCACCAGAACCAGGTCACAGGGGACCGAAACGAGCCCAGCTTTGAAACCAAACAGATTTGGGTTCAGATTCTGACTTTTTTTTGCCATGAGGCCCCAGGCAAGGCACCAGCTGTCTGAGTGTCAGTTTTCTCATCTGCAAAATGGAGACCTCTTCACCGGCAGGCAAAGAGGACATAGGAAGTGCCTGCCATCTGGCCGGAAGTAACCGCTAGCACTCATCAAGTGGCCACACGGACCACATGCCCACCGGCCGTGGTAGCTGTGCTCAGGGAAATGACGCGGTAGGCTGGGGACAGCAAGGACTAGGAGACCTAAAGCCTGGGGTTGATCACTGCCACTTTGTCCTAGTCCGGGAGCCAGCTGGGTCCACCCTCCAGGCAGCGGCCATGCCCCTTCTTCAAGAAGAGACAGGACCAGGGACAGTGCTAAGGTTGGAGATAGACAGGGAGAGCCCCAACTCTCCTGTCTTCCAGAGCTGGGAGATGAGCACCAAGCCAGCCTTCCCACTGGGACCCTGAAGGTGGGCCGACGGGAGGACAAGAGCACCAGGAGCCCAGCTTCCCCTCTCCCAGCCCTCTCTCTCTGCATTCTATCAGCCCCATCCTTCACCTGCCATATTGCCTCCACTCCCTCCCAGTTGTAGGGTTTTGGGGTAAACGGGTAGATCGAGCAGGGGGCTGTGAGCCAACTTGCTTATCACACAATTACGGGGGGACCTGCTTCAGGATGTGTAGTTTTTCTTCCTCCCCTTCCCTGTTCCATCAATTGTGCTATATTCTTTTCTTACACAAAGGAACTGGAAAAAGGAGAATCTTTGGGGAGGCTCTAGGATGGAGAGATGAAGAAATCCAGGACACAGAGTTGAAGCAGGGGAGGGAGTGGAGACAGGTGAAGAACTCAGTGCCATTTCCTATTTCAGTGACCTTTTTCTCCACTTTGCCTGTTCTTCCACACTCACTTGTGAAGTAGGGGTTTGGGGAACAGGAGGATAATGTCTCAGGTGCTGACCTGAAGAGCTGATGGGTTCCTGTGCATGCTGTCTCACAGAGCTGTAGGCTGTTTAGGGTGAGAAGGGGAGAACCCCACAAGTTTCACAAACTCCTGCTCCTGCCTTCGGAAAGCATGCCGTGCTGAGCCTGGAACGCTGACCCCTGCTCCCAGCCCCTCTGTCAACAGTATATTCTACCTCATGCTCCCCAAAAACCAGTCCCCCCAAATCTCTCCCTTTTCTACACCTCATAAGGAAGCCGACGCAGCCCCATTCCACCTCCCTCGAAGCTCGGCTCCAGCCTCCTCCCCTTCTCACTCCCAGCCCCTGCTCTTTCATTTCTCTTCCTCCTTTCTTCCAAGCACCCAGTCTCCCAGCTACGGCAGCCAATCCCCAGCCTGCTCTGGAGCCACACCATATAAGGAGAGGTTGGAAAGAAACCCGGGTAAAGGCGGGAGCAAACACAACACAGACACACAGACACAGACACACACACACACACACTCACGCACCCAAGAGTTTGAGCGCCTTTCTGCACGTGACCCTGTGTCTGCCCGTCTGTGGGTACGACACCCGTCTCACCAGTCCCCGTCCCTGGCTCACCCCACCCACAGAACCAGGAACCTGTTTGCTATTCCCCGCCTTTATTCGCGCCCCCCTGAGACCATCACTCCAACCAGTTGCCTCTGACCTAGATTTTCTGCACTAATTACAAGCCTAACGAGATCTAACAAATACCCAACTTAGCACAGCTGAGACCCTTGAGGTCAATTAGTACAACCCAGCTCAGCTCAGGAAATGAGAGATGGAACCAGTGCCTCACCCCAGCCCCAGCCCAACCCCGGCCTTGGAAGCAGACAGGGCGAGAACGCAAAAATTAGCAGAACCAGTTTAAAAATAGGATCTTGGAGAGTTAACAAATGTGCGGAAACCTGCATTAAGGTTGGAAAGAATACAGATTCCCAGTTCCTCCGAAGTCATCAGGAGGGTAGAGGTTGGTACAGCGACAGGAACGAGGCACATAAGGCAGTTTTCTTTTTCTTTTTTTTCTTTTTTTTTTTTTTAAGATTTTATTTATTTATCTGACAGAGAGAGAGATCACAAGTAGCCAGAGAGTGGGAGGGGGGGGATGTAGGCTCCCTGCTGAGCAGAGAGCCCCATGTGATGTGGGGCTCGATCCCAGGACCCTGAGATCATGACTGAGCTGAAGGGAGCAGCTTAATCCACTGAGCCACCCAGGTGCCCCCAGTTTCTTTTTCTTAAGGACAATTTGGAGAAGAGTAACTCCTAGAAGAGTGGGTAGCACTGGAATCTTGATCTGCACCCCCATCTCCAACTCTTAATCCCTCTTCCTCTTTGCTTCCTGCTTTGGACAAGTCGGGGTAGTCTCCCCTGTCTTTCCTGCTGGTTTGGAGTAACTCTGAAATCACCTACTTCTTTCAGAAATGCTAGATTCAGCCTCGCCCTTGCTTTTCCTTCTTCCAGATATTAAAACAATGAGAGCAAAGAGCCCTTTCTTCCGGAGAAACACAGAAAAGTGGAACATAACGGTGAACAGGTTGGGGTTAACGAGGTACTCCAATGACGCCCAATTACTGTCCCCAAGATGAAGGCTGAGAAGGAACAGTCAGTAGTGGTAGAATCGGGTGGCTTGTGCAGTTTTCCCACCTGGCAGGACTGAGAGACACAAGGGCAAGCCGATGGAGCAGGGCAGTGTGGTCCTCCGTTTGCTGGGTTCCTTTCTGAGGGTGGCAAACCAAGGCGGTAGACCAGCTGTCCTAACGTCATTCCTAGCGCTGGTGGCTGTGTTGGGGTGGGAAAGGAAGGAGAAGGCGAGCGAAGTGCTCTTTGCCCAAGTGGGGAGAAGGACTTGGAGCCACCTACCTCAGGAACAGAAGGTTTCCCTTCCCCCAACCTCCCCGCAGCTCAGGCTGCAGTGGGCAGCACTCTACTCCCACCCTGCCCCATTCCACAGTCCAAACGGACAAGGCGACCAAGGACCAGGTGGGCAGGACAATTCCCAGAAGCCTCATGTCTCTCTGTAGACAACTCCCAAATTCACTTTCCAGTCCCCAACCCGCCTCTGAGATCAAGGCACTTACAGCCACGTGCCCATCTGAGGTCTCTACTTCAGTGTCTAACAGGCGGCTCAAACTTAAATAAATGTGGGAAACCCTTATGTAATGGTCCTTGCTGAATCACCCTCCTTCCGTGTTCTCTTGGAGTGTGAGTTTACTGTTCCTCTGCTGAAGAGGCATTGCTATTTCTTCAACCGCCATTTGAATCTGGGTTTGCCTTGTAACTTGCTTTGGCCAACAGAATGTGCCATTGTGTAGGTCCCAGAGTTTGGACCCTAAAAGGCCTTGCAGTCCCCTCACTGCATGGAAGAAGCCTGGGCTTCTTAAAATTCAGTTGCATATGTGGAGCTTGAGCGAGCATTCTTGAGGATGTGAGGCCACCTGGGGAAAGGGGCCCTGAAACCACATGGAATCATCCCAACCTCCAAGCCTCCACACATGCACTGGCTAAACGTAGCACACCACGCAAGACCCCAAAACCCACTGTCCTGTCAACCCACGGGATTGTGAGAAATGAATAAATTTTTGTGTTGTCTTAGGCCACTAAGTTTGGGGTGATGTGTCATTCAGCAGTAGATACTGAAACAGAAATTGGTACACGGATACTACCATAATTAACATAACTGAAACACGTGGCATTAGCACTGGGCCCAGGAAGCAGAGGCGAGCAGGGCTGGCAGCAAGAAAACTATTAGTCTGGATGGGCAGGGAGGAAATTGTTATTGGATGCTTAAAGGAAGGGTCATCCGTGTGATATAGCAGTGGAATCATTTATGAAACTGTCACCTGTGGTACTTGGAATATAGAAAATGAGCCCAATAAACTTGTTGGAGGTGGCTAAGGGGGTTTCCAAGCAGAATGCTAACAATACCAGTATGTTTTTCTTCGCTGTAAATGACAAGGTATTGAAAGAGAAAGGAACTAAAAAAGGAATCAATTTGCAAGAAAAAATGGAGGGAGAAATAATAAAGAGAACTGTTTCCAACCAGAAGAAACTGGAGAAACTGAAACCTCTGGGCACTGTTGATGAAAATGTAAAATCGTGCAACCACTATGGAAAACAATATAGTAGTTCCTCCAAAAAATAAAATAAAAAGAGAATGACCACATGATCCAGCAACCCCACTCCTTGCATAGACCCAAAAGAATTGAAAGCAAGACCTTGAAGAGATCACCCATGTCTACAGCAGCATTGTTCACAATGGGCCTGAGATGGAAGTAACTCAAGTGTCCATCAATGGATGAACTGGTAAACCAAATGTTCTACATACATATAATGAAATAGTATTCAGCCTTTAAAAGGAAGGGAATCTGTCATATACTACAACATGAATGAACCTTGAGGATTTTTATTTTTTTTTTTTTTAATTTTCTAAGTAGGCTTCAAGCCTGGTGTGGAGCCCAACACAGGAAACTTGAAGACATTATGCTGAGTCAACCAAGCCAGACACAAAAAAACAAATACTATATGATTCCACTTACATGAGGTATCTAAAGTAGTCAGACTCACAGAAGCAGAAAGTAGAATGGTGGTTCCCAAGGACTGGGAAATAGGGAGTTGTTGTTTAATGGGTATGGAGTTTCTTTGGCAAGACTAGAAGGCTCCAGAGCTGGGCTGCACAACATTGTGGATATGCTTACTACTACTGAATTGCACACTTAAAAATGGATGAGATGAGGGGCGCCTGGGTGGCACAGAGGGTTAGGCCTCTGCCTTCAGCTCAGGTCATGGTCTCAGGGTCCTGGGATCGAGCCCCGCATTGGGCTCTCTGCTCGGCAGGGAGCCTGCTTCCCCCTCTTCTCCCTGTCTGCCTCTCTGCCTGCTTGTGATCTCTGTCAAATAAATAAATAAAATATTTTTTTAAAAAATGTCATGATCCCCTGTCCAGTTCCTACACCTAAAATTGTTTGCAGACCTGAAATCTGTTGAATGAAAATGTGGATGAATCCCTAGGAGGAAGGACCCTACAGCAAGTACATGTTGTAATAATTCTACCAGCCCTTCTCCCAAAGGGACTTAACAGCCATTTACTTGGGCAACTGGAACTAGGGGAGGGGGAGTATCCAGTAGGACATAGAGTCTGAAATAAGCCTGATATTCAGAGACCTGAAATGTCACTGTGGACATAGACTACTTTGTGGGCCTGGGCCATCAAAATTGAGTCCTGGCTGAAGTCCGTCCTAAGAAGCTCCACGAGTCCATGGCCCCACCTGGTGGTCGTTGCCCCATTCCTGAAGGTGTAACTGGAACTGATTTTGGCTATTCAGAAAGTCCCTACGTTGGGTCTGTTGGCTTGTGTGGTAAGAGCTATCACAGTGGGGAAGCTTGGGAAGTTGCACCTCTCTCCCCACTCTCACACCTCTAAGGCAAGATGGTAAATAAAAAACAATACCTCAGGACAAACTAGTGGATGCCAGAGAGGAGGAGAGTTGGAGGAATGGACAAGAAGGGTGATGGGCAGGGGATGGTCTAGGCTTCCAATTACGGAATAAATCATGGGGATGAAAGGGACAGCATAGAGAATACAGTCAGTGGTACTGTAATAGTGGTGTTGTATGGTGTTGTATGGTGACAGATGGTAGCTACGCTTGTGGTGAGCATAACAGACATCAAGAGTTGTGGAATCACTTTGTGGTATATTGAAACTCATGTAACATTGTGTCAACGCTACTTCAGTTTAAAATATGGGCACCTGGGTGGCTCAGTTGGGTAAGCGGCTGCCTTTGGCTCAGGTCATAATCCTGGAGTTCTGGGATTGAGTCCCGCATAGGGGTCCTGGCTCTGTGGGGGGACTGCTTCTACCTCTGACCCTCTCCCCTCTCATGCTTTCTCTCTCTCTCTCTCAAATAGATAAAATCTTTAAAATAAATAAATATGGGCTCCACCATGGCTCCCAAAGGCGGCTCCAAGCAGCAGTGTGAGGAGAATCTGCTCCTCCAGGATTTTGGCTCTCAGCCAAGCCCTCCATGCTTTTCCTCAGGAAAGCCTTCATCGTGTCCACCATCCCCATCTAGTAGCACAGAAGAGGGAGGCTGCTGTTTCCAGAGAACTGACTCGAAACCTTCTGAAGCTGATATCAGAAAGATGTCTCGAAAGGCAAAAGATGAAAGAATCTGGTGGAAGAAGAACGAAGGTGCTGATTATGAAGCTACAACATTTTCCATCTTCTGTTAACAACACCCTATTCCTAGTCTTGGTCATCATTGCTTCCTTCTTTATACTGATGAACGTCAACCCCACAGTGAACTCTGTTTTGTTCATAAGAGTTTCATCAGGCCTAATCGCCCTCCTGTCTACTGGCTCCAAGTAGACCATGCCGGCTTTGCCCCGGGGCTTTGTGTCCACGGGTGGCCTGTGGCATATGGAAAAGTGGCGGGGCGGTCAGGGTGAGAGTTGCACAAATGTTTGTACAGTTTGGAAAAGCCAACAAAATGTAATTCAATGTTTGTTTATTGATTCTTTTTGACAGACTGTTGAAATTAAATGAATTGAAAGGGGAAAAAATTTGGGATGCCTGGGTGGCTCAGTCAGTTAAGCTCCTGCCTTTGGCTCAGGTCATGATCTCAGGGTTGGAATCAAGCCCCATGTCAGGTTCCCTGCCCCACATGAAACCTGCTTCTCACTCTCCCCCTGCCGCTCCCCCTGCTTGTGCTTTCTCTGTCTAACAAATCAATAAATAATCTATTTTTAAAAGGGGGAAAATTAATTTTAAAGTATATATCATATATATATAACACATATATATATTTATTTACTTATCTCCCATTTTAGAGAGAAGACAGAAATCAGCGCCACCCTTGAGGATCGCAAGGGATAGCAGTTTCTATCATACCTGTTTAATTCGCCAGTCTGGTTCATGCAAAAAACAGATGCGTCCTGGAGAATGACGGTGACTACAACCAGCTCAGCTCAAGCCCTGATTGCAGCTGCCGCACTGGACGTGGTCTCCTTGCTACAGCAGATATATATGGCTTCAAGTACATGACATGTGGCATGAATGTGACATATGCATTCTTCTGTAACCCAATCAGGAAAAGGACCAGAAACAGCATTCACAGGGACTGAACAACATTCATTTAGCTTTGTCCCCAGGCTATACCAACTCTCCCAATCTATGTCATGGTATAATCAGAAAAGCTCTAGACCATGTGGACATCCCAGAGAACACCACACTGATCCACCACATCAATGATATTGTGCTGATGGGAGAGCATGAGCAAGAGGGGGCTAGCCCCTGGAAGGCTTGGTAAGACACAGTCACGCAAGAAGGTGCTGTATAAACTCTATAAAGACTGTAGGGACCTCCCCCGGCAGTAGTTTGGGGGATCCAGGGGTCAGAGGCATGCTAGGACATCTCCTATAAAGAAAAGACAAATTGGGCTGCATGTCACATCCACTAGGAAACAATACTTCGTGGACCTCTTTATTCTGGAGACAATATGTTCTCTACCTAGAAACACAGCTCTAGGCCCTATCCTGGGTGACATGCAAGGTGGGGACTTTGAGTGGGGACTGAGACAGGGATACTGAGCCTGCCCAGCAAAACGGGGTGGAATGCTGCTAAACACATGGAGCAGGCATATGTGTGGAACTCGGGTGATCTCCGTGGGCACCTCTTGGCACTCTGTTGCCTAACTGTGATGGGAATGGCAAGCGCAGTTCAGCCTGTGAAGGGTGAGGTCATCGGGGGCTCAGACCACGTGGAGAATAAGGGTTTGGGTTACTCCACCAAGCAAGCCATCAAGACCAGCAGAGATGAGAGTGGAATTTGGAGTGGATAATGGAGCAGGGAGTTATCAGTCACAGCCCCAAGACCAAATATTGCAGTAGCCTGTGGTTAACCCACAGACCATCCTTTTCTAAGTCTCTTTAGGAACAGAGCTCACTAGGACCCCAGAAGGGCCACCCCCACCCCCTGCATGTGTCCGGAGAACGGACCGACATGGTACAAGGGAAGGACTGTGGTAGCCATGGGAAAGCCCTGCTTGGATCTGTCTTCAGGACAAGAGCACTCAGCTGTCAGCCTCTGGCTGGTAGAAAGTTCAGGATCTGTCTCAGTTTTCAAGCCAGGGCACACTCCTCCCAGGCAGCCCCCCACCAATGACTGAGAGCAATGTGAGGGGTCACGAAGGCCCAGACATTTCTGCCCAATGGGACCCCCTCTCAAGAGATACCTTTGCCCTGGAGTTCCCCAATTGTTGCCCAAGATATTATCTGCATTTCAGACTGATGCTCTCCCTGACCAATCCTGCTTCCTTTCCCCTTTTCTTTCCTAGACATACCCCACCTCTGATACCTCCTCCTCAGCATCTACTTCCCAGAGGACCCAACCAACACACCTTCCTTCCTCTTGTCCTCCCCAGCGCCACTGGCTAATCCAACCGCAAGGTGTTTGGCTCTACCTTAAAAGCATATCTGGTATCTGACCATTTTTCTATCTGTCCTCTGCCAGGCCCTCACCTGAATAACAGCATGGTTTCTCTCTCTCTCTCTCTCTCTCTCTCTCTCTTTGCTTCAACTCTTCCCCATTCAGCAGCTGGAATGTCTTCTTAAAGCAATCATGTAATTTGTCTACTTAAAATCATCTAAGTTTCATATCACTCTTACAATAAAAATCCAAACTCCTTTTCCTGGAAAATAAGACCTTTTATTATCTAACCCATGCACATCTCCCACCTTATGTTATCCCAATCCAGCCACACAGACCTACTTTCTATTCTTCAAACACACCAACCTCCTTCCCACCTCAGGCCCTTTGCCCTTGCTATTCCTCTGCCTAAAAAACCCTCTAGTTCTCTTCCTTAAAATCTTTATTCAAATGTCAGCTCTTCTGAGAGCTCTTTACTGGTCACTCTGTCTCTTCCAATGGAAGCACTCTTTACAGTGGAATCGCTCCCTGCCATTTCACTATTTGCTTCCTTAGTTCCTTCCAACAATGACCACAGCCTAATCATTTGCCACTTTTGCCTTTTCATTCTTCTCCTTGAGTAGAATATGGGCCCCACAGAGGCAGGACCTTGACTCGTTATACCCCTAGCACTTTGCATACAATATAGAACACGAGAATTATTTGCAGAATGAATGATGAAATAAAGTCTTGCCCATCCCACCCATACCTCTGCTACATTGATCCCATCATTTACTTCCATTGTGGTAATATTGATATATCTTGATGGCCCCATCACAGTTTTTAAATAGCATATTCTTTTACACACAGTAAGAACTAACCCCGTGTGGAAAATAGAACAGGGATGACCCCCAAATTAAGTTAAAAAAAAAAAAAGACCCTGAAGCTGACAGAAATAACCAAGCTAGAAAGCGCCAACATCTAAATCTAAAATCAGGTTTTGGGAAATGCAATGATGTCTGACCCCAGTGACCAAAGGTAGACCAAAGTTCACAGGTTAAAGGCACAGTCCTCACAAGGTTGCCCTCACTTCAGTCACCAGTCACAAATTCAAGGGTCCCACTACCTCCTCAAAATAATTTGCTAGAACTACTCACAGAACCCAGGGAAGCACTGTACTTAACAAGCAAAGGGTTTGGGGGGTTTTTTTTAAAGATTTTATTTATTTATTTGAGAGAGCATGAGTTGGGGGAGGGTCAGAGGGAGAAGGAGAAGCAGCAGCAATGGAGCCCCACTGAGCGGGGAGCCCGATGATGGCTCAATCCCAGGACCCTGAGATCCTGACCTGAGCCAAAGTGAGACGCTTACCCGACTGAGCCACCCAGGTGCCCCACAGTTAAAGTTTTATTATAACAAAAGGCTACAAATCAGAACCATCCAACAGAAGAGACAAATGGGATGAAACCTAGGAGGGGCCCAAACACAAAGCTTCTGGTCATCTCCCATGGCGTCCTGGATGGCATTACCTCCTCCTGGCTATGATGTGTGACAACCCTTGAGTGTTGCCAACCAGACACACTTCTCCAAGTCTTTGGTGTCCAGAGCTTTTACTGGGGCTTAATCACACACCGCCCACACTGCTGACCCAGAGTCTTCAGCTCCTCTGGAGGTTGGAACAGATACAGCTTATTCCAAAGCCGTCACAAATCACCCTGTCACACTGTCCAGTGGCCAACCCCACCCCCAGAGCAAAGACACCCTTATGAAGGAGGACTTTCTAGATGCCTAGCAATCCCCTCCCGGGAGCAGAGGGCAAAAGCCATAGTTCTGCTTCAACTCCTCCCTTTACTTTGGGTAAAGTTAATTCTTCACTATGTAGAGGGGTTCTGCTGTTTTTTGTTTTTGTTTTTGTTTGTTTTTGTTTTTAATTCCAAATCTAGCGCTCTGAAAACACTGTTCGGTCTAATCTTTGATCCCTGAGTCGTTGCCCCATCCCTCCTCTCTTAGAATCTGCTCTGGGTCACATTTGCCCTGGAGAACTAAGAAGGATGAGCAGACCAACAACAAATTATGGCCCCAAGATAGCAAGAGGACTTCTGTAAGCAAAGTCTTCATTATCAAGCAAGAAATATGCTGTTTACAAAGGAAACTATTACAAATTCTTTTTTCACATGATGTTGTGGTTTCCGTTAGCAAGGAAAAGACCAATACAATGCTGGGCAGTGACATCAAAGTAACAGAACGTTGCAATCCACTTGACCTTCTCTGCTGATACACCATAGCACCACGGCCTATAATCCCCTCCAGATCAATGCGCCAAGAAAATGCCAGTTCCTTAGTGGAATGAAAAATTCAGAGGATTTTCACTGATGGGGGGGTATGCATTACACACATGGGTATGTGTGTATGTGGCTTCCTTCTCCCGCTTTTTACAAAAGGGAATTGTGATTATTACCTTTTGAGTAAAAGTTGTCACCAAGCTGACATTAAAAACCACTTGTTAGGGGTGCCTGGGTGGCTCAGTGGGTTAAAGCCTCTGCCTTCGGCTCAGGTCATGATCCCAGGGTCCTGGGATCGAGCCTCGCATCGGGCTCCCTGGTCAGCAAGGATCCTGTTTCCCCCTCTCTCTCTGCCTGACTCTCTGCCTACTTGTGATCTCTGTCTGTCAAATAAATAAATAAATAAATAAATCTTAAAAAAAAAAAAAATTTGTTAAATCTTCCAATGGCAAAGTATGTTTTATCTTTGATTATACCTGTTTATTCACTTTTCTTCCAACTAGATGCTGACCAGCTTATAAAGGTACTCAATAAACATTTCGTAACGAATGTCTACACAGGGTTATCTAATTCAAATTTTAGAAAAAGATAGTTACAAATGCACAATAAAAGAACAAAAGCCTAATAACAATAATGAAAGTATAAAAAAGGCATTGAAGTTGTTGACCAAAGAGCCAAGTTCCCATTCTGGCTCTGCTTCTTACTGAGTATTTAACCTTGGGTGGGTCTCAATTCCTAAATCTATTTCCTCATCTGCAAAGTGGAATTTCTCCCATTTGCTCTGCTAACCTCAGAGGGTTAGCATAAGTATCAAATGAGTCAATGGATTATAACGTGTTTTGCAAACTGTAAAATATCTTGCCAATGGTTTTTTTTTTTTCAATGGAAAGTTGTTTTAGGGGTTCCTGGGTGGCTCAGTCACTTAAGTATCTGCCTTCAGCTCAGGTCCCGATCCCAGGGTCCTAGGATTGAGCCTTGCATCAGGCTCCTTATTCAGTAGGGAGCCTGCTTCTCACTTTCCCCCTGCCCCCTGCTTGTGCCTTCTCTCTGACAAATAAATAAAATCTTAAAAAAAAAAAGTTTTTTAGGGGCACCTGGGTGGTTCAGTCAGTTAAGCATTTGCCGCCCCCTGGGGCCATGATACCAGAGTCCTGGGATTGAGCCCTGCATCGGGCTCCCTGCTCAGCAGGAAGCCTGCTTCTCCCTCTCCCACTCTCCCTGCTTGTGTTCCTTCTCTCTCTGTGTCTCTCCCTGTCAGATAAATAAATAAAATCTTTTTAAAAATAATAATGATAAAATAAAATAATGTGGGTTTTTTTGTTTTTTTTTTTTAATATTTTTATTTATTTATTTGTCAGAGAGAGAGAGCGCGCGAGCACAAGCGCACAAGCAGGCAGAGGCAGAGAGAGAGGAGGAAGCAGGCTCCCCGCTGAGCAGAGAGCCCGATGCGGGACTGGATCCCAGGACACTAGGATCATGACCTAAGCCAAAGGCAGTGGCTTAACCAACTGAGCCACCCAGGTATCCCTAAAATAATGTTTTTAAAGTGACATGCAGTGGTGCCTGGTTGGCTCAGTCAGTTAAGCATCTGCCTTCAACTCAGGTCATGATCCCAAGGTCCTGGAATCGAGCCCCGCATCCGGCTCCCTGCTCAGCAGAGAGCCTGCTTCTCCCTCTCCCTCTGCCTGCTGCTCTGCCTGCTTGTGCTCTCTATCTCTGTCAAATAAATGAATAAAATCTTTTTTTAAAATATTTTTATTTATTTATTTGAGAGAGAGACAGCAAGAGAGAGCATGATTGAGGAGGTCAGAGGGAGAAGCAAACTCCCTGTGGAGCTGGGAGCGCCAAGCAGGACTCAATCCCAGGACTCCAGGATCATGACCTGAGCTGAAGGCAGTAGCATAAACAACTGAGCCACCCAGGTACCCTGAATAAAATCTTTTTAAAGAAATAAAAAAAAGGGGGGGCACCTGGGTTGCTCAGTGGGTTAAAGCCTCTGCCTTCGGCTCAGGTCATGGTCTCAGGGTCCTGGGATCAAGCCCCGCATCGGGCTCTCTGCTCAGCGGGGAGCCTGCTTCCTCCTCTCTCTCTGCCTGTCTCTCTGACTACTTGTGATCTCTGTCTATCAAATAAATAAATAAAATCTTTAAAAAAAAAAGTGACATGCATTTCACTAGGATGTAAGTTATTATTGGGGAAAACAAACTAGAGAATTGCAAGCCTAGGCAGACTGAGAGCTGGGCAGTTCTCTCTCACCTCATCAATTCTATAAGTAGTCTAGAGGAGACCTATTCCTGCTCTCTGCTATTTATTATTTCTGTGTCTTCTCTGAGTCTCAGTTGCTTTATATCAATCTCTCTGAGCCTGTTACACCATCCGCTACCTAGAAATAAAACAGGCCTACTCACCCTGGATGGTTTGCTGGGAGGCTTATATGAGATCACTGTTGCTAAGGTCTCTTTGCCAGCCACAGAGTGATATACAATTTGGTAGCATTTTCCTAAAGGTGATAGGTAAGAAATTTGGTAATATTTTCCTAAAGGTGATGAACTTTCAAGAATCGTTTAAATAAAGTGCACAGGCTGAGGGTATGAGAGGCTTACTCTGGCCACTGGCCGGCACATCCCAGGAAAAAACAGACTAGGCTTCACTGTCTTGGACTGGATCACACATTGCCTTATACAATTCTATTCTGTGAAGCCCTTAGAAAAAGTAAAATAGGTCCTTTCACATCCATTGACTTATTCAACCTTCCCAGTACTTGTGCCAACCAAGACTTATTATGCCCATTGTACTGATAGGGAAACGGAGGCTGGAGATTCTCCCAGAATCCCAGAATGCAACTGGTAAATGGGTACATCTGGGATGAACTCTTCCAACAGCAGTGGGAGAAGACACAGGTGCTTAGATAAAAGACGTGGCCTCACACAGATGGCCCATTTCTCATTCTTCCCTGACGTAACTTTCTATTCAAGCCATTAAACCTATCTTCTGTCTTTTACAAATCCTTCATGTTTCTCACTCTAGTGAGGGTGCCCAGAGGAACAACTATGATAGCAGGCAGATTTAGATACAATAGGGTGACAGCTTTGGAGGGGCAAGAAGACATTTCTGTGGGAGGGGAAGGTGGTCAGTGTTCACACATCCTCCCCTGAAAGAGCTCTAATTGCTGATGGAGTGGGTACTGTCTGTTAGAAATGCCCGGCTCTTACGTCACATTCCGATTCTACACATGGGCCCAAAGGTCTGTGTAAACACCCACTGCTCTCCCACCTCTGCCTTCGTAAATATGTCACCTTTAGGCTTAGGCAAGTCAAGAACATTCCTCAGTCACAAAAATGCTAGGGTTCCCTGTTCATGTGTAAACCCCATTTCACTACCTAGAATTCTTCCTTCGTTAATTCATGTGTCTGCTCTTATTTAAAATCTAATTCAAATATCAAAAATTGGAAACAGCCCTTAAGTCCATCAGTCTGGAGACCGATATAAATAATGATAATACATTAATTCAATGGACCATTAAGCAGTCATTAAAAACAATAAGGGAGATGTGGCAAAACTGCCAGAATACAATGTTTCAGGGAACTAGTAAAGGGAAGAGCAGGGTGCACAGAATGTTCCCATTTTTATAAAAAAAGGGATATTAAATGTTTTAGTATTTATTTCAATACAAATAAATATTATTTTTGCAAAAATATTAAACACAACACATACCTCATTTTATTGTGCTTTGCCCTTTTTTTTTTTTTTTTTTACAAATCAAAGGTGAGCGGCAGCCCCGCATCGAGCAAGTCCATGAGCACCATTTTTCCAACACTACTTGCTCACTTCATGTCTCTATCACATTTTGGTAATCCTCACAATATTTCAAACTTTTTCATCATTATTATATTTGTCATGGTGATCTGTATCAGTGATTACAACTTGCTGAAAGCTCACATGATTGCATTTTTTAGCAATGAAGTATTTTTTAATTAAAGCATGTACAATTTTTGAGACACAATGTTATTGCACATTTAAGAGACTAAAATACAGTGTAAACATGACTTTTAAAAGCACTGGGAAACCAAAAAATTCATTTGACTCACTTTACTGCAGTGATGTGGAACTGAACCCACGACATCTTTGATGTATGCCTGTGTTAGAGAAGGCAGTTAGGTTCTGACAGGATACCTGGAGATCAGCAATGAGGAAGTCATGAGCAGCTGTCGGGAAGGTCAACAGTCTGTCCTTATAGCACACCGCAAGAATCCAGATCAAACCAGACCAGCCAAGATGGTCGATGCCATCACAGGAAACCCCTGACCAAATTAAGAAAAAAAACTGGGAAGCCCTGCCTCCCATCCCAAGGAGTAAATATTCAAACCCCTAGGTAATGATTCTCAATAAAAGATAGAAACCCAGCCCTCAGGGCACATAGCTCTTTCTTCTGTGTTCATAGCTCTCCTATCTCCGGAGTGCGCTTTTCACGTTAACAAACTTTTCTGCTTGTGTTACTCATCCGGTTTTATGTGTTTGTTTTTTAATTCATTCTCTGACAAGACCAAGAACCTTTGGCGACTCCTTTCGATCTGGCTGGATCAAGGCTCCAGGGCCCAGGGTCTCCCCAGTTCACCCAGCAACACCCATATAAGTTTACACTGGCATAAAAAATTTCTACAAGAGTACATAAGAACTATTAACACTGGGGGCACCTGGGTGGCTCAGTGGGTTAAGGCTCTGCCTTTGGCTCAAGTCATGATCTCAGGGACCTGGAATCAGCCCAGCATGGGGCTCTCTGCTCGGCAGGGAGCCTGCTTCCCTCCCTCTCTCTCTGCCTGACTCTCTGCCCACTTGTGATCTCTCTTTGTCAAATAAATAAGTAAAATCTTTATTTAAAAAAAAAATGGGGGGGCGCCTGGGTGGCTCAGTGGGTTAAAGCCTCTGCCTTCGGCTCAGGTCATGATCCCAGGGTCCTGG
Source organism: Martes martes (assembly GCF_963455335.1). NCBI lineage: Eukaryota > Metazoa > Chordata > Mammalia > Carnivora > Mustelidae > Martes > Martes martes. Next base: position 87,201,957 of record NC_137891.1, on the reverse strand, counting down.
GATCGAGCCCCGCATGGGGCTCTCTGCTCAGCAGGGAACCTGTTCCCCACCCCCCTCTCTCTCTGCCTGCCTCTCTGCATACTTGTGATCTCTGTATGTCAAATAAATAAATAAATAAATCTTAAAAAAAAAAAAAAAGAACTATTAACACACTGGTTGACTTTGGTTGAGGAGACATATTTTCATAGTGTATCTTTGGTACTGTTTAATTTTACCATAGCATATATTAATCTTTCAGTTAAAAAACAAAAAAATGAACTCAACCCATTTTTCCCTCAAGAGCTTTCCTTGTCCATCCTCCTTCTTAAATGTCTCTTAAATCTCATTACCTCCCTCCCTCACCCTCCACTGTCCCAGACTAACTGTCCGGGATTGACTGTGCTTTGTTCCTGGAGACAAAAATCTACAGGAGGTATATATTTTTATAAATATATATAATTATTTTAAAAGAATAGCACTTTTAGAATAGCACTAAGTATCCAGGATGACTAGTTTAATTGAAAGCTATTGAAAGGCAAATTTCCAGTCACACCCATTTGCAGGGCAATCTTGAATTACAAAGTTGTCTGAAGGTCAATTTGTTTGCTTTGATGTTTGCTTTGAGTACCAAACTGCTGCTCAGGGTTCTATCCCATCACACATGCCACCAGCTAGCTCCCCTCTCCTCTACAGCTGGGACAGTTTTGTAATTAGTCTCACTGATTCCATTGTTTCTCTTCCTCCCTTTCCATAAGCCACCCCCACACTGCAATCTGAATCTGCTAAAATTTAAATGATACAGATATTCCCCATTGCCCTTGAGGTAAAATCTACTTTCCTTATTTTTTTTAACATTTTTGTTTTATTTCTATTTGTTTTCTAAAATCTACTTTCTTGGGGGTGCCTGGGTGGCTCGGTCGTTAAGCATCTGCCTCAGTCGTTAAGCGTTTGCCTTTGGCTCAGGTCAAGATCCAGAGTCCTGGGATCAAGCCCCTTATCAGGCTCCTTGCTCAGCGGGGAGCCTGTTTCTCCCTCTCTAACTCCCCCAGTGCTGTGTTCCCTCTCTGGCTATCTCTCTTTGTCATAAATAAAATCTATAAATAAATAAATAAATAAATACGTACGTAAAATCTACTTTCTTTAACATGGCTTACAAGAACCTCTGGATCTGGATTCTTCAGCCTCAGCCTCCTCCCCGCCCCCTCCCCACTAGAAGCCTCGGGGGCCTGCTCCTCCCCCAAACTCCAGCTGAGCTGCAGAGGCAATGAACTTCCTGCTCCCTGAACAAGCAGAGTGCTCTCTCTGGCTCCCCAACTCTTTGTATCAGCTTTTTGCTCTTTGAGGACCCTCCCCACCCGACCCACCAAACTTGACTGCAGAGCAGTGACCACAGGCATTCCTCTCTGATGATCACCTCCCACCTGTTGGAACAAGCATCCTTTCTATTAAAAGTGATAAATCTCCTCTAGTTCATGTGGCAGATAGATCTGATTATTACTTTTGCTTTCAGCAATCCTCTAAAAAGGGAAAGAAAACCTATATGGCATAGAGGGTGAGAAGAAATCAAATATTAAGGCCAAAAACTAACTCCTAGCAGCCAGGCAGAAGTTATGGGGTAGGGGTCAACTCAAGTTCTTTATATCCAGACTTCTACAAGGTCAAGTTCTTTATATCCAGACTTCTACAAGGTCAAGTTCTTTACAGATTTCTACAACGGACCCTCCTGTCATAGACCCAAAGGTCTAGCAATCTAGGTTCATCGAAAAGGTGTGATGGCCATTCCAAGCTTACTCACAAATCTGTGAATCTCTTGGATGGCACTTCCTCTCCCACCCTGACCTCGAAACCCAGCCCTGCTTTCATTTTGATCTTCACCAGGGGAATTTTGTGGGCGCCTGCGCACCAACAGAGAGCACTTTTAAAGGCTTCAGCCTTGGACTGAAGAATTTAAATTTCTTCATGTATGTCCTGCAAAAACACAGAACAGAGACAAGATTTTTCTGGTTCTTTTGTTATGTCTGCACCATACCCCTTCCTTAAAATCTGTCCTATACACCCAGATAACTCCAGTTAACAATGAACTCCCCCTATATTCAATGGCAACCAATTATTCAATTTTTCACTTACTTATATATTGTCTTGAATTGTTCTCTAACAACTACCAAAGCACTTTCAACAAAAGGTGAACGGAAAAATATCAAGCTGGGGGGTCAAAAGATTTAGCTTCCAGAAAGTCAAGAGTCTGCCACTAACTCTGTGTAATCTTGAGCAAATCACCCTTCCCGTCCTCAGTCCTCCCTACAGAATAAGGGTGGAGTACTGATCTCGAAGGATCTTCCAGGCTACGGGTCCACAACTCTGAGCTCCTCAAAGTTCAGGAGCACAGTCCACATCCTTTCTCAAGACACATAATGAGAGCTCTATTAAGACTTGAATGAAAGCCATTGATGAAGAGGTTGCCTGGCCCCAGCCCTTGTAGACCAAACCAACATGCAACAACAGATGACTCTGTCTTCCTTGAAGAGCTCTCTATGTTTACAAATGAGTCTACAACTTCACTGATACAAACCTAATTACTTTTAATATCTTGTTCCGCTGGAAAGTTATTTCTTACAATAAACTTACATCTCTCCATATCAACCTTCAAGAAACCTGGGAAACTATCAATAATGGCTTAAAGCATCAGCTTCAGATTCGCCTTATGTCCTCTCACTCCTGAACTCCTTTTTGCCGGCAGCACTAGCTCAGAAAACAAACACTCATGCTAGACCACTGATTTGTCAGGGTCTCAGCCTTACTGCCCAGACCCCCACTCTCCTCACTAGGTAAGCCATGTGATTATGTGAATCATTGACCAACACCCAAGGGGCAAAGATAAACAAAAACAAATATCTTTCCACAAATTTCACTTAGAAAACCAAGTACAGGGGTGCCTGGGTGGCTCAGTGGGTTAAAGCCTCTGCCTTCGGCTCAGGTCGTGATCCCAGGGTCCTGGGATCGAGCCCCACGTCGGGCTCTCTGCTCAGCGGGGAGCCTGCTTCCCCCTCTCTCTCTCTCTGCCTGCCTCTCTGCCTACTTGTGATCTGTCTGTCAAATAAATAAATAAAATCTTTAAAAAAAGAAAATCAAGTACAATGGCAAAAACAAAAACAAAAAAGGAAAACCCACACCCACAAAACAAAAAACAACAAAAAACAAACAATTTTTTAAGCTTTGGGGGATGTGGGGAGTATGGAAGTCTCAAGAGCTGGTTTCCGAAGGGCAGCGCATACCAGACAATGCGGTACAAGAGGCTCCCGGCTGTTGTGTCAATGAAGCCTTTCAGACCTTCCACACTACCTCACTTGTTCCCCTAAAGTAGTGCTTTCTGGAAGCTCAGCTCTCAGCTGGCGAAAACAGTGAACCTTGTGCCATTTGTCTATCAACTTCTTTAAAAAGAAAAACCTCCTGTACAGCTGTCTTGTTTTGCATTCTCTCTTCTGTACTTCAGTACACATAATGACAAACAGTGGAGGCTAGGGGCTCTTTTAAAACTGTGAAGAAAGAAGAAATTTAAAAGTACCCAGAAGTCTCTGTTTTCAGCTATTGGAGGAAAGTTTGCAACCCACAGAAACCAGCACTAATTAAAAAAAAAAAAATCAGTCTTGAGCACTGGGAATAAACAATAAGGCACTCTTCAGGCTTTAGGATATTAAGAAAAAAAAAAAGTGGTGCACAGCCCATCCATCCTTTCCAATTCAAACAATATAGCTTTTCAAATTTTGAATGTAAAAATCGTTTTGTATGTTAATTGCACCTCAGTGAATTAATTTTTTAAAAAATCTTCACATGCAACCAACGCTATTGGCACTATCATAGAAGTATTGGTGCAGATAATCCAAAGTAAATATTTCCAAAGACATTTTTTTCCAAAAGTATTTTTTTTCTACATTTTTTGTAGAAATTAATAGAGCCTACGGAGCCTAAAAGAACTGAAACTAAATGGTTTCTTCAAATAGTATTTTAAAAAACAAGACCTCTAGGGGAACTTGGGTGGTTCGGTTGATTAAGTATCTGCCTTCAACTCAGGTAATGATCCCAGGGTCCCGGGTTCGAGCCCTAAGTCAGGCTCCCTGCTCAGCAGAAGCCTGCTTCTCCCTCTCTTCCCTGCTTCTGCTTTCTCTCACTATCTCCGTCACTATCTCTCTCAAATAAAGAAAATCTTTAAAATTAAAAAAAAAACTCTAATGTTAAAAATTGGTGTTTAAAGGAATATTGTTTTAAAGGAACTATCAATACAATTCACTTAAAAAACAATGTCTTAATATAGCAAGAACTCAAATGAACTGATAAGAAAAACCTGAGAAAGTGGCAAAGTAAATTATAACATAGAAAATAGCCAAAGTCTGAGGAAATGTTCATACTGAATAATAGCAACCAAAGAATTGATATTAAAATAAAATAACATTTTTTTCTTGTCTCTCAATTTAGAAAAAAAAATGAGACTACTTCGGTGCTAGTGACTGCCTTGAAATGGGTCCTTTCACCCATGATGAGGTACAAATGGGACAACCCTTCTAGTATGCAATTTGTTAAAATATATCATGAACCTTAAAAATGTCTATATTCTTCAGAATGGCAGTTCCGTTTGAAGGAATTGGACCTAAAGAAAATAATCTGGCTCTGGAGAACAGTATAGAGTTTCCTCAAAAAGTTAAAAATAGAACTACCCTACCAACCAGCAATTGCACTACTAGGAATTTACCCAAAGGATACAAAAATACTGATTTAAAGGGGTATATACACCCCAGTGTTTATAGCAGCACTAACAACAACAGCCAAATTATGGAAAGAGCCTAAATGTCCTTCGACTGATGAATGGATAAAGAAGATGTGGTATGAGGTGCCTGGGTGACTCAGTCATTAAGCTTCTGCCTTCAGCTCAGGTCATGATCCCAGAGTCCTGGGATCGAACCACACATCGGGCTCCCTGCTCAGCAGGAAGCCTACTTCTCCCTCCCCCAGTCCCCCTGCTTGTGTTCCCTCTCTCACTGTGTCTCTGTCAAGTAAATAAATAAAATCTTAAAAAAGAAGAAGAAGAAGATGTGGTATAGGGGCACCTGGGTGGCTCAGCTGGCTGAGCAGTGGAGTCCGGATTTCAGCTCAGGTCAGGACCAAGCCCCACCTCCAGCTCTGCACTCAGCATGGAATCTGCTTATCCCTCTACCTCTGCTCTTCCCCTCCCATCCCCCCACTCTCTCTTGAACTATCTCTAAAATAAATAAATAGTTTTTATTTTTTTTAATAAATAGTTTTTTAAAAAAGAGATGTGGTATACACACATACACAATGGAGTATTACTCAACCATCCAAAGAACGAAATCTTGCCATTTGCAATAATGTGGATGGAGCTAGAGTATATTGTTATAGTAAGTGAAATAAGTCAGTCAGAGAAAGACAAGTATCATATGATGTCACTCATGTGGAATTTAAGAAAGAGATGAACATAGGGGAAGGAGGAAAGAAAACAGAAAGAGAGAAACAAACCATAAGAAACTCTTAACTATAAAGAACAAACCGAGGGTTGATGGAGGGAGGTGGGTGGGGGATGGGCTAGATGGGTGATGGGCATTAAGGAGGGCACTTGTGATAAGCACTGGGTGTTTTGTTTTTTTTTTTAAGATTTTATTTATTTATTTGACAGACGGAGATCACAGAGAAGCAGGCAGAGAGAGAGGAGGAAGCAGGCTCCCTGCTGAGCAGAGAGCCCGACACGGGGGCTCAATCACAGGACCCTGGGATCATGACCTGAGCGCAAGGCAGAGGCTTTAACCCACTGAGCCACCCAGGCGCCCCGAGCACTGGGTGTTGTATGTAAGGGATGAATAACTAACTTCTACACCTGAAACCAATTTTACCATATATATTAACTAACTAGAATTTAAATAAAAACTTGAAATAAAAAATAAAAGTAAAGATTTTTATAAATGGAAACAGAGTATAGAGCCCCCCCCAAAAAAGAAAAAAGAAAACAATCCTGAATATGAAAAAGTTTGTTTACAAACACAGGCATACCTCCACTGACACATGGATCAAAAAGATGTAGTATATACAATGGAATATTACACAGCCATTAAAAGTGAAATCTTGCCATTTGCAATGATGTGGATGGAACTGGAGGGGATTATGCTAAGCAAAATAAGTCAATCAGAGAAAGACAATTACACATGATCTCACTGATATGTCGAATTGAAGAAACAAGGTAGAGGATCATAGGGGAAAAGAGGAACAAATGAAACAAGATGAAACCAGAGAGAGAGAGAAAAATCATAAGAGACTCTTAATAATAGGAAACAAACTAAGGGTTGCTGGAGGGGAAGGGGATTGAGGGCTGGGGTAACTGGGTGATGGACATTGGGGAGTGTATGTGTTGTAATGAGCACTGGGTTTTATATGAGACTGATGAATCACAGACCTGCACCCCTGAAACCAATAATATATGTGTTAATTAAAAATATATATACAAAGTAGAATGAAGAGTAAATGTTAAAATAGAAAACAAAAAACACAGGCATACCTCATTTTATTGCACTTCATTTTATTGAGGTTCTCTGATACTGAATTTCTTACAATTGTAGAATTTGTGGCAACTCTAAACTGAACGAGTCTATCGGCACCATTTTTTCAACAGCCTTTGCTCACTTTGTGTCTCTGTGTCACATTTTGGTAATTCTCACAATATTTCAAACTGTATCATTATGATTATTTTTCTTAGGGTGATCTGTGATGTTACTATTGTCACTGTTTTAGGGTGCCATGAATCATGGCTATGAAATGGCAAACTTAATCATAAATGTTGTAGGTGTTCTCACTGCTCCACTGACCGGCCATTCCCCTGCTTCTCTCTCTCTTCTTGGACCGCTCCATTCCCTGAGACACAACAATATTAAAATTAGACCAATTAATAACCCTACAACAGCCCCTAAGTGTTTAAGGGAAAAGGAGAGTCACATGTCTCTCAATTTTTAATCAAAAGCTAGAAATGACTGAACTTAGTAAGGAAGTCATGTCAAAAGCCAAGATAGGCCAAAAGCTAAGTCTCTAGATTCAGTTAGCCAAGTTGCAAATGCAAAGGAAAAGTTCTTGAAGGCAATTAAAAGTGCTACTCCCGCGAACACACAAATGATAAAAAGCAAAACCACCTATTTGCTGATATGGAGAAGCTGTAATGGTCTGGATAGATCAAACCAGCCACAAAACTCCCTTCAGCCAAAGCCCGATTCAGAGCAAAGCCCTAACTCTATCCATTCCTGTGAAGGCTGAGAGAGGTGAGGAAGCTGCAGGAGAAGAGTTTGAAGCTAGCCGAGGTTGGTTCATGAGATTTGAAGAAAGAAGCCATCTCCGTAACATAAAAGTGTAAGACGAAGAGGCAGGGGCTGATGTCAAAGATACTATCTTGATAATTCCAAATACAGTATTACTTAGTATTAAGTGATGTATTATAAATATCCAAGAAGTTCAATGAATTTCAAGCCTTCATCAAGATGGATTGTGTCCTATACATTCATTCATTCAACGACCAAGGAGTCCTTGAACATCTACTACATGCTAGGCATTTTTACAAGTATAAACAGAAACAGACAAAAATTATTGCCTTTATGGAGTTTACATTCTAGCAGAAGGCAATAAAGCCACCTCAGATCAATAAAGTCCATCTGAATTACTTATATTTTCCTTTATATGACTTATTCTTGGATATTTAAGAGAGATCTTAAAAGTAAGTTCAAAAATTACATGAGCTCATTATTTTCCTTGTCTTTTCTCCATTCCTAGCACCCTCTCAAAACAACTATGTATGAAAACAAACATAACATCATTATTTTTATTAGTGAATTTGGAAACAACCTAAATATCAACAATAATAAAAATAATAAATAAATGTTGGTATTACTAGAGTTATTTGTATCAACATGGACATACTGTTGAAGGAAAAACACAAATTAGAGAACAGTTACATGCCATGCATATAGAGTTTTTAAATAAAAGTACAAAGAAACACAGGAGAATGTTAGACATCAAACTCATTTCCCTGGGCCTAAGGGCAGGGCAGGAGTCAGGGAGAGAAGGATGCAAATGAAGAAGACATGTCTATTCTTTACACCATGTTGTATACCTTGAATGTTTAACAATTTATAAAAATGTGAGTTTAGGGGCACCTGAGTGGCTCAGTGGGTTAAGGCTCGGCCTTCGGCTCAGGTCATGATCTCAGGGTCCTGGGATTGAGCCCCTCATCGGGCTCTCTGCTCAGTGGAGAGCCTGCTTCCCTTCTCTCTCTGCCTGTCTCTCTGCCTTCTTGTGGTTTCTCTCTCTGTGTCAAATAAATAAATAAAATCTTTTTTTAAAAAAATGAGTTTAACATGAGTTTATCAAATGGTTTAACCTGTTTGGGGGAAGGAGTTTCAATTTTTATTAAAAATCTCCCCCCCAAAAAAAAGAAAAGGGCGCCTGGGTGGCTCAGTTGGTTGAGCAACTGCCTTCGGCTCAGGTCATGATCCTGGAGTCCCAGGATCGAGTCCCGCATCGGGCTCCCTGCTTGGCAGGGAGTCTGCTTCTCCCTCTGACCCTCCCCCTTCTCATGCTTTCTCTCTCTCTCAAATAAATTTAAAAAAAAAAAAAAAAAAAAAAAAAAAACCTCCCCAAACTCAGGTTTACGCCTGGATGTCTCATACTAAAAAGAAAAAATAATTATCTCATTTATTTGTTTTTTTAAATTTAAATTCAATTAGCCAACATATAGTACATCATTAGTTTCAGATGTAGAGTTCAATAATTCATCAGTTGTGTATGACATCCCAGTCTTCATCACATCACGGGCCCTCCTTAATGCCTATCACCCAGTTACCCCATCCCCCCCACCCACCTCAATTGTTTCATTCTTAAAAACTGGACTGACTCTTAGGAAAAAGCGGAAAGTGTTACTGCATTCTTGGATAGATAGTTAATGTAAGTAACTTCCAGCAATAAACAGGGTATTACTTATCTGTTTCATAGAATCACAGAGTTGAGTCAGACTCTGAGTTGTCTAATGGGTTCAATCACTTTGCCTTTTTAAGTTCCCCTGTTCTAGATACAGCTTCAACAGAATTACAGTAATCCTTATGCCCTAGGAATAGCGACTTGCCATCACCTGCTTCAAGGGAGCACACAGAAGTGTAAGTGGCAATGACGTTAGTGTTTCAGTGTGTGAAAACCTAGTGTGAATTTTCCCCTTTCTCTGCAACAGTTCACAAGGTATCATTATAAAAAGAAGAAGGGAAAAAAAACCCTTCTTGCTCTGCTTCTACCGACTTCAGAAACAGTAATCGTTAAAACTGTCTTTTGATCTAGAGTCACTTAAATACTACTTTAAGGATCTTTTACAGTCACTTTTCTTCAAGTTACCTAAATCACAAGCTCTTTTTTTTCCTTAAAGACCCTCCCTCCCCCCACCAAATTAACATCAGTGGCAACTGTTGGGCAGGTACTGCCCTCTAGTGCTTACACTTTTATAATAACATTTTAAAACACTTGACATCAGTACCACAGAAAGTCCATCAAAAATTAAATAACATCCTATTAACCAAGATTTTTCAACTTCACACTATTGGTAGTGGCAGCCAATCAGTCTTTGCCCTTGAACTGCTGGATGTTTAGCAGTGTCCCTGGCCTCTACTGGCTCAATGCGGCAGCACCTCCCCAACCCCAGCTGTGACAAAATGTCTCCAGACTTGGCCAAATGTCCCCAGGGGAGCAAAATCACCTCTGGTTGAAAAACTATTGTATCATGCTAAGGGTTGTCCAAAATGTTCACATTACTCCTGAAAATTATAAGCAGAAAAAGTCTTCTTCTGTAGACTAATTAAGTGAGATAAAGGAGAATTTCATTGGTGCCGTAAACAAAAAAACAGAGAATTAAGGTTTTCAGGTCTCCCTCTCCACTCCCCAAAACCCTGGCTAGTGGGAATTTCTTCACACCTTTAACTTTGTATTCCAGTTTTGCTTCTCAGATCTTTTCACTTCCTTTCAAAGTGCTTAGAACAAAGCTTGTTCTTCTAGCTGAATATAGTGGAGGCTGCCAGGAAAAAGGAGGGACTGAGATTATGTGTCTGTACTGTTCTAACATAATATGAAACATAATAAATATAATACAAAAATTCTTAAAAAATATCAGAAGGAGGGCGCCTGGGTGGCTCAGTTGGTTGAGAGACTGCCTTCGGCTCAGGTCATGATCCCGGAGTCCTGGGATCAAGTCCCGCATCCAGCTCCATGGGGATCCATGGGGAGTCTGCTTCTCCCTCTCCCCTCTCATGCTCTCTCTCACTCTCTCTCTCTCAAATAAATAAACAAAATCTTTAAATAAAAAAATTTAAATATCAAAAGGAGTTTCAAACCTGGATTCCAGAAAGTTACATTAAGAGGGTTTATTCAGATCTGCTGTGAATTATTATTCCTCATGTAAGCACATTATGCTTATAGATCCTGGTTCTGTGAATTTTAAAACCTACAAATGACTGAGGACTAGGCTTTTTTTTTTTTTTTTTTTTAGATTTATGTATTTAAGAGAGAGAGAAAGAGCACCTTTGAGAGCAGGGGGAGGTGGAGAGGGAGAAGCAGAGAAGAAGACTTCCCACTGAGCAGGGACTCCTACAGGGGTTTGGGTGGAGCTCTCCTGGAGGCTTGAGCCCAGGACTCTGAGATCATGACCTGAGTCAAAATCAAGAGTCTGATGCTCAACCAACTAAGCTTCCCAGGCTTGGACTTGCACTGAATGTAACTTCCTCCCCTCATCAAATTTCTCACTGATTTAATTGGTTTTACTAAAGAAAAAAAAAAAACAATAAATAAGAATCTATAAGCAAGGGGCGCCTAGGTGGCTCAGTGGGTTAAAGCCTCTGTCTTTTGCTCAGGTCATGATTCCAGGGTCCTGGGATCAGGCTTTCTGCTCAGCAGGGAGCCTGCTTCCCTTTCTCTCTCTGCCTACTTGTGATCTGTCTGTCAAATAAATAAATAAAATCTTTAAAAAAAAAAAAGAATCCATAAGCAATTTTTATTATATGATTAAGAATATATCACTTTTTATTAATGTATTTCAATCCACTATTTTATTTATTACTTAGTGAAATTGGAAATACTACAGCTCTACAATTGTCAAGCTCTTATTAGCGGAATCTTGGGATGGAAAATCTATTTTGCCTACACAGAGTAGTTTGTGATCATTCCCTAAACCTCCTCTGAGAAGCTTGGGCTTTCCTGACTCTGTATATATTGTTTTCATCCTATCCTCTCTAACTAAATTCAGTTAGAAGGTCTTCTGGTGGCACCTAGGTGGCTCAGTCGATAAGCATCTGCCTTTAGCTCAGGTCATGATCCCGAGGTTCTGGGATGGAGACCAGCTTCAGGCTCCAGGCTCTGCAAGAAGCCTGCTTCTCCCTCTTCCATTCCCCATGCTTGTGTTCCCTCTCTCGCTGTGTCTCTCTCTGTCAAATAAATAAATAAAATCTTAAAAAAAAAAGAAAGAAAGAAAGTCTTCTAATCATGTAATAAAGCAAGGCACAAATAGGTGTTAGCCTTTAAAGGACAGTCAAATGGTTTAGAATATATATTTAAAATGATAACACAGGAAAGTTACATGACTCGCACCAAAGGAAAACAAAATCTAGAATGATATCACTCTGCTCAGAGAGAGAGGAGACATATATGTGACCCGGTAATATTATTTGAGAGTTATTTTGCATAACTTTTTTCAGTCATACAAAAAGTCCAGGTTATTCTGTAATATGCAAATATTTCAAAGCATTCACAAGTTTTTTAAAAAGCAAATTATTGAAGAGGCACCTGGGTGGCTCAATCAGTTAAGCAGTAAATTGGTTAAACATCTGCCTTCAGCTCAGGTCATGATCCCTGGCTCCCCACTCAAGGTGGGCAGTGAGGAGAGAGTCTGCTTATCTCTCTCCCTCTTCCTCTCCCCCCCACTTCATGCATGCTCTCTCTCAAATAAGTAAATAAAATCTTTCTTTTTTAAAGCAAATTAGGGGTGCCTGGGTGGCTCAGTGGGTTAAAGTCTCTGCCTTCGGCTCAGGTCATGATCTCAGAGTCCTGGGATCGAGCTCCGCATCGGGCTCTCTGCTTAGCAAGGAGCCTGCTTTTTTTTTTTTTTTTTTTTTTTAAGATTTTATTTATTTATTTGAGAGAGAGAGTGAGAGAGAGAGAATATGAGAGGGGAGAGGGTCAGAGGGAGAAGCAGACTCCCCCGTGAGCAGGGAGCCCAATGTGGGACTCGATCCTGGGACTCCAGGATCATGACCTGAGCTGAAAGCAGTTGCTTAACCAACTGAGCCACCCAGGCACCCAAAGATTTTATTTATATATTAGAGAGAGAGAGAGTGAGAGAGAGCATAAGAGGGGAGAAGGTCAGAGGGAGAAGCAGACTCCCCAGGAAGGAGGCTGCTTTCCCCTTTCTCTCTGCCTGCCTCTCAGCCTACTTGTGATCTCTGTCTCAAATAAATAAATAAATAAATAAATCTTTAAAAAGCAAATTATTCTAGAAATTAGTTTATGTATTCATTGCTAATCTCACATCACTTTAAATTTCTCCATGAGGGAAATATTTCCTTAGGTTTTGATTTAAAGGAACTGTGGTCATCAGAAGCCCCCAGAAGTCCATATCCCAATCCCCAGAACCTGTGAACATATTACCTTATATGGTAAGTGGGATTTTGCAGGTGTGATTACGATAAGGGTTTTGAGATGGGGAGATTCATCTGGATTAGATGGCTGGGCCTAATGCCATCACAAGCATCCTTAGAAATGAAAGAGGAAGACAGGAAAGTCAGAGAAGATACCATCACAGAAGCAGAATTCAGAGTGATACAGCAGCTGCCTGTGAAGATGTAGGGACCAGGAGCTTAGCAGTGAGGGCTGGAAAAGACAAGGAAGGGTTAGTCTCCACTAGAGCTTGCAGATAGAGGGAACTGGCCCACAATGTATTCTCAACTCATTTCACTGGTATTTTAACAGTGAAAGCAGCAGCCACTGGGAAGACTCCCTACACAAGCATCCATACACTATTCCTTCTCATGGAGAAGTATTATTTAGACACGCTTTAAGGAATTCTAGTTAAAATCTACTTCAAACAACCACAATAATAGCATATACTCCCAAAAGAAAACAACTTTCCCTCCTTTGCCAACCCACTAACAGATCTGGAAAGATACAATTCCAAACATAACATTCATTATTGCTTATGATTTTGTTCCTTGAAACTTAATGAAGAAAATTCTGTACACGTCTTTTCCAAAGTACTTATGAGAAACAAGAATATTTAATCCAGATGCTGTTTCCTAAATTGGCCAAAATGTGTTCTTCCCTGATTTGAAATGTAAAAAATGAGTTTAGCTTAGCACTTGCCGTACTTTAAGAAAGTAAGCTTCAGAAATTCTCTTGCTTCATCTCCTCTTGTCCTGTTTCAGTATCATCTGGCCTTTCAATTAGAACATGAGTTCACTGCTTCTCAGTGTCCACAGAGTTAATTAATTCAATACAGAACATTCTATTTTCAGCTGGCATAAATGTGGACATTAATGTATTCTTTGTACTAAGCAATTTAACCTGAATTGGCAATATATTGATTAATATGTATAGTAATTTAGGGATTATTTTTTCTTTTTCCTTGAGATAGTAAAACATCTCTAGATGACCTTGTGTTTTATGTCTAAACAGCAAGTACAATGTGAGTTTAAGGGGAAATACTTCAAGAAAACTAAACTCTAGCCTTTTTTTTTTTTTAAGACTTTATTATTTGTCAGAGAGAGAGAGAGAGCAGCAGGCAGAGCGAGAAGCAGACTCTCTGCTGAGCAGGGAGCTGATTCGGGACTTCATCCCAGGATTCCGGGATCATGACCTGAGCCGAAAGGAGATGCTTAACCGACTGAGCCACCCAGGCATCCCAAACTCTAGCCATTTTTAACCTGTACTTGAAATTTTTCCTTTTTTACAGTTCTGTAATGGACAACTAGTAACTGAGGGGATTATAAAAATCTAAACAAGTACTATAAACAAGGCATTGCTACAAAAGGTACAAAAGACAAATTCCTGCCCTCTAGGAGTTTTTCCCTTTCAAGGTGCTGTAACTGGAATTTAGTAAGAAAGAGATGTAACACTTCTTTTTTTTTTTTTTAAGATTCCGTTCATTTATTCGACAGAGAGAGATCACAAGTAGGCAGAGAGTCAGGCAGAGAGAGAGGGGGAAGCAGGCTCCCTGCTGAGCAGAGAGCCCGATGCGGGGCTCAATCCCAGGACCCTGAGATCATGACCTGAGCCAAAGGCAGAGGCCTAACCCACTGAGCCACCCAGGCGCCCTAGATGTAACACTTCTACTTCTATTTGTTTTAACAAATTTTGTAACAAATTTTTATATCAAGTCTACATCTTCATAATATTAAATTTCATAATGATAATAACAGTCCATTAGAAAAGAAGAAAACACATTTACATCGGATTACTTACATCGGATTACTTCAAAATGTTAATACCTTGTTCGCTAATGTATCCCTAGAGTTTGGAACACAGAAATCAAGAAATATGTATTGAACGAATAAATGTCTTGCTCTTTGTTTATTCTTTAGATCAACTATAGAAAAAATTTTCAGTTGCTGCCCAAAAAATTCCATTGAGAGTTTAAATGGAAATTGTATTAATTTTTTAAGTTGATTTAAGATGGCCTGTAATATTTACAACGTTTACACTTTCCATCCAAAACTTAGCATGCCTCGCCTTTTATTCAGTGGTGAAAAATTAAGGGTGTTTCTATTAAAGGGTGTTGCCAGTGTTTTTTCTCTCTGGTAATAGTTCGAATAGTTTGCATTATATAGATCGAACACACTCTGTATTAAGAGCCTAACTATAAATTGTATTTGTTGATAGGGTGAATGAAATCTTTTTTTGTTACATTTCCTACTTAGTTCTTGCCAGAATAGTAGAGTGCTTTTTCCTGAACAACTTTATTAACTCAAATGCTTAGTCTAACATAAAAATTCTATCATCTGCTTTCTGCACCACTCCCCAAATTTAAATCATTTGTTTACTATCTGACTGCATTAGTCAGAAATTTCAAATCAATTTTGAATTATAGTGCTTGAGAGACTAAATATACAAACGGACAATGGCCAGACCATATAGAACACAGAACCCTGACCCATAAGCTGCAGCCATCTGCCCAGGAAACCAACCCCTTATCTACAATAAACAACCCAGGAAGTCAGCCTGTTACAAGTCAGACTCACAGGAAGCCAGGCTGCTTTCTATAGTGACAATCCAAGAAGCTAAACAATAACTTCTGTAACAATCTGCCCAAAACGGCCATGACTTCATTAATAACTGACAGCCTCCCTAATTTTGGTCCAACTTCCAATGTGGGACCAACAACAAAAAGCAAAGTATGAAAAAAAAAAAAAAAAAAAAAAAAAAAAAAGCAAAGTATGCACCCCTAACCAGCTGCATAGAATGTCCCATTTCTAGTTAGCCTGCCTCCAAGCTTCCCCAGGCCAACAGTTTCCAGTTGGGCGGGACATATGTGAAGCCTTCCCTTATCTCTACTACAAAGTTTTCTCAATTTTCTGCCTGCCTTTGAGTAACTGACAGAACTCCAGTGATGGTAGCTGACTCCCTTCATTTATTTACACAGGCAAGAGCCCGGCATCCCTTAATTTTGCTCCTCATTTTAATGGAAATATTTATTATTTTGCCATTAAGAATAGTATTGTTATTTTGATAAAGATGTTATCATGTTGAGTGGTCCTTCTATTTCATTCCTAAACAGTACTTAAAATAGGAGGTTCATTTTTTTTTTTAAAGATTTTATTTATTTATTTGACAGAGAGAGATCAGTAGGCAGAGAGGCAGGCAGAGAGAGACGGAGAAGCAGGCTCCTTGCTTGCGGAGCAGAGAGCCTGATGCGGGGCTCGATCCCAGGACCCTGAGATCATGACTTGAGCCGAAGGCAGAGGCTTAACCCACTGAGCCACCCAGGCACCCCTAGGAGGTTCATTTTTATCAGATAACTTTTCAGCACCTTGTATTTTTCATACTCAAAGTTTTAAGATTAGATTTATTATTGAACCATCCTCAAATTTCTGAGATAAGCATTTCTCAGTTATTGAATTATTCTTTCAACATATTGTAGGTAAGACTCATTTTTAGTAGTCAGTGTTGATCTTACTAGTTTTTTTTTTCCAATGATAATTTTATTTTCAGATTAGGAGGGCATCTTTTAGGTAACTAAAAAGATAAACCATAACACTAGTAGCCACTTATAATTATAAAGGAATAATAAGCAAATACCTCATCTTCAAGGGTGTAACAAAAATCAAATGCACTCAAAAGTGAAATGAAAATAAACCTACTTGCAAATTTCTGCTTTAATCAAATAGAAAACCATTATTTTAAGCATTGCCTTTATTTGAAAATTCTCTACTGTTGAAACGACATCTCAGAAACAGGAATACTACATACATATAATAATGCTTTCTTTTTAAAAAATAATGCTTTCTTTTAACACTACTCCTATATTAAATAATAGCAAGTTTTAGAGATTAGATTAATATATGTTTAAAATTTAATGACATGAATATCCTGATATTAATGATACTCATATTTTCAAATAATTAGACATATGTAAAATATAACACACAAGAATATGCTTAAAAAGATATCACAAATCACTGGCAAAGGGATAGATTATTCAATAACAAGTAGTGCTGGGATAACTAACAATTTGGGAATGTGGAAAGACAACAAAGATTGTCCGAAGAATTATCCAGGGTGCTCCCCCAAGTTACCTGCCTGACAATGAGCTAGCTGGCTGGTATCTTGAGGGCCTGATCTCACCTTCCCCCAAAGCACCCAAGTGCTGGGAAGCCAGCATTTCCAGCAGCTCTCTAAAGAACTGTCACCGAAGCTCCAGCTATCTGACACCCAGATTCAGCTCCACTCTCGAGGCCTCGCCCATGTTTGACCACAGTGCTCCTGGTACACTCAAGCCAGCCCACTACTCTCCTGGATGGTGAGCGCATGGCCACCCGCTACTGCTGACCCTTCTATTTATGAATTCCTGCTTGAACCAAATCATGCTTGCTGGGGTATGCCTGAGCCCTCTTGCTTGAGGAAATAACGGGTTTAAACTCTGACCTCACATTATGCACAAAAACTAATTCTAGGTGGTCCATAAGTCAACAAAAATAAATCAAGACAATGAAAAGCTAGAATAAAATAGAATTCAACAATCATCAAATCTCTGGAAGATGAGACAAATTTCTAGACTTCGTAAGAATAAGATGAATCACAAATTAAAAGCACTAATTGACTTACTACATAAATACTTTGAACATTCATATAACCAAAATAAAAAGAGGAAGAATAGAAGAAATATTTTTATCTAGTATGACAAAGGGTTAAAGTCCCTATTATGTAAACACATTAATACAATTGATTTTTTAAAAATCAACCGGTAAAAGGCCACTGATAAAGTTATAAACAATCGACAATGACAAAGGAACTTGCAACCGGTAATCAAAGAAATGCAAATGAAAGCAACAATGAGGGGAGGTTTTTACCTACTTCTACCTTTCTGACAGCTTCTTCTTAGTCTCTTTGGCTCTTCAACTCCCCAACTTCAGTATGTTGAAGCTCTAGGAATTCCACACTTAGATTTCTCTTTTTTCTATCTCTACTCAATTCCCTAATGATCTCACCCAGTCTCATGGCTTTAAATAGCATCTACTTGTCAATGAGTCCCAAAATTTAGATCTCCAACTCCGACTGGAATATTCAGCTGCCTGTCATTTCCACAGGGATTTTTAACAAGTGACTCAAACTTAATGAAAATGTGTCTCAGTCTGAACTATTGATACTACCTCTCACCCCCCAAGCCTGTTCTCCCGCACCCTTTCCCTTCTCAGGGAATGGCAATCCCATTCTTCCTATTGCCCAGGCCAAAAATCTTGGTACCACCCTGACTCCACTTTTTCCCTCATCTACCACATCTCATCAGTCAGCAATTCCTGTCAGCTCCGCCTCCAGGACACACCCACAATTCAATTCACTTCTCCCATCACCACCAGGATCCAATCCACCAACATTGTTCACTTGGATTACTGCAATAGCCTCCTAACTTGTGTCCTGGCTTCTGTGCTTGCCCCTCTTCCTTTGTTTTCAGGAGAACAGCCAGAGTGAACCTGTTAAAACCTAAGACAGATGTCCTCACTTCTTTGCTCAGTTCTCCAATAGTTGTCCATTCCTAGTAAAAGTAAAATCCAGGGACACCCGGGTGGCTCAGTGGGTTAGGCATCTGCCTTCAGTTCAGGTCATGATCCCATGGTCCTGGAATCGAGTCCGAAGTTGGGACTCCCTGATCAGCCAGGAGCCTGCATCTCCCTCTGCCTGCCATTCCCCCTGCTCGTGCTCTCTCTCTGCCAAATGGATGAATAAGATCTTTTAAAAAAGAGTAAAATCCAAAGATCTTATAAGCCCTACAGAATCTGTCCCCTTTTTACCCTGCTCCACCCCTTAAATCCAAGACCTTATCTAATATTGCCATTCTCCTTGCTGACACGGCTCTAGCCATATGGCCTTGTCATCTCCACCACACCAGCCATGCTCCCACTACATAACCTTTACACTTGCTATTCCTTATCTGGAATGGTCTTACCAAGGTATCAAATAGGTAGCTTTCTCACACCCTTTGGATATTAACTAAAAATTTTCCTTTACTTTTCCTCCTCCCTTTCTCTTCCTTTCCTAAAGAAATCAGTCCTACAGGATGGGGCAGAACCAGGTAGGCCAGTGCACAGTGGTGTGTCAGAGCCAAGAAGGATAAGGAGGGCCCCTTACAGAGGGGTGGCCCGGCATGCCTGGGATGTCAGACCCCCAGGGGATATGCTGAATGAGGTCAGAAAGGTATTGAGGCAGGGAAAGGTGTGACAGCAGAGGAAGAGACCAATAATATACAGTGGGTTTGATCAAATATGTAAAGAAATTAAGGATAAAGGGAGGTAATTTCTCACTGTCAGGTTACAGAGTATGAAAATGGAAAGGGGATAAAACTAGAATGAACCCTAAGGTGTTAGATTGAAATTGGAATGAATGCATGATTTTCAATATAGGTATAGAGACATAAATATAGATAATTATTGTGTGTGTATATTGTGTGTATATATAACATATATATATGTAAATGTATATATGCACATATATTCTCCATCCATTAAATAGGACTGGGAGGAGCAACTCCATTCAACCCCAATAGCAATAAGCACACCTAGCACCCAGAGTTGTGACTTCAAAATAGCACTCCCATGGGCTCCTCAGAGAAATGGCCATTCCAAGGACTGGGCCAGGAAAGTACAAGATAAGCCTGGAACATATTGGTGTGCCAGAAAACAAGGAAGTGTTCAAAGAATGATGGTGGCATGTCAAAAGGACACTGAAGCTAAGCCTGAAGGGGTTCCAATGGGAAAACCTAAGAACAGTTTAAACACCAAAATAATGACACTCACTCATGGACTAAAATAGGAAACTGAGCTCATACACATATAAACAAACAAACTGAAAGTCTGATGTGGAGTATATCCAGTTTCTCGCCATAAAACACTTAATTACAAAGAGAAGAAGAACTTCACAGTGGACAAGCTTGAAAGATACCTCCTAAATCAAGTGACCAAAGTAAACATTATCAGTAATGGAACAAACAGAAATTATGTGCCCCCGATAAGACGCAATGAGAACACAGCATTGTTTCTGTCATACTCCCATCAAAAATGAATAACCCTAAATCTAATCACAAGGAAACACCAGACAAACCTAAATTAGGGGATATTCTACAAAATAAGTGGCCTGGAATTTTCAAAGGTTATCAAGGTCACAAGAGCTGAAGAAACACTGAGAAACTGTTTCAGCTTGAAAGATACTAAAGAGACATGATAACTAAAAGCAACAACTTGATGCAGAACGGGATCCTTTTTCTATAAAGAGCATTACTGAGACAACTGACAAAAATCTGACTGGGATATGAGGATAAGACAGTATTAACGTCTTGGTGTTAATACTCCTTTTTTGGTGCTTATATTTTGGTTATGTAGGAGAAATGTCTTTGCAGTAAAAACACACTAAACTATTTGGGAAGGTGGGACATTACATGGGTAATTCTCAAATGTTTCAGAAAAAAGACAGTTTTTGCTTCTATACTTGCAAGTTTTCTGTAGGCTTGTGATTTAAATTTAAAATATATTTTTAAATTTGTCACTTACTCAATGAGATCTTTACCAGCCATTCTAATTAAAATGCTCATCCTAGTGACACTCCTTCATGCTTTATTTTTATCCCTTAGCACCTATATTTTATTTATCTAGTTGACTGTAT
Organism: Martes martes; assembly: GCF_963455335.1. Classification (NCBI taxonomy): domain Eukaryota; kingdom Metazoa; phylum Chordata; class Mammalia; order Carnivora; family Mustelidae; genus Martes; species Martes martes. The sequence continues at coordinate 87,181,548 of NC_137891.1, read as the reverse complement.
CATCCAAGAGGATCTAGAAGAACAGGAATTTTTTAAGTTTTTTATTTTTTATTAACATATAATGTATTATTAGCCCCAGGGGTACAGGTCTGTGAATCGCCAGGTTTACACACTTCATAGCACTCACCATAGCACACACCTTCCCCAATGTCCATAACCTAGCCACCCTCTCCCTACACCCCTCCCCCCGGGAACCCTCAGTTTGTTTTGTGAGATTAAGAGTCTCTTATGGTTTGTCTCCCTCCGGATCCCATCTGTTTCATTTTTTCCTTCCCTACACCTCAAACCCCCTACTTTGCCTCTCAACTTCCTCATATCAGGGAGATCATACGATGATTGTTTTTCTCTGATTTATTTCGCTTAGCATAATACCCTCTAGTTCCATCCACGTCACTGCAAATGGCAAGATTTCATTTCTTTTGATGGCTGCATAGTATTCCATTGTATGTATGTATGTGTGTATGTGCGTGTGTGTGTGTGTGTGTATCTATATATATCACATCTTAGAAGAACAGGAATTTTTGTCTTTTATTCACTGCTGTGTTATGAGAGCTTAGGACATTGCCTGGAGCATAATAAGTACTCAATAAATGTTTAATGAATAAATGAATGTAAAAGCCTATTAAATAAGAAAACGTTTTAAGTCAGATAATAACCATTATGAGGGAAAAAAAATAACCATTATGAGGACAAGTGAAGTAAAACTGTTATTCTCATCATCAATGATAACTTGTTAAATGTCCTTTGGGAAAATAATTTGGCAATTAAGAATCATAAAAACAGGGGTGCCTGGGTGGCTCAGTGGGTTAAGCCTCTGCCTTTGGCTCAGGTCATGATCTCAGAGTCCTGGGATGGAGCCCTGCATTGGGCTCTCTGCTCAGCAGGGAGCCTGCTTCCTCCTCTCTCTGCCGGCCTCTCTGCCTACTAGTGATCTCTGTCTGTCAAATAAATAAATAAAGTCTTAAAAAAAAAAAACAAAACCTGTTTGAATACAAAGTATGTTAATAGAAGAAAGCAGTTTACATAAAATCAAAGAATTTGGCTTTATTAGTCTTGGACTCCTGAGGCAAGATATGCTAAATACAACAAATTCTAACACCATGAAAAAGGTATACTTTAATGTGGACCAGGGTAGGATCATCACGCCTGTCAAACCAACAAAATAGCACTCAAGACCATCCAGCACCTTCTGTTCTAATTCCATGATCTGATTATAACTTGGCCTCCCAGTTTTCTTTTCTTGGAGGAAAATCTTTTAGACCTCTACCTAGCCAGAGGAGTACCTGAAATGCAGCTAATCCTAACTGAGATGTGCTTTAAGTGTAAGATCCACTACAGATCTCAAAGACTTAGTATGGAAAAAAATAATGTAAAATATCTCAGTAAGAATTATGTATTGATTATATGTTAAAATTATAACATTTTGGACATATTGGGTTAAATACAATATATTATTAACATTAATGTTACTGTTTCTTTTTACTTTTTAAATATGGATACGAGAAAATTTAAAATTACTTCTGTGGCTCACATTTGCGGATAGTAGTATATTTTTATTGACGAGCATCAATCTGGAACACTGAACAAGAATACTACAGTCAATATAAATGTACAATCTCCCTAAAAACTAAGAAATTGACACCAGGTCTAGACAGCAGTCTCTCTGAGCTCTCATGGGGGCATGAGTTTATCCCTCGTATCTGTACTGACAAAATGAGATCTTCAATGAAGTGAGTAAATCGAGATTCTGGCACTCTCTGAGCTTCCTGGGCACAAGCTGTCCACTCTACTGTTTGTCTGCTTGCCATCATTTTTCTCTTGGCTCATAATCTTGAGTTTAGACTGTATTCTTCAGGGGATAGTGTTGTGTGTTCCCACCTTTGTTTTCCTAGCACTTCAGTGCCTTAAACAAAGGTATTAAAATATTTTTTTTAGGAGGGCTCCTGGGTGGCTCAATTTTTAAGCATCTGCCTTCAGCTCAGGTCATAACCCCAGAGTCCTGGGATCAAGCCCGCATTGGTCTCCCTGCTCAGCGGGAAGCTTGCTTCTCCCTCTCCTATTCCCGACCCCCCTCAACCCAGTTCCCTCCCTTGCTGTGTCTCTCTCTGTCAAATAATTAAAATCTTTTTTAAAAAAAATGTTTTTTAGGGGCTCCTGGCTGGCTCACTGGGTAGAGCATGCAACTCTTGATCTCAGGGTTGTGAGTTCAAGCCCCATGCTGGGTGTAGAGACTACTTAAAAATAAAGTCTTTTTTTTTTTTTTTAAGATTTTACTTACTTATTTGACACACAGAGAGAGATAGTGAGAGAGAGAGCCCAAGCAGGGGGAGCGGTAGGCAGACAGGCAGAGGGAGAGGGAGAAGCAGGCTCCCTGCTGAGCAAGGAGCCCCATGTGGGACTCGATCCCAGGATCCTGGGTCAACACTTGAGCCGAAGGCAGCCACTTAACTGACTGAGCCACCCAGGAGCCCCAAAAATAAAGTCTTTAAAAAAAAAAAGTTTGTTGTGGGGTGCCTGGGTAGCTCAGTCGTTGAGCTTCTGCCTTCACCTTGGGTCATGCGTGATCTCGGGTCCTGGGATCAGGCCCCACATCAGGCTCCCTGCTCAGCAGGAAGCCTACTTGTCCCTCTCCCACTCCCCCCTGCTTGTGTTTTCTCTCTCGCTGTGTATCTCTCTGTCAAATAAATAAAGTAAAATCTTTAAAACACAAAAACAAAACAAAACAAAAAAACAAAAAAAAAGTTTGTTGGGATGCCTAAGTGGCTCAGTCTGTTAAGCGTCTGCCTTTGGCTCAAGTCATGATCCCAGGGTCCTTGCTCAGTGGGAAACCTGTTTCTCCCTCTGCCTGCTGCTAGCCCTGCTTGTGCTCTCTCTCCAAATAAATAAATAAAATCTTTTAAAAAAATAAAAATGAATAAAATTTAAAATATTTTTAAAGTTTATTAAATGAACATTCTTCCACATATTATGCCTTTATCATAGCTATAGACCTCCTTACCTTAAAAAGTTTATGTATATAACTTCTCCATTGGTTTTTTTCTTCACCAGGTAATTGTGACTGACTTGCAAAGATTGAACACATCAAAACCTGAAAGTAAATCACAATCATGTGAACCAAAAATAATGAATATATAACATGGAGTGATAGCTTAACAACCATCCCAACACGGTGTATTTTACTATTAAGGACAGAGCCTTAGAGACAAACCACAGAATTGATATTTCTTCATTATGCAATGGCCTACATTATATGACCTCTTATTTGTCCCTCAATTCTAACAGCAACCTCATGGCTGATACAGAATAATAGTGGAAGGGAAAATAGATGACACAAAAAGGAAAGATTTATCATGAGATCAGTGTGATACTTTGGCCTCTTAATGTAGACCAGGTAACAATAACGCCTTTCTCAGCAACTAGTTTCTCAATGTTCTATCATTTGTAAAAGAAACAAATTCACTACTAACTTGCCCTGCTAAATAACTACTTTTGAGTACTGCGTCAGCATCAAAACAATGCTGAAAACATAATCTCTCAATATAGGAGGGGAGGAACCTTCCTCCCAAATATTTACCCTGTCAAAAGGAAAATTGTTTTCAGAGAAATGCTGTTACCCAACAGAAAATCTTGGCTTCTTAAAATACAGGTATTGGGGCCCCTGGGTGGCTCAGTGGATTAAGCCTCTGCCTTCGGCTCAGGTCATGATCCCAGGGTCCTGGGATCGAGCCCCGCATCGGGCTCTCTGCTCAGCAGGGAGCCTGCTTCCTCCTCTCTCTCTGCCTGCCTCTCTGCCTACTTGTGATCTCTGTCAAATAAATAAATAAAATCTTAAAAAAAAAATACAGGTATGTTCCCATCTCTTGTTTTAATTGAAGTAGTTGGTCTTCATTTACCCAGTTTTGTGAGCATTTTATAAAAGCCATTGAAAAAGCCTGAGAAAGTAGTGACATGAGATTTACTATTATTAAACATTTACAGGGGCACCTGGCTGGCTCAGTAGGTAGAACATATGACTCTTGATCTCAGGGTTGTGACTTCAAACCCCATCTTGGGTATAGAGATTACTTTAAAAAGGTTTTTTAAAAATTAAAGGATGGGTTTATGTTTCTATAGAATTAGCAACTATAAATTTTTTGTAAGATCTTATTTTTAAGTAATCTCTACACCCAACGTGGGGCTCAAATTCACAACCCCAAGATCAAGAGTCACATGCTCTATGAAGTGAGCCAGCCAGGTGCCCCAGTGTCCTTTGATATTTTTATAAAAACTGTGTACACCCAAATATTATCTGAAATGTGACTTACTAATCCTAATAAAAGTACAGTTTGATGAGTTTTTCTTCAATAGTTTGAGACGCTTCTAACAAACTGCAGTTTAGCTGCCCTACCCAAAGGAAGAAAAACTCGAGTCCTTAGCTGCTGCCCTTTGCAAACTTCCCCACTGAAAGGATTCTTTCCTTTCAGGGGAAAGAAAAAAACAAAACAAATAAATTCTCAACCTACGTTAAACTCTTTATCATTTTACATGTGGCCTAAGTGTCCTTTTCCAGTGCTTTGTCTATGAATAGCTGGTCGCTCTAATACTTTGCAGAACTGATTTGCCCTTAGGTACCAACTTGACTGAACTATTAAGACTGGGATCCAGCAATTTTGGCTTTAAATAGGGAAAATGAAAACAGGAAAACCACAAAACAGCTGGCTAGCTCCTAGAAACAAGCAGTAAAGCTCACGGAACCAAGGTCACCCGAGTGCAAACTTAAGCATGCACAAAGAAACGGCAGCAAAGTGTCCTGAGCTCCAGTTGCCTTTCCACCTTAGAAATCTTGAAAACGTACATAACACACCAACGTTTATACTTGCTAACTTGGATGTGATGTTCATGAATGGGAGCCCAAGAATAATTCAAATTTCAGATTAAGGAAGAAATTAATTCAGATTAGGAAGAAATCAGAAGCTCCGTAAATCCTCAAGCGAGGGTTGGAAAACGTTAAAAAAAAAAAAAAAACGGATGAAAAGGAAAGTCCTAAGAAAGGCTCCTGTCCGCGCTAGGCTAGCTGAGCGGACCCAGGAAGAGGAAGGAAGCGGAAAGACCACGGGCGCTTTTCCGCCGACGGTTGGCGCGCGAGCTGCCGGCGCGAACTGTCCCCCGCGCCTGCGCAGCTCGCTGACTGGAAGTTGCGGGAGCGCGCCAGCCCTCACTTATCTAGGGGGTGGGAGGGGCGGGCGGGGAGAGGTCACGTGACCGGGATTGCGGCATTTCTGGCCCAATCCAAGGCATTTCGGAAAGCGCCCTTGCAGAGCAATTCGGGTAGCCCCGGTTCGACCAGAGGCTTGACCTCTTTTTAATATCCTGGGTGTTCGAGTCTCTTCTTGGATCTAAGAATCTGGTTTTGTGCAACTTTTTGTCGTGCGTCTCGCAAGTCAAATTAGCGGCACAGTCTGGAGTGATGGGCGCTTTTTATTTCTTTTTCTCCATAATTAGAGTGTCAGCTCTTTAACTTCAAGGCCTCTTACCGTCTTCCCAAGACGCTCAAATCCGATTCCTACTGCTGGAGACTCCAGCATCCCTGGAGGGTGTATTGTTGTAAAAATAGTACTGTAAAAAAGGAAAAACTGGTTTATCTGTATCTCAAGGCTTGAGGATTGGGGAAATTAAGGTAAAAATTTAAAAAGGCAGGTGTTCCATAGGACTCTGATAGATAACTCACCTCAAAAACGCACCCCTGGGTGGCTAGCGTCGTGATCCTGGGGTCCTGGGATCCAGCCCCGCGTTTGGCTCTCTGCTCACTGGGGAGCCTGCTTCCCTTCCTCTCTCTCTGCCTGCCTCTCTGCCTAATTGTGATCTCTGCCTGTCAAATAAATAAATAAATAAACTTTTAAAAAACGCACCCCCATTAGATCGCCCCCTTTTTAAAAAGATTTTATTTATTTATTTGACAGAGATCACAAGTAGGCTGAGAGGCAAGCAGAGAGAGAGAAGGAAGCAGGCTCCCTGCTGAGCAGAGAGCCCCCAGGGCGCTGGGGTCATGACCTGAGCCTAAGGCAGAGGCTTTAACCCACTCAGCCACCCAGGCGCCCCTCATAAGATCCCTTAATCTCAGTTTAAGCATTTAGGGATCTCTGGGTGGCTCAGACGGTTAAGTGTCTGCCTAGGGCTACGGTCATGATCTCAGGGTTCTGGGACTCAGTCCCTAGTCAGGCTCCCTGCTCAGTGGAGAGAGCCTGCTTCTCCCTCTGGTTCTCCCCCTACTTGTGAGCTCGCGCTTGCTCTCTCTCGCTCTCTCTCAAAAAAAAAATTTTTTTTAAAGATTTTATTTATTCATTTGACAGACAGAGATCACAAGTAGGCAGAGAGGCAGGCAGAGAGAGAGGAGGAAGCAGGCTCCCTGCTGAGCAGAGAGCCCGATGTGGGACTCGATCCCAGGACCCCGGGATCATGACCTGAGCTGAAAGCAGAGGCTTTCAGGTTCCCTCAAAAATTTTTTTAAAAGGATTGATATAAAAATCTTTCTCTGGGGGCGCCCGGGTGGCTCAGTGGGTTAAAGCCTCTGCCTTCAGCTCGGGTCATGATCCCAGAGTCCTGGGATCGAGCCCCGCATCGGGCTCTCTGCTCCGTGGAGAGCCTGCTTTCTCCTCTCTCTGCCTGCCTCTCTGCCTACTTGTGATCTCTGTCTGTCAAATAAATAAATAAAATCTTAAAAAAAAAAAAAATCTCTGTGTTTTTTTAGGCCTTCTATCAAGAATCTAAAGCAGCGATGCTGGGATAAGATTACCTACACGATGTTGTTGGTAAGCCCCAGAGGAGTGTGAAAGGAAACAAGGCCTTAGAGAAACTTGGTCTTAAGGCTAGAGCCCTTAAAGTGAAAAGGAAGTGGGGTAAAAGCAAAATGGATTGAGGCTGAGTTCTAACGTTCTAATCCTTCACCTGCTGACTGCTACAGCTACAGCCCAGGAACCTTGGCAGTGGGGAAATCAACAGTGCAAAAGGAATCAACAGTGCAAAAGGATAAAATGTCAAATATGTCAAAACAATTAAAAAAAAAAAAAAAGGATAGCACCCTCCACATTTCCTATTTCAGAGACCTTGGTAAAAATAAGCACCCCCTCGACCTGGAATCCTAGTCAGAAAATTTCACTCATTTCCTACAAATGCTAAATCCTTAACACAGCAGAAATGAATTCGTTCTTAACTCATAATATTCTCGTAAATGGTATGGGGTGGGGGGAGTGCAGAACTAAAAATGCTGGACTTGCACTGACTTCTCTGCCAGAGTTGCAGAGTGATTGTAATCGCTGCTTCCCTTGCAGATGCTAGTTTTCCCTGGTGCTGCTCTCATTGGTTCTTAAGTATAGTTGCTTCAACTGCAGTTCCTTCCAGTACACTTACAGGTTCTTCTACGAAGCCATCTTCCTCAGTCACAGCTGTCCATAGAAGTGATACTGAGCTCCCCTGAGCACACTGTGCTTCTCTGTGCTAGCTTCTCTGTGTCAAGAGAAGACTGGGAGAAAATGCCTCCACACAGAGAAACCCAGTCGCCTCAGGGAGCTAACTCTGGGGCTGTGGAATGAGTTTATCCAGCTGAAGTGGAAGCACAGATCATGGCTGTCATCTTGCAAGATGGCACCGTCTGAAAATTTAATAGGAGAATCACAGAAAATAGGGAAGTGTTGAGTGTCAGTTACTTCTTAACAGCTGGAATGGGTTGTTTGTTGTTTTTGGGGTTTTTTCTGCCAGCATTGCGTGCCTATTGATGGCCTCTGTCAGGACTGACCAGTAATGTGAATGTGTTCATTTGTCAAATGATGACCTTAAGCAAAAATTTGAGTTATTGAGTTATTTGTAAATATTCATACATTTGAATAAGTCATAGTTGCTTCTGGGGTGCCTGGCTTAGTGGGCTGAAGCCTCTGCCTTCGGCTCAGGTCATGATCTCAGGGTCCTGGGATTGAGCCCCGCATCGGGCTCTCTGCTCAGTGGGGAGCCTGCTTCCCCCTCTCTCTCTGCCTGCCTCTCTGCCTATGTGTGACCTCTCTCTCTGTCAAATAAGTAAATAAAATCTCTTTTTAAAAAAGTCATAGTTGCTTCTGATTCTTAGTCAGAATTGCTGTTATGGGGTAACCCTGCTTCAGGCTTATCACCCGAAACAGTGACTAGATTTGTATGAAATAAAACTATTTTACCAGTATATATGCTATTTTTAAAGATACTCCTGGAGATCAACCCATTTTATAATTTCCATTTTGTGGTATAACCTGTTCTCCTCCTTCAAGTCAGGACTGATCAATAGACTAACACAAGTCACTGCCTCGGGCCAAGTCACCCAAGCCGGGTTTTCAAATCTTAGGCTGATTAGTACATGAAAGAGGAATGCAGTAGTAGAATGCTATTATTAAGTAACAGCTGCAGAATATCGTTGCATCCAGTACTAGGAACTGAGGGGAAATTTTCAGCAACTGGGAGAATGCCACATGTTCCAAAGCCTCTCTTTAAAATACAGAAGGAATAAACACTACTTAAGTGTTTTGAATCACAATCTCACAGAATTGCTTCATTATCTAACACCACCAAAAACCTTTAGTGTAGTTCTATCATTTTCTTTAACCAAGGGGAAAAAGGCTTTGAATCTTTTAAGACATAAAACACATGCACACAAAAATACTAATTTTAATAAACAATTTCTATAGTTGAGATATACTTCAATATTTTCCATATCTCAAGGAGCAGAGTTCTGTAATTAAAATACCTTTTCAATATTAAACCGTAGGCAATCATGAAAACATTACTTAACATGTTTGTGCCTTGACTTTGTAAGATACATTCCAGAGTTGTCTATAAATGAAACATGATAAAGATTTTTTTTAATTTGACAGAGAGCACACAAGCAGGGGGAACAGCAGAGGGAGAGGGAGAAGCAGACTCCCCATTGAGCAGGGAGCCCAACGAGGGGCCCGATCCCAGAACCACAGGATCATGACCCGAGTCCAAGGCAGACACCTAGCCAACTGAGCCACCCAGGCGCCCCAACAAATGAAACGTTAAAAATCACTTCTCCCTTGAAAAACAAGAGACAGCAGAAAAAGCGTTGGTTCAGGTTTCAATCAAGGTGAACACGTAAGAGTTGTTTGTATTATATTATCTAAGGATTCTGAAGAAAAAACTCTGCAGCATAAATGAAGACTTTAGATTCATTCGTTAAAACTATTGGTATACAGGGGTGCCGGGGTGGCTCAGTCATTAAGTGTCTGCCTTCGGTTCAGGTCATGATCCCTGTGTTCTGGGATCGAGCCCCATGTTGGGCTCCCTGCTCAGCAGGGGCCCTGCTTCTCCTTCTCCCCTTCCCCCTGCTTGTGTTCTCTCTCAAATAAGTAAATAAAATATTTTAAAAAAAAAACCTATTTGTGTACAGCAGATTTATAATCACCGTAGTTAACTGTAGATAAGTTACTTCAACTATAGGTAACAAAGTTACTACTTCACACTAAAATACAGAAAGTACTGGCTCATTTGCCACAAAGTGAATGGAACTAGAGGGTATTACACTAAGTGAAATAAGTCAATCAGAGAAAGAATTATCATATGACCTCACTCATATGTGGAATTTAAGAAACAAAACAAGAGGATCAAAGAGGATCATAGGGGAAGAGAGGAAAAAATAAGATGAAACCAGAGAGGGATTCAAACCATAAGAGACTCTTAAATCATAGGAAATAAACTGAGGGTTGCTGGAGGGGAGTCACGGGGGGTTGGGGTAACTGGGTGATGAACATTAAGGAGGGCATGTGATGTAATGAGCACTGGGTATTATATACGACTGAAGAATCACTGAACTCTAATTCTAAACTAGTAATACATTATATGTTAGTTCACTGAATTTAAATTTTAAAAAATTTAAAAGTACTGGCTCAGTTTGCAACTCCGAAAGGAAAATTAAGGGAATCCAGAACTTTTTCTGCTTCTTGGACAAAAAAAAATAGGCAGATGATGGGTTAAATTATTACATTGTAATACCTCTTATGACATCCAAGTGTTTGAGAACTTCCAAGCTGTTTGTTTTTAAAAAGACTTTCAGGGACGCCTGGGTGGCTCAGTTGGTTAAGCGGCTGCCTTCGGCTCAGGTCATGATCCCAGTCCTGGGATTGAGTCCCACATCAGGCTCCTTGCTCAGCAGGGAGCCTGCTTCTCCCTCTGCCTCTGCCTGCCACTCTGTCTGCCTGTGCTCACTCTCTCTGACAAATAAATAAATAAATAAAATCTTTAAAAAAAATAAATAAAAAGACTTTCAAAGCCCTCAGCCGTGGTGTTCAAAAAGTGAATGTCATACACTGAAACTAATAATTAACAACAAATCTTCCATTTATTTGAAGCAATTCAATTTCAAAACTTTAAGTTACAGCAGTCACAGAAAAAAAAAAACGGGGAACGGTCAGAAACAATAAAAGAATAATCAGGAGTGCTGCATTTTTTTAACACTGTCATGGCTTTATTCAAAACACAGTTGCACAAAAGTATTAACTTCAAAGTTTTTAAAGGAGAGTTTTGAGGAAATTTAACACACTATATACATACTGCCATACAAAGAGCATTAAAATAGGACCAAAAACTTCTACAAAATATAAAACCCACCCTTCCTTATTTGCGTGAAAATACCACCCACAAAGCTAAATAAGTCTTAAAAAGTTATCTGGAGGCTCTAAATGTTGTTTTCAAACCAAAGAACTCTAATTTTGATTGCACAATAAGATGATTGATAAGAAAGTCAGTATATAGATTTCATTTTAAAAATAAGTATTTTATAGTCTGGCATATACTATGCAATGAGAATTCTTAGGGACTATAACAGGGCATTTCAAGTGTTAAAAAAGGAGTAAAATGTTAGCCTTTTGGAGATACCAGTCCCCCCACTGAACTTATTCCAAGAGTTTTATTTCAGTCACTTGTACAACTTTTTTAGTTTACCCACAAATAACTTTGTAATTTTTACTTTAAAACCCCAAGTCATACATCTGAAACTAAAAAAGAAGCTCTTCACTCCATTATTTAAATGTGTCCCAGTATAGAAGTATAACTTCAATTAATTTGCTGATGCGAACATTAAAAAACTCAGATATTCAAAACAGTGGAAAAAAACCCAAGATTTAAAAAGCAATTGCCTTGAACACGGAGCCTCTGCAAAAAAAGGGGAATGTACTTGTCTACTTATATTATCATATTTAGTAGCTGTATAAAGAAACACAGCCAGCCTAAATATTTTTCTACTTTTAGTGGGTTTCCACTTGAAAACAAATCTTAATTTTAGCATTTAGTTTCAAATATTTTTCCAATTGCCCAGTGTATTCCAATTAGAAGTTATATCTGGTAATACCTTAAAACTGTAGGAAGAATAATTAAAGGTTCTACTCCAAAAAATTAGAAATACTTTGCAGTGTGGTATCTAAACCATTTGGGAAGCTAACCTCCCCCCAAATTTGACCTGAATGTCTCACTAATTATCAACAGGCAATTGTTCTAACTTTTGTGGAACAGCAATGCTGTTTCTGAAAGCTTCCTCTGCTTTCTTTCTTCACCCTATTAATACAGTCTATACATCTTGTCAACCAAGAGAGTTACAATAACCAGAATCTGTTACATAAAACTGTATTGATAATAGTATTCATAGCTCAGAAAATACTCAATTTCTTTCATTTAGCTTGTTTAAAACTGAGACCGTCTGAAAAGGTTGCTGAGGTATAAAAGACTAAATAAAGGTCTTCCTGGAGAGCCGTAAGTTTCCCAACTTTTTTTGGAGATAGAGAGAAGGGAGTGAAACAAGGAATGAAAGTGATCATAAAGGAATTGCTGGGAGGAAGAAAAAGAATGCACACTTAAAAACAAAACAAAATTAACAACCGCTGGCATGTCGTGATTTTCAGCTAGAAAAACAAAGGGCTCACCTGCATGTCTCTGAACTTAATACAAGCATTTTTCCTTCAAAAATAAAATCTTATTAGTCACCTGGCTTAAAAGGTTTCAGAAGCCTCCACAAAAGCCTTGAACTATATTGTTGAATAGAACCTTTGCTATTCTGCTCCTACTTTCTAGGTTACTCATGTGACAAAAAAAGCACCCAAATACCCATACCCCAAAAAACAAAAAACAAAAACAAGTCATTGCCTTCAAACTAAAGATCTCTGGGTCACCTCTAAAAATATAACCAACTTATCAGTCAAGAGACTATTTTCATTTCATATTCCAGCCGACTGTGATTTCAGTTGACTTATAAATAACTTTATAACCTTATGAATGAAATGCACCAAACTACACCTGTGTAAAAGTGATCATGTTTTAATTATGGGCTAAAAATAACTAATACAGTGAGCCTGAATGAGAAAAATGAAGATTCTAAATAAATTTCACAATGGGGTCAAGGAAAACTTTTTCTCTACATATGATATGATCATTAACAGACTAGTAAATCTTATTTGGAATGATAAGGCAAAAATAGTAAAACCACACTTTTCCTATAAAAAGTTACAGGTTATCTTCCGTAGGGATCGCTATGGTACATGAAGAAACAAAGAAGATGGGATCACTCTATTGCACACCCAGGAACATTAGGGAATCTGGTCTTAGAATGATCTAGTCATCTTCTTCATCTCCATCATCTTCAGCATCTCGTTTCCTTTTTTCCCCTCGAAGACCTTCTTCTTCTGAAAGAAGAATGAAAGAAAAATTTACAATGTATTTTCCACAAATGAATATTTATCAAATTACAGTTGTGAATCTATCTTATTGAAAACTTAATGGCAGGGGCACCTGGGTGGCTCAATGGGTTAAGCCTCTGCCTTCGGCTCGGGTCACGATCTCAGGGTCCTGGGATCAAGCCCCACATTTGGGCTCTCTGCTCGGCAGGGAGCCTGCTTCCTCCTCTCTCTCTCTGCCTGCCTCTCTGCCTATCTGTGACCTCTGTCTGTCAAATAAATAAATAAAATCTTTGGGGGGAAAAAAAAAAGAAAACTTAGTGGCATAAAAAATCATACGTCAAGTTTCCTCTCTGAATTTCTTTCAATTTTGGTGTACTGAACAGACTTAATAGACTTAGAAATCCATAAATAATGATAGTTTGCTGTGCACCCTTGTGGCCAAATCATGAAGTACAGACCAAGAACTAGGGGTCAGTCATTAAGAGTCATTAGTAAACTTTTAAGTTTATTTTGAAAGGCCTAGGTAAGGAGTACTAGAGAGCAAATCTCAAAAGAACATTATCTCGGAGTTCAACTGCTCTTCTCTTAGGGACAAGGCTTCATTCATCCTCTTCAAAATGAAAGACCTAAGAAAATAATAAATTAAGCTCAAGGTTATCTCATCTCTTCATACCAGTTTTGAAAATAAATGTTATAGGCTGGGGGTTTTTTTTAATGAAATTATTGAATGCCTTGAGAAAATTACTTTTTTAAGATTTTATTTATTTATTTGATAGACAGAGATCACAAGTAAGCAGAGAGGCAGGCAGAGAGAGAGGGAGGAAGCAGGCTCCCTGCTGAGCAGAAAGCCCGATGCGGGGCTCGATCCCAGGACTCGGGGATCATGACCTGAGCCGAAGGCAGAGGCTTAACCCACTGAGCCACCCAGGCGCCCCGAAAATTACTTTTTTTTTTTAAAGATTATTTATTTGACAGAGAGAGAGCACAAGTAGTCAGAGAAGCAGGCACAGACAGAGGGAGAAGCAGGATCCCTGCTGAGCAGAGAGCCCCATGCTGGGCTCAATCTCAGGACCCTGGGATCAGGACCTGAGCTGAAGGCAGATGCTTAACCGACTGAGCCAGGCGCCCCAGAAAATTACTCTTTTAAAAGGTTTTATGGGGCACGGTGACTTAGCCAGACATCTGCCTTCGGCTCAGGTCATGATCTCAGGATCCCGAGATGGAGTTCCACATGGGATCCACGCTAGACCTGGAGCCTAAGATTCGCTCTCTTAGGGCACCTGAGTAGCTCAGTTGTTAAGTGTCTGTCTTCAGCTCAGGTCATGATCCCAGGGTCCTGGGATCGAGCCCTGCATCAGGCTCACTGCTCGGCAGGAAGCTTGCTTCTCCCTCTCCCACTCCCCCTGCTTGTGTTCCCTCTTTTGCTGTCTCTCTCTCTGACAAATAAATAAAATCAATCTTTAAAAAAAAAAAAAAAAATCCCTCTCTCCCTCTCTTACAACCCCCACTACTACTTGCACGCTCTCTCCTTTCTCTTAAAAAAAAAAAAAAAAAAGAAGGTTTTACACCTCTCAAGGCACTCTATGTTACCAAAATCAAATCAGGGGCCAGTAATAATTTGAATTATTATAAACACATTCTTTAAAGCATGTGAATAATAGCTCTAACTTTAATGTCAGGATTCCTTTTATGGCTAATGCAACTCACCCTCTTCTTCCTCTTCTTCCCCTTCTTCAACATAGTCATCATCATCTTCTTCATCCTTGAAAACCAAATATTCAGTTTGAGAATAAAAAGCCTTTACATACTTTTTCATCGTTTCGTAGTAATACATTCCAACAAAAGCAAAAAAATCTATGGTTATTCTGTGAATGTTCTAACAACCTCTGCCTAACATATAAGTCTTTTTTAAGAACGCAACTAAATCTAGCTTATGAAAATAAGTTACATTTTAGACCAGCGCTGTTTAAAAGAACTTTCTGGAACAATGGAAATGTCCTGCATCTGTGCTGTCCACACGTGGCCACTGAGCATTTAACATGTGACCAGCACAAGGGCGCCTGGCTGCCTGAGTCAGTAGAGCATGCAACTCTTGATCTCAAGGTTGTGAGTTTGAACTCCAGTGAGTGTAAAGATTACTTAAAAATAAAAAATCTTTAAATAATTATAAAATAAAATAAAATGTGACCAGTACAAATGAGGAACTCAATTTTTCATTTTATTTAATTTTAACTGAAATAACCAAAATGTGCCCAGTGGCTACTATAACGGACAGAGTTAACTTGACAATTTCAAAGAAAGGTTTCCTATTTTATAGAGTGAGATAGAAGTTACCTGAATCCTAGCCCCAACATAGTTAACATGCATTGAATAAGTCACTTAATCTCCCTGGACCTCATTTTTCCAATCAATAAAAGAAAAGTGTTCATCTAGAAAGATCTCTAAGTTTCTCCTACATCTAAAAATGTACACATCAAAATAGCAATGTCAATAAACCACAAAACTTGATCTACAACCTTTATGGAAGGAGCTATTCTGGATAGCTAAGATGTAAACACAGCCTTGAAACATCATAACAGGTTTTTTTGTTGTTGTTTCTTGTTTTTTTACTTTAACCAATTGGGATAGAAATCTCTAAAGTGCCCTCCTACCATTTTATGCTAAACCTAACAAACCTTTCTCTTGAATAATCAGTCATAATCATTTGATCATGAACATAACACTAATTAGTATTTCCTGATTCCCTCAGGGCCTATCAAAATATGTAGGATGGTTTTCTCCTTTTAAAAACAACCTTGGGGGTGCCTGGGGGGCTCAGTTGGTTGGGCGACTGCCATCAGCTCAGGTCGTGATCCCGGACTCCCGGGATCGAGTCCCACATTGGGCTCCCAGCTCCATGGGGAGTCTGCTTCTCCCTCTGACCCTCCCTCCTCTCATGCTCTCTCTCTCATTCTCTCTCTCAAATAGATAAATAAAATCTTTAAAAAACAAATTAAATATAATTTATTATATTTATTATTTATTTATTTATTTTATATTTTTTAAAATAAAGTAAAATAAAAAATAATAAATTAAAATGACCCTGGCCTCTACTTTAAATTGTATCTTTTCCTAGTTTTCATGCCTTGTTCTTTTCAATTTCACTACTTCAATTTTAATCTGCTATAGATTCAGAAAATAGACTGACAAGCTTATTAGAGAATTGAATATAAAACAGGTTTAGAATAACAGCTTGAACACTCACCTACGTAGAAAGAAAATGTCTTTTGTTGCTATATTTTGGCTAATCAGAGGTCTTTTACACTTACCGCCATGTTCTAAATAGTTGAGTTCTACCATATGTTTGAAAAAAAATGGAACAAATCTAGGGTCTCCCCTCCAACCCCACAAAAGTTTAATGCTCCTTAAAAATACTTTTAAGTGGCAAATGTCAAGAATTCCTGGGTAGTTAGGGGAAAACTTGGACAACCCATCCTTTTCATAGTATCCACAGCCCCATTTGTGTCTAAAAATACTAAACAGAACCTAATTTCCCAGCATGTAGGTAGAATCCCCTGAGAAACTCGACTGTAGGAAACTTGTATCAGAAAACAATCTTATACAACCAATTCAAACACTGGAAAGCATTCTGTACCAGAACACCATCAAGATATAAAGAGGAGAAGGAATAAATGGGGTAGTCAGTAGCATAAAAAGGAACCACAATAAAAATCAGAAAATCTAAAGCTTTAAACTAAAGTGGAAAAGAAAGGAAGTAGAGGAGAGGGGACAGGGAAGGGGGAGGGAGGGGAAGGAAAAGGAAAGAGAGAAAAGAGAGAGAGAGAAAGAAAGATAAGGGACACATTTTAAATATCTCAGATCTGTGGAGAATGATAAATGAGGATGTTTAAGTATTTGTGATTTTAAAAAAAAAACACTTGAGATACTAATCACATTTATACTTTGACAATTTAGAAAACCCCAAGTCTCAAAATCTAATAGCGTCTCCAGATTTTGTTTTAAACAAAATATGCTTAGATTACTTGATTCATACTTTTAAGCCTTTCTTAAAATGGGAAGTACAGCTGACATACAGTATTACGTGAATTTCAGGGGCACAACACAGTGATTCCACAAGGCTGCACCTTAAACTTGGCTTACCACAAGGAGAGCTATCATCCAAGCCTTCAATGTTTATAGTGTCATCTATTAGATGATATCCCTCAATAAAAACAGCTTTTACCAGCTTGTTCAGTAGTAACTATGATCTTTCCCTAACTAATGGGAAAGAACTCTTTGCTCATTGTACTTTGTATAGTCCAGAGGGATTGCAATTCCCAATTCTTCTAAAGTCCCCATCCCCATTTTTAAAGAAATATACTACAGAAACATAAAGCCCCTCTTTATACACATTAATTTCTGACCTCTGAAGAGTAACTGAAATAAAAATGATAATCAAACCAAAAACAGCTACTCAATTCCCGTTTCCATCTCCTTCTACTTTCTTTTTAAATCTCAACAGTCTCGGAAGCTTGTACTGACTTTCATCTTCTAAAAATATGTTTAAAACGTAACTAATTAAAAATACTAAAAACATCGTTTTTAGTATTCAAACCATTCATGTTTGAAAGCTTCTGTAGCCAGGTACTACACTGACCTGACGTTGTGGTTATCATCTCAGAGATTTTTACTCTTTACTTGACTGTGCCACTTTTATTTTACTTATTTATTTTTGAGGGAATCTTTTTTTTAAAAAGATTTTATTTATTTATTTGACAGACAGAGATCACAAGTAGGCAGAGAGGCAAGCAGAGAGAGAGGTGGAGGCAGGCTCCTTGATAAGCAGACAGCCCAATGCAGGGCTCGATCCCAGGACCTGGGATCATGACCTGAGCCGAAGGCAGAGGCTTTAACCCACTGAGCCACCCACGCGCCCCAAGAATCTTTTTTATTTTTAAGATTTTATTTATTCATTTTTGCAACAGAAAGAGAGAGGGAGAGAGAGAGGGAAAGCATGGGCAGGGGGAGGGACAGAGGGAGAAGCAGACTCCCCACTGAGCAGGGAGCCCCACTGGGGACTCAGTCTGGGAGGGAGCCCCACCTGGAACTCAATCCCAGGACCCTGGGATCATGACCTGAGCCAAAGGCAAATGCTTAACCAACGGAACCTCCCAGGGACCCTGACTATGTCACTTTTAGTTAATGTTCCCCAAAATTCAATGGAATGATAAACACAAACATCTGCAGTTGGTTGAAAGTCATTTTTAAACTACTTAATACTATACAGACTTAATAAAGAATTACTGACAAAGACAAAAGCCAAATAACATGAGTCCATTATTTTATTAAATAACTTAAAACTTAGGGGAGGGACACCTGGGTGGCTAAGTCGGTTAAGCACCTGCCTTTGGCTCAGGTCATGATCCCAGGGTTCTGGGATCAAGTCCTGCATCCAGTTCCTTGCTCAGCAAGAAGCCGCTTCTCCCTCTGCCTGCCGCTTCCCCTACTTGTGCTCTCTCTGTCTATCTAACAAATTAACTCTTTTATAAATAAACATACAAACAAACAGGGGCAAAATATTCAAGCTGTATGCTGATGTAAACTGAACGGGCTGATTTTCTCTAGGAATGCTTATTGTACAGCTGCTGACTCACTAAGGCCCCAACCAAGTTTAAGTTCTATTTTTCCACATTAGTTTCATATTTAAAATGGTATCAGAAAAAAATTATCATTGATCAGTGATATTATCTATCTAACCAATGTAAAGGTCATTAGGAGAACAAATAAGAATACTAACAATTTCTAGTCTAAATAAGACATATTATTTTTGATAATAAAAAACTTGAATTATGAAAATAAAACTCAGTAATTTAAAAACATTAGGAGGAAACTAATTCCCAGGAGCTAAAGATCATTTGTTCAAGTCAACTGACACTTCCTGTGAGCTTACTATGTCCCTGTCAGTGCACGAGATGCTGAGATACAAAGACAGATGAGCGTCCCCTTAAGGAGCTCACCATCTAGGAGAAAGTGGCCAAACAAACAAGTTTTTACAAAAGTGCCTACAGGCAACAGAAGACTAAATGAGATTCAAAGGTAACGGAGGAAGGAGAGATTATCTATAAAAAGTTACAGAAAGCTTCAATAATGAGACAACTCCAGAACTAAGTTTTTAAAGAGCTCACAAAGCATGCACAAAGTGTGCTCTCTCTCCCTCTCTAGTATATATGTAAATAAAATGTCACGAATGTGTACATAAAATCAGTGCACTTGTCAGGCTTCAACTATACTTATGTTTACCTTCGTAAAAAAGAAAATAAAGTTGATCAGAGAGCATGGGTAGAAAGTCTTTTCAGATAAGAGCAAACAATGTATCTACAGACAGAAAGGCAAGAAACAGCCTGGTATGACAATTAAATTTGGTATTGGGGGAGAAGAGGCTGGAGAAGGAAGCAGGGGCCAGATAATGATGGGCCTTGTATGCCTGGGTGGCAACAGGGAAACATTAAAGTGTTTCAACATTAAAGTGATACCATCACATCTGCATTCAGGCTAGGCAGGTACAAACCGAACCATTGAAGAGACACTTAAGTGGTGACACTGTTTTCAGACAGGCCATTTGGAAAGCTACTACAAAACTGTAAGCAAGAAATCATCAGGGCAACGAAAGTTTTCCTGAGTGCCTACAATGTGCCAGTGACTAGACACTTGACATATATTATCTTGTTAAATCCTTCAAAGAAGCCTAAGAGGTTGATACAATCTTTGTTTTACAAAGGAAGCTGAGGCTCTGAAACTTTTGTAAAATGTTTCCACCACACTTTGAAGTACAGCTCCGGGCAGACTGGATTTGAAAGATACCTGGGCAGTAAAATCAATATGCATTTAGGATTATCTGGATACAGTCTGAGCTGGGGGACAGTGAGGAAAAATGACAGGCAAGACAGATACACTCAGACCCACACGTTAGGAACAACTTTCAGATTTCTACACAACTCACTATTTACAGTACTTGGCGCTATGCCTAAATAATTAATTTTCAGCACACATAAAAGGTGCCCATTCACCTGGATTTCTTCTTTCATTAAGTATGAGAGGCCCACTTCCTCTTCTCCCTCTCCCAGTTCTGAGCCTGCTTCATCTTCATCCTCATCCTCCTCCTCCTCCTCTTCCTCCTCCTCTTCTTCATATTCTTCAGGTGGACCGGCTTCATCTTCCTCTTCCTCTTCATCATCTTCATCTCCATCTTTAATAATATTTTAAAAGATGAGCAAATGGCTGAGCAAATTTTCTTGCAAGTATGTTGATCCTATCCACCCTTGCTCCAGTCACTTCAAATTCTTAAGCCAACGGGTAAGCGGAAAGTATCTCAGGGTGATTTTCTTTTTTTAAGATTTCCCTTTTAAGGGGTGGGTGGGTGGCTCAGTCGGTTAAGCGTCCAACTCTTGATTTCAACTCAGGTCATGATCTCAGGGTCATGAGTCAGGCTCCATACTCAGTGGGAAGTCTCTTTGACTCCTTCCCTCTGCGCCTCTCCCTGCTTATGCACACATACGTGCTCTCTCTCTCTCTCTAAAATAAATAAGTAAATCTCTTTAAAAAAAAAAAAGATTTCCCTTTTACAACATCCATATTTTCTATTTGAGAAATATGGTTTCTATTTTTTTTTTAAGATTTTATTTATTTATTTGACACAGAGAGAATGAGGACAAGCAGGGGGTAGGGACAGAGGAAGAGAGAGAAGCAGACTCCCCACTGAGCAGGGAGCCTGAGGATGTGGGGCTTGCTCCCAGAACACTGGGATCATGACCTGAGCTGAAGGCAAACACTTAACCTACTGAGCTACCCAAGTGCCCCAAGAAATATGGTTCCTATTTTATTTATTTATTTATTTATTTATTTTAAGATTTTATTTATTTGAGAGAGAGCGCAAGCAAGCTAGAGCATGAGCCGGGGAAGGGAGAGGGAGAAACAGATTCCCCTGCTGAGCAGAGAGCCCCATGTGGGACTCAATCCCAGGACCCTGGGATCATGACCTGAGCCAAAGGCAGATATTTAACCCACTGAGCCACCCAGACGCCCCAAAATATGGTTTCTAAATACTGAAATATTTCCAACATACACATTTTCATTGAAACATTACATGCACTAAAGTTTGTTTTACCTTGTGGACACTTCAAAACCACCTTCTCTATCATTCTATCATTTTCTATTAGATTTCTTTTTACAGTAAAAAAATTTTCAACCAAGAGTAACAGTGTCGGGACGCCTGGGTGGCTCGGTTGGTTGAGCGGCTGCCTTCAGCTCAGGTCATGATCCCAGCGTCCTGGGATCGAGTCCCGCATCGGGCTCCTTGCTCAGCGGGGAGCCTGCTTCTCCCTCTGCCTCTGCCTGCCTCTCTGTCTGCCTGTGCTCACTCTCTCTGACAAATAAATAAATAAAATCTTTAAAAAAAAAAAAAAAAAAAAGAGTAACAGTGTCCCATTACTAACAACAGCCATTCCATCATCTGATCTGTTAGTCACCCATTTATCCAATAATATATATTCACCATCTAATACTAGAACATTTCCATCACCCCCTACACCCCCCCCTCACTTCGAAAAAACCCATAATCATTAACAGTCACTCCCCATTCTCCTCTCACCCAGCCCTGGAAACCACTACTCTACTTTCTGTTTCTATGAATTTGCCTATTCTGGGCATTTCATACAAATGGAGTCACACAAAATGTGGCCTTTTGTGTCTAGCTTCTTTCACTACACAGAATGTTTTCAATGTTACAGCACGTATCAGTAGTTCATTCATTCTTAGACTGAATAATATTTCATTGTATGGCTATATCGCATTGTTCATCCATCAGTTGACAGACCATTTGGGTTGTTTCTATTTCTTGACTATTATAGATAACGTTACAAAAAGGAACGATTCCTTTTTTTAAAAAAAGGTACTATTTAACAAATTCCCACTTTTACCAGGTAGTGGTTAAACAAGTTCATACGGATATAAAATTTCACAGAGCTTGACAGTATAATAATCATTTAATTCCCCAAAGGTATCAGAAACCTGAAAGAACAAATACAGGATTAGGACTGTGGGTTTTGTAGTTTTTCTTGTCTTACTAACATCTTTTTTTTTCAACACCTAAATATCCAAGCCCAATCGAAATGGCATAGCTAGGCTGGAGCCTATATTTACAAGCATCAAGAATGATTACCCTCATCCTCCTCTTCTGAGTCTGGTGCTTCGTTATCCTCCTGATCAAATCCATCTAAGTAGGTGATTTGCTGCAGCAGCTCAAAAATACTTTCTCTGTAATCTTCCAGGTTTGTGATCTCACAGTTAAACAAGTCGAGACTTTTCAAATTTTTAAGATTTTGCTGGAAAAGTAAAAAGTTAAAACTTAAACATTTCAAGATTTTAAATACTATGTTCTTTCTTTTTGATTCATGAACCAGAAAATATATATTTGAAATCAAAAGAATGACTTGGGGGTTTTTCAAATTTTATGACAAAGAGTTTTGGTATCAATTATCTCTCTTTTTTAAAAGATTTATTTATTTGAGAGGCAGAGAGAGGGAGGGAGCAAGTGAGCACAAGGGGAGGAGAGAAAAGGGAGAGGAAAAAGCAGGGAAGCAGGATCCCCATTGAGCAGGGTAGGGAGCGGGGCTCCATCTGACCTCAGAATCACACCTTAGCTGAAGGCAGAAGCTCAACCAGCTGAGCCACCCAGGCACCCCACCCCCACCCCAAATAACAATTCTCTTAATGAGGCCCTGTATGTAAACTCCACAAGAATAGGAACTTTGTTTTTCCACCACTGAATCTCCAGCACCTGGCTTAGTGCCTTACTATAGTAGCCATTCAATATATTTTGTTGACCAAGTAGGTACATAAATAGGCAACAACAATAATGTGTTTAGCTTAAATCCAGTCAAGCTCATTGTCAACAATTTCAACCTCCTCCCAAGCTTTTTTAAATTGGAGCAACAATTTTTGTGAGTTTCACTTCATCTCATACCAGGAAAGAAAGGAGCAAATAAAATAACTAAAAAAAAAAAAAAAAAAAGAAGGAAGGAAAAAGAATAGTACTTAAGAAAATACTGGGAAGTTTAAAACCAGATATTCAACTCCTGAAGTTAATGATAAATAAATTTCTCTTAGATTTAAAAATTTATCTGTTTCACTCTAAGAGAAAACAGTAAAACATATAGCTACATATAGATAAAAACCTCTAAGAAATTCAGAAGTTTCAAAGAGTGAAATATAAATCAGCAAGATAAAACACAATCAAATCTCAGCAGAACAACCAAAAAAGACCAAGTTCGGAGACTTTCCACTCACCAAAGCTTCTACTGTACTGAGATCTTTGATTTTATTTCCACTCAGATTGAGGTAGGTAAGATTAGGACATTTCTCTGCCAGGACTTCCAAACCTCCAGAAATTATATTGTCACTAAGTTCCAACTATATATTCAACATGGAGGAAAAACAAACAATGATGAAGGCTTAGAGCAAATCAGATTTTTTTTAAGTTTTTGTTTTTTAAATAGTCTTTACACCCCATGTGGGGCTCAAACCCACAATCCTGAGATCAAGAGTTACATGTTCTGACTGAGTCAGCCATGTGCACCCAGATTTTTAAAATATACCAATTTGAAGAAGAAAAACAACTGTCATTCTCTCTAGCTTCAAGAGACTGTCACAACTTATTAATTTCCAAATTCCTACCCATAATCACCAAATAATATATTAGAACTTCTATATAATAAGTTTCTAATCCAAATTTGGTTCCAGATGTGTTACAGATAGATTTTATGTTTCAGAGAAAAACATTTGGTAGATATTAAACCCAAATTGATATCATAAAACAATTTCATTATTAAACTTAAATTTGTAAAAGCTGTATTAGAGCTGATTCTAAAAATCCTACATAACCCATTCTCTTATCTCTAAAAATTTAGAACCTTCTAATTAAAAGGCAGAATGGTGGTTTCATTTGGCCAAAACCTAGACATACTAGCCCTTGGCATCAGAACTATGATGATTTCACACTTAATACCAACTTACCTTTCGAAGTTTATTTAAGCTGGGCAACCGGGCCAGTGAACTTAGTTCCACATTAGCCATACTCAGAAACTCTAGTTTTTTAAAAGCATCATTCAGGCCTTCAATTTCCCCATTGACACACAGGCAATTATCAAGGACTAACTCTGTCACCTGTAAGACAGAAAATGAATGATTCTTTACTCTGAGTCTGTTTAGCAAAAGACCTGGGTCAAGACACACTGGAAATCTGAATATTTAAACCATGAATCCCCCTTACACAGATCCTTTTCATTCTCTCCTCCCCCATCAAAAATTTAAATACAATCTAAAGTCATCATTATAAGTTAAACTTTTAAATTTAAACTTAGACCAAGAAGTTCAATGCCTGCTCAAATACGTGATGCATAAAAAATAAAACTTTGGGGACGCCTGGGTGGCTTAGTTAAGCCGCTGCCTTTGGCTCAGGCCATGATCCCAGGATCCTGGGACTGAGTCTCACATCGGGCTCCTTGCTCCACAGGGAGCCTGCTTCTCTCTCTGCCTCTGCCTGCCACTCTGCCTGCTTTTGTGCGCTCTTTCTCTCTCTCTGACAAATAAATAAATACAATCTTTTTTAAAAATAAATAAATAAATAAAACTTTGAAAAAGGTCCCATGTGAAACTTGCTTCCGCCCCTGATAAGAAGGATTCTCAGGGCATATATTTACGTAGTGAGGGGATGCCCAGACTACTGGGAAAGGATTCAAGTGAGCTGCCCTAAAACAGCAGGGAGAAGAAAGGAAACTATTTTATTCACATTAAAACCCCCTTATCTTCAGTTGATAAATGCCACCATAGCTCAAAAATACCTTGTTACCTTTCATGAAGAAATGTTAGAAAGCTCATTTTGAGAAAGCTGGCTTTCGGAGGTTATTTGTTCTTAATGGCAGGGCCAAACAATGTCGCCCAGAACAATACATCCTTGACAAGATGTTATTTCTCCGTAACACCCTGGTAGCATTTTTGTGGACTTCTCCCCATTGGGGGGTGGACGGGGTAGTTAGGCTGCATCCCCTTATCACATCAGAGTTGTAGAACAAAACCTGCTGGTTTTGTTAGACTTAATCTAAGGGGGAGACAGGAGATCCCGGATCTCTACTCCCAGTGCAAAAATATGTTTGAGGAATTCTGAGGCTAAAAACTAAACAAGGAATGCCACCTTCTTTATTTGAATATGACTTTGACATAATTATTTTAGAGACAGGAGTAGACATATGATCTCCTGTTCAGAAGTAAGGAAGCCAAGGGGCGCCTGGGTGGCTCAGTGGGTTAAAGCCTCTGCCTTCAGCTCAGGTCATGATCTCAGGGTCCTGGGATCGAGCTGAGATGGAGTCCCGGATCAGGCTGTCTGCTCAGCAGGGAGCCTGAGCCCCCACCCCACCCCCAACCCCAACCTCTGCCTGCCTCTCTGACTACTTGTGATCTCTCTCTGTCAAATAAATAAATAAAATCTTTAAAAAAGAAGAAGAAGTAAGGAAGCCAAGACCCAAAGGGTTAGAATGACTTGGCTAGGGTCACACACTTAGTATGACAGAGCTGTGCTTCCACTCTAAATTTTCTGACTCCTAGTCCAGGTGAATGGAGGAGAGAGGGCCACCAGATTTGGTATCAGAAAACCAGTTCTTCCACTTGAGTAAAGAACTTCACTGCCCTGGGACTCCGTTTGCTAATTTGGATTCTAGAACAATACAATCCACCTTACAAGTCTGTCTGAAAGAGAAAGGTAAATAACAAACACAAAAAGTGTTTTGTAAACTATAAAGAGCTATACAAATATAAGAGATGGTTATTACACCCTAAGGGAGGAAGGAGAGGCTGCAAAAAGACAACGTCTGGCGCCCCCCAAAATTGTAGAGGAAATTCCTATGGGTAGCATAGGTAAACAAAAGAGGGTGGGGGAGCAAATCTACTTTTCCAACCCAAGACATACAAAAAAGCATTCTAAATGTGTGCTCCTGAGAGGAAGTTTTTAAAGTTTGATTTTGTTTGTTTTCCTGCAGCCCCCAAAGAGTAGGCCCTAGAAAACTCCCAGTTCCCCTCGGATGATAGTACCGACTCTTTCCTTCTCCTTGCCTTTTGCTAATTTCAGGGAACCAGAGACTTAAAAAAGAAAAAAAAAGGTATATAAAGACCTTGGGTTCCCACTCTGCACGCCGCCACAGCCCACCAAACAGACCTACTCATCTTCTGCTCTGGTAGGCACTGGCACCACCCTCACCCGTTGAAAACAACTACATCCCTTAGAATCCACTTCTAGTGTTTATTTCAGAGGCCGCAATTAACAAGACTCTTGACGCTCTCGTCTGCGGTCTGAAGTGCCAGGTTCCTAGCTGGCCAGAGGCCGCGCTCTCGCGACCAGCGGCTCCGACCCACGGGAAACCCCACACGGGGCGGGGACTCCTCAAGAGAAAGAGGGGTCGCCTCCCCGCCGGCGTTCCCAGCGCCTCCGCCCCGGGCGGGGAGGGCTGGGAGAAGCCGAGGAGGGTGCCCTCGAAAAGGAGGCGGAAACGCCTCCCGTCCGACCCCCGAAAAGTTGGCCGCGACCAGCTTCACGTGGCCCCTCCCAAACCCGTCTCTTTAACTAAGGAGACAGCAGCCAGAGAGCATCATTTCGTTTCCCCGAATCCATCTTTAAAGCACAAAACTACTACGACCCATTTGAGTTTTTTGAGACCTTTTCCAGGGATCAAATTCGGAGTAGCGGCCACTACGACACGACACGCCGAATATCGTGACACCGCGGGGGGACGAAGAGGATTACGCCTCGCGTCCCCTCCTCACCTCTAGTCTCTGCGGCGACTCCCAAAACTTACCCGCGTTGGGGGAACCGACCGCTGACCCAGATTCCGCCCCACGGCGGTCAGCGCGCGCCGCTTCCCCGGGGAGTGGGCGCCGCTAGCAGCAGGCGGTCCTGAAACCGCCGGGGACCCCAGCCCGCGCCCGGCGCGACGTCAGTCACCCGGGCCTCGAGGCGGGGGGCACCCCCCAAAAAAGAGAAAAAGAGTTGGCAGCATTGCAGAAAAGTTGGACTAACTTCTCAGGCGACGATGGCTGCGGCAGGGGCAAGTGGGACTGGGGGGTCGCGCCCACGCCGCCGGCCCCCGGGAGGAGGAGGGAACCAAGCGGCGGAGCAGACCCCAGCACCCCGCTTCCCGCCCCCACCAGGCCTGGACTCCCGATTAGTAGAGAGCCTAAAGAGGCTAAGACCCCCAGACACACAAAAACGCCCCTAGAAACTTAAACCCTTCGCCATTTTAAGTAGAAGATTTTAATGATTTAACACTTAAAATTAAATATCCCCCAACCCTAATCCCAGGTGGGGAATAATTCATTACCCCTCCGCACACACATACCCGGACCCCCAGAAGCCCGAACCTCTGAATACAAGTCTGGTGGGGAAGGGAAGGGGGCTGAGTCATCTCACCTCCTCCGGGGCTCTGTTCCTTAACTCCAGGTTAATCCTCTTCTTCATCTCCATGTCCTCCTCCTGCTCTTCTGCTACTACTCCCTTCCCTTACCCTTTCCTGCCTTTCCCACTACCCCCAACCCTTAAATTTTAAAAGATCTGGAAATGAATGAAAAGAAAAGCAAATATAAACGCCCACCACCTCCAGATAGGTGTGGGGGAGAAAGAAGAGAATAGCAAATGGAGTCCAAGGAGTTGGGACTCTAACTCGGCTGCCCCCACCTCCTTGTCCACACACTCGCGCGCACTCACACGCACGCACACACACACAAGCACGCACACACGCGCGCGCGCGCACACACACACATACACACACACAAACACACACACACACACCCACACCCACACACACACACACACACACACACACACCGCAGTTCCTTCCCCTTCAATGGCTGCTCTGAGACTGAGCCTCCATGACACGGCACAGCCAACCCCCTGGCCTACACTCCACCCACCTCCCGAATGTATTGGTTAATTCTTCAGCATCACACTGTTTCATTGGGCCGCATAAGTGTCCATCAGTCTTCTGGGTGGACCTGAACCAGAAACGCTGTACCTATTGGCTACAACCAAGCGCGCAGTTAACTCCGATAGGTTCGGGAGGGTGTTCGTCCTGGGGAAACGATTTTGAATCCCAGTAGCCCCCCTCCTTTTCTTTGTGTGGTTGGCGCGCTTTCCCTGGGCGTTCGGACGGTTTTGATACCTGCTGGATTTGTTTCTTTCGGTTTTGTTTTTAGTGTGAAAGGGAGGAAGAAAGCAACCTTATTTTGGGCCCAGGTTGCAGGACTGATAATTTTGCATACAAATACGCACTAGCTCTTGGTTGTTTTAAAGCCCCTTGCAGCCGAGGTGCACGTGAGCTTTCGTGGCACTGCCCGGCTGGGGATAGGCTTCTGGTGCAGAGCCAGACGCTGGATAAAGATAGTATTTTAACTTCCAACATGAAGGACTGAACGTTTTTGAAAACATTTGGGTGAAGTATATAAGTTAGGCATCTTTAAACAAAACTAGCCTGGAGGAATTGTTACTGAGGTAATTGTTGCTGTAATGAACACTAAGCAAGACCTTGGAGGAAAAACAGTGCTGGACTAGTGAAAATCAGACTTCAGTTCGCATAGAAATGGTACTGCAATGCCTCTCCTTTCTCATTTCCCTCTGGTTGGTTTCCATGGATATCTCTAGGTTAAATGTGCTTTTATATTTTTTAAGAATTTTTTTTTTTAAGATTCTATTTATTTGACAGAGTGAGAGAGCACAAGCTTGGGCGGACAGTGGGGAGAGAGAGGGAGAAGCGTACTCCCCGCGGAGCAGGGAGCCCGTTGCGGGGCTTGATGGGGGGTTCGATCCTAGGACCCTGGGATTACGACCCGAGCGGAAGGCAGACGCCCAACCATCTGAGTCACCTAGTCGCCCCTTAAATATGCTTTTCAAAGTCTATGAATGGGAGATATAAAAGAGCAGGATAAGAATGATTTTTTTTTAAATTTTGTTTTGAGAGTCTAACTTCTTAGTTCTTGCTTAAATTTGCCCTTTTCATTCCCTTAATCCGTTTTTAGGATAAATACCCAAAGAAATTCCAAATGATTTGGGGAGAAAGTGGGTGCGTTAGTACAACCCCTCTCAGAGCGGGGTGCTTGCTTGCAGTTTTAAGTTGTTTGGCGTTTTCATTTTCTCTGGTTAGAGACCGTAGCGTTTCAAACAGACTCCTCACCACTTTGCCACCACCCCTCCTCCTCCCACACAGAGACACACAACTCCTCAATTAGGCTTACATTTAAAATGTAGATATTTGGTAGTTAGCATGTTAAATACTTTAGGAAAACAAAATAGTGATTGTCTTCTCCTGGATAAGTGTTTCCTTTGAATTTTTGTTTTAAGATTTTATTTATTCATTTGACAGTCAGAGATCACAAGTAGGCAGAGAGGCAGGCAGAGAGAGGGGGAAGCAGGCTCCCAGCTGAGCAGAGAGCCCTATGCGGGGCTCTATCCCAGGACCCTGGGATCATGACCTGAGCCAAAGGCAGAGGCTTTAACCCACTGAGCCACCCAGGCGCCCCTCCTTTGAATTCTTGAAAAGGAAATTTTGTGAAGATGAAAACAGAGGGAGAGGGAGAGCTTTTGGTATAAAATGACATCTTTGCAGGGCAATTTGGTGTCGGTTAAGTTTATTTGTTTTCACACAGACTAAAAGAAGCCAGATGATAGGAAAACAAGGAAAAGGGATTGAGGAAGAGTTTTAAAAGGGAGGAGGGGGGCAAAAGAGATAAAAACAACCCGGAAAGCATATTTTAGTACCAGCTTGGGAAGAAGCCATGTGGTCTCATCCCACCAGCCACTGGAACTCTGGAATGGAATCCCAAAGAGAGTTCTGGAAGGAGATTCAGAGTTAGGAGTCATAGACACATGAGTGATAGGTGACCCTGTGAGAAAAAAAATAAGATGCCCACAGAGAATATATTTAGTAAGAAGGCTATCAGGCAAAGGGGAGCAAAACATGATTGAGGGGAAAGAGGAGAGAGGGATTGTCTACCAAAGTAGTGGAAGAAACTGAGAAACAGGTAGAAAAGAATGAAGTGAATTTGGGGTTGGAGGTGGGCGATTGTATGAAGCCAAAGAGTTTCAAGGGAGACATGATTACTGAGGTTAAATGGTAGGAATCAGAATACATTAGACAGAATGGGAGAGTATGTTGGAAATAATGAATGTGAAGATAGGCCATGAATTCATTTTACCCTTGGATAATAGTTTCGCAAAATACACTGTAGGAAGCATAAACAGGGGTCCACCAAAGTGAGCCTCCCCCCCCATACCCATGGTCCCCACCCTCATGTCATCTCTCAATGCCTCACCACAATACCTTGAAACCCACCTCTTTCTAGTCTATTTTTTTTAAGATTTTATTTATTTATTTGAGGGGAGGGAAGAGGGGAGGGAGAGTATGAGAGGGGGTAGGGCAAGAAGGAGAAGCAGACCCTCCTCGGAGCCAAGGAGCTGGATGTGGGCCTCCATGCAGGGCTCAATCCTGCGACTTCAGGATCATGACCTGGGCGGAAGGCAGACACTTAACCCACTGGGCCACCCAAGTGCCCCTCTTTCTAGTCTTAATCAAGAAGCCAGGATAAGGGGACCCTGGATGGGTTAGTCATTAAGCATCTGCCTTCAGGTTGTGTCATGATCCCAATGTCCTGGGATCCAGCCCTGCATCGGGCTCCCTTGCAGGGGGAGCCTGCTTCTCCCTCTCCCACTCCCCCTGCTTGTGCTTCCTCTCTCAATGTGTCTCTCTCTGTCAAATAAATAAATAAAATCTTTAAAAAAAAAAAATCTACACCCAAAAGGACAGAGAGAGTGAGCAAAAAGAAGACAGCTGATGAGAGAGTGAAAAACATCTTTTTTAAAGATTTTATTTATTTATTTATTTGAGAAAGAGAGCACAAGGGGGCGGGGAAGGAGCAGAGGCAGAGGGTGAAGAAACAGACTCCCTGCTGACCAGGGACCGCAATTCGGGGGCTTGACCAGAAAACCCGGAGATCATACCAGGAGCCGAAGGCAGATGCCTAACAGACTGAGCAACCCAGGCGCCCCAAGAGCAACAAAATCTTAACATCTGGAAAGTGATGTACCATGTAGTTTAGAAAGGCTTGCTTACTCCTAAGGTCTTACTTCTTGTGAAAAGAGCTCAGGTAGTGTAACTGGGTCTTTCTCAGACATTTATTCACCCACCCTAAGTGGAATGTTCGGCCCTGCTCCATCCTCCTTGCTCTTGGGAGAGGGAGCCTGTTCCTCAGAACACAAAATTCTGCTTTGGTCCTCCACAGGGAACCCTGTCTCTGTCCAGGCTGTCTGGTTCTGGGCACAGTTA
The DNA here is from genome assembly GCF_963455335.1 of Martes martes. Taxonomy (NCBI): domain Eukaryota; kingdom Metazoa; phylum Chordata; class Mammalia; order Carnivora; family Mustelidae; genus Martes; species Martes martes. The sequence continues at coordinate 87,150,473 of NC_137891.1, read as the reverse complement.
GCAGGCCCATTAACGCCCATACTAAAGTACACCTCCAATCTGTCCTCTAACAGTAATAAAGGTGATGTGTTTACCTCCATATTTGCCTTATTGATTTATTTCTCAACTTGTTCAGGACCCCTGCATCAAGAAGGAATGCCATTATTGGGATCCCCTTCAGAGATCCCGGTAGATTAGAAGTAATCAGCTTAGAAGAAAGGAGAAAGTTGAAACCTAACAGCCTGCAGGAGATTGAGATACAAACTAATTCACATTAGAACTACCCAAACATTTGGAATTTGGAAGCACTAAGAACCCTTGAAGATGAGGGTGAGGGGAGGGCTAAAATAGATTTGAAGTTCATGGTTTTTTTTTTTTTTTTTGAAGATTTTATTTATTTGTTTGACAGAGAGAGACAGTGAGAGAGGGAACACAAGCACAGGAAAACTGGAGAGGGAGAAGCAGGCTCCCCGCTGAGCAGGGAGCCCAACTCGGGACTCAATCCCAGGAGGATGGGATCATGACTGGAGCTGAAGGCAGATGCTTAATGACCAAGCCGCCCAGGGGCCCCTGAAGTTCATATTAAAAGTAACTGAATTCCTTCCCAGCTCTGACCCACAGAGGTCAAAATAAGGTATTCTAAACTCAGAGACACCTGCCATAACAAAGACCAAGTTAAATGTAATGAAAATTGGCAGGAAAAGCAAATAAATCTATATTTCGAACAGTGAGAACTCACCGCCACAAACCAACCCCTTTCTGTCCTCCATCCATCATACAATTGGGTGTACCTTCAGGTTAAAAGTTGAGCTTTCCTGTCTGGAGAAACTGATCAGCCTAACAGACAGTCCAGAAGTATTGACAAAACAGTAGGAAATAGCCAGATACCTGCCCCATCCCCTCACAGTACAGTCTACCGGTCAACAAGCTTCCATGCATGGTAACACACACTCCTTAAATGCCTCACTCTTAAATGTAAATGGATAGGTAAGGATCACCAAATATTTTAGAAAGACTTTTCACATAAAAGCAGAGACCAAAAATAAACAAACTGGGGAAAAAAAATAACTAGAGGAAAAAGAGAAGCAGAATACAATTCTTGAAAGAAAGCCTAAATTAGCATGATACAAGATAATATATTTGTGAAAGCTTAAAAAAAAAATAGTGCTATAGAAAAAACATTCATGGGACACCAGGGTGGCTCAGTCAATTAAGCATCTGCCTTCAGCTCAAGTAAAGATCTGTGAGTCCTGGGATTGATTCCCACATCAGGCTCCCAGCTGAGCGGTAGTGGGCTCCTCCCTCTCTCTCCCACTCCCTCTGCTCATTTCCTCCTCTCCCTAACTCATGCTCTCTTTCTCCGTCAAATCAATAAATAAAATATTTTTTTTAAAAAGAACATTCATGGAAGAAAGAGCTTATGAAAATTAAATAAATGAATGCAGAAATTAACAATTTAATAGAGGTGACAAAATTGAGCAAATCTCCCTGAAATTAGAATAATAAGCAAAAACATGGGGGGAGGGCGCCTGGGTGGCTCAGTGGTTTAAGCCGCTGCCTTCGGCTCAGGTCATGATCTCAGGGTCCTGGGATCGGGTCCCGCATCGGGCTCTCTGCTCGGCAGGGAGCATGCTTCCCTCTCACTCTCTCTGCCTGCCTCTCTGCCTGCTTGTGATCTCTCTCTGTCAAATAAATAAATAAAATCTTTTAAAAAAAAAACAAAAAAACATGGGGGGAGACTGGCTGGCTCAGTCGGTAGAGCATGCAACTCTTGATCTTGATCTTGATGAGTTCGAGCCCCACATTGGGTGCAAAGATTACTTAAATAAATAGATAAATAAGAAGTAAAAAGATGGAAAATATGGGCGCCTGGGTGGCTCAGTTGGTTGAGCGACTGCCTTCGGCTCAGGTCATGATCCCGGACTTCCAGGATCGAGTCCCACATCGGGCTCCCGGCTCTTTGGGGAGTCTGCTTCTCCCTCTGATCTTCTCCTCTCTCATGCTCTCTCTCACTCATTCTCTCTCAAATAAATAAATAAAATTAAAAAAAAAAGATGGAAAATAGAAGAAAAAGTTGGGAATATTAGAGACCAGTCCAGAAGGTTCAACAAACAATTAATAGGAGTTTCAGAGGAAGAGAACATATAAAACAAAATTATCAAGGAAAAATTAAGAAAACATGGCAGAGCTGAAGTGTATAAACTTTTAGGCAAATGAGCGCACAAAACACTCTTCCAAGAAATAAAAAAGACCTACACTATGATACATTATCATGAAATTATAGAACATCCAGGGTAAAGGAAATATATTAAAAGCTTCCTGAAAGAAGTCAGTCTAACTTCAGAACTGAAGGATAGAGAGTTCCATGAGGAATATTCCTTTTAAAAAATGTTATGACCAGTTACTTGATACATTTGAACATGAAAAGAGTTACATTTTCAACAGTGAGTTTAGAGATGAATAAGCAACTATTAAATTAAAGCAAAGAGAAGAAGGAAGGGCATTATCAATTCAAGGGAAATTAAAAGTTGTACAAGAAAATACACTGCTGCTTGGCTCAGCTGTGAGTAAATATTGATGATTTTCTAAATGCTGACTTAGCTAAAATTATGATTCAATAACTAATCACCAGGGAAATGCAAATCAAAACCACAATGAGTTATCTCACACCTGTCAGAATGGCTAGAATCAAAAAGACAAGAAATAACAAGTGTTGGGAAGGATGTGGAGAAAAAGGAGTCCTCAAGAACTGTTGGTGGGAATGCAAATTGATGCAGCCACTGTAGAAAGAGTATGGAGGTCTTTCAAAAAATTAAAAATCGAATTACCATATTATCCAGTAATTCCACTATTGGCTACCTACCCAATGAAAACAGAAACACTAATTCAAAAAGATATATGCATCCCTATGTATTGCAGCATAGCCAAGATATGAAAGCAACCCAAGTGTCCATCCATGGATAAAGAAATTGTGATGTATGCAGTATATAACACAATGGAATAGTCTTTATCCATTAAAAAAAAAGAGAGAGAGAGATTTTGCTATGTCAACAACATGGATGGACATGGAGGGTAGAATGCTAAATGAAATGTCAGACAGAAAAGGACAAATACCGTATGATTTCACTCATATATAGAATTTAAGGAACAAAACAAATGAGCAAACGAAGAAACCAAAAAAAACAGACTTTTTTTTGTTTGGTTCCCAAGTTTTATTCAAGAACTCATATAAAATATTCCAGATAGGGGGCCTGGGTGGCTCAGTGGGTTAAAGCCTCTGACTTCGGCTCAGGTTGTGATCCCAGGGTCCTGGGATCGAGCTCTACATCGGGCTCTCTGCTCAGCAGGGAGCCTGCTCCCCCGCCCCTCTGCCTGCCTCTCTGCCTACTTGTGATCTCTGTCTGTCAAGTAAATAAATAAATAAAATCTTTTAAAAAAAATATTCCAGATAAATGAGTTTTAATCTCCATCTTCCTCCTCTTCCTCACCCTGATAAATCTAGACGTAACAATTCCTAACTGCTGTTAGCAACTAGGTACAACCAATCACGTAGATTATTTTTCAAATATTTTTCGGTGAAATATTTCAAACGTCTGCTGGAAAAGACACCTCAAAAGGTACAATAATCTTGCTCATGTTCCCTTCCATGGTTACAAGTCCTCCCCCAAGATTCCCAGCTTTTCTATTCACTTTGAATCTCTCTTGAATAAACCGCTCAAAAGGGGCAGCATCCATGATTCCATCTTCAAGGGTAAACTTCAGAACTTGCTTCTTTTCTTGCCCCCCTTCCCCACAAGCTTTTCCAGGGGTCTCAGTGTGTCAGTGGAGGCAGAAAGGGAGGTGGGCATACTACACAGAGGCAAAAAGCTCACCAAAAAAAAAGGTGATTTTTTTATAAAGATTTTATTTATTTATTTGAGAGAGAGAGAAAAAAAACAAGCAGGGGGAGAGGTAGGCAGAGGGAGAGGAATAAGCAGACTCCCTGTTGAGCAGGAAGCCTGATGTGGGGCTCCATCCCAGGACCCTAGAATCAAGACCTGAGCAGAAGGCAGATGCTTAACTACTGAGCCTCCCAGGTGCACAAAAACAGAGTTTTAAAGACAGAGAACAACCTGATGGTTTCCAGAGGGGAGGTGGATGGAGGGATGGGTGAAATAGGTGAAAGGGATTAATAATACACTTACCTTGCTGAGCACTGAGCAATGTACAGAATTGTCGAATCATGGTATTGTACACCTGAGACTAGTGTAACATTGTTATGTTAATTATACTTCAATTAAAAATATAATAACTGTATCAGGAGGATAGGGTAGAAATATGTGTTAGGGAGTAACACAAGATGAGGTAAATCCTCATCTTTTGTAGTTGGAAATTAAAAGGTAATAATATCTGGGGTTGCCTGGGTGGCTCAGTCGGTTAAGCTTGGACTCTTCATCTCAGTTCAGGTCTTGATCTCAAGGTTGTGAGTTCAGGTCCCACATTGGGCTCCACTCTGGTCATGGAGTCTCCTTAAAAAAAAAAAAAAAAAATATATATATATATATATATAGGCACCTGGGTGGCTCAGTTATTAAGCATCTGCCTTCCACTCAGGTCATGATTCCAGGGTCCTGGGATCCAGCCCCACATCATGCTCTCAGGCTCCCTACTGAGCAGGGAGCCTGCTTCTCCCTCTCCCTCTGCCTGCAGCTCCCCCTGATTGTGCTCTCTCAATCTCTCAAATAAATAAATAAAAATATTTTTAATAAAAAATATTAAAAATGTCTTTTAAAAGATAATATCTAAAACTGAAAAATTGGCGCGGCTGGGTGGCTCAGTGAGTTAAGGCCTCCACCTTTGGCTGGGGTCGTGATCCCAGGGTCCTGGGATCAAGCCCCACATGGGGCTCTCTGCTCAGCGGGGAGCCTGATTCCCCCTCTGTCTCTCTGCCTGCCTCTCTGCCTACTTGTGATCTCTGTCTGTCAAATAAATAAATAAAATCTTTAAAACTGAGAAATCAAGAAATAGCAGTATAGGGGCACCTGGGTGGCTCAGTGGGTTAAGCCTCTGCCTTCGGCTGAGGTCATGATCTCAGGGTCCTGGGATCAAGCCCCATGTCGGGCTCTCTGCTCAGTAGGGATACTATTCCCCCTCTCTCTCTGCCTGCCTGTCTGCCTACTTGTGATCTCTCTCTGTCAAATAAATAAATAAAATCTTAAAAAAAAAAAAAGAAAGAAAGAAAGAAACAGCAGTATAAACAGGTTTTTGGAAAATTTGGAGTTCTAGGGGTACCTGGGTGGCCCAGTCATTGCACATTTGCCTTGAGCTCAGGTCATGATCCCAGGGTCCTGGAATCCAGCCCCATAACAGGTTCCCTGCTCAACGGGGAACCTGCTTCTCCCTCTCCTCCCCACTTATGCTATCTGTCTCTCTCTCTCAAATAAATGAAAATAAAACCTTTTTTTCTAAAAAGAAAGAAAATTTAGAGTGCTAGACTGCAAGACACCATTAAGAAGTTGCAATTATTGAGGAAATACAAGTTGGATATGGGGAGAATAGAGTATTATGACTTTTAGCAATCTATTTGGCTTTTTAAACTATGTACCTATACTGCTTTGATAAAATTAAAAGTTAAATTTAAAAAATTAATATGAGGTAGCAATTCCTGGGTGGCTCAGTCAAGTAAGTGTCTGACTCTTGATTTTAGCTCCAGTCATGAATTCACAGTTGTGAGATTGAGCCCTGCGTTGGGCTCCAAGCTGGGCACGGAGCCTGCTTAAGATTCTCTATTTGCCCCCCTCTCTCTGCCCCTCCCCACTCCTTCCCCCTCTAAAAATAACAACAACAACAACAATATAGGAGGTATCTAACAACTGACTTGTGGATCTTCTACAAAGAAGAAAATAAACTGAGTGTTTTAGTTTTGCTTTTCTTATTCTGTAGTAAAAGATAAGAATATACATATATTTTGTTATAGAGGAGTTTAGCATGCCAAAGCCAAACTCGCAGTTACAGGGTAGAGAGCTTATTCAATGCACAATGCCTGTTGACGGGATTTTGGTATTTTCTTCTGCCATGTGTTTGCATAAGTGTGTTCCTCTGTTTTTTTCTTAATACAGTCTGGATTTTTGCCAAGGCTGTGTTTGGGTTTCCATTTAACTTTAGTTCAATCATGTCAACAGCTTCCACAAAATACCAAAAACCAAGTCTTAGTAACCCAAGAGTTTAATGCAATTCTACTGAAATATATTGAAATTTGACAGAAGCTGAGTGAACTGGTGCAATGTGGTTCATTGAATTCAGGTTTTCTCCTGCTTGGTTATTTGAGCTGCTTTGACAAGCAGTATTTTGTATTAATATAAATTATTTTGGTGTTACTTTTTCTTACAACATGGTAGGTTTACTTTCAATATATGTCTTTTATTTGTTGCTTTGTTTTTGTGCCTTTTTTTTTTGTTTCTTCTTCATTGTTTCAATGTGTCTTCGAACAGCTTGCTATACTCCCTAATGTAGACTTTACTCAACTTTAAACCAAAATTTCCTCCAATTGAACATATCTCTTACTTTATGCTGAAAATCCATGAAAAGATGGGATTTGTTGTACAAAAATTTAACCATGGTACAAGTGAATCTTATTTCTGCAAAATAGCTAAAAGGTTATGAGGGAGAGAAAAATAATAAATTTTTGCCCAGCCATGGAACACCAATTGTAGGGTCCTTTCTCTATCTCTCCAGAAAAAGAAGGAAAGAGTGACAACTTATGTATATACCATTGGAGGAGTATGACCTTTAAGGGGGGCAATATTACAATAAATATAGAAAAAAAAAACTCAAAAGGAGCACACCCCAAATTAAAAAGAAATACTGCAACAGACCTATTAGGATGGCTACTTTTTGTTGTTTTGTTTTATGTATATACACGTGCATATACATATATAGATGTATCACAGACAATGCCCAATACTGGAACAACTGGAGCTCTCACACATTGCTGGTGGAAATGAAAAACAGTACAATCACAACGACAGACAGTTTCGCTGTTTCTTACAAAGTGAAACATACACTTACCATACAACTCAGCACAGGGTGTTCACTCCCACTATTACTCCCACTCAAGAACAATTAAAAAAATAGGCTCATTAAGGGGCGCCTGGGTGGCTCAGTGGGTTAAAGCCTCTGCCTTCAGCTCAGATCATGATCCCAGTGTCTTGGGATTGAGCCCCGCATCGGGCTCTCTGCTCAGCAGGGAGCCTGCTTCCTCCTCTCTCTCTGCCTGCTTCTCTGCCTAGTTGTGATCTCTGTCTCTCAAGTAAATAAATAAAATCTTTAAAAAAAAAAAGAATAGGTTCATTCAAAAACTCGTACCCCAATGTTTACAGTGGCTTGATTCTTGGTGGCTAAAAACTGGAAACAACCCACATGTTCTTCAACTGGTAAATGGATAAACAATTTGTGGTACACCCATAGAGTAGAAAAATGCAGCAATAAAATGCAACAAATTTCTGATATGCAACAACACGAATGAATGCTAAGTAAAGAAGGCAGACTCAAAACACTACATACTGTATAATTTAATATTTAAGACATTCTGGGAAAAGCAAAATCATAAGGTCAGAAAACAGATCAGTAGTTACCAAAGGATGAGTGTGGGAAGAGAAGCTAACAACAAATGCACAAGGGAATTATGGAGAGCAGGCATGATGAATTGTTCTGTGTCTTGATCATGATGGTCGTTACGGGAATGTATGCATTTGTCAAAACACATAGAATTGTACGCTAACAAGGACTAATTTTATTGCATGTAAATAACACCTTCATAAACCTGACTTTTTAAAAAGGATTGGGGACACCTGGGTGGGCAGCAGGTTAAGCGCCCAACTTTTGGTTTCTGCTCAGGTCCTGTTCTCAGGGTCGTGAGATCGAGCACTGCATCAGGCTCCACTCTCGGCATGAAGTCTGCTTAAGACTCTCTCTCGCCACCCCTCTGCCCACCCCCACCATGCACGCACTCTGTCTCTCAAATAAATAAATCTTTTTTAAAAAGGGTTGAGTTTGGGGCACCTGGGTGGCTCAGTGGGTTAAGCCGCTGTCTTCGGCTCAGGTCATGATTTCTGGGTCCTGGGATCCAGTCCCGCATCGGGCTCTCTGCTCAGCAGGGAGCCTGCTTCTCTCTCTCTCTCTCTCTGCCAGCCTCTCTGCCTACTTGTGATCTCTCTCTCTGTCAAATAAATAAATAAAATCTTTAAAAAAATAAAAAGGGTTGAGTTTGAACTTTTTCATAATAAAAAGTAAAAAGAAAAAGCATAGACCCTCTTGCAGTTCTAGGAAACAAGGGGATGATGTGTAAATATGTATAAACAAGAATATTCTCATTGAAGTATTATTATAGATACAAACTGGAAAAAAAAAAAAACTCTAAAAATCCCAAGGCAGAAGAGTGGTTAAATATACTAGGTTATTTCTATACAATACTATGATGCTTAAATTGATGACAGAGAAGGGGAGAGTGGGTTCATAGTGAACTTCTTTGTCTCACTGTGTTCATTCTGAAGTATAAACATTTCCCTATCAGAAAATCCAAACATATCTGGTGCTTAGAGGAACTCCAGAAACACATGCGAGGTTACTATGTTCTGCTTAGTTAGAATATTGATAAATGTAAGATTAGTAGGGGAAGGGGGGAATGTAAATTATAATTAAAGAATTTTTTGAGGGGCGCCTGGGTGGCTCAGTGGGTTAAAGCCTCTGCCTTCAGCTCAGGTCGTGATCCCAGGGTCCTAAGATCGAGCTCCACATCAGGCTCTCTGCTCAGCAGGGAGCCTACTTCCCTCTCTCTCTCTGCCTGCCTCTCTGCCTACTTGTGATCTCTGTCTGTCAAATAAATAAATAAAATCTTAAAAAAAAAGTAAATTTTTTGATACTGATAATACTCTGTAGCTCTAGTGAATATGAATATATATTGCATGTTATATATATTCAATAATTTAATATGTAGGTCTCATTCCTTTTGTAACTAAAGAAAAGAGCAAGCCATCTGTTAAAGCAAAAGAAAGGGGCACCTGGGTGGCTCAGTGGGTTAGGCCTCTGCCTTCAGTACAGGTCATGATCTCAGGGTCCTGAGATCGAGCCCCACATCGGGCTCTCTGCTCAGCAGGGAGCCTGCTTCCCTTCCTCTCTCTGCCTGCCTCTCTGCCTACTTATGATATCTCTCTGTCAAATAAATAAGTAAAATCTTCAAAAAAAGTATAAGAAAGAAAAACAGGGATACATATTTATGGACATTGAAGAATGTTCACAAAATAATGTTAGAAAAAAAGGTTACAGACCAAATATGTGTATGGTATGGTTCCATTTTTGTAAAAAGTACATTTGTACACATAAATGTATGCATTTTTTAAAAAGATTTTATTTATTCATTTGAGAGAGAGAGCACACAGAAGCAGAGGAGAGAACTAGAGGGAGAGAGAGAAGCAAACTTCCCGCTGAGCAAGGAGCCCCATGCAGGACTTGTTCCCAGGACTCTGGGATCATGACTTGACCCCAAGGCAAACGCTTGACCAACTGAGCCATCCTGGTGCCACAAAATGTATGCATTTAGATGTAACTTCATAGAAAAATGATTACAGAGGCAAGATGGCAGAGGAGTAGCAGACTGAAATGACATCAGATCCCAGGAGTTCAGCTAGATAGGTATCAAACTATTCCAAACACCTACAAACTCAACAGGAGATAGAAGAGAAGGAGAGCAATAATTCTAGGAACAGAAAATCGACCACTTTCTGAAAAGGTAGGATGAGCAGAAAAGAGAATCCAAAGCATTGGGAGGATAGACCATGGCAGGAGGGACCATCTCCCAGCAAGTGGTGGAGCAGTGAAGCACAAAATCAGAACTTTTGGAAGTCTTCTCCACTGAAGGACATCACTCCAGAGGCTAAGCGGGGGTGGAGCCCTTGCAGGGACAGTATGGTCTCAGGTCCCACGGGGTCACAGAAAGATCAGGGGTGTATGAGTGTGGCAGAGCTGCCAGGTATCAGAGCGGGGATGCCAACTACAGAGACAGAGCCAAGGAGTGAGCTCTCAGTTGGGGTTACCTTAAACCATGAGCCAAGGCACAGTCGGACCACTACTCTTCAAGCAGGGACCCCCCAAGTGGCCAATCTGGGAGACATACCTTCCTCCTCTGGGAGGAGCAGCGCGGCAAGAATCTGCTGGATTTGGAGACTCCAAGTGGGGCCATGCGCCACAGATAGAAATGCTTGGTTACAGACCAGGTGAGCTCGGAGCACAGCCAGAGACCAGGGAGATGGGAGTGATTGCTTTTCTCTGAGGGCACACTGAGGAGTGAGGCCCCAAGTTCTCGGCTTCTCCAGGCAGGAGCCTGGGAAGCTGCCATTTTCATTCCCATCCTCCAAAGCTGTACAGAAAGTGCTCAGGGAACCAAAGCTCCCAAAAGTGAACCTGAGAAGATTACTTAGCCCGGCCCCTGGCAAGGGTGGTGCAGTTCCACCTCGGCCAAAGACATTTGAGAATCACTGCAACTGGAGCCTCTCCCGCAGAAGATCAGCAAGAACATCTAGCCAAGACCAAGCTCAGCAATCAAGAACAGCGGAACTCCAGAGCTAGGGGAAAGCAACTCATAGAAGTCACGGCTTTTCCCCCATGATCCTTTCGTCTTGCAAAGTTAAATTTTTTTTAATTTTATTTTTTTCTTAATCTATTTTTTTAACTTTTCCTCTTTCCTCTTTTAATGTTTTTCAACTAGTTTATCTTAATAACACCTTTCTTTAAAAAAATCTTTTTAGACCTTCATTGTTAATAGTCATATTTTATCCCTTCATTGTTTTTAACCTTATTTTTTGTATACATATGGGTTTTTTTTTTTTTCTAAAAATTTTTGGGATACAATTTCTTCTAATAGATCAAAATATACCCTAATCTAGCACATGGCTTTGTTCTAGTCTCCAGCCTGAGCACATTCCCTCCCTTTTTTTTTTTCAACTAACTTAACTTATCAATTCCTTTTTTTAGAATTTTTTCAAAATTTTCATCTTTACAGTCACGTTCCATCCCTTCATCGTGTTTACCCTTATTATTGTATACATATAAGTTCTTCATTCTTTAAAATTTTGGGAGGTAGTTTCTTCTAAGGTAAGGGAGGTAGTCTGGGATGTAGTTTCTTCTACACCCAAAATCAAGTGGGTGGATCTGTTCTATTCACCAGTCTAATATATATATTATTTTTTATTTTTTATTTTTATTTCTTTGTTTCCCCTTTCTTCTCCCCCCGGTTTTGGATCTCCTTTGATTTGGTTAGCGCACATTTTTCTGGGGTCTTTGCCACCCTTTTAGTATTTCATTCCCTTGCGGAAAAACTCACCACCAAAAAAAGAACAAGAGGCCGTAATGATGGCTAGGGACCTAATCAATACAGACAATGGCAATATGTCAGAACTAGAGTTCAGAACAATGATTCTCAAGGTGCTAGCTGGGCTCAAAAAAGGCATGGAAAATGTTAGAGAAACACTTTCTGGAGAAATAAAATCCCTTTCTGGAGAAATAAAAGAACTAAAATCTAACCAAGTGGAAATCAAAAAAGCTATTAATGAGGTGCAATAAAAAATGGAGGCTCTTGGGCGCCTGGGTGGCTCAGTGGGTTAAAGCCCCTGCCTTTGGCTCAGGTCATGATCCCAGGGTCCTGGGATCGAGCTCCACATCAGGCTCTCTGCTCAGCAGGGAGCCTGCTTCCTCCTCTCTCTCTGCCTGCTTCTCTGCCTACTTGTGATCTCTGTCTGTCAAATAAATAAATAAAATCTTTAAAAAAAAATGGAGGCTCTTACTGCTAGGACAAGTGAGGCAGAAGAGAGAATAAGCAATATAGAAGAACAAGTGATGGAGAATAAAGAAGGAGAGCAAAAAAGAGACAAACAACTACTGGACCCTGAGGGGAGAATTTGAGAGATAAGTGATACCATAAGATGAAGTATTAGAATAATTGGGATTCCAGAAGAAGAAGAAAGAGAGGGGCAGAAGGTATATTGGAGCAAATTATAGTAGAGAATTTCCCTAATATGGCAAAGGGAACAAGCATCAAAATCCAGGAGGCACAGAGAAACCCACTCAAAATCAATAAATGTAGGTCCACACCCAGCATCTAATAGTAAAACTTACAAGTCTTAATGACAAAGAAAAAATCCTGAAAGCAGCTTGGGACAAGAGGTCTGTAACATACAATGGTAGAAATATTATTTTGGCAGCAGACTTATCCACAGAGACCTGGCAGGCCAGAAAGAACTGGCATGATATAGTCAGAGCACTAAATGAGAAAAATATGCAGCCAAGAATACTATATCCAGCTAGGCTATCATTGAAAATAGAGGGAGAGATAAAAAGCTTCCAGAACAAACAAAAATTAAAAGAATTTGCAAACACAAACAAGCCCTACAGGAAATATTGAAAGGGGTCCTCTAAACAAAGAGAGAACCTAAAAGTAGTATATCAGAAAGGAATAGAGACACTATACAATAACAGTCACCTTATAGGCAATACAATGGCACTAAATTCATATCTTTCAATAATTACCCTGCATGTAAATGGCTAAATGCCCCAATCAAAAGACACAGGGTATTAGAATGGATAAAAACCAAAATCCATCAATATGCTGTCTGCAAGAAACTCATTTTAGACCCAAAGACACCCCAGATTTAAAGTGAGGGGGTGGAAAAAAATTTACCATGCTAATGGACATCAAAAGAAAGCTGGGGTGGCAATCCTTATATAAGATAAATTAGATTTTAAGCCAAAGACTATAATAAGAGATGAGGGAGGACACTATATCATACTTAAAGAGTCTGTCCAACAAGAAGCTCTAACAATTTTAAATATCTATGCCCCTAACATGGGAGCAGCCAACTATATAAACCAATTAATAACAGGGAAATACAAAGCAAAACCACAATGAGATACCACCTCACCCCAGTCAGACTGACTAAAATTAACAAGTCAGGAAATGACAGATGTTGGTGAGGATGTGGAGGAAGAGGAACCCTCCTATGCTGTTGGTGGGAATACAAGCTGGTACAGCCACTCTGGAAAACAGCATGGAGGTTCCTCAAAAAGTTGAAAATGGAGCTTCCCTAAGACCCAGCAATCACACTACTGGGTATTTACCCTAAAGATACAAATGTAGTGATCCGAAGGGGCGTGTGCACCCGAATGTTTATAGCAGCAATGTCCACAATAGCCAAACTATGGAAAGAACCTAGATGTCCATCAACAGATGAATGGATAAAGAAAATGTGGTATATATATATAATGGAATACTATGCAGCCATCAAAAGAAATGAAATCTTGTCATTTGCAACAATGTGGATGGAAATACAGGGTATCATGGTGAGAGAAAAACAATTATCATAAGATCTCCCTGATATAAGGAATTTCAGAGGCAGAGTAGGGGGTTAGAAAAAAATGAAACAAGATGGGATCTGGAGGGAGACAAACCATAAGAGACTCTTAATCTCATGAAACAAACTGAAGGTTGCTGGGGGCAGGGGGGTATAGAGAGGGTGGCTAGGTTATGGACATTGGGGAGGGCATGTGATATGGTGAGTGCTGTGAAGTGTGTAAGCCTGACAATTCACAGACCTGTATCCCTGCGGCAAATAATACATTATATGTTAATAAAAATAATTAATAAAAAAGAAAATTGATTATAAAATACCAAATAATAACACGGTTATTTCTTTTTTTTTCCTGAAAGATTTTATTTATTTATTTGACAGAGAGAGACACAGCAAGAGAGGGACAGTAGTAGGGGGAGTGGAGGAGACAGAAAGGCTTCCCACCAAGCAGGGAGCCCAGACAGGAAGCCCATCTCGGGGCTTGATCCCAGAACTCTGGGATCATGACCTGAGCTGAAGGCATACATTTAATGACTGAGCCACCCAGGTGCCCCCTACACGGTTTTATCTAATTGAAGGAATTTCTAACTGAAGGAATAGGACAAAGTGATGTTACTTTTTTTCTTTTTGAATCTTCTATTTTCCCTAAATTCATCAGGTATTACTTGTATAATTAAAAAATAATAAAGAGGGGTGCCTGGGTGGCTTAGTGGGTTAGGGCTTCTGCCCTTGGCTCGGGTTGTGGTCCTGGAATCGAGCCCCTCGTCGGGCTCTCTGCTCAGCAGGGAGCCCGCTTTCCCCTCTCTCTCTGCCTACTTGTGATCTCTCTCTCTGTCAAGTAAATAAATACAATCTTTTAAAAATAATAATAAGAAGAAGAAGAATTAATAATAACTAAAAGGAAAAGTGACAAACCATTGCTAAGATCCAATGTTTTCTACCATTCTAGAGCCAACTCCTAGTAATTATTTCCTTTGTTTTTATTTATTTATTGTTTTAAGTAGGCTGCATGCCCAGTGTGGAGTCCAAAGTGGGCTTGAGGGACACCTGAGTGGCTCAGATGTTTAAGAGTCTGCCTTCAGCTCAGGTCATGATCCCTGGGTCCTGGGATCAAACCCCATGTGGGGCTCCTTGCTTGAGGGGGAGTCTGCTTCTCCCTCCACCTGTTTTTTCCCCTGCTTGTGCTCTCTGTCTCTCTCTCTCTCTCTCTGATAGAATCTAAACAAGAAATAAAGAAGGAAGGAAGGAAGGAAGGAAGGAAGGAAGGAAGGAAGGAAGGAAGGAAAGAAAGAAAGACAGACAGACAAGACAAAAAAGGGGTGCCTGGGTGGCTCAGTTTGTTAAAGGTCTGCCTTTGGTTCAGGTCCTGATCCCAGGGTCCTGGGATTCAGCCCCGCATCCCGTTCTTTACTCAGCGGGGAGCCTGCTTCTCCCTCTCCCTCTGCCTGCCACTCCCCCACTTGTGTTATCTCTCTCTTTCTCTGTCAAATAAATAAATAAAATCTTCTAAAAATTAAAAAAAAAAAAACCACGAAGTGAGGCTTGAACTCACGACCCCAAGATCAAGATCTGAGCTGAGATTTAGTCTGAGGCTTAACCAACTGAACCACCCAAGGGCCCGCCATTGTTTTTTTTTTAAGGAGGAAAAAGTCAATTTTTCCCAATGTGAATGGATTTATAACCACCCTGTGAAAGTACTACTTAATTAAAATACATGTAATACCTGAAATAATAAGTGCATTGGAAAGTAGAACAGTAGAAAGAATGCAGGATCTATGAGCTCATTAATAGCTGCATTCCACTTTTGCAGATGTTCCTTAGAAATTACTTGAAGTTGGGGCACCTGGGTGGCTCAGTGGGTTGAGCCTCTGCCTTCGGCTCAGGTCATGATCTCAGGGTCCTGGGATCGAGCCCCGAATAGGGCTCTCTGCTCAGCAGGGTCCTGCTTCCCTTCCCCTCTCTCTGCCTGCCTCACTGCCTACTTGTGATCTCTGTCTGTCAAATAAATAAATAAAATCGTGAAAAAAAAAATTACTTGAAGGTTAAAAAAAAAATAGATTTGTTGGGTTTTGGACTTCCTCCTCCCAGCAATGCCTCCTCAGCTACTACAGGGAACTAACTGAGGCAGGAGCAACAGCCAGAACCAGAAATGTCCTTTATTTAAAAAACAAAACCAAACCCTCTATTTTCCTTAAAGGTTTTTGGTTTTGTTCTTTAAAGCATTTTAACATGTTTTGAGTGAGGGATCAGTCAGAACCTGATTCTTTGTCCCAGAAATATTTCTATATGACTTCAGCCAAGTCACTTGACCTTTTAAGACTCACGTCCTTTTATTTTCTTTAAGATGTTCTTTATTTATTTTGACACAGAGAGAGAGATCACAAGTAGGCAGAGAGGCAGGTGGCAGGCAGAGGGAAGCAGGCTCCCCACTGAGCAGAAAGCCCGATGTGGGGCTCGATCCTAGGACCCTGAGATCATGACTTGAGCCGAAGGCAGTAGCTTAACCCACTGAGCCACCCAGGCGCCCCTAGACTCCTGTCTCTTTTAAAAATGTGTTACTTTTTGATTAAAGTTACAAGAGTGTGAACTGGAAAGCTGAGAAAATGATCCAGAATTTTGACCAGCCCTCTCCCAAATTACTTGGACTTTAATTTTTTTTTTTTTTTTTTACTCTGACTTCAATTCTTGAAGTTCTTGTGTTTGCTTAAGGGGCTTCAGTACTCATATGTTAGAAGACAAGCACGTGATAATAAATGTGATCATCTACCAAATTAGAATATCTCTGCGTCTACATTATTTCATGGCACAAAGTTACTTGCTCTTTTACGAAATCGGATTCCATCTAATTGTCTCCTCATTGGTTCTCTTTTCTCAGTAATTAGTTACCAACTGTATTGCTTGAGTAAGTTCCTGCGTTGGCCATTCTCCTTTCTTTTTGCTTTTATTATTATTATGTTTTAATTTATTTGCTAGAGAACATGAGGGGTAGGGAGAAGCTGGCTCCCTGCTGAGCAGGGAGCCCGATGCAGGGCTGGACCCCAGGATCCTGAGATCACGACACAAGCTGAAGGCAGACCCTAAGTGACTGAGCCACCCTACTTGCCTACTCACAAGTAGGCAGAGAGGCAGGCAGAGAGAGGGAGAGAGGAGCAGGCTCCCTGCTGAGCAGAGAGTCCGATGCGGGACTCGATCCCAGGACCCTGAGATCATGACCTGAGCCGAAGGCAGCGGCTTAACCCACTGAGCCACCCAGGCGCCCACCCTCCTTTCTTTTTGATTAGTCTCCCTCCCACACTGAACTCTTGTATACCCACCACACAAACTCAGAGGTCTTAGTGGGCTCCTGTAAGGTGTTTTAGACTATTTAGGACATTTATTGAGCTTAAATATCCTTTTTTTTTTTAAAGGATTTTACTTATTTATCTGACAGAGAGAGAGAAAGAGTACGCACAAGCATGGGGAGCAGCAGTCAGAGGCGCCCCCTAAATATCCTTTTTATTTATTATTTTTTTAAAATTTTATTTATTTATTTGACAGACAGAGATCACAAGTAGGCAGAGAAGCAGGCAGAGAGAGAGGAGGATGCAGGCTTCCCGCTGAGCAGAGCCTGATGCGGGGCTCAATCCCAGGACCCCCGGGATCATGATCTGAGCCAAAGGCAGAGAGGCTTTAACCCACTGAGCCACCCAGGCACCCCCTAAATATTCTTTTTAAAAGGACTTCTTAATGGGATGCCTGGCTGGATCATTTGGAAGAGCATGACCCTCTTGATCTCGGGGGTTGTAAGTCGGAACCCCACATGAGGTGTAGAGATCATTTAAGTAAAAATTTTAATAATAAAATAAAAAGGACCTTTTAAGAAAGAACAAACCAAAAAGCTACCACAGTTGGACACTTGATTCTCTGACCTGTTCACATTTCACTGCATTTGAAAGGACAGGAGATGGCGCCAGAAGGCAGTGGAACGCCTTGGGTTTAGCCAAGTTGGGCTAAGGATTGTGCTGGAGAAGTAGGAATTAAAACAGAAGTGCCGAGTTTGAGTAGCTACTAAGGTGAAGGGAGTGGGAGGTGGGATGGCATTTTGTTTTGTTTTAACGTATAAAGGTCCTCTTGACACATACTCCAAATTAGCTTGGTGACAACAGAAATATCCTAGTGGAGCCAAAGATCAAAATAAGGACAAGTGCCCTGTGGTCAGTGCTTACCTTCTTTCTCCCTCCCACCCAGAAACCAAGGCCTTTGTCCGCTTAGGAAGCACCAGGGCCTGGAGAGGCTGCTCACTTAGAAGTGGGAAACTGCTGGTCTGGGGTTGGACATTTTTGTGAAACAATGTTTATTCCTGTAGGCAAAAATCCCAAGTCCCACCAGCAGCAAAACACTTCCCTGAAACAATCACACACACACACTTAAATTAAAATTTTAGAATTTAGGGGCACCTGGGTGGCTCAGTTGGTTGGGCCTCTGCCTTCCGCCCAGGTCATGATCTCGGTCCTGGGATCGATCCCGCATCAGGCTCTCTGCTCTTCCGGGGAGCCTGCTCCCCACCCCCCTCTGCCTGCCTCTCTGCCTACTTGTGATCTCTCTGTGTCAAAATAAATAAATAAACTCTTTTATTAATTAATGAATTAATTCTTGGTTTCAAAAAAAATTCCTGAGACAACCAGGAGGTGGCGCCTACAGGCCTAGGGGAAGCTGAATTAGAATTCCAGCTTCTGGAAGGGAACTCTGACCTGGCGGAGGTCATTCTGTCCAGGCCCACTCTTTACCCCCAGGCAATAAATGTCTCCGCTTTTCTTCTTTTCTGTTTCTGTATTTAGCTCTGTTAACTATCCTGATTCCCAAGATGTCTAGTTTACACTTTATGCCTTGTACTCTTCTTAGACGAGAGGGGTGGAGCTTTGGGGGAACCTCAAAATATAAACTGCGCCTTGGAAGGGAAAAATAATTCTGAGGGTGATGATGAGAAAATGAAGAAGGAAATGATATCTGCTGAATAGTTTTGCATCGCAGATCAATGAGGGTGGGGGGTGCCAGGAAAGCATGGCGGCTCCTGCCTGGGCAGGCACTGATGAGCCGGCGCTTGCATCATTCTGTTCATTTGACTTTTCTCCTGCTCCCTTATTAACTTCTGCTCCCTTTGTTTTGGCTATTTCTTGCTCCTTGGCAGGAGGGACCAGCGCAGAGGGAGTTCGAATGGGCGCATCCTCGGGCCGGTGACTCTGGCGAAGGGCACGGAGGAGAAAGAGGTCTCGGTGCCTGGCTGGAAATTATTTCACATTCTCTAATGGGGGATTTAGGATGTACATTCCGATCGGGATTTCCAGTCCCGTGGGGAAACAGGCACCAGCCCACATTCCTGAGACCCAGCAGCCGCCATGCTCTACACATCCAGCTCCCAGTGGTAGATTTCACTCAGTCCCACAGGTCGGGCCCCTCGGCCCTTTGTTGAGCGGGAGGGAAGACCCTGGGCCCCACTTCCAACTAGATCACATGGTCTCTCAGCTCCCTCCCCTCCCTTTCTCTAGAGTCCGCCTTTTTTTTTTTTTTTTTTTACGGTGGTAATGATTGTTTCAGAGGTCTCCCCCATCTCTCCTCCTGCCCTGGCCTCCCTGCCAAGGGTCAGTGTCCTCTTCAATGACAAAAGCCGCCCTAGATCTGGGCTCCCTGGGGAGGGAGGTGCCTGGGTCTGGCAGTTGGAGCCGCTGTCTCTCCATGGTGCTGCTGCAGCCCCTCCCCCGCTGGGCACACAAATGGGCTTTATACAGCAAACAAAACCACCCCCCCACCCAGGCCACACAGGCACGTGGACCCAGGCCTCACCGTGGGAAGGGGGTGGTGACAGGCGCATTAAGAGATCGCTCCAAACAAGTTCTCTTGCCTCACTTCTCTTCTTTATTTTCCAAAAGCTGGGTTTTAGCCCTGGACTTCCTATCCTTCACCTGCACCTGGGTCTCCAACTCCTATCTCGGAACTCTGGACTCTTCCATTCCGGGGCAGCTCCGCTTCTGCAGGGGACAGGGAGCAGTTCTTCCCGCCCTCTACCCCAGGCCACCCAGAGGAGTTGCTCCTCCGAAAAGCCAGACAGACTGGGAATGAGAGCACAGTGTCCCCCTCAGGGGCCTGCATTGGACCCCCAAGCCCTCCTTCCATGCCCCAGGCCTGCTCTAGGGGACACCCACCTGGCCAGTGCCCATGAGAAGAGCAGAGGAAGGAAGAGCGAAACCCCAGCTGCGCTCCTGAGCCAGGGCCAGGGCTCCCCGTGAACCGGCTGCGCGCTCCAGCTCCGCATGCCTAATAGGCTATTTAAGGAGCTGTTCGCCAGCAACCCAGGCAGCACCCCACCACCACCACGTACACTCGTCCAGAGCCACCTTAAAAGCAGGAGGCAATTGTGAAGTCACCGGCCAGCAAGTGGAGTGAAGACTGTAGAGGTAGATTAAATAAGAGAGAGAGGAAGCAAGACATTTGTCCCAGGGACCCCAAACCCTACGCTATCCTGAAAACCAAATCCCCTGGAAGCCCACAGAGACACAGAGACAGCTAGAGAAAAAGAGATAAATACAATCAGTTCAGCTCCAAGAAATTCCTCTCTCACTTTTTCCCGCTCTGTCCCTCCCCCCTTCTCTATTTTTCTCTCTCTCTCACTCTCACTTTTTCTCTTCCCCCCCCACTGTTTCTCGGCCAACCCTAGCCCTCTATTCCCCAAACTCCCAGTACCTGCTTATTCCGGGGATACCATGTTGTTCTTCACTCTCCTGCTGGAGGTGATTTGGATCCTGGCTGCCGAAGGGGGTAGGTACATCTGGATATCTGTGTGTCTGTCTGTGCTGATGTCCATATGCTGCCAGGTTTACTTAATGGAGAGGGGGGAGCAGGGGAGGGGGGCGGGAGGGAGAGAGATATAAAAGGAAGACTAGGAGCTTGGATAATAATGGACTCAGGGATGTGAGAGAAGAGAGAGGAGTGGGAAAAAGAGCACTTTCCTTCTTTCCCCTATCCAGCCTTGCTGTTTGTGGGGATGGGGGAGGGTTGGGGAGCTAGCTGGGGAACAGGATGTGGACACACACTGCAGGAATCTCCTTGCAAGCTACAGATTCTCTCCACATTCTTTCCTGCACTGCCTAGTCCCAGGCAACCCTCCTGGGCCTTCTTTATTTCCGACCTCCCTCAACTAAGGGAGCCAAGGAGGTAGGGAATAAAAAAATAGAGAGGACTGATGGGGGTGGGGGGCATCCCCTGCACCTCCTGACTAACTCAGACCCTGATCCCCACTCATGAACCTCATGGCCAATGTCCACGCTTGATTCTATGGAGCTACTGCCTTCCCAGTCTCTCCCTGAAAGCAGTAGCAATAATCGTCAACATTGTTGGGCCCTTTACAGCTTACAAAGGATTTTCAGAAGCTCCCAGGAGATGAGGAGAACAGGCCTCGGTGCTCCCAAGAGAGTCCCCAGGACCCCTACCCCCTCATTTTTGTGTTACCTATGCCTAGCACAGTAGCGGTACACAGTAGGTGTGTAATTAAGATCCCTTGGAGGAGCAGGGTGAGGGCAAGGGCCTGGAGAGCAGAAGGGGACTGCAGGGAGGATGAAGGAGTGAGGGGGCCAGCCAAATGGAGAGTTGGAAAGTACATCTGAGGGAAAAGAAAAAACCAGGGAAAGAAGAGGAAGAGGTGAAGAATCAGCAGGTTGAGGATCTGGCGGGAGGGAGGGGAAAGGCAAGGCTGTGAGCCTGCCCCAGACTGCGGAATTCAAGTTGACTGAGAGTCCCAAGGAGCTGGTGAGGGAGAGGCTGCCTCCAGTCCTGCCCCTTGGGCTGCCTTTCAGAGTTGTCTGAACCAAGGGATGGGTGAGAAAAGAGCTCAAGGATGAGATCAAGGATATCTCAGAAGTCTGAGGAGTTTGAGGGAGCAAGAGAGAGATCGGAAGGAATTTAGGATTTTTTTTTCCCCAGAGCTTGAATTTGAACTAGAATGGGAATAACAGAGAGAAAACCTGCGGGAAGGCCTTCCTTTTCCCGCTGAAGCCCTTTGGCCCTGGGTGAGACTGGACCAGAAGACCCCCCCACCCCACCTCAGGCTTTCAGCCTGAGATAGGACTGCACGGGAGCCTGGCATGTGACCCAGTTGGCAGCTCTCTGTTCTGCACACAATGCCTCACTTTCAGCCTGTGTCTGCCAGCCTGGCTGGCGGTGCCCACCCACCACCACCCTCAACATGGCGTGGACCCTGCCCCAACTCCCACCTTCCCTAGCCATCTGGGGATCTAGAGAGCAGAGGCTCCTGGTAAAGGGCAAAGTTTCCTTTAGAGCTCCGAGGACCCGAAGAACTTGAATGTTAATTCACAGCCAAGGGCCTCGCCTCACGCCCGGACGGGGTGCTTCAGACCCAATGAATAATGGCTCTTCTCCCCTGGGGAGCAGCATCTGTCCTCCGCCCCCCCCCCACCGCCCTCTCCCCCGGACACAACCTTCCTCCCCTCCCACTGCCCCGTTCTAGTCTCTCTCTTCCAAATCCTCTGTCCACACCCTCACCTCACCCTAATCTTCTAAGGGTCCGACTGGTTTGGCTCCGGCGGGAGCAAAGGGAGGGCGGGGCAAACTGCACTTTTGAGTCCGGGTTAATTTTAGTCTCCGGGCTCTACCTATTCCTCTCTCCTCCCCCCTCAGCTCAGCACGCTCCCTCGCCGCAGGGCTGGTGATTTTAAATAGGGCCCCCGACCTTTCCGCCGAGGTGTCCGGTTTCAGGGCTTCCTTCGAGAAATGCTCTGGGAGGAGGGTGAGGAAAGAAGAGAGGGAGGTGGGGCAGCGCAGTGTCCGCGGGAGGGAGAGGGCTGGCGGCCACCCCGCTCTCTCTGCCTTGCAGGTCAACACTGGACATACGAGGGTGAGAGCAGAACCCAGGGCCTTCCGCTACCCCTTTCGCACTGGGACCTCTTCACCTGCCGGGAAGACTTCTTTCGAGTGGGTGGGGAGTTGCCTTTAGCTTCCGACCCCAGCTCCTCCCTCCCCCAGACCCCCAGGCCCTACCTTTTACATATATGACTCCTAGACCCGGTTCTGTCAAATCCCACACCTCCGGATTCAGCAGAAAGGCCAGTGATGTCCTCAGTCACTGTGTGTGGGGATGAGGGAGCTGGGGTGGAGAGGAAACCAGGTAGGGAAAGGAACACTGATCTTAGCCGCCCATCCACCACTTCCTGCTTTTTCTGACCTCAGAGATCCTACTTAATCTGGAATTGAGACAGAGTCTGAGGTCCGTCCAGGAGGCTGGCAGGATAGTTGGTGACCCTGACGGAGGCAGACTCAATTCCTTTGAATTTCTGACTAATAAGCAAATTCCAGAGTCAATGCAAAGTCCTGTGTGAGAGTGAAAAATGAATGGTGGAGAGTCAGCAGAGGGAACTGAATCCCCAGGCCATTTCCTAGGGGGGCCCCCAAGAATCATTCTAGGATCATTTTATTTCCCCAGCTTTCCTGCTTCCGCTCTAGTCCCACCTTTCCAGGCATGCAGGTTTTCTATCCATCCCCTTTTCCTTTCATTCAGCTTTCTTGTCCCCAAACTACAGGTAAGTAAAAGCCACTACTCTTATCTATCAGAAAAGCAGGGGAATCATCACTGTCTCAGGGAAGGTGAAGGGTGCTGCCACATCAAGTCCACCAGGGACCCCTTCCCCACGTAGCCCTACACCTGGGGTCTTCGCCAGAGGTTGGGGTGGGGGGGAGTTCCTGAAGGGTGGCTGGGGCTTGGAGGGCAGGACAAATGACCATGGTAATCTCCACCAGGCCCACATGGTCAAGACCACTGGCCAGCCTCTTACCCTGAATGTGGAAGCAATGCCCAATCCCCCATCAATATCCAGACAGACAGTGTGACTTTCGATCCTGAGTTACGTCCCCTGCAGCCCCATGGATATGACCGGCCTAGCACTGAGCCTTTCGACCTGCACAATAATGGCCACACAGGTAAAAAGCCCAGGCTCCACGGAGGGATAAACTCCAGTTCCAGTCTTAGGAGTCAGGGAAAAGAAGCATTTGCCTAACTTCTAAATTCTCAGAAGGCTTCATCTACAAATCTGGAGGTATGAAAGCCAAAGGTGGGGAGTGAATGTCTACAATCAGGGTGGATTTAGCATCATAACATCAACTTGATCCTCACTGAGAAAGGGAGAGATATGCTAGGAAAGCTGTGGTGGGAAGGACTGGGTGCCACTGGGGAACGGAGGCAGAAAAGGCCGGCCCAAGTCTCCCAAGGAACAGTGGCATCAGAGGGGTAGGAATGTCTCCACACTCCTCCACCAACCCTAGCTTGCTCTCTTGTCATCACAGTGCAACTCTCTCTGCCCTCTACCATGTATCTGGAGGGACTTCCCCGAAAATATGTAGCTGCCCAGCTCCACCTGCACTGGGGCAAGACAGGATCACTGGGCGGATCAGAGCACCAGATCAACAGTGAAGCCACAGCTGCTGAGGTACCGGGGAGCAAAGCGTGGACTGGGACATAGCGACTGGCATGTTTGGTGCCAGGGAAAGGAAGAATCTGGAAACTGGGGAAAGTCATACTTGGAGAATAAGGCCAACCTTCATGGGACAGGTTTAGGGCACTCTGGAGGTGGCGGTGGTGGCTAGAGTCAAAGCCTTTGGGAAGGGGTAATGGAGAAACATTAAATGATTTAATTCCCTCTCCCCTCCCTCAGCTCCACATTGTACATTATGATTCTGATTCCTATGACAGCTTGAGTGAGGCAGCTCCGAAGCCCCAGGGCCTGGCTGTCTTGGGCATCCTCATTGAGGTCAGTGGCCCCCCCAGACCCTCCCAGGTTTCTCTCCAATCTCTCTACACCCTTCAGTCCTATTCTCCCCATGTCTATTGCTGCTCTCCCTCCCTAGGCTAGTCAGCAACCCACTCTGTCAACTTATTCTATATGTGAACATCATACTTCAAACGGGGACTCATTCCAAACTCTCTCCCTTTCCAGGTGGGTGAGACCAAGAATCCAGTTTATGAACACATTCTGAGTCACTTGCATGAAATTAGGCATAAAGGTGAGCCTGTGAGATTGGACCTCAGGGGTACTTGCCCAAAAAGGCCTATGAGGCCTAGGATGACAATGAGTTAGGGGCCAGGGGTTTTGCTTCTGGGAGCTCTATCTAAGTAAGCTGGGGTAGAGTGAGGGGAAGAGGAGTCCTAGTCTGTTCTCCTCCAGATCAGAAGACTTCGGTGCCTCCTTTCAACGTGGGAGAGCTGCTCCCCCCACGGCGGGACCAGTTCTTTCGCTACAATGGCTCCCTCACCACACCCCCCTGCTATCAGAGTGTGCTGTGGACAGTCTTCAATAGAAGGGCTCAGATTTCAGTGGAACAGGTGAGTCGTGGAGAAGTGAGGCAGCAGGGACATAACCTCAGACCCTTTCCCGCTCCACAAAGTGACAATTCTCCCCTCAACCCACCCTTCTACTCCTCAGCTGAAAGAGCTTCAGGAGACGTTGTTTTCCACAGAAGAGGAGCCCTCTAAGCTCCTGGTGCAGAACTACCGAGTCCCCCAGCCTCTCAATCAGCGAACAGTCTCTGCTTCTTTCATCCAAGGTGACTGCACCGGGCTTGGAAAAGGAGATGGGAAATTGGGGGGCACGGCAACAGGAACTAGGGCCCCATGGGAATACAAGAAAGGCTGGGAGAGGAAGGGGTTTCTAGGACTTGCTTGGACTAGGACTACCACCAGTCCCTTGAGTGCCAAGTGATGATCTCCCCCAGCATGGAGGTATAGTGTGCTGCTCCCAGCTGGAATGGGGAGCTCAAGTCCCACTGACTGGCGTCTTCTTCCCTTACAGTGCAATCCTCCTATACTACAGGTAAGACACCCTGAACCAGGTGGAGGCCAGGGGGGCGCACCACAGTGAGCGAGGCAAAGTCTCAGTATCTTTGTCACTCTTGGATGACACCTTCCGTGTTTGTCTCTCCCAGGTGAAATGCTGAGTCTAGGAGTGGGAATCTTGGTTGGCTGTCTTTGCCTTCTACTGGCTGTTTATTTCATCGCTAGGAAGATCCGGTGAGGTCCTACTTTCCATTCCTTCGGTCCTTTCTTTTCTACTGAAAAGCACTCTATTCTATCTGTAATCTGTTTCACCTAGGACACTAGTAATTTCCATGAACCATTCCCCCTTCCAGAAAGAAGAGGCTGGGAAACCGGAAAAGCGTGGTCTTCACCTCAGCACCAGCCACAGAGGCGTAGATCCCCCCCTTCCTGCCCCCTGCCCCATTGCCAACATCATGGATGCCTTCCCCTTGTGCCAATTGGAGAGCTTCTAAAATGAGGTGCAGGGACTGGTAAGAAAATGCTGTAAGAGTAGTGGGCAAAGAAAGCTCCTTCCTCCAGACAGCCCCTACAGAAAGGCACGGACAGGCTCTGGTTCGTGGACTAAGAGCAGAGCTTTCAACCTCTCAAAATGTACAGATCAGGACAACCCTGTGTTGACAATGCAAATGGCAAACTGTGTTTAGCTGTGGAGGAAGTTGGGGATGTACCTCCCAAAGTTCTCCACTCCCTTACCTTTATGTCTTTTTCCCTAGATATAGGGCAGGACCTCCCCTTAGGAAAAAGAGTTGCTGCTGTTGGGGTTGTATTTTTTTTTTTTTTTGCTCAATATATCTGGAAATGAAAGTTTCTAATCCCACCTCTGGTCTTCCTTTGGGGCTCTTGAGAGTGGAGGAGTTCCTTAATCCCTCAGATGGCAGAGGTTGGCAAAGGACAGGGGAAAAGAAGCATAGGTAAATGACTCTCTTTACCCCAGTCCTGCAAGGGAAGATCTGCCTCTGGAAAATACTTAACCCAAAGTTCCTGACATGTGAGAGCGCCAGCCCAGATTTCTGTCCTCATACCAAAGCTATGCTGGAAGGAATCAGAGGTTGCCAGATAAGGAAGGAGGTTGGATAAGAGATGTGGGAGGGCAGAGGTCTCAATTAACATGTTATCCCCTCCCTTAAAAGCCAAGTTCCCCCACAATTATAAAGTCCTTTTTATTAGTCAAAATCACAATCACCTTGATTAAAAGGATGCGATATGCCATCCTCAGCAGAAAATGGTACAGTTTATAGAAAACCTCCCCACCCCCCCTTCCCATCCCCCATTTAAAAACTAGAAAAAAATCTGCCCTCCTTCCCTTTGATGTCATGGTAGTCTGACTTCTCCAGTGGCATTGCAGCTCTGGAGTGGGCCAGCTCACCGCAGCACCCTCCACTTCACCTTGGGGAGGGGAGGGATGCTGGTGGTCAAGGAGGTTAAAACATTAGTTCCAGTAATACCAGTTTCCCCAAACATGCACTTCCTTCCTTTCCCCCAAGGCCTGGGACAAAAGGGAAAGGTGGATAGATATAAGCCCCACCATGAGGAGCAATTTGGGGAGGAAAAAATATAGTTCAAGGAGGTTAGAAGAATTCCAACACACCTCTTCCCTCCCCCACTCAAAAAAAAGAAGAAAGAAAGAAAGAAAAAGAAAAAGGCAGTTTGGGG
Organism: Martes martes; assembly: GCF_963455335.1. Classification (NCBI taxonomy): domain Eukaryota; kingdom Metazoa; phylum Chordata; class Mammalia; order Carnivora; family Mustelidae; genus Martes; species Martes martes. The sequence goes on along the minus strand of NC_137891.1, from coordinate 87,123,611 downwards.
TCTTTATCACACCAAAAATGGTTCCCCTCAGACCTGAGAAAAAGACCAAGACGCCCAGTCTGGGGAGGAGGTACTGGGAAACTGAGAGCTCATCTACCCTTGAGCCTCCATTAATTTCATCTCCACAGCAACGGCTAAGCTAGGTCCCTTTTCTTGGCAACCTGCACTGTCCAGGACTGGAGATGGAGAAATACAGGGCGAGGAGATCAGGAGGGCACCCCAGGCCTAGGGGTCCCCCCCACGTTCCCTCAGTCCTCGGGTGGGATGCGCAGGGCAGAATACACCATCACCCGACTGTCCTCCTGCCGGCGGCCTGCAGAGGGGAAGGGGGGTGAGTCTTGCGCAGGACGAGAGCAGAGCACTGACACATGGGGAGTCCTGGACAACGAGGGGGGTCCCCAAATGGTGGGGATAAGTACAGATTCAAACCCACCAGTCACTGACTGGCTGAACCCAGGCTGCTCCTGGTGAAGCCTAGAGACTAAAGGTGATGAGTGGACAAAGCAAAACCCTGAAGGTGGTGGGATGGACCGACGAGGAGACAGAGAATGGTGGGCAATGGACCCGGGCTAGGGCTGGGCTCAGTCATGGGCAGTGGGAAGGCAGGTGGGATCTGTCAGGCGATCAGTCCAGGTAGTCAGTCCTTACACGAGAGGCTGCGCTGGATACTTCGGAGAGAACCTCCAGCTGTGATGAAGGCCCAAAGCCCCATGGAAACAGTGACTGCATAGATGGGCAGCAGGCTAGCCTCGTACCAGGGGTTCAGGAATGTCTAGGGATAGGGTAAGAGTAGAAAAGAAGTTAGTTTCTCCCTCTGCCTAATCCCCACATTCTCTTCGTGCCTTTGACCCAAACCTCCCCCCACCGCAGGTGGCTCACTCAAACCCTCCCCACCCCCCACCCCTCCCCCATCCTTCCCTTCAGGGCACCAACATCATGTGGTTTAAGAGGACTTTTGATTTTCAGCTACCCCAAAGGTTTCTGACCCTCCTGCTCCTCTCAGCCATTTGTATGACAGTCGGACTAACCCATTCAAACTCCTCCCAAAGCATCCCCAGAGCAGGTTATACTACTGATGCTGAGGTGAGAGACTTCTAGACACTTACCTTTCCGCCGCCGGTACATTTTAAAATGTTAAGAAGTGAGAATCTATCTCCCCTCCATCCCACTCACCATTAAAGTTTTTTCTCTCTAACTCGGCCCGGTATCCCCAACTCACCAGTCCGGATGTCAGTAGGTGACTCCCAACCACCAGGCCCAAAGCCCAGTACCGTCTCCTCTCACAGGCATCAAAGAACACAACTCCCCAAAAGGTATGGAGCAGGATAATGGCTGCTGTCAGAAAGGCTGCAGGGAGGGAGATGGGGATGAGCTGCATCCCTCATCTTCTCCCAGCCTCCTGAGATGTTGAGCCAAAGAGGTCTCCCAGCGAAGGCTAATAAACCAGATCAAGGCCAGGGATGGATAGGGCAGGAAGGCAAGCCAGAAAGCAGACCTTACCTGAAGTCAGGAAGTAATAGGGTGAGTCTCCATGGATGCCAACCACACCTGGCCCAAGTGCATCAGCCAAAATATTGATAACAGAGAAGACACCACTGATGATACCGAAGGAAAGACCAGAAACTGGGGGGAAGGAGGGTCTCATCAATGTTACAGATCTCTATAACCTGATTACCAGTGATCCTGCCCCGTTCCCAGTGGCAATTCCCCCACACCTACTCTCCCCTCCAGACCACCTCTCCTTGGAAGTCAGGTATGAAGGAAAAGCAGCAGCCACTTAGAACACGTGGATGTTTTTTACTTCCCTGGGAGGGGGGGGGGTGTCCAATTCCCTCCTCCAGTCCCTCTCCCTTGGCTCACCATAGGCCATCTGGCGGATGGAGATGGGTGATCTTCCGTCCTCACTCAGCGATGCTAACCCCTCATCTGCCTTCCTGAGATGGGGCAGGGTGGGGTGGGGTAGGGGAAATATGAGGGAGGGCAGGAATGCTCCTTTCCCTCTAACGTCCTCCCTTAGTTCCTCCTCTTCCAAACCCACCAACCAGCATTTTGCCCCACTTCTCATAGTGCAGTCCTCTGCCCTTCTCCCCTCGGAACCATCCCATCTTCTTACTTAAGCAGCTTGTAGTAGGCAAAGCGGAACACCTCCTGTAGAAGGACGGAGACCGCAGCACCAAAAATCAGGAGGCCATACTGGAGCCGGGCATCTGACCGGTCGGTCACATGGACCAAGACGAACCAGACCACAGAGGCCAAGAGCAAGGAGACCAGCCAGAAAAATGCCCTGAGGAAAGACAAGGGCAATCAGAGAGGTCAGGGTAGGGAGAGCCAGAGAAATCAAGGAGGGGAACCAATCAAGGCTGCAGCATGGAAAGTGGAAGTTAGACTTCCGGATGGTCAGGGAGACTGGGAGGAGACAGGATCGGTGTCTCCACCAAGGGAGTCATACAGGGATCTGGACGCAGGGGAAGGGATAGAAATCTGATTAATGAGTCTTCAGAGCGATGAAAGCCAGAATGTACGCGCGCAGTAGCGAGAGGTATCCATTCCCGGATCCTCCCGTAGGCCGCCGGAGGTCAGCACACCCCCCTCACGAGTCTTGGCCTTGGGCCTCCTCTGACGTCGCCGGGAGGAGTATAGGAGGAATCTGTGCAATCCCTGGAAGGCGGAAACCAACTGCGGGAAAGGGCAAATCATCTACACCCCTGACTCGACGCTTTCCAATCTTCACCTCCGACTTGTCTCCCCCAACTCAGGCTCCCAAGCTTGCCCAGCCCCTTCCGGATATCTCTCTCTCTCTCTGGCGCCCTCCCGCGTCTCCTCGACCCCCTACTCACCCCGCGACCAGGATGATGACGCGAAGGGGGTCCCCAGCCACAGTGATCAAGAAAAGCGCAAAGGCCGGGCCGAAAGCGACGAAAGTGCATCCGAAAAACACCGCGGCCCCCATGGCTGGGCAGCTGGGGGCGGAGTGGAAAGCCTGGCCAAGAGGGGTGGATGGGGGCAGGACGCCAGCTGGGGAGTCCGCTTGGGGTGGCGACGCGACCCCGTGAGGGGCGCGGTGCAATGTCACCCCCGGACCCCGGGGAAGGGGAGGGGGGACAACGAAACCCCAGATACAGGTCCGCGCGACTTCCTCTACGGAAGCCGAAGAGGGAACAAACCCCTGCCGCAGCCCCATGGCCACCTCCCATCCAATCCCCACCCACCGAAGGCCAATGGAGACTCGGCGGGGGCGGAGCTGCGGGGGCGGGGCAGTACTACCTGCTGGGAGTTGTAGTCCTTCTGCCCTACTGAGCCTTCAACAGGCGTTCTGGGAGTGGCTCGAGCCGGTCAAAGAAGGGAGTGGGTTGGGACTGGCCTGGGTTCCTGGGTCCCGTTGGGCCTTGCCTGCGGCTTCCTTTCGTTATTTTGTGGAAGAGTGGTAGCAATTCTACGTCTTCGTGAAGAGCTGCAGGGGTGGCGGGGGGTGAGGGGAAGATCCTGTTGGAACCTAAAGGGCAAATACAAAGAAGCACAGGATAGAGGGTGCAGGGAGATAGGGACGGGTATTGTTCTTACTTGAATGAGAGGAAATGGGCTAGAGCTATTGCCTAAGAGATGAAGGTTAGACTTAAAAGTAAGATTCTTTTAGCAGGCTAGTATAGGAAACATGCAATTCCGTGGGTATATCGCTAATGAAGCCTTCATCTGTCATGACCAGTGAATCAGAAGAATAGGAGCCTGGGAAGCAATGTTAGGAAGGAGGTTACTTGGGCTTTGGTGTTAAGATTCAAAGTTAAGACTGTTTGTAAAAAAGCAATTCGAGCTATGGGGTTGAAGGAAAATCACACACACATACACATACACACACACCAGCCAAGTCACACAGTTCCTTTTAGGTCACACTTCCTCCATTTATTTTCTGAAAATGAACCCCGGTGGTGTCTTTTCCTTAGGCTGGCGGAAGGCACAGTGGCTGTGTGTATCACAGTGAGATTAAAGTAGGAGAAGAGGGTATTGTAACCTCATTTGGATGGGGCTAGGGTCTGCCTTTAGGAAGGATATTTAAGTAAAAGAGTACTAGGATGGGAAAGTGAGGACATCTGGAAAATTGTTTTTGAGAGACTATCAAAGTACCAAAAAACTACAGAAACTGTTCAAAGAGAACCAGGCTTCCTTTCTTTCCTGGAAATGACTTATGACTTAATGCATATGGGTACATCCACATAAAGATTTTACATTTTTTTCCGGGAAATTCTTAAAAGGAGCTGAAGGAATAGGTTGTGTAGATTTACATGGAAAACACCACAATAAAGCAAATCCCCCCCCCCCCCCGCCCCCAAAAGGCTGAGAGAATGGAAACATCCTGGCCAGTGCTCAAAACTCCAGTAGGTCTTGCTTCCGAGCCTAACAGGCTGAGTCAGGGGAAGAGATAGGAGTGAGACAACTTTTCTTATCTCTCCTTTGAGCTATTACCACAGCACCTTCTGACTGATGAGAGCAGGCACCTAAACCTGTCTTGTCCACAGGTGGTTCCACAGAGACCCTCATAGCACCTGGCTCTTAGTAGATGTTGAATAGAAGCGTATCAACTTCCTCTTAAAAAACATAACGACTCTCATCCCCTTGCCAGTAGTCCCTGCATTGCCTATCAGACCAGGCCTAGCATATATGTTACTAAATGTTTCTGAGTTGAATGAAATGAAAAGGGGAAATATAAAAGCAGAGAAAACAGTGAGATGACCTCTATCCCCGTGGGCTGGAATGAAGGAAACATACCAAATGACTGAAAGTGGGAGAAGGACGGGGGCATCTATACGGGGAAAGAGGCTGTTTCCTCCCTTCTTCCATCCTGTATCCAGAAAGTAGAGAAAGAAATGAAATGAGGTCAGTACTCACTAGAGAGGAAATAACTAGCCTTGGCTGAGAGATTTTTATCAGAAGTAATGCAGTAAGTGCTTTGAGTATCAGACAATGATGTTGATATTGCTCGTGTACTTTATAATCCAAGATAGGCAGAGGAGAGGGAATTTTTTTCAGTCCAGAAAAAATGCTCATCCCTTCCTCACATTTTGCCTGTGAAGAGAGACTACATAAGCCTCAAGTCTGCTTGGTGATGGTAAGTCAGGGACAGTGAGAAGGAGGGGGATCTTGTTGTGAGGACTGAGGAGGGAAGGAGAGGAGGGGAGACAGGAAGTTCCTAGGCCAGCTGAGGTTTTTTGTTTTGATTTGGCTTTTTGCTTGTTTGTTAGCTTGTCTTGGTGGTGGCCACCTCAGGAGTCCTGAATGGATCTACTCTAGGGCTAGGGAATTCAGTGCACCCATTCACCTCAAAACCCACTTTGCCTCTCTTAACCTGGGCAGATCTGGCTGACCAGTCACAACTGAGGATCTAGTCCGTCAGCAAGTGGGTGGGGAATTCAACCCCCTGGGAGAAGAGTTGCTGCAGCGTTGGAGGAGGGCAGAAGGCGGGGTAAGTTTGGTGAGAAACTCTGTAATTTCCTTTTTTACTTTCACAACAATAGTGCAGAATCCAGAATGGATGTCCTCTTCGTAGCCATCCTTGCTGTGCAACTTATCCTAGGTAAGTTCACTTCTCTCTTTGAGCTCTTGGGCCAGGTCTTCTATGATAAGTGGGGTGGGAGAAAATAAAAATGAGCCGAGGGTGAGAGGCGCAATTTGATGGAGAGTGATAACACCCATCTGTGCCAGAGTCCAGTTGGGGGCAGGGGGAAGGATCTGGAACATAGAGCCAGGAAAAGGGGAGGAAAGCAGAGTCCTGTCAAAGAAGAGACAGCTGATGTGGATGGAGCCCCAGATACTTGGAGGTCCTAACAAGAGTGACCTTAGCTCTCCATCACCAGAGTTGAGTAAGATGGAGAGGGACTCCAGAGAGGGTGGAGGAGAGAGGTGGGCTCCTGGAAGGTGGGGCAGTCTGAAACTGGTGAGAGAAGCGGGGGTATCTTCTTTCCCAGAGGGCTAGAGAAAAACCGTTATATTAGTAAGGAAACAGAAATGGGGGCGGTGGCCTTTAGGGTAGTGGAGAACTGGCTTCCCTCCGGGAGAGAGTCCCAAAAGTAACTTGGCTCTTTCCCTCCTTTGTTCCCAGGCTGCCAGGTACTCTCATTGTTTCCTTTTCCTCCAGATTCGTGTGTCATTGCCTGGGGTTCGGGGAGAGCATTCAAGGAGCTTAGGGAAATGTGTAGTTTGGAGGCCTGGAGTCCTTGATCTAATCATGCCAAACCCACATATTTTTAGTCCTGGGAAGGAAGAAAAACTAATGCAGATGGGTCATTTAGTCCAGCTGACTCATTTAAAGAGAGCGGATGTTAAGTGACTTCTTCAGGATTGTTCTGCTAGTTAGCGGTGAATCCGGAACTAAAACCCAAGTCCAAAAGCCTAAGGGTGTGTGTTTGTGTTATGTGTGAGACACACCAAGAAGAGGAGGGCTCTCACAAATCCAATATGGTGTGCAGAATACTGGGGAGGCGATTTGGAGTTCTTCTTTGCTGGCACCTCTGCTTCCTATCTTTTTTAGCTTTAGCTCTCATTTTGGGTTTACAGAATGTGAAGGGATCTGTTTTCTCTCTAGGAGTTCCTAAATTGAAAGGGCATGGAGTAACAGCCCTCATCATAGATAAGGAGCCCCAAAGACTGAGAAGGGTTTAGAGGCAGTGAGATAGTAAGATCCTTGGAGGGGGAGGCAGAGAGAAAAGAAATTGATAGAGCTGAGGTCACCTTCTGGTGTCCTTCTCTTGCTAAGGAGTTCCAGATGCTCCCTGACTTCTAGTCCTTGTCCCCATAGGACAAGAATATGAGGATGAAGAAGGACTGGAAGAGGATGATTATTATCAGGTGGTCTATTATTACACAGTCACCCCCAATTATGGTGAGTATGTATAAGGCTCTGAGCTATAGCAGGATGCACAGAGGTTTTGGGGATATTTAGTTCTGAGACTTTGCCTTTCTCTTTGCAATGGGAACAACTAGATCAGAGAGAAATTAGGCTATGAGCAAAGCCCTTATCAAGCCTCATAATGTTATTTCTCAAGCTAGTGATTTTCAATTCTTTGGAAACCAGCTGAAACAATTTGAAGATTTTCAAATTTGTAAATTATTTTCAATACCAGGTTGAAAACATAAATGTAGATACATTCAAAAACATTATTAAGATTCAAGTTCATTAGGGCGCCTGGGTGGCTCAGTGGGTTAAGCCGCTGCCTTCGGCTCGGGTCATGATCTCGGAGTCCTGGGATCGAGTCCCGCATCGGGCTCTCTGCTCAGCGGGGAGCCTGCTTCCCTCTCTCTCTCTCTGCCTCTGCCTGCCTCTGTCTACTGGGATCTCTCTCTGTCAAATAAATAATAAATAAAATCTTTAAAAAAAAAAAAAAGATTCAAGTTCATTAGAATTAGATTACACCAGTAAATTTTGCAACTTGAGCAAGTTAAAGTATTCTGAGCAGTTTCTTCCTCCTTCCATTTCTTGACCTACTGCTACCTTTTTCATTTGTCACTACTGATTTTTTTTCTCCTCCCCAGATGACTTTGGTGCAAATTTCACTGTTGATTACTCCATGTTTGAATCTGAGGACAGACTGGTGAGTAACCTCTACATCTAAGATGGTCGGGATAGTTAACAGTTAAAAAAAGAACTGGGCAATGTCAAAATATAAATGATTAGCAGGAATGCAAATAAGTTAGTGAAATGGAACTGGGAAAGAGGCCCAAAGCAGACATGTTAACCACAGTTGGAGAAGAGAATAAAACCAGAACTCAGTAGGTTTGCGAAGACATTGAGAGGGAGGGGCACACCTTGACTCTGGGGAATTGGTGATGGGATAGGGTACATAATCCATGCAAACGTAAAATAGGGAGGATCCCTGAGCTTAAGTTTTGGGGGATGGGGGTGCAGGAGAGAAGGAGTCTAAACAGAAAAACTCTGAGGATGTTGGATGGAAGCAATGATAACTCTGTGTTTCTTGATCCTACTGAGGGCAGAACAGGTTGGATAAGGAGGTAAGGGAAGCAGCAGAGACTACCATTAGTCATGAAACAGAAGGTGCAGACACTCAGAAACCGGAAACAGTGAAACCAATGACAACGGAACCAGTAAGTGGGTTGGGGATGGCGGGGTGGGGCGGGGGTAGGGGGCAGTGGCAGATCCCAGGGCTGGTGACAGAGAACAGAGGGAGGGCTGAAATAATAGGCTTCGGTGGAAGAAGGAACCAAATAACTAATATAGCAATGCAGGTGTCTAGCTCAGCTTGGCCGTCATACCTCTTGCTGAGATTTTGTTTAGTTGCCTTTTTTTTTTAAAGATTTATTTATTTATTTATTTGAGAGAGAGAGAGTGTGTGTGTGTGCGTGCCAGGGGAAGCAGGGCTGAGAGAATCCTCAAGCAGATTCCCTGCTGAGTGTGGAGCAGACATGGGGCTCTCAATCCCAGGACCCTGGGATCATGATCTGCGCGGAAACCAAGAACTGGGCGCTTAACTGACTGAGCCACCCAGGGGCCCCTTCATTGAAATTTAATACTAACCCTGTATTCAGAAAACTGGAAAGGTTTGGTGCAGTTAAATTTCAGTTCAATAGTACTTAAATGTGTATGTAACCTATGACCACCCACTATGAAGGATTCTGCTGATGATAGAAAGGAAATCTATGATATTTTTGATAAAGTATTTATAAAATTCAATTCACAGTTACAAAACATTTAGGACAAAATGAAAAGGTTCATAACCATGTTCAATTACATATATATCTGAGAGCATCTGACATAGGCAAGTGTTTTAGTCAGTGGAAGGACAGAAATCAGAATACACTGGAGTTGCCTCGAAGCCTCTTAGAAGGTGAGATATACTTTGAAGCTTTGTAAGCTTTTGAGTGGCAGTAAGTTATGAAAGTAGGAAAAACAATTAGAAAGAAGAATGGCAGATGGAAGAGCTGCATTGGTGAGGGGATAGAATATGGCATGTTTGGTGGATAGGTATGATTGAAGGAGAAGGTGTATGGGAAGGAACAGTGGGAAATTTTTAAAAAAATTAACCTTTACAAGTCTCCTAATATTTGCTTGGTAATTTCACATAGGGAAAGCAATAGGGCTGAATCACAAGCGAATCCGAAGTGTCAGGCTGAAGTTTGGACTTAAAACAATGGGAGTCTAGTAAGTTCTTCAGTGTGGTAAAGATACAGTGAAAGTGGTATTTTAGAAGAACTATTTCTTTTTTTTTTTTTTAAGATTTTATTTATTTATTTGCTAGAGATTACAAGTAGGCAGAGAGGCAGGCAGAGAGAGAGGAGGAAGCAGGCTTCCCACTGAGCAGAGAGCCCGATGGGCTCGATGCGGGGCTCGATGCGGGGCTCGATCCCAGGACCCTGGGATCATGACCCGAGCCGAAGGCAGAGGCTTAACCCACTGAGCCACCCAGGCGCCCCAAGAAGAACTATTTCTTATATGCAGGATGCAGTGGAATGGAGAGAGATGCATGAGATTTACATCATTCTGGAAACAATCCATTAAAGGCTTGGACTAGGGAAATAGCATTTTGAATGGAGAGGAGAAAAATAAATATTTTGAAGAAAATGCAATGAACAATAAATGAGGAGAGAGTTGAAATAGCTTACAAGTTTCAAATATGGATGTCTGGGAAAATGGCTGACCAAAAGGTCAGAATGGTTTAGGACTGAAGTTATAAATTAGGTATTGGCCAAGCTGAATTTATGGTGACAACCCTATGTGGGTGTCCTAAAGGTAGCTGACCTACATCAGAGCTACAGTTCTAAGTGCAAAGTCAGAGTTACGAAAGTAGACAAGCTCAATAGAGCCAGCACACAGAAGACCAAAGGCCAATGACTATGCCTGTAGTTAGCAGGAGGAAGAGGAATCAGCCAAGAAAATGGAGAAGAACTGATTGAAGAGGTAGGCAGAGAGCCAAGTCTGTATTATAGAATCTAGAAGATAAAGTTTAATATAATCAATAAAAAGCAACCAAGAGGCCAAAGAAAAGGAGGTCATTGGAAGCTCCAAAGAAAGAAGTTTTAGAGTTGTTAAGCAAAATTTAGGTTTTTGTGGAGTTAGAGAGGGAGTACCTTGTGAAGAAGGTAAGGGAGAATATAGACCAATTATTTGAGAAATCTGGTAATGAAAAAAGAGAAGCAATAGCCAGAAAGGGCAAGAGGATCAAAGTGTAGCCTGAATATAGTTGAACACAGATGGGAGGAATCAGTAGGAATGGAAAGTTGGTGATTGATGACAAGGACGAGGAAACATTTTAAGGTATATAGTAGGCTCCATTTAAATTGTAAACTCTCTGAAGAAAGGAGCAAGGTCTTAATCACACTTATATTCCCGCTGTAGCACCTAGAGCGGTGACTAAGCATAGTGTCATGCACATAACAGATAAAAAAAACACACATTGTTGAATGGAGCTGACCCTCCCTGGTATGCTCAGGAGGCTGAAAGGCACAGAGGAAAGGACTCCTCATAGTTATGGGGAGGAGAGCTGGATCTTTCTCTAAGCTCAGAAGAAAGAAACACTGAGGTTGTTATAAAGAGATGGCTATCCTTCCAGAGGGGGAGGAGGGATGGTAGGAAGGATGACACTGGCCTACCGTGGGGGAATGTCTGTATTTTAGCAGAGTCCAGATCTGAACGATGCTGTATCCAGTCTGCAGAGTCCTGTTCCCCTCCTCCTGTCCTGGGCCCTCGTTCAGGGGGGGATGTATTTCATGTAGAAGGTGAGAGTGCAGCCACTGGCCTTGGGGGAGTCCATGAAGTAATTTTTTACAAATATCTCTGGCTAGTGTTTCCAACCTGGTCAATCAATTCTCTGCTGCTTGAAGGACAAGGGGTCCCGTTTAGAAAAATCTTCTCTAATTTTAAAGAGGTTTAGGAGATGTTGAGGCAAAGACTTTTCAAACGAGAGTCATTACTTTTTCTGAACTGGGAGAACTTCAGGACCTCCTACAGCAGAAGCAGGTGAAACAGAAGAAACCTCTCCAGATTTCCTTGAGGAATTAAAGCTTGTTCCAGCCAGGAGGTAGTTTAAGATATGGCAGTTGCCAGAGGGCATAGTGGGAGGTGCCCTACAACCTGGCAGAGTCAAGAGGCAAAGTTCAGAAGCAGAAGGGGTGGTGGCTGGTTCCTAAAGTAGAGGAGAGATGGTGGAGGCAAGAAGGAGGGAAGAGCCTGTACTATAGGAAAGGGATTTAAAATTGGGATTCTAAATAACTATGGGTGAAGAGATTTACCAGAGGAAGGAGTGAGGAGGGGAGGGGACATATCTTCCAGGAGATGAGGGAAATCTAGCCCAGAATATGAAATCTGGGGAGTTTTCATGGGGGGGGGTGGCACGAAGGGCTTCCTGAGCCTCCTGAGCCCCATATTTTTCCCTTTTTCTTTGCTTTTTTAGGAGAAAGAAGGCTGCTACAACTCTTTTGATGGGGATTTGGGAAGAGGAAATTGGAAGATAAATAAATGAAATAATCTGGTTTCTGTCTACTCCTTCATAAGGGTCTGTTCTAATCTCACAAGGCTAAAGAGAGCACCAGGATATGGGGATGGAAGGGTAGATCAGAAAGGGAGTTAGGTGGCAGTAGAATTAGAGGGAATAGTTAGGACTGTGAATAAACCTGAAATGTTGTGAAGGATGGAGAAGAGCACCAACAGACAGTTAATTTCATCTAATTCTAATATTTTATTAAACATGGTGTTGAGACAGTGTGTTCGGGAAAAAGAGAGTTGAGGTTTATGTAGAACACTTTTTTCTTTTTATAAAATAAGCACATTGTTAAACATATGTAAAATATTAAAAACTACTTAGAATAGATCTTAAAAATTCACACCCTCCTCCACTTACACCCCCAACCCCCAACAATGTGCCTTTTCCAGCGCTTAATTAGGGCAGGCAGGGACATACTTTAACTCTCTGTCCTCGAGACCCTAATCAGAACTGGGCTGCCCCCTTGCGGTCTCTTCGATGCCACAACCTGAATCAACCCTCGGTCCCTGAGCCTCTCCTTCGCGGCGCTGTACTTTGAGTACTGCAAGGGGCACTGAATAGTAAATTCCTGACTCTGTCACCTCCGGACTCGCCACCTTCCCTCCTTCCAAGCCTTTCGAATCTTCTCCAGGGAACAAATAAAGGAAATGAAGCTGGACAAAGGTATGATCTAGGAAATCAGGGACCTACCCATACTCCGTTCCCTGCGCTAGGAGTCACAGAATTCAGGGCGCAGGGGCCGAGGAGCCCGGATAGAAAAGTCAGGAACAATCGAGTTCGGCTTTGACCTCTAGAGTCCTGGCTGGCTGGCATCTGAGCTGGTAACGTGCGTGGCGGGTTATGTAAGGAAAGGGCCGGAGGAGCCGCCCCAGTGGGAGTGCGCGAGAGGACGCGGTGTTCTCGGCGGCAGTCCCCACCCTCCTCACCCAGCAGGGCAGGAGGCACCCAACTTGTAGAAGGAGGAGGCGGAGAGGGTAAAGCAGAAACCCGAGAGTCACGAGGGCCGCGCGGCCCAGAGGGGGAGAGGATACACAGTGGGATACATCCATTCTCTCACTACACGTTGCAGACTCAAGTCGCTGATGGCTTCCACGTGCTGCACTCGTGAGATGAGGCGCTCAGAGGGGGAGGGGGCTGCGGGGGGGGGGCGCTGCTACCGAGGAGGAGCCCGGAGTCCCACATCGCAACATGCGAGCCGCAGATCTCACAACCAGTTTGCACACTCCAACCGCACGTCTTCTGCCCACCATCATCCTATTTAACGCCACGGGCTCCGCCCGTTTCCACTCTTTTCCCGTCCTCCTCCTTTTCTCATCACCGGGTCCTGTTCGCAAGCCGCATGTAGGGGCGGGGCACGGAATTCTTCCCTTCCAGCCAATCGTCATCTACCTGGGTCTCTATTGGCCGAGCCCCTGTAGGCTGTAGCAAATGGAATGTGGACTTCAGTTACAAGAGTCACGTGCCACCGGCTAGACGGCCAATGAGGGTGCGAGGTCTGTGTACGCAGGGGGAAGGCACGTGCCCAGCCGCACGTGTCGGGGAGGGGGGAGAGAAGGGGCGGGACCCAGTGGGAGAGAGGCGGAGGTGGGCAGAGGAGACCCGCAGAGTTAGAGAAGGAGCAGGAGACAGCCTGGGCTGAGCGGATCGGTACAGGTGAGGCGGCTTGCAGGATAAGGAAGCGATCCGCGCGAGAGGATCAGACCCGGAGGGAGTAAGTTTGGGGACCGAAAGCAGATCTTGGTATTGGGAAGGATAGCATCACGTGGCAAACGCGACTGTAGAGGGTCCCGGCTCAGGGATCCGGATCAGAAAGATTGGGAAGAGGCGTGAGGGTCCTGTGGGGAGTGGTCCCTACGGGGTCACTCGTCCGTACGGCTGGGTGGGTTACCGGGGATTTAGGGCTCTCCAGTAGCCCTCACTGCAGGGTCAGGCTGGGAAAAGACCCGGCGAACAACTGTCAGGGGATGGTGTCAAGTCGGTTAATTTACTCTGAACAGAGGGGAGGGAAGAACAGTCTGTATCATACTGAGAAACTGTTCTGCGGAAGCCAGAGGGGCAGTCCAGGTTCTTAACTGGGGGGGGGGGGGGGCGGGCAGAAGGAGATGACTTTTTCTATTGTCTCTGAGACATGTAATGCTGGGGAGGAGAGAAGAGGTATTACCGTCCCACACAGTACACCCCAGTCTCCCAATCCATTTCCTAATTTCCAGGTTATGGTTACAAACTCCCTCGCTTTGCTCTTCAGTTGCAGGTTCCGATCTTTGGGTACTCCGGGAGTTGCTCTCCAGCCCCTGCTTCTGAACCTATGGATTCTCCAGCTAGCGTTTCTTCCTGTTCTTCCTACTCTCTCTCTTCCTCTTTTTCCACCTCCCCAGTGAACAGTGACTTTGGCCACCCCTCCGATAGTGAGGGGGAGGACAAGGGGACCCATGACCCCAGGTCCGACCCTGTTGGGCAAAGGGGAGGTTCTCGGCCCAGCCCTGGTCCTATCCGCTGCAGGCAACGGCCCAGGGTTTCCAGCAACCAACATACAGTATCTCACTTGGAACAGCGGGGCTTGGCATCTCCTTTGGCAGGATCTGGGGTCAAAAGATCAAGAGATGGTGAATTACAGCCCAACATAAACATCCAAGGTTGTACTACAGAAGGAGACCTGCTTTTTGCTCAGAAGGTAAGAGAAAGCAGGAGAAAGGAGACAATACTGGAATGACTTAGTACCCAGATTGTTAGTAAGGACCCTATGAAGATAGTGTTGGTTCCCAGATTTGGAGGTGGGGAGGAACAGTACTGTATGGGCAATTCTCAGTCCTCTCATAGCCTTTGTCCTGTTTTCCTACAGTGTAAAGAGCTTCAAGGATTCATTCGCCCTCTCACAGACCTACTGAATGGGCTGAAGATGGGTCGATTTGAGAGAGGTAGTTATCTGATTAGTTGCAATTATCTGGGCTAGGTTCATCTCTTTCTCTTTCTCTCAATGTTTTAAATGTGTATTTCTCTTAAATCTTCATAGGTTACATTATTACCTTTCTGCATCTGTGATTTAATTTCTTTAGGTGCATTTATTCTAACCCTATTCTGCCCTTCCTTTCCGTGATGAAATTCTTGAATCTCAACCCTTGATGTCTTTCTCTCTCCCTGACCCCAGGATTGAGCAGTTTCCAGCAGAGTGTGGCAATGGATAGAATCCAGCGTATTGTAGGTGTTTTGCAGAAGCCACAGATGGGGTAAGTTCCTCTGGTTCTTTCCTCAGTACTCCATAAAAAGAGTTATCTATAATCCTGTCTTGTTGCTTTTTCACACTTAATGGCTTTTTAAAGAAATGTCTTTTTCACAGGGAACGTTACCTAGGAACCTTGCTACAGGTAGAAGGGATGTTAAAGACTTGGTTTCCTCATATAGCTGCACAGAAGTCTTCACTGGGTAATAGCAGGCATCAGCTGACCAAGGTGAGAACTTATAAAACTGAGAGGGAGGTGGGGAAATAAGGAAACAAAGTGTACCTGCGGAAATGGGTTCCTTCTGTTTTCTCTTGAGTCTTTTTCCTCTTTTCCAACAGGTTTCTTTTCATGGGAGGGAATGCCTCACCTTCCTACACTGTCTTGATTCCTGTATGGTTTTTGTTCTGTTTTGTTCTGACCACTACAAAGAACTCCATGAAGTTTAACCCTGTCCTTCATGTTGCAGCTTATTTGCTTTCTGCATAGATACAGAAGGCTTCTCACCTGGCCAAATGAGTCATGCAGGAAGAGTCCTTAGCTTTTCTCTACAAATCCTTTCTTCTCTGTTGCCCTAAAACTCTTTCCTTCTCCCTCTTTTTACTCCTACCCAAGTATCCTTGTACCAAATCCTCTGGAAAGGTGGGCTTCAAGGACTGGTCATAACAAGTATATCACTGGGAGAGGAGGAGGGCTGTCATGCATGCATAGAAGGACCTGTGTGGAAGTGACCTGTTTTTTTGTGCCTTCAAATAATAGGATATTTATTATCTCCTCGAATGACAGGGAGGGTAAAATCTCCTATAGATAATGGACAGTCCTTCTTGTATTCTATTAACCATAGTTATTATTGCTTTGAGGATAACTCATTTAAAAATAAGCAGGGGCACCTGGGTAGCTCAGTCATTAAGTACCCTGGGATCGAGCCAGGAACTCTAAGCCCCACATTGGGCTCCCAGCTCAGCGGGGAGCCTGCTTCTCCCTCTCCCACTCCTCCAGCTTGTGTTCCCTCTCCCACTGTGTCTCTGTCAAATAAATAAAATCTTTAAAAAAAATAAGCAGGAGGATGTTGCCTGCATATTAATTTACATTTAAGAAACTCAACAAAGGGAAATTAAAATTTAAAATACAGAAATTGGTGAATGATGATTCCAACTAAAAATAAACTTTTAAGAAAGAAGCTCCAAAACGAATTATTTTATAAACAGTGAGAACCTATACTGTTTGTTTTATTTTGCCTGTCTGAATGTCCAGTGCCTGATATAGTGTGTAGTACATAACAAGCCTTCAAGTATTGGTTCAGTAAGTGAAAGTATAATTAGGTTATTAAAACTTTTAATCATTGCCTAGCAGAAAATGAGCTGTTGCATAAAACGAGGTATGTTTCCATTGCAAACAGAGTCCCCAGGGAAAGAAAAGTTTTAAGCAACCAAGTGGAGTTAATTTGAAAGCTCTCTCACATTTTTTTTTTCTTCTTGTCTCCCCTTTCTAGCATTTTCCAAGCCACCACAGTTCCTCAGCTGCTTCCTCTCCTGCACCTCCCATGGAAAAGACAGACCAGACACAGCTAGGACGTCTACTGTTGAAACCAAAGCAGCCTTGGCATCTCACTGAATGGCCAACTATGCACCTGACTTGGATCCACACCACTCCAATTTGCAACCCCCCCCTCAGTTCCCCAGGTACCATTTCCTTTAGCCATGGTCCTTTAGGCACTGGAGCCAGCATTGGTGTCATCCTTTTTGTCCAGCCCTTCACCCACTCTGCCCCAGCCACTCCAGTTCCACCCACCACAGCGTCTCCTGTCATCCCTGGTGATCCTAAGAAACTCTCTGGAGATGGACCTCATTGCCACCGTTTGCCAGTAACTCTGCCACCAGACTGGGGCTGTACCCGATCTGGTCCTAGTCTACCCACCATGGCCAGAGAGATGACTGTGGGACATCTAGAGCAGCGGAGAAGCCATCCTCCAGTTGCTCCTGATGTCCATTCTCTCAACCCCTAATCCAGGACTTGAGACTGTGGTTTCTGATTTGTGTAAATATATGTCTCTCTCATCTATTCTTTTTTTACTTTTAATGTGTGCATTTGTGTTGGGGGAAGAGAAGTCCTTTTTGATTAAAGACATTTTATACCTAAACAGTTTGTTGAATGAAGGAAGTTGCAACTTTCTTCTCCAAATACCAGTATCGATCCTCAGAGCTGCAGAGGAGAAAGGGGGTGGGAATGTTTGTGACAGTGAGCTCCAGCAAGTTTTTATATATATATATATATATATATATATATATATATATATATATATTTTTAAAAGATTTTATTTATTTATTTGACAGAGAGAGAGATCTCAAGTAGGCAGGCAGAGAGAGAAGGGGAAGCAGGCTCCCCACTGAGCAGAGAGCCCGATGTGAGGCTCAATCCCAGGACCCTGAGATCATGACCTGAACCGAAGGCAGAGGCTTAATCCACTGAGCCACCCAGGTGCCCCAATATATATATATTTTTTAAGATTTTATTTATTTATTTATTTGAGAGAGAGAGAGAAAGAGAACATGAGAAGGGAGAAGGTCAGAGGGAGAAGCAGACTCCCCTCCAAGCAGGGAGTCCGATGCGGTTCTTGATCCCAGGACTCCAGGATCATGACCTGAGCTAAAGGCAGTTGCTCAACCAACTGAGCCACCCAGGTACCTGAGCTCCAGCAAGTTAGAAGTCTGGATGGGATGATAAAAATCCTGTGGACAAAAATGATGACAAAAATCCTTCTCTCTGCGGAGAGCAAATGAGACTACAGCTGGCTTCCTAGGGACCACTCCTGGGATGGTTACAGGGTTTGGAATTGGGCTTGTGTTTTCATTTAGTCTCAGAGACTAGTACCTTTCCCTTTTGTAGTCTTCCAGCTGGCCCAGACTAGCAGGTTCTTCTCTGGGATACCTCTCTGCTTTGATGAGAGCTGTTGATGCTTGTGGATAAATGCATATGTCATCTTCTGTGGGCAGAGGAGGGACACAAGAACCAGAACACCCACTGTCGTTGTCAGTTTCAAAGAGGAAGGGGTGCCCTAGAACTGTCAGAATGGGGAGTCTTCTCAGACACTGGGCCACATCTTTATTCAAAAAGCTGCAGGAGGGGCGCCAGCGTGGCTCAATCGGTTAAGCTTAAGCATCCGACTCTTGATTTTGGCTCCGGTCATGATCTCAGGGTTGTGAAATCAAACCCCATGCTGGGCATGGAGCCTACTTGAGAGTCTCTCTCTCTCCCTCTCCCTCTGCCCTTCCCCCACTAAAATAAATAAATAAATCTTAAAAAAAAAAAGGCTGCAACTAAATGTATGCAAGAGTAAAGAAAGCTACCCAGCGTTAAAGGAGGCAAACATGAAAGTCTGTTAATTTATCTACATCTACCTTTCTCTGTATATCACACTGACTCATTTGTCCCGGTTTCCACCAAAACCATGTCTTCTCCCATCCTAAGCCTTGGCAGTGTATCAGACTATTTGGTCATTTTAGTTATTGTTTATTGGCTCCTTAGCATGTTTCTCACAGCTAGTTATACATCTTTCCCCTATTTCTCAAGTCCCTGTTCTCAGGGAACAATTATCTTTGGTTTCAGAGAACATGACCTCCTTTCTATTTCATTTCATTAATTTCATTTCATTTCATTCATTTCATTTTATAAGGGGCATGAGCAGAGAGAGGGGGCAGAGGGAGAGGGAGAAGCAGACTCCCTGCTAAGCAAGGAGCCCCCATGCAGGGCTCAATCCCAGGACCCCTGAGATCATGACCTGAGCCAAAGGCAGATGCTTAACCAACTGAGCCCCCAGGTTCGCTGCATGACCTCCTTTCTAAAGCAAACCTCTCCTTTTGTGCTCTGGATTACCTTTCTCCTCTGGAACTTTTGCTGTATCACTTATCCCCTCTTTATCTTGTCACTTCACATTGTTCTTGAATTATTTATTTTTTCTCCTACAAATAATATTTATTCCTCCCACAAGTAGGACCAGATCTCCCCTTCTGGAAAACATCTCTTGAGTCTGATTGTCCCCCTTCTCCTCTTTTCCTCAAGGATCCAAGGACCCTTGGGATCCTGGGATCCAGCCCTGCGTTGCGTTCCCGGCTCAGCCAGGAATCTGCTTCTTCCCCTGCCCCTTCCCCATTCTCCACCTCTGCAACCTGGCTCATGTTTGCACTCTCTCTCTCTCTCTCAAATGAGTAAATAAAATCTTTTTTTAAATAAAAGAAAAAAGATTTTATCTATCAAAGAGAGCATGCACACACAAGCAGCGGGGAGGGGCAGAGGGAGAGGCAGACTCCATACTAAGCAGGGAGCCCAATGCGGGGCTTGAACCCAGGACCCCGAGATCATGACCCAAACCTGAAGGCAGACAGTTAACGGATTGAGCCACCCAGGAGCCTCCAGGATCAGGTATTCTAATGTAGCTTCCACCAAATCAATAGCTAGATCCAAGCACAAAGGCTATGTGCTTTGAGCTCTCTGTAGCATTTGACATTCTTGATGCTACCTACTGAAACTCTCCTCCCTTGGATCCCATGACAGCACACTATCCTAATTCTCCTCTTACCTACCTGGCAGCAACTTCTCTATCTCTTAATGGCCCCACTTCTGCCTGCTCTAGAGCGTGGGTATTCCCTTAGGTTCAGTCCTTGATCCTCTACTCTTCTCTGACTATATTCTTTCACTTAAAGATTTCATCTCTCATGGCTTTATTGCCTCAACTTTGAAGACTTCTGAATCCCCATCTCTAGTCCCATTCTCTCCTCTAGAAGACATACTGAAAGTCTACATCTCTGCTGAACAATTCTATTTATATGTTATTGACACCTAAATACTGTTGAAAATTTCAGCATTTTAGAGCCAAGAGGTATCATTCACTCCCCTAATTTTTTATTTTTATTTTTTTAAGATTTTATTTATTTGACAGAGGGAGACATAGTGAGAAAAGGAACACAAGCAGAGGGAGTGGGACAGGGAGAAGCAGCCTCCCCACTGAGCAGGGAGCCCAATGTGGGGCTCGATCCCAGGACCCTGGGATCATGATCTGAGCTGAAGGCAGATGCTAACACTTAATGACTGAGCCATCCAGGCGCACCATCACCTCCCTAATTTTTTAGATGAGGAAATTTTGGTGGCTTGTGCAAGACAACACAACGTGGGTACAGAACTCTGGGATTCCAGTCCGGTGCTTTTTCCAGTGGTCACCGATCAAAATATTACCTTTCCTTTAAAGATGTCCTGTTCTTCCTTTTTATACACTTTTTCTTCTGTTAACACTATCTATGCTACTATTGTTTTTCTAGATAACTAAACTTAAAACTTGGTGCCATTCAGTCACCAAATTCTATATATATATATATTTTTTTTTTCTTAAGATTTTATTTGTCAGGGACGCCTGGGTGGCTCAGTTGGTTAAGCAGCTGCCTTCGGCTCAGATCATGATCCCAGCGTCCTGGGATCGAGTCCCACATCGGGCTCCTTGCTTGGCGGGGAGCCTGCTTCTCCCTCTGCCTCTGCCTACCACTCTGTCTGCCTGTGCTTGCTTGCTCTCTCTCTAACAAATAAATAAATTTTAAAAAAATAAAAAAAATAAAAAAAAAGATTTTATTTGTCAGAGGAGAGCATAAGCAGAGGTAGAAGCAGGCTTCCCACTGAACAAGGAATCTGATGCGGGGACTCAATCCCAGGACCCTGGCATCTAGACCGACCTGAAGGCAGAGGTTCAACCTACTGAGCCACCCAGGTGTCCCACCAAATCCTTTTTGTTCTGTATTTGGAATGCCTCTTAAAATCCATTTCTTCCTACCCATTTCATTGTCACATCTTTGGCCTAAACTTTAATTATAGCATTAGTCTCTCTTACTTCTAAACCCTTCTCATTGATACCAGAGTACTCTTCCTAGAACAGTGTTTTGCATGTCATTTCCTTTTTTTTTTTTTTAAGATATTATTTATTTGACAGACAGAGATTGCAAGTAGGCAGAGAGAGCGGGAGGCAGAGAGAGAGAGACAGAGAGAGGGAGGCAGTCTCCCTGCTGAGCAGAGAGCCCCATGCGGGGCTCAATCCCAGGACCCCAGGATCATGACCTGAGCTGAAGGCAGAGGCTTTAACCCACTGAGCCACCCAAGTGCCCCTTCCTTTTTTTTTTAAATAAAGATTTTATTTATTTATTTATTTGACAGAGATCACAAATAGGCAGAGAGGCAGACAGAGAGGGAGAGAAGCAGTCTCCCTGCTGAGGGAGCCTGATGCGGGGCTCAATCCCAGGACCCTGAGACCACCACCTGAGCCAAAGGCAGAGGCTTTACCCACTGAGCCACCCAGGCGCCCCCAGTTAAGACTTTTTAACTCTAAACCTTTGTTCATGCTCATCACCTTGCCCAGCCTTTCTTGCTTCTGTCAATTAGACCCTACCCCTTTTAAGAGACTAACTCAAGTCCTTCTACCAATTACTTTCTCCACTAAACATGATATACAAGCTGTCTTTGGCCCTTTATTTCATCAAATGATATCATGCACATCAAGTGCCCATACAAGTTTTGGAATATAACAGATTCTCAAAACATTACTTTCCTTCTTCTATTTTAAAAAAAAATTATTTTATCCCATTTGATTCCCATGACAAATTTTTTTCCCATGACAAATGTTGTGTGATTGAAGGCAACTACCCAAATCTGCCATTGTTGCCCAGACCAGTCATATCTAATATATGTAAACAAATGAGCACAACTTTGTTCTAATAAGGTTTTATTTACAAAAACAGAAGTGAGGGGCACCTGGGTGGCTCAGTCACTAAGCGTCTCAGGTCATGATTCCAGGGTCCTGGGATTGACCCTGCATTGGGCTCCCTGCTCCCCATGGGAAGCCAGCTTCTCCCTCTCACTCTCCCCCTGCTTGTGTTCCCTCTCTCGCTGTGTCTCTCTGTCAAATAAATTAATAATTTTTTTAAAAAGTCTCTTTTTAGGGGCACCCGGGTGGCTCAGTGGGTTAAAGCCTCTGCCTTCGGCACAGGTCATGATCCCAGGGTCCTGGAATCAAGCCACGCCGCATCAGGCTCTCCACTCAGCGGGGAGCCTGCTTCCTCTGCTCTCTCTGCCTGCCTCTCTGCCTACTTGAGATCTCTGCCTGTCAAATAAATAAATAAAATCTTAAAAAAAAACAACTCTGCTTTAAAAACAAAAACAAGAAGAAAAAAACAGGAATGGAACTGGATTTGACCTACAGGCAGTAGATTTCAGACTACTGGTTTAAGTGACGTAAGACATATGAGTATCAAATTTGGACAGAAATCAGATCTCTTAACTTCTAATCCAGTGCTTTTCCATCGTATTATCCTTTTGCCTATATAATTTATTTTGCACTTCTCATATGCTAACTTGTTTTACTATTTTTTTTTCTTAAAGATTTTATTTATTTATTTGACAGACAGCAATCACAAGTAAGCTGAGAGGCAGGCAGAGGTGAGGGGGGGAAGCAGGCTCCCTGCTGAGCAGAGAGTCTGATGCTGGGTTTCATCCCAGGACCCTGGGATTATGACCTGAGCCGAAAGCAGAGGCTTAACCCACTGAGCCACCCAGGTGCCCCTGTTTTACTATTTAACTTTTATATCTACTGTACTGTCTTCTGATGGTCCAAAGGGCACTGGAATGGTATCAAAAATACCTAACAGGGGTACCTGGGTGCTCAGTCAGTTAAGGGTCTACCTTCTGCTCAGGTCATGATCCCAAGGTTCTGGGATCCAGCTCCATATTGGGCTCCCTGCTCACCTGGGAGTCTGCTTCTCTCTCTGCATCCCCCCTTGCTTGTGCATTTTCTCACTCTTTCTCTCTCAAATAAATAAAATCTTGAAAACTAACAAAGAGTAGGCATTCAATAAGTTTGTTAATAAGCATAATGATGTCCCTGTCTAGCTCTAGCTCTATTAAGTACTGCTTGTGTACCTTTCTTTCTTTCTTTCTTTTTTTAAAGATTTTATTTATTTATATGACAGGCAGAGATCACAAGTAGGCAGAGAGGCAGGCAGATAGAGAGAGGTGGAAGCAGGCTCCCTGCTGAGCAAAGAGCCCACGCGGGGCTCGATCCTAGGACCCTGGGATCATGACCCGAGCCGAAAGCAGAGGCTTTAACCCACTGAGTCACCCAGGTGCCCCTTTTTCTTTCTTTTTTTTTTTTAAGATTTTATTTATTGGGGGGCACCTGGGTGGCTCAGTGGGTTAAAGCCTCTGCTTTCGGCTCAGGTCATGATCCCAGGGTCCTGGGATGGAGCCCCGCATCCGGCTCTCGCTCAGCGGGGATCCTGCTTCCCCCTCTCTCTCTGCCTGCCTCTCTGCCTACTTGTGATCTGTAAAATAAATGGATAAAAATCTTTAAAAAAAAAGATTTTATTTATTTGTCAGAGAGAAAGAGAGAGCGCGATAGAGCAGGGGGGAGTGCAGAGGGAGAAGCAGGCTCCCCGCTGAGCAAGGTGCCCTGTGTGGGACACTTGTGCACCTTTCTTATTTTGAGTCTTTCTCTACTGTTTTCCAGTAGCCACTAGATCTGAATTTATGTGAATAACCACAGATGGATATGTTAAGTAACATATGAATAAAAGAAAAGCTGTTTCCACAGTGAAGAAATAAAGGAGATATTACTACTAGGCCTCGCTGGGAGGCAAATGGATGGTAGTCATCAAAGAGTCTTCAACTCAGGCGCGTGGCTGGTTCAGTCCGTGGAGCAGCGGACTCGATCTCGGGGGGTTGGGGGGGTTGGGGGGGTTGGAGGGGGTTGGGGGGGAAGTGGGTGGGCTCAAACCCCACCTTTGGTGTGGAGATTGCTTAAGAACAAAATCTTAACTAAAAAAAAGAAAGAAAAAAAGAAAAGTCTTCGATTCTAAAACCTCAGGCGTTTCCTAATTCTTTGTTTAGTAATCTCACTTTATTTAGTGAAATGATGTTTTAAGAAAGTCATGTTATGTTAATTCCGTTTCTTTTCTTCAGTTTTTAAACAGATGAGGGGCGTGAAGCTGTTTTTTCCGGAGAGCAGATCTCAAAGAATCTGGTCCTTTGAGAAAACAGGAAGCATGTTCAGGAAGTTTTGCCTATTTCTCTCATTTTCCTTCCAGAAAAATAAATGACTTAAATATCTATTACAGATTTGATAAGATTGGGGGTAGGGAATCGCGCTGACCTTCTGAGACCGAGGGATGAGAAAACGAGGAACCTGTTTTGGGCGAGTTTAAGGCAACGAATATCAGGTGTAGAGTCCGGGCTGGAGGTGTTGGGGTGGAGGGCGTGGAGAAGCCATCAACTGGAGCCAGGAAGAATGTTGCCATGGTTTCCAGGCAGTTTTTCTTCTTCCAGCCTGGATTTCTTCGCGCGGCGCAAGAGATGACGTGTTTCCGCTTCCGGCCGCGAGCAACCTTTGCGGGGGCCGGTTCCTGAGGGTGTGGGGTGAGGATCTGGGCTTGGGGATGGGGAAAGCAAACCGGGTGTGGCGGGAGGGAAAGCTTGCCTGAGAAAGATTTCCTACCCATCTCCCACCCCAAACCCTCCTGGGGCGGTGAGCGGTAACTGGAGTACCCTGTGGCGTTTCCGGATCCTCCCGTGCCCGGCCACGTACATCTCCGTGATGACACCCCGCTATCATCTCTTTTCTTCCTGATGCTAGGGTTGTATTGGCAAAGAGAGCTAGGCAGTCTTGATTATGATTAGCGTATCCTTTCTAGGACATGAAAACTTCCACGTGCCCCTCTGTCCCTTGTTCCCGGGGACGTTGCTTTTCCAGACCCTGAATAAGCCACGCGGTAGAGTGTGCATTCTGCTGTGTTTCTCTTTCTTACCTGGTCTCTATACTTTCCCTTTATTCATTATTCTTTAGGTGCTGCAGAGTGAAGATTTAAATTCCAAGGTCATGGCAAAACATCTGAAGTTCATTGCCAGGACCGTGATGGTACAGGAAGGGAACATGGAAGGTGCATACAGGACCCTAAACAGGTAACCAGAATTGTGCCTAGAAAAGCTCTCTTGGAAAGTGCTTGGGTGGCTATTTTCTCCCTTCCCCCGTCATAGATTGTTCTCAAACCTCCGGCATCCCAGGTATTCACAGTCTCTTGAAACTTTTCAGCGCCTTAGTTTATTATCTTTAAAATGGACTTTTCCCCAAAACCTGATTGTATGAGGTTTGTTTATACACAGCCTGAATCCCCTCCCCCAAGACCTAAGGAACCCAAAGGGAAAATCAAAGTGTAAAGTTGTGGGGAAGCAAGGATGTAGTACATGATAAATAGAAGGTTGAGGGTGGGATTGGTGTAGGGCAAGGCTAATGGAAAGATGAATTCAGATTTGGGATCTTGGAGAAGCAAGCAAGAGATGGAAAAGTGTATCAGATTTAGAGGAAGGTTACAACATAAGCAAAACATAAAGATGGAAATGAACTGGGAGTAGAAGAGCTGTTTTGAAAGGTTTTGAATGCTCGACTACGAGATGTAGAAGGGCTGTAATAAAGAATACTTTATTGTCGTACATTCTCAGGCTAATAGTTCCTTAGTCTTCCCTTATCACTGATTGTAAGGATTTTGACTTTCTGGCTTGCTTCATCATTTTCTCTCCCCAGTGTGAAAGAAACATCCTTGTGGAGTTGAATTATCAAGGAATTGTATGAAAGAGATTTTTTTTTTAAAGATTTTATTTATTTATTTGACAGACAGAGATCACAAGTAGGCAGAGAGGCAGGCAGAGAGAGAAGGAGAGGGGGAGAAGCAGGCTCCCTGCTGAGCAGAGAGCCCGACGCAGGACTCGATCCCACGGCTCTGGGATCATGACCCCAGCCGAAGGCAGCGGCTTAACCCACTGAGCCACCCAGGCACCCCTGTGTGAAAGAGATCTTAAGAGAATATATGAGCTGTCCTTCTGCCTTAAGGCCAGTAAGGTGATAGCTTTATTACACAAGTGAGGGAAGCTTAGGACATGCAAATTATGCTTCTTGGATCACACAATTATTTAACGGTAGAGAGGAACATAAATCACACCTTTCTACTGCAGTGTTCTTTGCTTTATATCACTAAATTGCTTACTGGTTCCTCTGGAAATGTAGACACTTATGGCAGTCATTTTCCTGTTAAGAATCTGTATTTGACTGGGTTTATTAGTGGGGTTCTTGGGGACCAAGAATGTAAATAAAGCGAAACTAGTTCTTAGCAAAGAGTTTTAGGTATGGAGGGTTGGATGGCGGAAGACCATAGTAAATGAGGGCAACCACGCTGTCAAGCTGTGTAATTGAGAAGCACTTGCAAGCTCAAGATGGATTGTGTGTCTCTTTTTTACTTATTTATTTTTAGTTAGTTGGTTAGTTATTTGAGATAGGGAGCGGTAGAGCAGGAGTAGGAGAGCAGAGGGAGAGAGAGAAGCAGGCTTCCTGCTGTGCATGGAGCTCCATGCAGGGCTTGATCCCAGGATCCTGGGATCATGACCTGAGCCGAAGGCAGAGGCTTTAACCCACTGAGCCACCCAGGCGCCCCGGTAAAACAAATTTCTAAAGGCTTAGCTTAGGCTCCCCTAAACTACCCTGTTCCTAAAGTGCAAATAACACAAAAGCAAAAATTTGATTTTTAAGAAATGAACTACTTTGGCAAGGAATGAAGAAACAGTTTGTGGTACAGAACTATTTATTGAACCATTTCTTACGTTTGTATCAAGAGAGTAGCTACAACTTTAATACTTTTGACTGTAGTCATGGCTTGAATATAAGAGCACAGACACCCCCGCATCCCCATATCTGAGTGGCTCAGTCGGTTGAATAACAGTCTCTTGATTTCAGCTCAGGTCATGATCTTGGGGTCATGGGATTGAGCCCTAAGTCAGGCTCTGTGCTCAACGGGGAGACTGCTGGAGATTTTCTCTCTCCCTCTCCCCTACCCCCCAACCCCAGCCTCTGCTTGCGTGCACTCACACTCTCTCTCTCAAATAAATCTATTTTTAAAAAGGTTTTATTGATTTATTTGATAGAGGGAGAGAGAGCACAAGCAGGCAGAGCAGCAGGCAGAGGGAGAGGGAGAAGCAGGCTCTCTGCTGTGCAGCTTGATCCCAGGACCCTGCAGATACCCAACTGAGCCACCCAGGTGCCCCTAAAATAAGTAAATCTAAAAAAAAAAAAAAAAGCACAGACCCTGAAGCAGATGGCCCAGTTCAGACAGATCTCAGCTCTGCCATTCATTAGCTGCATGATCTATCATAAGCTACAATGCCTCTCTCTCTGCCTCAGTTTCTTCCTCTGTAAAGTGGAACTAATAATAGTACCTACCTCTTGGGGTTGATGTGAGGGTTAAATCAGTTAATATGATTAAATTGTTTAGAACAGTGCTTGGCACATAGTAGGCATTGTGTGTTAGCTATTATCATAAGCTGGAACTCATCGTAAGGAAGTTTTAACCCTTTCGGTTTTGCTTGTGGGTGATTTATTTACTTATTTTGATTGATAAAGAATTTATATTAGCTGTTTTTTCTCTATCTTCCTTGATCATTAGGTTATGCTCAAGGTGGCCTGGAGATGAAAAAGTGAGAAAATTAAGCTTTATTTTGTCAGGACGATCCAGTTTGCTACTGATACTGGAATGACTTTTCTTATAGACTCTTTTTTTTTTTTTTTTTTTAAGATTTTACTTATTTACTTGACAGAGAGAAGGAGAGAGAGCACAAGCAGGGGGAGAGGCAGAGGTAGAAGAAGAAGCAGGCTCCCCGCAAAGCAGGGGAAGCCTGATACGGGATTCAATCCCAGGACTCTGGGATCATGACCTGAGCTGAAGGCAGTTGCTTAACCAACTGAGCCACTCAGGCGTCCCTTCTTATAGACTCTTATAGAGTGATACTTTCCAACAAAGGCTCTTCTATTTAACCTATTGCTAATCTCATTTTGAAATAATAACATTTATTCCCTCTATATGGTCTGTTCTTTTTTTTTTTTTTTTTTTTTAGATTTTATTTATTTGACAGAGAGAGAGAGAGTGCACACAAGCAAGGGGAGCGGCAGGCAGAGGAGGAAGCAGACTCCCTGCTGAGTAGGGAGCTGATGCAGGGCTCAATCCCAGGACCCTGGGATCATGACCTGAGCTGAAGACAGATGCTTAACCCACTGAGCCACCCAGGAGCCCCTGCTGTGCTCTTTCATCTCCATTTCCAGTTACAAGTTTAAAACCTGAAAAACAAAATATTTCTAATTTCCTGCCTGAAGGAATTGATCTTTCCATTGATGTCAGACCTGAATTAGGCCTTCTGTCTTCTGAGAGAAGACTTTTCCATTGTCTTTGTCTGAGATTGTTCTAATTAACTTAGAACCAAACCTCTATTTATCTGCATCTCCCAAATCCAATTATATTTTTGTTTTAATCAACATTAGTTTTTCTTTTGCTGGTTTTTTTTTTTTTTTTTCATTTTATCTAAAAATCCTTCCTGATTCCAGATGCAAGTGGGTGGCAGGTGAGGGAAGAATAAATAAGTGGCAGAAGGTGAAGCATGTTTGGATTCTTTCTGCCATCTGGCCTGGCCTGGTACTATCTCACTTTTGTTCTTAGGAATCTGTTTTCACATTCCTCTCTGTCTTTTTTTTTCTCTCTCTCTCGTTCTTCTTTTTGTTGAACAGCAGCCCCATAATTCTTTCAAGATTCTCTTTTTGTAGATGAATGGCAGTTTATGCATACTTTTTTCCTAGGTATATGTGCTAATTTTAGTCAGAAACCGCAGGAGATTGGTCATTGTGACATCATGTGGTTTTCAACTCTGACTACCAGTTTAGAATTACCTGGGGAACCTTCAAAAAAAAATTCTTGATCCCAGGGCCTAGCCTGAGACTAAGTCTGGGCAGTTGCGGCTGACCAGCATTTTTAAAATGTACTATGAGGATGCCTGGGTGGCTTAGTCGGTTAAGCTTCTGTCTTCAGCTCATGATCCCAGGTCCTGGGATTGAGTCCTGTATCGGGCTCCTTGCTCAGCAGGAAGCCTGCTTCTCCTCCCTGTGCCTGCTGCTCTTCCTGCTTGTGTTCTGTCTCTTTCTCTCTTTCTGACAAATAAATAAAGTCTTGAAAAAATTAAAAAAAAAAAATGTCCCATGAGATTTTAATGTTGAGCCAAGATTGTAATGACCTTCTTAAGAGCAGAGACCTGTGCATTTTCATTTGTATATCCCTTGGATATGCCAAAGTGGCCCAAGAAAGCTCTCAATAAATGTCTGTTTAATGAATGTAGATATTTCTTTATCTTCTTCAGTCTGTTACTTTAGTGTTTGTCAAACCTTTCCACTGAAGTATCCTTAACAACAAAGGAGAGTGAAGGAACTATAGGGGTTCTGCTACTATAAGCAAACATGGAAGCTCTTTGAAGTCTCTCTTTTTTTAATTAAAGTTTTAGGTGATTTTTTTTTTTAAATTCATTGCCATTACATCTGTTCTAGGGCTAGCACCTCTTCCCCTATTCAAGTTAAAATTGGTGCTCTGGGCAAATGCATCAAATTTATCCAGAGACTTCTGTCTCTGGATTATACCCTTGGCACACTGTCAAGTATCCTAATTAAGAAACATGAAAAAAAAAAAAAAAAGAAAAGAAACGTGGCATTGGGGCACCTGGGTGGCTCGGGTCATGATCCTGGAGTCCCACATCGGGCTCCCTGCTTAGCAGGGAGCCTGCTTCTCCTTCTGACCTTTCCCCCCTCTCATGCTCTCTCTCTCACACTCTCTCCCTCAAATAAATAAAATCTTTAAAAAAAAAAAAGAAAAAAAAAGAAATGTGGCATTACTGGGTGGCCTGGGTTGTTCGTATGGTTAAGTGGCAGACTCTTGATTTTGGTTCAGGTTATGATCTTAGGGTCCTGGGAATGACCCCCTCGTCACACTCCTTGCTCATTGGAGTCGGCTTGAGGATTCTCTCTTCCTCTCCTCCACCCTGCACTTCTCCTGCCTATCTCTCTCTCCCCCATCTCTAAAATAAATAAATAAATGTATACAGGAAAAAAAAAGTGGCATTACTTTTTCTTCATTTCAGGGATTAAAACACCAATTTAGAAATAGCTTTTGGGGAAAAACTATGTATTACTTAAAAAGGAAAGAATTTGATCGGAAAGAAGAGGAATGATTGGAAAGAAATACATGAAAAGATTCAAGTCCCAGAGACTCAGGACCTGAGGTGTGATTATCTCTTTTTGGCTTTCTTACAAATTTAGAAAATTAATACTTTGTGGTTGGGATTATCTAGGAAAGCAGTGCAAGATGTGCATGTTGTTGGGGTGCTTGGTGGCTCAGTCGGTTAAGCGTCTGCCTTCAGCTCAGGTCATGATCTCAGAATCTTGGGATCAAGCCCCGCATTGGGCTCCCTGCTTACCAGGGAGTCTGCTTCTCCGTCTCCCTCTGCCCCTACCCCTAGCTTTTCCCTCTCTCTCTCTCCTCTCAAATAAATAAATAAAATCTTTGGGGCGCCTGGGTGGCTCAGTGGGTTAAAGCCTCTGCCTTCGGCTCAGGTCACAATTCCAGGGTTCTGGGATTGAGCCCCGAATTGGGCTCTCTGCTTGGTGGGGTGCCTACTTCCTCCTCTCTCTCTGCCTGCTTCTCTGCCTACTTATGATCTCTGTCTCTCAGATAAATAAATAAAATCTTTATTAAAAATAAAAAAAATCTTTGGGACGCCTGGGTGGCTCAGTTGGTTAAGCAGCTGCCTTCGGCTCAGGTCATGATCCCAGCGTCCTGGGATCGAGTCCCACATTGGGCTCCTTGCTTGGCGGGGAGCCTGCTTCTCCCTCTGCCTCTGCCTGTGCTCGCGCTCTCTCTCTCCCTCTCTCTCTCTGACAAATAAATAAATAAAATCTTTAAAAAAATAAATAAATAAATAAAATCTTTGGAAAAAGAATTTAAAAAGGAAAAAGAGAAGTGTATGTTGTTGGAATGTGCCAGGTTGGAGCAGTGTTACAGTAGTGATTTTTATAGTCTTTGGGGAGGATACTTATTTTGTCAATTTGCGTTCCATCTTTAAGGAAACTACATTTCTCTTCCTTTTAATCTTGGAGTATTAGGTATATATGCTATAAATTGTATTTTAGTTTCAGGGGGAGAAAATGGACAAATATTTTGCTCTTAGAATGATTTTCTAGGCAAGGACTTTTAAGCATGAAAATGTGAATCCACCTAGTTCTGGAGTATCCCAGTCTTCCTGTCGGTCAAACACAGTATTTTCTGATGCACTTTTCTTATTTTTCTCTGCTTTTTCTTTATATCCTCTTTGGCCACCTTTTTTTGTATTAGACTTTTTCTGTATTCTGTATTCTTTATTATATCCCAAGCTTCTCCTTATCTCTCCCAGCTTTCTGATGGTTGGTAGTTTAAAAATTAGTTGAATGTCCTGTGGTCTAATTACAACAGTAGGTAGGAGAGCAAGTGAGAGAGAGATGGTTAAAGCTTTGACGTGTTTGGAGCACAAAGGCAGTCTTAAAAAGGAAACAGGCTATGTGTCTGTTCAATGAGACCACCACAAAATGTTTGTTATATAACCAAGGGCCCTCATTCCTGCCCTGGGATGAGGAGAGGGGGAGTGGGGGTTGCTAGGAAGCCCTGTATGATTGGCTAGCCCCCAAGCAAGGAAAGGCAAGCACCCTGGAAGTATGCCTAGTTGACCTCTTTTATTCCCAGTAGGCGAGCTTTGGTGCCCAGTGAGACCTCGTGCATACACGTTATCCTGATGTAGGCTGGCTATGCTGACATGTGAGTTTGCCACTTCCAACCTCCCCCAGCCTGGGCAGCTTAGCTCCTTTTACATAATCTGATGAATTTAACTAAAATTGGCAGCTGATTTTTCCTTCAGTGTTAGGTTGCCAAGCACCCGAACTCCAGGCTGATCTGTTTACTCTAAAGCTGTTGGTCTCCTAGTCCCTGAACTACCTTTGGAAGCAGAAGCATCATTACTTCATCAGTTCTACAAAGCTCTTCTTGCAATTTTTTTTATTCGAAATGAGTTGAGGGGTGCCTGGGTGGCTCAGTGGGTTAAGCCTCTGCCTTCGGCTCAGGTTATGATCCTAGGGTCCTGGGATCAAGCCCCATATCTGCCTCTCTGCTCAGCGGGGAGCCTGCTTCCCCCTCTCTCTCTGCCTGCCTCTCTGCCTACTTGTGATCTCTCTCTCTCTGTCAAATAAATAAATCTTAAAAAAAAATGAGTTGAGTAGATGCCTCTACTGTAGGGACTCTGGAGCTTTTTTAGGATAACTAAAAAGAGCTGGGTAAGGGTTCGCTAGAGTAGTTAGAGCCATCCAGGGAACACCATTTAGTTATCCCATCATTATGTTGGGGACCATGATCTTTTCATTCTTTCCCTTCCTCCATTCTTAAATCCTTCTGTACTTTTTTCTTACCTTGCTTTTTTTTTTTTTTTTTTTGCCTGATCACACAGGCATTTACTTGCTAAGGTGATCACTTTTTTTTTTTTAAAGATAGAGAATGAGAGAGAGAGCATAAGCAGGGGTGCAGACAGAGAGGGAGAAGCATGTTCCCCCTGAGTAAGGAGTCTGATGCAGGACTTGATCCCGGGACCCTGGGATCATGACCTGAGCCAAAGGCAGAGGCTTAACCTCCTGAGCCATCCAGGCGTCCCACCTGGGAGTCTTTTAAAACATCTCCAGTGCATAATTCCATGCTAGACCAATTAAATCAGAATCTTTGAGGAATAGGGCCCAGGAGTTAGTACTTTTTAAAAAAAAAATTTATTTGAGAAAGCGAGCTTATGTGCATGTACGTGAGCACATGCGTGTACCTGTGCAGATTTGGGAGAGGCAGAGGGAAAAAAACCTCCTAGCTGACTCCCATTGAGTGTGGAGCCCTGCCACAGGGCTTAATCCCAGGACCCCAAGATCATGACCCAAGCCAAAACCAAGAGTTGGCTGCTCAGCCAACTGAGCCATCCAGGTGCCCCCAGGAATTAGTACTTTTTAAAAAACCTTTTAGGGGATGATTCCATTGTGCATTAGTGTTGAGGCTCACTGGCAAAGGTTAAGGAGGTCGTGTAGAACCAGAAAGAAGGTTTTTAGTCAGAATCTGGAGGGATACCAACATTCAAGAGTAAATTGAGGAATAACATTAGCAAAGGAGAACTTTTGTGGGCCAGGATATGGAGTCTTTTAGGCTTTGGTGCCTCACTTCTCTATTGTAAGATTCTAGTGTTGGGTCCACATGACTTCTGGGCATGACTGTGTTTCCAATAGAACCTGAATTATCTGCTTCTCCTGCTTCTGGGAATTTGCAGCAACTCCCTTGCCTCCTATTTTCCTAACACTAATACCTAGACAGACTGATTTATACAAATATGATTTTCTAGTAGCCTATAGAGCATTCTTGATATTAAACAGCAGGAGCCTGGGAGAGGATCCCATAGGACAGTGGTTCCTCTGTCTATTCACATTTGTAATTTACCTAAAGCTCACATCTTTTTTCAAGTTCATATTCATTCTGTAGTTGTTATCTTGGGCTTTATGGTATAACATAGCAGCAAGAAATATGGCTTCCCACTGGGCAGAAGTAGCTGGTGATTTCTCTTATTTTGATTTTCTTTTTCCTCTATCCCCCTTCTTCCACTTAACCTCCTTAACTCCAACTGTGTTTGTGACTTACTTTTTACCTGTAATGAAAGAACAGGGTGAGCAGTAAAGGGACCATGTAAACAATGCCAGAAATGGAGGGCGGCAGCAGCAGATGCCTCTAGACCTCCCTAGGACGGACTGGTGATGAATTGAGAGGAAGCAACAAATTACAGAATGGAGCCAGAGTTCTCAAGAGCCTAGGGATTGAGTAGTTTATAGAATAAGCTCTTTGTGGAAGAACAAAGAGGTAAGTTTGAGTTAGATGTGTTGTAAGTCCAACAAGAGTACCCAACAACCCTGCAATTGCACTACTGGGTATTTACCCAAAGAATAAAAAAAGACAGGTTCAGAGGGGTACATGCACCCCGATGTTTATAGCAGCATTATCAACAATAGCCAAACTATGGAAAGAGCCCAAATGTCCATGGACTGGTGAATGGACATAGAAGATTGGGGGTGGTGGTGTGTGTATGTTACTGAGCCATCAAAAAGAATGAAATCTTGCCATTTGCAGTGATGTGGATATAGCTAGAGGGTATTATGCTAAGTGAAATAAGTCAGTCAGAGAAAGACAAATACCATATGATTTCACTCATGTGGAATTTAAGAAACAAAACTGATGAACATTTGGGAAGGGAAAAGAGAGCAGGGGGAAGCAAACCATAAGAGACTCTTCACGATAGAAAACAAACTTGAGAATTGATAGAAGGAGGTGGGCAAGGAATGGGCTAAGTGAAGAGCAGTAGGTGTTATATGTAATTATGAATCATTAAATTCTCCTTCTAAAACCAATATTTTACTATATGTTAACTAATTAGAATTTCTTTTTTTTTTTAAGATTTTATTTATTTATTTGTCAGAGAGACAAAGCATGAGCAGGGAGAGTGGCAGGCAGAGGGAGAAGCAGGTTCCCCGCTGAGCAGGCAGCCTGATGCGGGATTCCATCCCAGGACTCTAGGATATGACCTGAACCAAAGGCGGACACTTAACTGACTGAGCCACCCAGGCATCCCAACTAACTAGAATTTCAATAAAAATTTGAAAAGAAAAAAATATATACAACAAGAGGAACTGCATTCTAAGGAATTGGGTGGGCAAGAAAAAAACAGATTGAGCTCAATTTTATAGACCCTTAAAGATTAATAAAACATGGTTTCTTTCTTCAGAGATTTTCAGTCTAATGAGGGAGACGTTTGTATTAATAATTAACGGAATGGAGGAATGAAATAATTACAAGGTAGGTATACAATAATAGAAATGATTTTCTCTGAGAAGATGAGAAGCCTTTTTGGAGAGGTGACATCTAGGTTTGGCATCAAAAAGATGAGGAAGATTTTACTCAGAAGGTTGGCAACTGGAGGTGAGGGTGGCATTCTCGGTTGAGGAAGCAGCATGAATAAAGACTTGGTACCAGAGTGTGTTCAGGGAGTAGTCAGCAGACTAGTGTGGTTGGAGCATGTGGTACATGGGGAAAATGGTGGGTGAGGCTGTTACTTAATACTCCACTCCCATTTGTATCATTGGTGTGATGAAGGCCTCTTCTCTCCTTGTGTTAATTAGGTCCAGGAATATCTCAGGCCTGCAGACTTCAGCTGTGTCCATTAAACTGTAGGGATGAGGCAGCATTTGCCACTAAGGATGAAGCAGGAATCACCTCCAGTGATTTTTTTTTTCTACTACGAATGAGTCACCCCATCTGAAGATTCTGAAATGATCCCTGCCATTTGTGAACCCAGATCACTGCCATAGAGAGCCACTGTTTATAAGGACTGTGTCACATTCCTCAGATGTGCTGTAGGAGAATAAAGGTTGAAAATAGGACCCTGACTATAAACTCCCCAAGAGCAAGGATTATGTCATTAATTGCTTTGGTATTTTGCACAAATTCCTATTTGGAGCCTCGATAAGTAGGCAATTAATGCTATATAATCACCATTTCACATCATAATTTTTATAGACGCCAGTTGTTTGGTCAGTTGACTTCTGGCCATCTGTGAACTGGAAAAGAATAATGAGCCCAGGTTTCTAACTTCATTGCCTGCCTTTATACAGAATCCTCACTATGGATGGGCTCATTGAGGACATTAAGCGACGGCGGTATTATGAAAAGCCTTGTCGCCGACGACAAAGGGAAAGCTACGAAACCTGTCGGCGAATCTACAACATGGAAATGGCTCGCAAGATCAACTTCTTGATGCGGAAGAATCGGCCGGATCCATGGCAGGGCTGCTGAGGCCTGTGGATAGTAGGCCCAGTATGAAAATCCCTATCCAGCTGTTGCCTTTCTCCAATCCCATTTTCTCTTACCTTTCTTATAATAAATTCAATCCCGTATGTGCAAGAAAGCCTGCATATATAGAAGGAATCCCTTAGTTAGCAATGGACCCTCTGTTCTATTGTGTGAAAGAGAAACTAAGCCAAAAAATAGTCTAGGGAGTAGAATGGTGGTTGCCAAGGGCTGGTTGGGAGTGGAGAATGGGGAATTAGTGTTAAGTGGGTACAGAATTTCAGTTGGGGAAGCTGAAGAATTCTAGAGACAGATGGTGGTGATACTTGCACAATAATGTGAATGTACTTAATGCTACTGAACTGTACACTTAAATGGTGAAAATGGCAAATTTCATGTATATTTAGCTGTAATTAAATGCTTTAGTCTAGGAGAGGTAAGGAACTTTTCTAAAATGTAGTGGAATATATCTACCATTTCCTACTCAATTCTTACAAAACCCAAAGCAAGACATTATTGGAAAAGCATCTGTTACTCTTTCCTGAACTGTCTCCTCCTACCAACTGTTAGATAAAAGGAGAGGAGGCATCTACATATTTGGAATAAATTTTGCTACTGAAACACCCACCAATGAGACTAGAGTGCTGGAATCCTTATGCAGAGGAATCCTTAAGACAAATCTGTTTTCTTTTTTTTTTTTTTCCCCAAAGATTTTATTTATTTATTTTGACAGAGAGCGAGAGAGAGAACACAAGTTGGGGAGCGGGAGAGGGAAAGGGAGAAGCAGGCTTCCTGCTGAGCAGGGAGCCCACTGTGGGGCTTGATCCCAGGACGCTGGGATTGTGACCTGAGCCGAAGGCAGGCACTTAACAACTGAGCCACCCAGGCACCCCATCCTTTAGTTTTCCTAAAGGAATCTGCTGAAGGGATAGTGGAGAAGAAATAAAATAGTAGGTAGATGGTAGAAAAGAAGGAATGGGCAAGTATTAAGAGATATAAGGGCACAGAGCCAGAAATGCCCACAGCAGTGATTCTCAAAGTACGGTCTTAAGATCAGCAGTATGAACATAACCCAGTTAATTGGTTGAAATGCAAATTCTGGGACCTACTTTAGACTTTCTGAATAAGAAATTGGAGTTAGAGCCCAGTAATCTATTTTAACAAGCCCTGCAGGTGATTTTGATGTCCGCTAAAGTTTGAGACTCCCTGCCCCATCCTACTCAAAAGTAGTTTCCAGGCAGAGGTCTCCTCTATCACCCCTACTTCTGCTCAACAGGCACTCTTGGGTATGTGAGCCGCTCTGCTTCCTTTCCTGCTGTTTCCTTTGGCCTTGCTCCCCTGACAGCCACACTGCTGGTATAAGGAAAGTTGGTGTCAGCCCCTGTAGAACACAGTGTGTAGGTGGAGCGACTAGCCCATCTCTCCTCTCCCAGGCTCCAGCCCTCAGTATGGTGTTGAAAAAGGAGGTAAAGGGCAGACTGCCAAGCACCATGTCTCTCCAGATTACTAATGTTCAAACACTGCCCCCTTGTGGTATAGCTGCGTGAAATCTGATTTCTCTGGTCTTAATTTTAGTCTTTTCAATATCATTTCTCCTTTTCATAATTATCATACTTATTGATTAGGCAGGCCTGCATGAAGATATACTGGAACCATGGTTCCTTGCCTTTCAGCGCTTGATCATCTTTCTTCCCCTCATGAGTAAAGCTCATGGTGAATAAATCATATCTTAGGGCAGGGCATAGAAGTAGCTTAGAGATAGAAGATCTGGTCCTTGCACTCCAGAAACTTACACTGCAGTTGGAGAAATGCTATATACAGACTGTGTTCAATTTTGTTACCTTTGTACAACCTCATTTTCAAGTTAGACATTGATACTTCTGAATCCCTTTTCAGTCTCTGAATTTGGTCTTTAATGTATCACTTTTGAGTGATTTTGAGCCATGGCACTGGTTCACCTCCTGCCACTTGCTGCTGCTGAAGAATAAAGGCCTGGCCTTTGCCGAAATGGTAGGGTATGTTTGTGATAGAAGAGCTAGGCCTCTTTTAAAAAAAAAAAAAAAAAAAAAAAAAAAAAGGGAAGAAGAAGAGGAGCCAGGCCTGTTACTTGGCAGTATTCCTCTGAGATTACATTTGCTCCTGGGCTCCCTCCAAAATATCAAGTGGTGGCTTAAGATCTGGAATTTCCTTCATCTCCGAAATGATCCCCTGCTTGTTCTAGTCATTTTCCTGACCATTGCCCATGTACCCCAGCTCAGTGAACAGTGATGGGTTTTAGCAGATAGCTAGTTGGGAGGCCTCTTGGGTAAAGGGGTTCATTGACTGTCTGCCTGAAGTCCACTCAGTTTGTGTTGTCATGGCAGGGAAAAAGACCTTCCAGTCTCTGCTCTGAGAAGCTAGAAGGTACCTCCTGGTCATCTAATGAATAGGAATTTCTGTATCCTTTTATCCCTGCCTTGGGTTCAAGAGAGGGTTGGTTTGGTGTTTGACCCAGTTGCAGTGTGATAGATGTCGTACCTCATATCCTGATCCCAGGCACCCATGACATTTCTTAGATGTCCACTGGATTTCCTCTGACAGGTCCATTCTAGTTATAATTTAAGGATCTTACAATGTTTAGTGCTCTGGAAACAGGTACCCCTTTAAAACTGGGACTCTGTTGTGGAACTCTGACATTGTACTCTAAACGAAGTTGTTTACTTAGATCTGGATTTAGTCATGATGTCGGCAAATTATTTAATATAAAATCTAGTTTCCCCTGTAGAATGAGAATAATTGTATATAGGGGTTTGTGGTGAGGATTAAATGAGATCATGCATGTCAAATGTTCAGCATGGTTTCTGGCACGTAGAACTTAATAAATGTTAGCAATAATCCCTCAGTTGTGCCAGGCAGAAGCCTGATCATTGAGTCCTACTCCACACTCAGCCATCACTAGCATCCACTTATTCCCCATCTTGAAGACTAAATGCCACAACCCGAGTCCCAGCTCCGTTCTGGATTACAATAGTCATTTAGCCATCTTGCATCAGTGTTGCCTGGCCTTCAATTTCCTCCACCCTTAGTTCAGTATGATTGTTCTAAAATGCAATCTTGAGGGGCGCCTGGGTGGCTCAGTGGGTTAAAGCCTCTGACTTCAGCTCAGTTCATGATCTCAGGGTCCTGGGATCGAGCCCCACATTGGGCTCTCTGCTTGGTGGGGAGCCTGCTTCCCCCTTTCTCTCTGCCTGCCTCTCTGCCTACTTGTGATCTCTATCAAATAAATAAATAAAATCTTTTAAAAAAAATGAAACCTTGATCGTTTCACTTTCCTGCTTAAGGAGGTATTTGGTTCCCATTGTTTTCAAGATAAAGTCCAAACTACTAGCACAGCATTTAAGGCCTTTCATGATTGAATCATGCTTTTCTGTCTAGCCACTGTCCCCTCCAATGTACTTCTGGGACATGCTGTTTTCTCCTTCTGCCTGTTTACCAGCTCTTAGTTCGGACGTTCTCTGAGATCACTTCCATGATCTCTATACCAACTTTTCTTCTATTCTCTCTTATCAGCTTAATTCTGTAATAGTAGGTTCTTTCTTTCTCTCTCTCTCTCTCTCTTTTTAAGATTTATTTGTTTATTTGACACAGAGAGCACACACACACAAGCAGGAGGAGCAGCAAACAGAGGGAGAGGGAGAAGCAGGCTCCCTGTGGAGCAAGGAGCCCAATGTGGGGCTTGATCCCAGGACCCCAGGATCATGACCTGAGCCGAAGGCAGACGCTTAACCGACTGAGCCACCCCGGTGCCCCAATAGTAGTTTATAATTTGTTGTGATGTACTGCTTAGTTGCCTTTCTCCCTCCATTAGATTTTCAGTTACCTGGAGGCTGGATCTTTGTTGGTGGTGGTGGTTTGTTTTGAACCACTGTATTCCCAGTGCCTGATACAATGCCCAGCATCTAAATGTTCAATAAATGGGGCACCTGAATGGCTCAAGCAGTTGAGCGGTTGAGCATCTAACTCTTGATTGCAGCTTAGGTCATGAACATCGGGTCTTGAGATCAAGCTCTGTGTTTGGTGGGGCGTCTGCTTGAAATTCTCTCCCTCTGCCCGCCCCCCCCCCCAAAATAAAGAAATCTTTAAAAAAATAAATGCTCAGCAAATTTTTTTTGGATTTTTTTTAAAGGATTTTATTTGTTTGACAGAGACACAGTGAGAGAGGGAACACAAGCAGGGGGAGTGGGAGAAGAAGCAGGCCTCCCACCGATCAGGGAGCAAGATGCGGAGCTTGATCCCAGGATCCCATGGGATCATGATCTCAGCCGAAGGGAGATGCCCAAAGACTGAGCCACCCAGGCATCCCTCTTCTGAGATTTTTTTTTTAAGATTTTATTTATTTATTTGACAGAGAGATCACAAGTAGGCAGAGAGAGAGAGGGGGAAGCAGGCCCCCCGCCTAGCAGAGAGCCTGATGTGGCGCTCAATCCCAGGACCCTGAAACCATGACCTGAGCTGAAGGCAGAGGCCTCAACCCACTGAGCCACCCAGGCGCCCGGAGAATTTTTTTTTTAAGGTCATCTCCACACCCAGCGTGGGGTTCAAGATTTAAAACCCCTAGATCAAGAGTCAAATGCTCTACTGACTGAGCAGCCAGGTACCCCTCAAAAAATATTTCTTGAAGGAGCGTATGACAGTAGCAATGATCAGTTGAGTTTTACTATGCTTGACACTGTACTAAATATTTCTTTATTGAAACAAAATATACATAACATGAAGTTTATCATTTAAACCATTTTTTTAAGGATTTTATTTATTTATTTG
This sequence comes from Martes martes, assembly GCF_963455335.1. Taxonomy (NCBI): domain Eukaryota; kingdom Metazoa; phylum Chordata; class Mammalia; order Carnivora; family Mustelidae; genus Martes; species Martes martes. The sequence goes on along the minus strand of NC_137891.1, from coordinate 87,083,297 downwards.
ACAGACAGAGATCACAAGCAGACAGAGAGGCAGGCAGAGAGAGAGGAGGGAGTGGGCTCCCTGCAGAGCAGAGAGCCTGATGGCGGGGCTCGATCCCAGGACTCTGAGATCATGACCTGAACTGAAGGCAGAGGCTTTAACCCACTGAGCCACCCAGGAGCCCCTAAACCATTTTTAAGTGTACAATTTAGTGGCATCAAGTACTTGCACAATGTTGTGTGACTATTACAACTATTTCCAAAACTTTTTCATCACTTGAGACAAATTCAGTCATCATTAAGCAATAATTCCCCACCCCTCCTCTCCACAGCCCTTGATAGCCTCTAGTCTATCTATTTGTCTATTCTAGATACCTCATATATGTGGAATCATATAATACTTATCATTTTGTGTTTGGTTTATTTCACTTAGCATATTTTCAAGGTTTATCCATGTTGTAGCATATGTCAGAAGGCCATTCCTTTTAATGACTGAATAATCCATTGTACATATGTACCACATTTTGTTTATCCATTCATTTTTTAAAGATTTTTTTTAAGATTTTATTTATTTATTTGAGAGAGAGCAAGAGAGAAAATGCATACATGAGCAGGGCTGGGGAAGGAGAGGAGTAGGAGATGGAGAAGCAGTCTCCCTGCTGAGCAGGGAGTTGGATCTCTGGACTCCAAAGGCAAATGTTTAACTGACTGAGCCACCCAGGTGCCCCATTTTATCTATTCATCTGTCAATGGCACTTAGGTTGCTTCTACTTTTTAGTTATTTTGAATAATGGGTGTGAATATGAGTGTTCAGATATCTCTTTGATACCCTGTTTTCAGTTCTTTTGGGTATTTACCCAGAAGGAAAATGCTGGATCCTATGGTAATTCTATTTTTAATTTTTTGAGAAACTACCATACTGTGGTCCGTAACAGCTGCACCATTTTACATTCCCACTACCAGTGCACAGGATTCCAATTTTTCCCCCCAATTTCTTTATATCCTCACCAACACTTGTTATTTTCTGGGGGGAGATGTTTTTGGTTGTTTGTTTTTAGTAGGTTCCACACTCAGCGTTGAGCCCAACGTGGAGCTTGAACTCATGACTCTGAGATCAAGAGTCCCACTCTTAACTGACTGAGCCACCCAGGCGCCCCTGTTTTGTTTTGTTTTTAAATTTTTTAAATAATAGTCATTCTGATGGGTACAAGGTGAAATCTCCTTGTACATTTTTGTTCCTTATGGGTTTTGATTTGCTTTTCTCTGATGACTAATGATGTTGAACATCTTTTCATGTGTTTATTGGCCATTTGTATATCTTTGCAGAAACGTGTATTCAAGTCCTTCACCCATTTTTGAATTGGATTTTGGTGGTTTTTTTTTTTTAAGTTTTTGAGTTATAGGAGCTCTTTATATACTCTGGGATATTATTCACTTATCAGATATATGACTCACAAATATTTTCTCCTGTTCTGTGGATTGTCTTTTCACTCTCTTAATAGTGTCTTTTGATGCACAAAAGTTTTTAATCTTGATGAAGTCCAATTTATCTATTTTTTGCTGTTACATGTGTTTTTGGTACCATAACCAAGAAATCACTACCAAATTTGATGTCGCGAAGATTTTCCCATGCTTTCATCTACAAATTTTACAGGTTTTGTCCTTAAGTTTAGGTCTTTGATCCATTTTGTGTTAATTTTTGTATATGATGTGCAAAAGGGGTCCCGCTTTATTCTTTGCACATGGATACCCATTTTTTTCTGCACCATTTGTTGAACAGACTGTCCTGTCCCTATTGAATAGTCTTGGCACCCTTGTCAAAATATCAACTGGCCATATATGTGAGGTTTATTTCTGCGTTCTATTCTGTTTTGTTGGTCTGCATGGCTGTCCTTTATGCTGGTACCACACTAACTGTGTTTTTATACATTGCATTTAATCCTCACAATAGTCCTTTGAAATAGAGATTCTTACTCTTGTAAGAAAAGTTAATTACCTGAAGGAATCATAGCTAGTAACTGGGAGACTAAGGATTTAAACCCATTCATTTTCCAAGCATTAGAAATAAAATCAGTTTGTAGAAAAACATCTCCCTCTGGGGAATTGAGCCCAGACAGTTAAAGGCACTGAAAAGAATAAACTTATAACTCTGCAGAGTTGGAATCATTAACCCATTTAGCAGACTTACAGTGAATGTTCTGTGAGACATTGGTGTTAGGTGCTATAAATACAATGGGTAAGCTGAGGCATGAATAACTTGAGCAACATGCTGGAGCTCCCTCAATTTGTTACTCAAAACCAAGCTTTATTCCATGATGTCATGGTGCAGCATCAGGGAAGATGGGTCTTGTTATGTATTTCTCATATTTGTTTAAAACCAGCCTTTAGAAACAAAAGTCTTATCTTCCCTGGGAAATTCTAATAACCTCGCTAGAGAATAACTGCATTTTGTGGTGAGCCTATCATCTAAGAAGACATCTTGGAATTTTAGTTTCTGCAGTTTGTAATTGGATATAGCAGAATAGTTTGTTTCCCGTATATGAAACTGTACCATAATACTGGATGTATTTTTTCCAAACTATACTTTGCCCACATACATGCTTTTCAGAAGCAGTGGTTTAAAGGGTCAGTAAGGTGTAGAGCCTCATTCTGAAGAAAGGGAAAAATACAGGCTTACTGATAGAATGAGAAAATCTGTTTTGTCAGGTCTTACTCATTTATCGTTTGTTGAGCCTTTACTTTTTTTTTTTTTTTTTTTTGAGCCTTTACTTTATTTGATACTCTCCTAGGTCCTGGAGATACAAAGACAATGTGACACAAAATGCCTTAAGGCATCTCCATTCCTTAGGTGAAAAACAGTTTTTTTGTTTGGGTTTTATTTTTAGATTTTGATTTGAAATTTACTTCTCTTGGAAAATTAAAGATAATCTTTTTCTGGTACATGTGATAGGAATTTAAAAATGCTAAGGTTCCCAGTATTATTTAAATTTTGTATCCCTTTTTTAAAAATTTTATTTATTATTATTATTTTTTAATAAACATATATCCCCAGGGGTACAGGTCTGTGAATCGCCAGGTTTACACACTTCACAGCAAAGGTGAAAAACAGTTTATAGCCAGTTCTAAGGCCTGCAAGATCTGCTGCTGAAAAAGCTTCATTCTTTAGTTCAACAAATATTAATTTATTTAATTGTGCCAGGTGCTACTATAGGCATTTAGGATATTTCAGTGACGATGATTCCTCTCTTTAAGGAGTTTACATTCTACTAGAGGGAGTCAAATGATAAGCAATAAAACGTAAACTAGTACTAGTATGGTAGGTGGTGATAAGTACTATGGAAAAAGAAAAAAAGAAACTTGGGTCTCCAGAGTGCCAAACAGGCTTCAGAATTGAATGGGGTGATCAGGAAGGCTTTACTGAGGCCATATTTGAATAAAAATCTGAAGAGGATGGAGGGAACAAATCTGAAGAGGATTAAGACCAATCCAGGCAGAAAGCATCAAGTCCCAAGGCCTTGACAAAATTATCCTTGGCATGTTCAAGGAACAAAAGGGATTGGGATTTTGGAGCTCAATGAGTGAGGGAAAGAGTGGTAGTAGATGAGATCACAGAAGTAATGGAGTGGGGCATTTTGTAGGGCATTTTACTCAGTGAAATGGAATGCCAAGGGATGGTTTTAAGCAGGGGGATAATAATGACCTTTCTGATGTGTTTACATGATCACTATAATACTTGCCATTCTAGTACTAGATATTTTGCTTATTAGCTTATGTGATGAGACTAAAGGAGGGTAGAGGGGAAGCAAGAGAGAAAGCAGGAGGCTACTACAATAATCCCAGGCATAAAAATGAGAGTAGTGAAGGTGGTGAGAAGCAAATGGGTCTATATATTTGAAAGTAGGGCCAATGGAACAGGAGTCCAAGAAGATTCCAAGATTATTCGCCTGAATAACTGTAAGAATACGGTTGCCATTGACGGAGGATGAAGACTATGAGCTGTTCTTTTGTGGGGGTGGGCGAGTGGGGGGATGGTTGGAATCAGGAGCTTAGTTTCATCATGTGAATTTGAAATGTCTGTTACACATTTATGTAGGCAATTGACTATCATTGTATATAATGTAGCTTTATTGAACTCTATGAGAGGCACTGTTTTAAGTGCATTGCCCTCAGTCACTCTTGTAGTCCTCAGAGCAGCCCCATGAAGTGGATTTTTTTACAGGTGAGGAAACGGCTTAAGTAACATGCCTAATGTCACAGCTAAGGAGAGAGGCTACAATACAAATCTAGGCAGTCTGACTTTAAAGTCATGGTCTTAATCATTAAGCACTATGAATTTTCAGAGGATGCCTGGCACAGAGTAGTGGGCAGTCAACAAATATTACATCAGTGAATGAATAAAACAAAAGGCACAGGGGCTACTATCTTCAGAGTCCTTCTATGTTCGTCATTCTTCTTGGTGGTCTCTGGCACCGCGCTCAAGTAAGGGAGAAAGATGAAAGGGGTAGCTAATGCTAGTGACAACGACTCTCAGATGGTTTCGTTTCTACCAGAAAGGCCCCGTTTAGCGCGAACGCAGAAGCTCCGCTTTTAGCGCATTTATTCACGCCAGGAGTACTGCAAGCAGCCCAGTTTCTGCTTCAGGCAACATTAACTTCGCAGTACTCTAGTTACCAGATTTCGCTGGAGAAACTTAAAGAGGTAGGAAATTCTTTGTGCAAACTTTACAGCTCCCGCACGCATGCGCTCCGCCGAGGGGAAAGTGGTTACTACGGCTGCGCGAATCGGTGGCCCGGCCCTTCTCCGTCACATGTCGGGGGACCGCGGCGTGGCGGCGGCTGTGGCGGTAGCGACGGCAGGCCGTAGGGCGGTCAGAGGGTTTCCGGTTCCGGTGTAACGTTCGGGCTCCGTCTCAGGGGCTGAAGTTTGTGAGGTGAGTAGTGGCCCCGGGCCCTGGGAGGGTATCCTCCGGTATGAGCGGTGAGGGTCAGGGCTCAGCTCAAGGGGAGGACCGAGGCGGGAACGTTCAGTGGGAAGGAAGCCGAAAGAAGTACAAGGTACTGAGGGAGAATGGGTTGGAGTGAGATTGTGGGGAGGAAAAGGGCGGGGGCGGGAAGGGGACGGGGTGGGGAGACTAGCTTTAGGATGAGTTTGGGGAGAACAAGGTGGGGTAGGGAGCAGGTCGGCGATAGGAAGAGGGCAAACAGAAGAATAGGGGTTGCATCTTATAGCAACTCAGCTTCTAGCAAAGAAGAGCACGGAGTAAGGAAATTTCTTCAGAAGATTGGATTCTGCTACCTGCTCATTCAGAGATCCTCTGCTTTCCTCTTCCACCCCACCCCGTCCCGCCCCAGGCATTTATTGTTGAACATTGGATTAGTGACAAAGCTGGTTACTGTTTGAAACTTTTATTTTTGCCCACTGGCTGTTTAGTTTCCTAGAGGATTGGATCGAAGTTGAATGCATTTGTTAGCATGACACTTGGGCACACATTTCATCTGATAGAGTGGTACCTCATTTGTTGCTTTGGATTTTCAAATTGCTTACACTTTCCAGCCCACGATTGAGTTCTTGTGGAATATAAGATCAGTTAAAGCGAGGATTGTCTGTTATGTTCACTGTCCTATGTATCCTCAGCACACAGTACACTACATGAGACCTAGTAATTATGCAATAAGTATTTATTGAATGATTAAGGATGATTTAGGTGTGGGAATGGGCCTCATTTTGTAAGATGAGTAAACTAAGGCACAGAGGAATTATTTGCCCCAAAGCTGGTAGAGTTCAGTGTTCCAAATGTTCAGGGTGAACTCTTTCTTCACTCTCTTTGGTGTCTGAGTATGCTTTTTTTGAGTAATGCACATTTAATATGTAGAGATTTATAGGCTCTACTGCTATCTCATGAGAGTTGAATAGAGCTGCCACAGAATTATTCATATAACATGTCCCTGAGTCACAAAATCTTTCACTCCTGTTTTCATGACTTTAATCTGCTAGCTTCCTGTGGTTATACCAAAGTTAAATTTGCTGTTTAGCAACAGGTCTTACAGAGGATAAACCTGCCAAGAATGTAGAAATTAATCAGACTATTTTTTAGGAGAAAAGATGTCTTAAAACATCTTGAAAGATTGACTCCCAGAGACCCTGATTTGTAGCACTGCTGGGAGGAAGTTTGCTTGGAAATTGAGGTCAGTGCTGTTTATTGACTTTAGGCACTTACGGAGAACATTAGAGAAATAAAATTTTCTCTATGCTCATGAGCTTTGCTGTTTAAATAGGAGAGCAAAATGTAAACATGAATAATGTTGAAGAGTTATACTAACTTCAATTAAATAACAAAGGTTTGTTGTAGAAGGTCCTTTGTGATAGTGTTTTCTCTGCTAAACTAAAAAGTAGAAATATAAAGATGAAAAGGGAGAGAGAGAAGGTACATCCAAAATGAGGGTATTCTTTTCTGAGCCGAAGGATTAATCTTATGAAGTCAACTGACAGATCCTATAGAACATGAGAGAAAATGATCTGGGTACAGAATTTCCACAGGGATGAATATGACTATAGAGAAATGTGACAACATTCTTAAGGATTAGGAGCTTTAATTAATTAATTAATTTATTTATTTATTTTAAAGTAGGCTCCACATTCAGTGTGGGGCTTGAATTCACAACCCTGAGATTGAGAGTCACATGCTCTATCAGCTGAGCTAGCCAGGCTCCCCAGGATTATGAGCCTTTTTTTTTTTTTTTTTTTTTTTTTTAAAATCATAGCTGGGGGAAGGCCTGTGGAAGAGGGAGAAAGAGAATCTCAAGCAGGCTCCACACCCAGCATGGACCCTGGCGTCGAGCTCAGTCCCATAACCCCAAGATCATGAACAGAGCCGAAATCAAGAGCTAGATGCTTGACCAACTGAGCCACGCAGGCACCCTCGATTATGAACTTTAGTGTACAATAACTGACCCGGATAAGCCCTCCTTTTTTTTTTATTCATCCCTTAAAGGAAAGGAAACTTACGGGTCAAGGCTGGGTTAAGGAATGCCTGCCTGGAAGCAGGAGAAATAGAAAAGCTGGTCTCTGGGTGGGCTTTTCAGTCTTGTTTTCAGGTTATGTGTTTGCCACCAACCCTTGTTATGACAGGACCAAAACAGAAGCTAAAACTCAGACTAGATTATTCCCCTGGTTTCCTTGTTTATTCCACAAATTTACTGATGCACTTATACTTACTGAGTTAGGGTTACAAACAGAATGTGACTCTTTCTGCTTTGAAATATGGGTTTTCGGGGAAGTATTTGGCTTGAAATGAAATACAGGCACTTGCCTGATTGAGAAGAGGGATGGAGATGTCATTCCTGATATACTAAACATTGCCTGCAATGGTCTTTTCCTACCCCTTAACAGAGCTTTTTCCTGGTTTCTTTTTAGGTGCAGTACTGAATCCCATTTGAGCTACCCCCTTTTTCCTGAAGAATGGCACTGTCTAAGAGGGAGCTGGATGAGCTGAAACCATGGATAGAGAAGACAGTGAAGAGGGTGCTGGGCTTCTCAGAGCCCACAGTGGTCACAGCAGCACTGAACTGTGTGGGGAAGGGCATGGACAAGAAGAAGGCAGCTGGTATGTCCTTTCATGAATCTTTGGACTTAACATATAGTATGATCCCAAACGCTGCTTTGAATTTCCCCAAATTCTCTGTTGGGAGTATCTGAAAAAGATTAGGCCACATTTTATTTTCTCCTGCATTATAATAGAAATAGCCTAAGTGACTAATTTTGCATTTTTTTCTGGCTTTTTATACTACTCTTTTAACCAGTATATTGAATTGACGAGGTTATATTTACTTAAGAAATATACTGAAGTAGGTAGGTATATTCAGATTGAGATTGACATCTAAATATATCAAAGTCTCTGAAAAATAAAAACACGAAAAAAAGTTGAGGATGGTAGAATTTGTTTATGGTAGTCTCCTATAGCTTGCTCTTTGGGAAGAGTTGGGATGATTATTCATCATAAACTTTTTTTTTTTAGATTTTATTTATTTAAGAGAGAGCATGAGCAGGGGGGAGAGGGAGAGGGAAAAGCAGACTCCCCCCTGAGCAGGGGGCCTCCTGACCTGGGACTCAATCCCAGGACTCTGGGATCATGACCTGAGCTGAAGACTGGCGCTTAACTGACTGAGCCATCCAGGTGCCCTATTCATCATGAACTTCGATGCTCTGGCTGTGCTACTTCCTACTGTAAAAAAAAATTCTAACTGTACTTTTACCTCAAAAAGTAAAGTTATTCAATGTAAAAGGATTTAGGGGAATCCTACAAAGAACTTAGGAAGACCTTTCCCTCCCTCCTGGAGTTAAAATTTCAGTGTTGGTATCTGTTACATGCCTAGTGTTGGACTAAGTACTCTTACTTTTTCAACCTTATCACCTCTTTTTTTCCTGTCAGACCATCTGAAACCTTTTCTTGATGATTCTACTCTCCGATTTGTGGACAAACTGTTTGAGGCTGTGGAGGAAGGCCGAAGCTCTAGACATTCCAAGTCTAGCAGTGACAGGAGCAGAAAAAGAGAGCTGAAGGTAGGTTACAGTTAACTATCTGATGAGCTGGGGAGTGTTTTGAATGGTAACAAAGTTGCTGAGCTTATATGCCCCACACTTTGATATCCCCTATTAGAATACATAATATTTAAGAGAGGTACTTAGACATTAAAGGAGAGGTGAACTTGTATTATCACCATTTTATGGTGCTGAACTACCTGAGTTCATGGGTTGAAATACTCCAAAGAAACAATTGGTAGCTTTGTCCTTTTTCATGTACAGTTAGGAGTTTTTGGTTCTTATATTTTCTTACGTCTCCTCCACCCTCCCCCTTGCTACTACCTGTAAATTGATTGTCTAAAGTTTTATTCTTTGTATTACTTGGTAACTAATAGAGTGATTCAGAATATGACTCCACTGCTGTAGACCTCATTGTTGCACCTTTGAGAGAGGTTTCTCTGGAATGGACCTGTAGATGGAATACCTAACAAAAATTATTATTTACTGTATGTCTTGAGAGCCTACTGTTTGCTATATAGCATTTTTCTGGTCATCAGGCCCCATGAGTGGAGTGCTTAAAAGGACCATTATTACTGTTTTACCTCCTTCACTTTTTATTCAGTGACTGCTGATTCATCGTGCCTTCTTTCAATATTAGCAGCTTCAAGTGGCTGATTTCTCTATCTCTTTTCTGTCTCTTCCATTAAGAAACTCTTTTCTGTGAGTCCCATCAAACCTTCCAAAGTGCATTTGAAACCTTAGCTATCCTGTTGCTTTTCCTGAGGCACAAAGACTGAATAAGCAATGTTGGCTTGGTCCCTGGCCAGGCTATGGTACCAAGAGAAGTAGAGAATTGTGTGCCTTTTATGTTTAAGGCATTGTAAGGTGTTCAGAGGAATGAGAAATAGCCCTTGCTTTAAAGGAATTGGCAACTTGGGGGTGGGAGGGATGTAACAACAAAATACAGTCGCAAATTATAAAATCTAAGTAGCGGTTTCCTATATATTTTAGAGTTGACTATAGAGCCAGACTGACGTTGAATTTGTTTGTTGAAGGGGAATGCTTGATCCACAGTATATACAGATCTGTGGAGTGAAGTTAGTGCTATAATAGGGCATGTGGCTGTGTAAGTTCTGAGGCATGCTGTGAATGAAGTCACTACATGGGGTGGGATTAATGAAAACGGTTTCTTGAAGGAGGTATCTAGATAGCCTTGGGATATGGGTCCCATTTTGGTCCATTCAGGTCCCCACCCCACACAATATATTATGGGAGAGTCCTTTTTCTTGAACTGTAGGAGTTCCAGGAAGCGCTCGCCCTTGGCCGAGGATATGTCCTTGCAAAACACGAGCCCTCCTAGTGAAGAGGGGATGTCACCCAAAGCCTACCACCGGTGTGTACATTTGCTTTTTCCCGTTGTCCCTTCCAGTTGGCCACTCTTGGTCCTGTTAAATTCACCTTGCAAATTAGTCAACATATTTGAGTTCCCATTGTTTGATGACAACAAGTGTTATTGGGGAATACTGAAGAAGAAAGAGAAAACCCCTGTCCTGGAAGAGCTTAGACTCTAGTTGGGAGAAAGTACTAACATTAAAAGACTTAACACTTGGCAAGCAGAATATCAGCGATGTAATTTTATGTAGCATGAGCCCAGGTCTTAAGTGCTAAGAGGATATGAAACAACAGTTTGATCAGAGTGGGATGAGATTATTTATGAGGAAAACTTCCTGGAGGAGGTGAGTTTCAGGCAGGATTTGGAATAGGGGTGTGGAAAAATTGAGGGAAATCATTACAAATGTAGGCAATAGCTTTTGTAAAGAGCTTGAGATGGGAACATTTATAAGGACACGGAGATGAAATTTGTTTGACTGGAGTAGGAGAATGATGAAGTTGGGTGAGATGGTCCATTTGGTGGAGGGACTAGAGGACTCTGGGAAAAGCCACAAAATGCTGATAGGGACTAGGTTGATTCTTCCCTTCTCCCATGGGCAGGGAGACAACTCTCCTTTCGTCTTGGGTTTCCTTAGGAAGTGTTTGGTGATGACTCCGAGATCTCCAAGGAATCATCAGGAGTAAAGAAGCGACGGATACCCCGTTTTGAGGAGGTGGAAGAGGAGCCTGAAGTGATCCCTGGACCACCCTCAGAAAGTCCTGGTATGCTAACTAAGCTCCAGGTGAGTAATTAGGAACTGAAAGCAGTGATTTTATGAGTTGAAGAAGCAAGAGATGCATGGGTCCAGATTTGTTGTGACCTTAATTTGGATTAGTGTTTAGCATTGGGAAAGACTATTGAAGTTGTATTTACTGAGCACCTGTTATGTGGCAAACAAGCTGTATTACATATGTCATTTGCCTAGTTGTGTACCTCATTGAGTCATTGAGAAAATTACTGAAATAATCAGAACTCAACTTGATGGCAGAGGAGAATTTCCAAATATAATGCAGAGACAAGACGATATAATCCACTAAAAATAATTTCAAGTTGACTTTGTCGGGGTGGCAGGGGCGGTTTGTGGGGGTTTTTGTTTTTTTCCTTTGATGTTATTTGTTTAAAGAGAGAGAGCTCACACAAGCAGGAGAGAAGGGCAGAGGGAGAGAATCCCAACCAGACTCTGTGCTGACCAGAGCCCAGCACAGGGCTCAATCCAAGAGCCAAAACCAAGAGTCAGATGCTTGACCAACTGAGCCACCTAGACACCCCGACTTTGGATTGTTTGTTTTTTTAGTAGGAATTATCTGGGGGCGCCTGGGTGGCTTAGTCAGTTAAGCATATGCCTTTGGCTCAGGTCATGATCCCAGGGTCCTGGGATTGAGCTCCATGTCAGGCTCCCTGCTCAGCAGGGTGTCTGCTTCTCCCTCCTCCCTCTTCTCTGATTTATTCTCTCTCTCTCTCTCATATAAATAAGTAAGTGAAGTCTTTAACCTTTATAAACAGTAAATATTTCTTGTGCCATTTAAAATTTCTTAGAAGGGAAATAGAATATATACATATATGTGTATAGATGAGTAGATGAATTTCTTTTCTTTTCCTTTTTTTTTTTTTTTTTAAGGTAGGGGGTGCAGAGGGAGATGGGGGGAGAGAGAATCTTAAGCAGGCTCCACTCCCAGGGTATAGCCTATCATGGGGTTTGATCTCATCACCCTGAGATCATGGCCTGAGCCGAAATCAAGAGTTGGACACTTAACCGATTGAGCCACCCAGGTACCCTGGAAAGAAACGAATGTTGGTGCTTTATAGAAAATAGGGGGTAGAAGAAATAATATACCTTTTTGTACTTTTTTTGCATTTCGAACTATGTAAATACATTACCTACTCAAAAAAATGTTTAAAAAAAGTGAATTTTAAAGGGGCTCCTAGTGGGCTCAGTGAGAAGAGCACGCAGCTTGGGGTTGTGAGTTTGACCACCATGTTGGGTGTAGAGATTACTTAAATAAATAAAACGTTAAAAAAAATTTTTTTTCAGGGCCACCTGGATGGCTCAGTGGGTTGAAGCCTCTGCCTTCAGCTCAGGTCATGATCCCAGGGTCCTGGGATCGAGTCCCACATCGGGCCCTCTGCTCAGCAACGAGCCTGCTTCCCTTCCTCTCTCTCTGCCTGCCTCTCTGCCTACCTGTGATCTCTGTCTGTCAAATTAAATTTAAAAAAAATCTTTAAAAATTTTTTTTTTTTTTTTTTTTTCCAAAAAATACCATGAAGCACCTTGGCAGCAAGGTCTCTTTTGGAAAATTCAGAAAGAGTTACTTGATTGTATTTTCAAAGCTTATCATTTTCATATTCTTTAGGACAAAAGGGTTTTACAGAGGCTAGGAAACAGGTCTTTGGTTTGTCATCTCCAGTTACCCAAAGCAGGTATTCATAAAAAGTATGATAATGTGGGGCACCTGGCTGGCTCATTCGGAAGAGCATGAAACTCTTTTTCTCAGGGTCCTGAGTTTGAATCCCATGTTGGATGTAGAAATTCCAAAAAATAAATAAATACACTTAGAAAAAAAAAGTATGGTCATTTGTGTTGATTCTGTTAGGAGTTTTGTTTAAATGCTCGTAATAGTCTTGTAACGTAGGTACTGTTTTTACCCTATTTAGACACTTGGAGTTTTATAGATTAAATACCATGTCCAAGGTCACACAAGCATTAAGTGTCAGTTAAAATTCAGGCTTGGGTTTCTCTTAACCTAAGGCTTTTTTTTTTTTTTTTTTAAGATTTACTTATTTTGAGAGAGGTAGAGGAGAAGCAATGGGAGAGGGAGAGGGAGAATCTCAAGCAGACTCCCTGCTGAGCATGGAGGCTGTCGCAGGGCTCCATCCCACAGAGATTATGACCAGAGCCAAAAACATGAGTCGGACACTTAACCCAAGTCTTTTTTTTTTTTTTTTTTTTAAAGATTTTTTATTTATTTGACAGATGGAAATCACAAGTAGGCAGAGAAGCAGGCAGAGAGAGAGGAGGAAGCAGGCTCCCCGCTGAGCAGGGAGCCCGATGCGGGGATCGATCCCAGGACCCTGGGATCATGACCTGAGCAGAAGGCAGAGGCTTAACCCACTGAGCCACCCAGGCACCCCCTTAACCCAAGTCTTAATCGTCAAATTATGTTACTACCTAACATGCCAGTCCTTCAGTAGGATGATGGGCTGAAAAGTTTCAGTGCTCAGCTGTATAGGCTTATCTTTACTAAAATTTCTAGCCAATTGTATAGGCAGAATATGATGGGTTTACTCAAACATTTTAGTTCTCTATACCTAAAAGCCTTTTGTGTTTAGGAACCCATACAGGAGAAATAAAAAAGAGATTTTGAGGTGCCTGGGTGGCTCAGTTGGTTAAGCATCTCCCTTCGGTTCAGGTCATAATCCTGGGGTCCTGGGATCGAGCCCCAGGTCAGTAGGGAGCCTGCTTCTCCTCCCTCTGCTGCCCACCCTGCTCGTGCTCTCATTCTCCCTCTGTCAAATGAATAAATCTTAAAAAAAAAAATAGAGAGAGAGATGTTAACAGTTTTTTGACTTTTTCCCCCCATCGAGAACAGATCAAACAGATGATGGAGGCAGCTACACGGCAAATCGAGGAGAGGAAAAAACAGCTGAGCTTCATTAGCCCCCCTACTCCTCAGGTACTGTGAAAAGAAGACTCTTTAGCAAAGATTTCTTGCCGTCCACTCATTTGAGAGTCTGGAAGGTGACTGCATGTTCCACCCTACAATCTACCAGTCTGTGTATGTGTCTTTTTGTGTGACCTGTCTGCCCAATTTTTCTGATTCTGACTTTTTTTTTCTATTCACAGCCAAAGACTCCTTCTTCCTCCCAACCAGAGCGACTTCCAATTGGCAACACTATTCAGCCATCCCAGGCTGCCACTTTCATGAATGATGCCATTGAGAAGGCAAGGAAAGCAGCTGAATTACAAGCCCGCATCCAAGCCCAGCTGGCACTGAAGCCAGGGCTCATTGGCAATGCCAACATGGTGGGCCTGGCTAATCTCCATGCCATGGGCATTGCTCCCCCGTGAGTATCTGTTTCATGGAACCTCTTGTTATTGCTGGAATAGCGATAAATACCTTTGAAAATTAAAAAACAACAACAAACAAAAACCCAGAAATGTTACTGATCCTCTTCTTCCAAGGAACCTACATCATTTCTTAGTTTTATATTTCTTACATATGCTTCATAAATACCATTCTTTTAGCTTCCTTGTTGCAGAACTTATCTTCTTTTTACAATTGGTAGAACTGAAGTTAAGATTATTTATCTATTGTTGGAGCTAGGAATAGAACCAGGTCTCCTGGTTCCTAACTCAGAGCCAAATCCATTAAATCACAGTGAGTGATCCCAGATCTGAGTGTTCCCTACACTGGGTAAAGATAATAGGCTTTATTTTTATCACCTACAATTGGTTTGGCATATTACATCTTACTCAGAAATTTAGGAGTGAAGTATATATAAATTCATTTCATCTGATTGTCTTCTATACTCAAATATTTAGTTTAATGTTTTCAATCAAGCTGTTACTATTCACTGATGGGCTTATATTCCCTAGAATTTTGTAACCTATTCTCTCTGTTGAGTTTGATTTGTTTTCTTTTGTTTTTATTTGCTTTATTTATTGTCCCATATGGCGTTTATTTCTTGGTGGGCTGTTTCTCAGGAAGGTGGAGTTAAAAGATCAAACTAAACCTACACCACTGATTCTCGATGAGCAAGGCCGGACTGTAGATGCAACTGGCAAGGAGATCGAGCTGACGCACCGCATGCCTACTCTGAAGGCCAATATTCGTGCTGTGAAAAGGGAACAATTCAAACAACAGCTAAAAGAAAAGCCATCTGAAGACATGGAGTCTAATACCTTTTTTGACCCCCGAGTCTCAATTGCCCCCTCCCAGCGCCAGAGACGCACTTTTAAATTCCATGACAAGGGCAAATTTGAGAAGATTGCCCAGCGGTTACGGACAAAGGTACCTGGTTAAGAACATAACCCAGAACTAGAAGTTAGGAAGGGGAAAAGGAAATTTAATATAGTCCTAAAATACTATCAACTCAGTTCTCTTAAGTTTTAGCAATTAGATACACAAGTAATAAAACAGTGACTTAATTTTTAAAATACTTCATTTATGCCTGGAATCCTTGATTTTTTTAGCTGATTTGTCTTCTTAATTACGCTCTGCTTACATGGAAATAAAACTGAGTTTGAAAATTCACATACAAACAGTGGAAGGAAACAATTCAGAACACTCTGAGTGACTGAGGAAAGGTAGCCTGGTGTTAACATTTACTGCAGATAAATTAACTCCACACGTGGAGAGTTGGATTGACTGTATATTCAGTGAGTTTTGCTCTTGTTTTCATCCTCTAAGAATGGTGTTTTCATGAAATTCCATTTCCGTGTATTTGCTATAGGCACACACTGTGAGGTGAAGCGGGTGGTGCTGAGAGTAGTTGTATGTAAGTCAACTAAGGATAAAATAAAGTGGAAGGTTCTTCTAAGCTTTCAGAAATTATGAATTCTTTGCATTAGGCATAAAGAGTTCAATAAGAGAGTGCTTTAAAATATGGGGTTCTATCATATCCCCGTGTTGTGTAACTCTAGTTTATCTTCAAGTCTTGTTTTATCTTGTCTTTAGGCTCAACTGGAGAAGCTGCAGGCAGAGATCTCACAGGCAGCTCGAAAAACAGGCATCCATACTTCAACTAGGCTGGCCCTCATTGCTCCTAAAAAAGAGCTAAAGGAAGGAGATATCCCTGAAATTGAGTGGTGGGACTCTTACATCATCCCCAATGGCTTTGACCTGTGAGTTTATTAGTTAATACCATTTAATAAAGCTGGAGTTTTATTGGGAGAGATGATATTCATGCATTAAGTAAAATTTTAAAATCCTGGGGAAATAGGTAACCATAACACAGACTCATGTGTTTGTGAAGAATATATTGTATAGGTTTTTTTTAATTTTGGGGGTTAACACAGGAAGGAACAGGCACAAATAATCTAAAAGAAAAAGAATATAAGTTTTATATTTGCTTTTGTTATACATAGTTACTTGTTTTCTTAATTACATTTTCTGCTACTTATAATAGGTTTTTATATTTCTTAAAGATCCAGTCCTGGAATAGTGGAAGGATTCTTAATTGATGGGGAGAGAATGGTAAATAAAGCATTTAGGAAACATTTGAAGAGCTTTAATTATATCTGCTCTGTAATTCTGATACATGGCTTTAGGAGACTGTGTCTCAGGCTTTCCCCTTACCCTTTCTTTGTCAACCACTGTCCCAGGGAGTTACCATTATTAGTGAGAGAATGTGACATCTATCAAGGATGTTAGCGTAGGAAAAAGATTGAGAATGACTGGTGTGGAGAATATGTCCAACCTTAATGGGAGCCAGTTTTCTCATCTTGAAAATTATGTGTAATATAATTACATGTTGTAGATAAACAAACACTAAAAAGTGCTAGAACACAACGGAGAGTGCATTTTTCATTGTGTTTCTGAGACTCCCTCTCTCTTGGAATTGTCTCTACCCACATATCGTGTTTTCCCTTCTTCCTCCAATTTTAGTACAGAGGAAAATCCCAAGAGAGAAGATTATTTTGGAATCACAAATCTTGTTGAACATCCAGCCCAACTCAATCCTCCAGGTAATGTATAGCTTACTCAGTTAAGGCTCTAGAGAAGTATTATCCAATAGAACTTCATGTGATAATGAACATGTTCCCTACCCATGCTGACTGTACAGTACCGGCTGTCCACTTGTGACTACTGAGCACTTCTAAACGGAGTTGCACTAATACAACTGAAAGACTAAATTTTAAATTATGTTCAATTTTAATTTCAATTTAAATAGTGTATGTGTGAGGCGCCTCAGTGACTCACATGGTTAACATCTGATTCTTGGTTTCAGCTCAGGTCATGATCTCAGGGTTGTGGGATCAAGCCCTGTGTCAGGCTCTGTGCTAGGTGTGGAGCCTGCTTAAGATTCTCTCTCTCTCCCTCTGCCGCTCCTCCTTGTATGCATGCACGTGCTCTCTCTCCATATATATATGTAAATAAGTAATTTTTTTAAAACCCAATTTATTACATGCATCAGTGTGTAATAAATTGGGTTTTAAAAAAATCATTCTTGGGGCACCTGGGTGGCTCAGTCGTTAAGTGTCTGCCTTCGGCTGGTGTCCTGGGATTGAGCCCCACATCAGACTCCCTGCTCGGCAAGCCTGCTTCTCCATCTCCCTCTGCCTGCTGTTCCCCTTCTGTGCTTGCTCTCTGTTTTATTTCTAAATAAATATAATCTTTAAAAAAAATCATTCTTGGGATGCCTGAGTGGCTCAGTCGGTTTAGCATCTGACTCTTGATCTCGGTTCAGGTAGGATTGTGCGTTTAAGACCTACATTGGACTCCACGCTGGGTGTGAAGCCTACTTAAAATAAATAAATGAAAAGCATTCTTATCTTCGACTCCAAACTCCGGTCTTGTACACCATTACTGAATACCTGCCCTCTTCAGTCTCCTTTGACTTTACCCATTCTCTCTTTCATTTCTATAGCAAAAGTCTGTTGCCTCACTCAAAAGAAAGATAAGTTTTAGTTGTGGCTCTGTTTTTACCTAGCTGAATCCCTTGGGTAAATCATTTAGATTTACTTGGAATTTTCTCACATGTAGAGATTAACTATTACATCTTCTTCAATAAGAGTTATGCAGATCATTAAAGATTTTATTTATTTATTTGACAGAGAAAGAGATCACAAGTAGGCAGAGCAGCAGGCAGAGAGAGAGGGGGAAGCAGGCTCCCTGCTGAGCAGAGAGCCCGATGCAGGGCTCGATCCCAGGACCCTGAGATCATGACCTGGGTAGGAGGCAGAGGCTTAACCCACTGAGCCACCCAGGCACCCCACAGATTATTAAAGATTTTAATACTTGCATCAGATTTGGGATGACTAAAGGAGACAATACCTCAATTAGTAAATTTGGAAAAATAGGTTGAGACCTTGAGGTAATACAATGTATGGAAATCACTGAATAGCACTTAGTAACAGTCTATTTAGATGTCATCAGTGTGGATCATTGGAAGAACGTAGGGATTGTGTTTCTTTTAAAAAGTTCAGAGGTTGGGGCACCTGGGTGGCTCAGAGGGTTAAAGCCTCTGCCTTCGGCTCAGGTCATGATGCCAGGGTCCTGGGATCTAGCCCCGCATCGGGCTCTCTGCTCAGCAGGGAGCCTGCTTCCTCCTCTCTCTCTGCCTGCCTCTATGCCTACTTGTAATCTCTTTCTCTGTCAAATAAATAAATAGAAAAAAATAAAATAAAAAGTTCAGAGACATGTGAGTGGCTCAGTTGAGTGTCTGACTCTTGGTTTCACCTCAGGTCATGATCTGAGGGTCAAGAAATCCAAGGGAGGGCGCCTGGGTAGCTTAGTGGGTTAAAGCCTCTGCCTTTGGCTCCAGTCATCATCCCAGGGTCCTGGAATCGAGCCCCGCATCAGGCTCCCAATTCAGCAGGAAGCCTGCTTCTCCCTCTCCCATTCCCCCTGCTTGTGTTTCCTCTCTTGCTGTGTCTCTGTCAAATAAATAAATAAAATCTTAAAAAAAAGAAAAGAAAAGAAAAGAAATCCAGGGGAGCCCCGAGTCAGGCTTCACAAATTCCACGGGGAATTTGCTTGAGATTCTCTCCCTTTCCCTCTCCCCCTCCACCCCCCGACTTGCATATATGCACACACTCTCTATAAAATGAATAAATCAATCTTCAAAAAATAGTAAAAAGTTGAGGGGTGCCTGGCTGGCTCAGGTCAGAAGAGCATGTGACTCTTGCTTTCAGGTCCATGAGTTTGAGCCCCACTTTGGATATAGACATTGTTTAAATGAATAACCTTTAAAACTAATAATAAGTAAAATTAAATAAAAATTTGAGTAAACCTGCTTTGGGAGTCTAAAGGATTTTCCTCAATCCCTGTAACTTTAAAAGTATAAATCTCATCATCATGGCCCCACCTGCCCCAAATCCTCAGACAAGGCAACTAGAGCCCGCTCTCACTTTCTTTTCTATATTGGCCATTTTTCAGTTGATTAAAACATTCAACTCCTTCAAGAAAAAACAAGTTAGAACACTCTCATGAAAGATAAGAATGCTTTAAAAAAAAAAATAGGTAACATACTAGGGGCATCTGGGTGGCTCAGTTCTTAAGCATCTACCTTCAGCTCAGGTCATGGTCCCTGGGTCCTGGGATCAAGCCTCACATCGGGCTGCCTGCTCAGCACAAAGCCTGCTTCTCCCTCTGCTTGTATTACCTCTCTTGCTGTCTCTCTCTCTGTCAAATAAATAAATAAAATCTTTTAAAAAAAAGGTAACATACTGCCATTATCACAACCTAAAAATAGTAAGAATTAAATTTCTTTTAATGTGATTGATATTCACTTACATTCCTCTGATGGGTTTATTGCTTTTATACTTTCATTTCTCTACCTGGCAGTTGACAATGACACACCAGTTACTCTGGGGGTATATCTTACTAAGAAGGAACAGAAGAAACTTCGAAGGCAAACAAGGAGGGAAGCACAGAAGGAACTACAAGAGAAAGTCAGGCTGGGCCTGATGCCTCCTCCAGAACCCAAAGGTATGTATCTCAGAGGGAGGGAAGAAAGGGTGGTGCGTTTGTTTATCTCTAATTCTAGAAGAACTTTCTCATCTCTCTATATTTGGGTGCTTTCCATTTCTTGGAATCATTCATTGATTCTTTTCTTCCTTTCCTAAATTTTCTGCAATCTTACTAAGACAGGTCAGCATATTCACTATAGAGGTCATTTAAGGCTTATAACACTGTGATCTTCCTGAAAGAATAATGGTCTTGAAATACGTGAAGATAGTAGCTGCAGAGTGTGCATAAATTTGTTTTGTACATAATTCTTAATAGCTGAAAAACAAAGATACTGTTAAAAGAAACCTTCACTCCTGCCAGTTCCCATTACCACTCAGTAACCTTTTGAGTGAACACTGTAGGATCTTTAACTAAATGCTGTGATCAGAGTGAAAAATACTGAAGAAATTAAGTTCCTTATCTTTCGTAAATTTTCAAGCAGTATAAGTAAATGTATACCAACTATTTAGATTGTGTGTCCTTCCACAAATGCTGAGTTAATTGGATGGGCTTTTCAAGGTAGGGATTTTTGGAGGAAATGAACTTTAAGCAGAGATTTCAAGTAGGTAAACAGTATGAATTGAGAAGAGGTGACAGGTTATCTCAGCTGGAGAATTAATTGTTTTATATCCTCTCTCCACATGCAGTGAGAATTTCAAATTTGATGCGAGTATTAGGAACAGAAGCTGTTCAAGACCCCACGAAGGTAGAAGCCCATGTCAGAGCTCAGATGGCAAAAAGACAGAAGTAAGTGCCATGGGATTGGGTGGAAACCCAGGGCAAGTACCTTTCCCAGACTGTTCTGGGGGGATCCATATTTGGAGGGAGGGGAGAGTCCTCTGTTGCTCTCTCTTTCCCTCAGCTTTGCCTCTGATCTTCAATGCCTTTCTCACTTGTGGATGTCCTTCCTGTCACGACAGAGCGCATGAAGAGGCCAACGCTGCCCGAAAACTTACAGCAGAACAGAGAAAGGTCAAGAAAATTAAAAAGCTTAAAGAAGACATTTCACAGGGGGTACACATATCTGTATATAGGTAGGTGTCCAATCTGGGCCAGGCTTTGCCTTAGAAATACCAAAAATTTTCCAAGTGCTTAAGGCAGAATCACTGTGGACAAAGCACACTTAACATCAGTCCCTGCTCTCTTCTATGACCCCAACATGAATCCGGAGCTAGTGAATCTTTTATAATGAGGGAGGTTTAAGGACTTAATCTTCGATCTCTGAGGCTTTTCAGTGAACCAGTACTGGTTCTGAAGAATGAATGAATGAATGAATGAATATACCTGTTGAAACAAACCTGTGAACTAAGGATCATCATCCTTTGTTGAAATATAAACTAACCTATTTCTTCAGGAAGCATTAAACCAGAAACTATATTCTTATCCTCACTTATTGCAGTAATCCTCTTATTTCTACTCCAAAGTATATTTTATACATTGTAAATATTTTCTATCTTCCTGTTGATTTAATGTTTTCATTTTATTCTTTTATGTTGAGTGCTTGTGTGTACCTTCCATTTTTTAAAATGTGCTTTTTAATAACTAGTTCTTTATTAGAAAGTACTTTATTAGAAAAATAGTGAAAGCTTATTAAAAATTTTTTTTTATCTAATACTATAGAAGGCCCTTACTGAGAAAGTCCCCTTTCTACTCTCTGATCCCTTGACCACCTACTGTAGGTAATTGCGACTAACGGTTTTTTGTGTAGCTTTCTAGAAATTTTCCATGCATAGCATTCTGACTACTTTACGTTATAAGCATCTAGGAGACAGAGTTTGTTGATCTTTATACTGTCAAGGACAATTAGCTTACACATATTTTTGGATGATGGCAAATACCTCTCCTTTCTTAGAGAACATTTCAATTACTTGCTATTTGTTGTAGGGTGTACAGTACTAGTCTTTGAAGCATAAGACAGTGGAATTACTTTGATACTCATTGATTCTAGCTTTTAAGCATTAGTGTATTTGCTTACTTCAAAGGGCTTTGTTTTTAGAGAGAAAACCATTTTGGATCCATCTGTTTATTTGCCATTCCATTCAGGCAGCAACTGATGCTAAAACAAAAGCCGTAACTAAACTTTCCCTTCTCCAGAGTTCGAAATTTGAGCAACCCAGCCAAGAAGTTCAAGATTGAGGCCAATGCTGGGCAGCTGTACCTGACAGGGGTGGTGGTACTGCACAAGGATGTCAACGTGGTAGTAGTGGAAGGGGGTGAGTCTGAAAAAACGGAGGGAGACCGTCCCCACGCAACCCTAGGCCTTGAAGTGATGAGAAATGGTGGGAAGAAAAGAAAAGATAAGAGTTTTAGAGCCATACCTGGCTGTAATATCCTGGGCCTCTGTTTCTGTGTTTATTGGAGAAGGACCTAAGATGTGGTTCCTGGGATCACTTCAACTACCACATTAAGGTCTGCGTAACAAATGCGCTTAGAGGTTCTTTCTACTTCATCATCTTCCGCCTTTCTGGCAAAGTTCTCCTCCTCTGTTTCCAGGCCCCAAGGCCCAGAAGAAATTTAAGCGTCTCATGCTGCATCGGATAAAGTGGGATGAGCAGACGGCGAGCACAAAGGGAGATGGTGAATGGGGGTTCAAGGGGACTCAGCGGGGGTTGGGGGTGGCGCTCTGTCCCGTCAGCCGTTCCTTCCCAGTGAAAATTGCTCACACTAGATAATGTTTAGGAATTTTAGAAAGACCCATTTGGATTGTGAACATGATAGGCATTCATACAGTATTTATTCTGTGGTGATGCGTGTGACTGTTAGTTATTCTTCTGCCTGACCTTTCTTTCTTTTTATTTTTAATTTTTTAAAAAAATTTATTTATTTGTTGGAGAGAGAGAGCGAGCGAGCACAGGCAGACAGAGTGGTAGGCAGAGGCAGAGGGAGAAGCAGGCTCCCCACCAAGCAAGGAGCCCGATGTGGGACTCGATCCCAGGACGCTGGGATCATGATCTGAGCCGAAGGCAGCCGCTTAACCAACTGAGCCACCCAGGCGTCCCTGCCTGACCTTTCTATGAGCTGCTTTCCCTGTCTGCCTGGTCACTAGCTATGGGAGTGTATTGAGTTTGTGAAAATGTAGCAAGGTACGAATACTCTCTTTTTTAAAGATTTTATTTATTTATTTGACAGAAACAGAGCATAAGCAAGGGGAATGGCAGCAGAGGGTGAGAAACCAGGCACCCCACTGAGCAGGAAGCCTGATGTGGGGCTTGATCTAAGGACCCTGGGATCATGCCCCAGGCCAAAGGCAGACACTTAACAAACTGAACCACCCAGGCAGCCCAAGCTATGCACTTACATGTGCATTGTCTAAGTATTTTTGGGGGGGAAGCTTTTTAAAGGGTTGAAGGCAAAACATATATACACTTTTATTCTTTTGCTGACTTTATATATGTACAAAATATAAAAGTATAAATTACATGTATATATTTGATATCCCCCAAAGGTCACGAATCATCAGTATTCATTCTTCCCTTCTTTGGAAACCTGGGTTAGCATTTAACATGCACAGAGAGCCTTACTTTTCTTAATTTTACCTAACTTTGGACCTCTTAAATTTTTTGTTCTTAAAGTATTTTTGTGCCCTACTTAAAGTACACTTTTTTACTACAGTTGACCTATATTTTCTTTCATTTTGCAAGGTTTCTAAGATATTTTCATTTAGTTTATCTGCCCTCCTCCCCTAGATTAAAAACTCCTTGATAAGGTACTCTGTCATGTTATCTGAAGCCTGGCTCTCAAAGTGCTTATGACAAGTTTTTTATTTTGTTTTGTTTTTTAAGATTTTATTTATTTATTTGACAAAGGCAGAGGACAAGCAGGAGAAGTGGCAGGGAGAGCTTCTCCAGCAGGCTCCTGCTAAGCAGAGAGCCCAGTGTGGGGCTTGATCCCAGGACCCTGCAATCATGATCCGAGCTGAGGGCAGACACTTAACTGACGGAGCCACCCAGGCGCCCTTTAAGACAAGATTTTTAGTCTTGATTACTTGTCTTTTTTATTTTTCTCCTTATTCCCAGTACCTGGGCAGCTCTTGATATATAATAAGTACCTGGGCAGCTCTTGATATATAATAAGTGCTCAGTAGATGTTGAATTAATTAATATCTCTGGCTGTTTGGAGCTTTCAGTCTAATTCGGGGGAAATAAAAATAACAAGAAATTTGACCCTGATACAAGGCGAAGAGGGGGACAACATTTAAAAGAATTGGGGTAGACTTGAATACTCCTTGTTTAGAACCTAAATCTTGATCTAGTCTAAGTATAGAGCAAGATTTAGCTATATTGTCTTTTCCAGATGATGAGGAATCTGATGAAGAAGCTGTGAAGAAAACCAACAAATGTGTACTAGTTTGGGAGGTAGGTGATCTTCTGTTAACCACTGAAGTAGAACTTTAACTAATTCCTGGTTGTTTATAGCATTCTAGAGGAGCAGTGGAATGGTAAAACTAAGTGATGACTGAGTCCTTAAGCAATTTAGGTTTCTTTTTGGAGTTCAGTGGTAAATGTTTGGCAGCAGATTGTTCCTGATTATATTTCAGTTAAATTGATGAGTATATAGTGTATGTCACCTGGGGGCGGGGGAGAGTATGGAAAACTGGTGGCAAGAATACAAACTCTCGGCCAATTTGTTTATTTCATAGTCCTGGATATGAGATGTGGAAAGAGGAAAATGGATTGTGGGAATTTTTTTGGTCTGAATATGATGAAAGAAGTACTAGACGTAAGAATATCAAGTTGGGAGACTGGGCAGTACCACTCACTAGCTGTTCAACTGGACAAAACACTTAACATCAATTACTGTTGGTTTGTCTACAAAATGTGGATATTATTTTCCCTTTCTATTTGTCAGTTTTTTTCTGAGCAGAATTAGATTACTATGTAATAGTGCTCTGTAAAATGGAGCTTGTTTATGGTTATACAGTTCCCTCATTCCTGAAATCTTAGTGAACCAGTGTTCGTTATGAAGAATGAATTAATGAATATTATGCTTACTCAGGCCAAAATGTCAATTAAGGATTGTTCATTGTTTGTGAAGCATAAAATACCATCCTGTTTTTCCAGAAAGCATTAAAATTTTCTTTCTTGAATAATTATATCCTTATCCTGATGTGTTGCAGTAATCCTTTTATTCCCACTCCAAAATACATTTTTTACATTGTAAGTATTTTCTACCTTTGTGTTGATGTAATGTTTTTATTTTATTCTTTCATATTGAGTACATGTATATCTTTCATTTTTTAAAAGTACTCATGTTTAGTAACTAGTTCTTTATTATAAAAGTATTATTTCAAAAGTGGTAAATGCTTATTAAAATAAATTCTAATAACACAGAAGAACACTTACTGAAATGGTCTCCTTCTAATCTCTGATTCTTTAAGACCACTCTTTATAGGCAGTTGTTAATGTTCTTCATGTATCCTTTTGTCTTATCCCAGACTTGTCCAATTTATGCATACAAATTAGAATAATAACCATAATACCCCACCTGCATATCTAAGATCCCAACCCCTTCATCTCTTCCAGTTTCTCTTCCATTTATCTCTGAGAATCCACAGGAATTGTATCTCAGGTTCAGAAACAAGCCAGGTTCTACTCTAGCTTCTTACTGGAATTTCATCCCTGAGAGTCTCTTGAGACAGCACTAAAGTGCATGCCAAAGTGACTGCCATTGCTGCTGGCGCCTTTGGCAAGATTGTGGTTACACACCCAGTACTGTATGGTTTTCTGTTGTAGTTCTCCTTGGGTAGCCCCCACACTGCTCCCATTCCCCTCTTCCCCTCACCCTCATATTGTTCTTGGTCTGTGGGCCCCAAAGCCTCCTGCTTGTATACAGGGTCCCACTGAGTCTTGGTAGAAGGAGTCCTTTCAGCCTTTGGTTCTCTCCTTTAAGGCTCAAATCTAGTTCTGGAGGCCTGGTGGATTAGTGGTTCATCCCATCTCACCCTCCGTAGTCCTTCCTGACTTGCTCTTTAACCCAGGTACCAGAGCACAGAATTCCTCATCCTTTGTTCATCAAAAAAAAAAAAAAAAAAAAAAAAAAAAAAAAAGGGGCGCCTGGGTGGCTCAGTGGATTAAGCCTCTGTCTTCGGCTCAGGTCATGATCTCAGGGTCCTGGGATCGAGCCCCACATCGGGCTCTCTGCTCAGTGGGGAGCCTGCTTCTCCCTCTCTCTCTGCCTGCTGCTCTGCCTACTTGTGATTCTATCTCTCTCTCTGTCAAATAAATAAAATGAAATCTTTAAAAAAAAAAAAAAAAAAACACCGTACTTAAAACCAAGTCTTTTAAAAAAAAAAAAAAAAAAAAAAAAAAAAAGAACTGTAAAACAACAACAAAAACAACCCCTGAAGCCTTTATGCCTATAAATTCATGAAGACTTAACAAATATCCAAGGGAGTGAAGGTTGGAATAGCTTTTACTGTAAAATCATGCTCACTAGGCACATTGCTACACAAATGTTACTAAGTTTTAAAGATTCATTTATTTAAGGGGCGACTCCTGGCTCAGTCAGTTGTATCTGCCTTTGGCTCAGGTCATGATCTCATGGTCCTGGGATCAAACCTTGGGTGGAGCTCCCTGCTCAGTAGAGAGTCTGCTTCTCTCTCTCCTTCTGCCCCTCCACCCTACTTGTATGCAAACAACAGCCCTGCTTTTCTCTCTCAAGTAAATAAAATCTTTAAAAGTAAATGAAGATTTATTTATTAGAGAGAAAACATGTGTGCATGTGCACATGGCAGGGTAGATGGAGAGGGAGAGAGTCTCAAGCAGACTCCCTGCTGATTGCAGAGCCCAACGCGGGGCTTTATCTCACAATCTTGAGATCATGACCTGAGCTAAAATCAAGAGTCAGATGCTTAACTG
Organism: Martes martes; assembly: GCF_963455335.1. NCBI lineage: Eukaryota > Metazoa > Chordata > Mammalia > Carnivora > Mustelidae > Martes > Martes martes. The sequence continues at coordinate 87,056,839 of NC_137891.1, read as the reverse complement.
ACGGAGCTACCCAGGCACCCCAAAAATGCTACTAGGTTTAAAAAAAAAAGTATTATATCTGATTTAAATTAGAAATTGCAATGTTTTGGGGCACCTGGCCGATTCAGTTGGTGGGGCTTACAACTCTTGATATGGGGGTTGTAGTTTGGAGCCCCACGCTGGGTGTAGAAATTACTTAAAAAAATAAATAAAATCTTTTAAAAAATTGCAGTGTTCTTAACTACAGATGTCTCTTTCCCAGGGTACAGCCAAAGACCGGAGCTTTGGGGAGATGAAGTTCAAACAGTGCCCTACAGAGAACATGGCTCGAGAGCACTTCAAAAAGCATGGGGCTGAACACTACTGGGACCTTGCACTGAGTGAATCTGTGTTGGAGTCCACCGACTGAAACTACTGCAAGCCCTTGCCTCTCCCCTCCTGCCTTTGTCTCTTCAGTCCTCTTACTCTACTTCCCAACCCAGTCCTATTTGTGTGTGTGATCTCAGAACTGTGCCAAGCTGACATTGGGTCAAAGGGAAAACACCTTAGTCCCTTCCCCAGTCAGCCTGGTGCTGCCCTTTATTCCCCTTATGTGCATATGATTAAAGAGTTATTTTTAAAGTTGGTATGATATTTTTCACACATTTATAGGTATCGGAGTTTGGGTCTTCAGGTGATCTTTTCTCCCAACTTCTAGCAATTGCTGTGGAAAAAGAAAATTTTGTCATTGATATCTGTGTATATATTGAATGGATGAATGGATGGATGGATGGCTGAATGGATGAATATGAATATTTGATGTCTGATGGAAATTCCTCACCTCATTTTGGAGCAAGAATAATAAATACTGTTTTTCTCCAGCAGAGTAGAGGAGGAGGTGTTCAGTGGGTAGAAGAGGGTGGAACAAATCTGTTAATCTTCAAGAGAGTCACAGGCAGATTACCTCTGGTCTTGGCTATAGTCTTAACAGGAAGTCATTTCCTTAAACAGGTACATAGATGAGAGATGTGTGTTGTGGGTGAAGTGGACACAGGAAGAGTCCAAGGAGGATGTTATGGGTCAGTTTGTAAAATGGAATAGGATTCAGGAATTTAGCCTATTTCCTCTCTTTACTAATTAAAAAAATAGAAAATCTTTTTCTAAAAGGCAACGTGTAGTTTGTTTTTCTTTTCCAAAGAATCTGACTAGATGTAGTTCTGTTCAGAATGTAATGTTTCTGGTTTGATTTTAGGAGTATTTAGGTCAGCATCAGTATCCATTGAAGTCCAGAATTCTTACCATATCTATACTTCCAATTCATGTTGCCTGTTGAGAACCTACTGGGAATGGATCGAACACAGGAGCCATTAGAGCTCCTGTAACTTCCTCTAGTTGGAGTTTACCAGGAAGTGGTGTTGAAAAATGGATACTTGATTAGAAGTTAAAACATTCCTTATTATAAAATTAACCCTTTATTAAAAGTTTTATGTGTTCAGGTCCTAGTTAGAGTTCTAATTTCAAAACAGTATGAGAGAGCTTTAGGATAAAAAAAAAAGGTGAAAGGAGGTAGGAACTGCTAAAGGCCTTAAGGAAAACCTAGTATGATCTCTTTTAGAGATGAGTAAACTATAACCCAGACAGGTGAGGTTAACTAATTATTCCTGGAGCAGGATGAAATCTGAAAAGCTCACCAGGCCTCAGCAATGAACTGGGTACTTACTAATAATCATCTGTATCTGTGAGATGGGAGCCAGAGAATTGAACTTGTTTTTGATACTTCTTGATTTAAGCAAATCCAGGGGAAAAATTCATTGTCATAGAAATAAGTGCTTTTGCTCTTATTAAAGGATTTATCACAATAATGTGTGTAAATAATTTATATACTACAAAAATGTATTATTTGCATAAGGCCTAAAGAGTATTTATACACAATTTTTCATTGTAAAGTGTAGTGAGACTTTTTTTTTAAGATTTTATTTATTTATTTGACACAGAGAGAGGGATCACAAGTAGGTGGAGAGGCAGGCAGAGGCGGGGGTTGGCGGGGGAGCAGGCTCCTTGCTGAGCAGAGAGCCCAATGCAGGGCTCAATCCCAGGACCCTGGGATCATGATCTGAGTGGGAGGCAGAGGCTTTAACCCACTGAGCCACTCACTCCGGCACCCCCGTATAGTGAGACTTAACCATGCCTTGAGCAAGTCTTTTTTCTTTTTAAGATTTTATTTATTTGACAGATCACAAGTAGGCAGAGAGGCAGGCAGAGACAGAATGGGGAAGCAGGCTCCTCGCTGAGCAGAGAGCCCAATGCAGGGCTCTATCCCAGGACCCTGGGATCATGACCTGAGCGGGAGGCAGAGGCTTTAACCCACTGAGCCACCCAGGTGCCCCATTGAGCAAGTCTTTAATCTCCCTGTGCCTCACAGTGTTTTTGTTGTCTTTAAATTTTTTTACCCCATCCATACCGTATTGAGCATTGTGTTCCATAAGCATTGCCTCTTTCTTTTATCAGAATAAATGTAAGATAGAAGTAGATTTTAGAGATGAGGAATTTGAGGCTTAGAGTAAGTAATTTGCTCCAAGGTTCTGGCTAGTAAGTAACGGAGCTTAGTTTGAACCCAGGTTCTTTTGACTAGACCCCAAACTCTTAGTCCCTACATATGCTGCTTCATTTGTGAAATAAGGTGGTAGGGACAGCTGTGTTCTTTCAAATGAATATTATTCCCAGAGTAGTTCCTACTTAAATGTTCCTAGTTCCTACTTAAAATACATTGTGAACTTTAGCAATTCCTTTCATAATGTTTGAAATTATGTATATTATATCAGATATGTTAATGTCCGTTGTTTGTCCTCCAGAGTTCTGGTAAGAATTTTAAAAGTCATTTGGAATTTATGATAGGGGAATTAAGTGAGACATCAAGGTAGAAAATCGCTTTCTTGGTTTAAAAGTAAATATAAAATAGCTGGACTATTTACTCCTCCCTGTATGTCGCTTACCTTGATGAATTTCCATAATTATCATGAAAATGTTAATATCCTAGGACTATAGGTACCAAATAATTATTTTTGGATAAGATAATTCAGTAATAACTAACACTTGACCATTTTACAGTTTTCAAGGTGCTTTTGCATGTTATTCAATGCAATATTCCTGGAAATAAGAAAATACAAATAATTTCACTCAGGGCAGAAAATGTTATTGCACAAAAGAGGCAATTTAAGATAGCTCTTGAAAGATGGGTAGAATTTTGATAATAGGATGTTTTAGGCAGAAAGAACAGAATTAATTGCAAATAGAAAATTACAAGGAAAAGAACAGTTTGGAGCCCAAGGAACCTTGGAGGGGAGGCATTTGAGATTATACTGGGAAGTTAGATTGGAACCATTGTGGAGAGTCGTAAAAGCCAGGCTTTTACTTAATGGGTAACAAAGAACACTTTCTTTTTAAGATACTTATTTATTTGAGAGAGAGAGAGCACTCACAAGTAGGGGAAGCAGCAGGCAGAGGCAGAGGGAGAATCAAGCTCTCCTTTGATCAGGACCTGAGCCAACACTGAGCTACCTAGGTGCCCCAAGGAACACTTTTTTGTTTTGTTTTAAGGGGAGGGGAAAAGATGTTCATCTGATAATGGTATATAAGTTGAAGAGATAGACTAAGAAGCTGATTGTGATGCTCCTGTGCTGATATCATAGTTTTTTAGAATGGTAATGATAACCATAAATAGTAGAGGGCAAAGGGAATGGAAAGGGAATTCATACAAGAGTTGTGGGGGTTTTTTAAAGATTTTATTTGTCAGACCAAGAGAGCACAAGGGCGGGGGGTGGGGGGCGGCAGGCAGAGGGAGAGGGAGAAGCAGACTCCCTGCTGACCCTGGGATCATGATCTGAGCCAAAGGCAAATGGTTAACTGACTGAGCCACCCAGGCGCCCCCATACAAGAGGTTTATAGGTAAAAGTCTATAGGATTTTATAACTAGATGGAAGAGGTGGAAACAAAAATAACTAGAATATCCCACTTGAATATGTCTGAATGCAGGTGATAAAATTTAATCTTTAAGAGAGGGTAAGGAGAAAGATAACAAAAGGGCTAAAAATGGAGCTGTGGCAAATAGGGTGGGAAAACTAGCAATGGGCAGAGAAATCCATTAATTTAGTACAGTCTGATTAAGGACTGTACATTTAACAGAAGCAAAAGGAAATAAGTTTTAAGAAAAGTTCAAGTGTAATAATAGCTGACATCATCATCAAACCTTTTCTGACTCAGGCACTACTCGAACCACACATTCATTAACTCATTTAATAATTGTAGCACCACGGAGATTAAGAAATTTACCTAAGGGGCGCCTGGGTGGCTCAGTGGGTTAAAGCCTCTGCCTTCAGCTCAGGTCATGATCCCAGGGTCCTGGGATCAAGCCCCACATCAGGCTTTCTGCTCAGCAGGGAGCCTGCTTCCTCCTCTCTCTCTGCCTACTTGTGATCTCTGTCTGTCAAATAAATAAATAAATCTTAAAAAAAAAAAAAAAAAAGGAAGAAAGAAATTTACCTAAAATTGCTGCTGGTAAGTGGCATAGCCTGAATTTCAACAGTCTGGTTCTAGAGGTCTTGTTCTTAGCCATTACATTCTCTAGCAGAAAAATGGAAGGTGAAGCCTGCAATAATACACTGGAATTGGCAGTTAGCAGATAATTAGTGCCTTTGAAGTGGGTGTTTCCTCAGCACCTACTACAGTGCCCACTTATTTCACTGAGAAAATGAGCAGCTGAAGAGAATTTCTGCACATTGTGACCAACAATTTTATCAATATACCTGAATCTCTTACCTACATTATCTACTTTCCTATTAAAAACAAAACAAAACAAAACTGTGGACCTATCACTTGATTCTATCCTCTCCCATCTATTCAAGGAAATCAATCCAGCAATTGTCCCATCTCTATTCTGTATCAATATTTAACCCCCAATTTTCATTTGCATCAGCTATAATTATTTCCCATCGTAGAAAAAGGACTGATGCCTTGATTTCACATTTCCCTTCAGCTTCAATTCCATTTCTCTACTGCCTTTCTTCTTTTTATTTCTTTTCTTTTTTTAAAGTAGGCTCGGTACCCAATATGGGGTTTGAACTCATAACCCTGAGATCAAGAGTCATACATTCACCAACTGTGTGAGCCAGGCACCCCTCATTTTATTTCTTGAAAGAGTTGTCTATATATGATATCTCCACTTCTCCCGTTCTCTGTAGAACCCTCTCCAATCACTTCACTTCCTAGAAACAGTCCTTGTCAAGACCACCGATGATCACCATGTTGCCAAATCAGTGGTTATCTCAGTCGTCACCCAACCTACACAGCAACAGCTGACATTTTTTTTTAAGATTTTATTTATTTATTTGACAGAGGGAGAAAGAGCACAAGTAGGCAGAGAGGCAGGCAGAGGGAGGGAGGAAGCAGGCTCCCCAATGAGCAGGGAGCCCGATGCGGGACTCGATCGCAGGACCCTGGGATCGTGACCTGAGCCGAAGGCAATCGCTTAACCAACTAAGCCACCCAGGCGCCCCAACAGCTGACGTAATTGATTGGTCCTTCCTTCTTGACAAATTTTCATTACTTTTTTTTTTAAAATATTGTATTTATTTGTCAGAGAGAGCAAGAGTGAGAGAGCAAGCACACGCAGGGGAAGCGGCAGGCTGGGAGAAGCAGGCTCTCCCGCTGAGCAAGGAATCCAATGAGGGACTCAAGGCATCACTATCTGAGCCAATGGCAGCCGCTTAACCGACTAAGCCAGGCAGGCATCCCTTCATTACTTCTTTCAGAACATTATTCTCTAGGTTTTCCTTTCAGTGGTCATTCCTTTTCGATCTCCTATACAAGTTGTTCGTTATGTCTTAGTCCTTGGACCTCTTTTCTATCTACACCCACTCATTTCCTAGGGAACCTTAACCATTTCATGGCTTTATTACCAATAACTCTTTTTTTTATAAAGATTTTTATTTATTCATTTGTCAGAGAGAGTGAGCACAGGCACACAGAGAGGCAGGCAGAGGCAGAGGGAGAAGCAGGCTCCCCGCTGAGCAAGGAGCCCGATGTGGGACTCGATCCCAAGACCCTGGGATCATGACCTGAGCCGAAGGCAGCTGCTTAACCAACTGAGCCACCCAGGCGTCCCACCAATAACTCTTTTTAAAAATACAATTCTTTAAAATTCTATGTATGGGGCTCAGGTCATGATTCCAGGGTCCTGGGATCAAGACCCGCATTGGGCTCCCTGCTCAGTGGGAAGACTGTTTCTCCCTCTCCCACTCCCTCTGTTTGTATTCCCTCTCTCTTTCTCTGTCTCCTTCTCTGTGTCAAATAAATAAACAAAATTTTAAAAAATAGTAAAGTTTTATTTATTTATTTATTTATTAAAGATTTTATTTATTTATTTGACAGAGATCACAAGCAGGCAGAGAGGCAGGCAGAGAGAGAGGAAGGGAAGCAGGCTCCCTGCTGAGCAGAGAGCCCGACACCGATGCTGGGCTTGATCCCAGGACCCTGGGATCATGACCCGAGCCGAAGGCAGAGGCTTTAACCCACTGAGCCACCCAGGTGCCCCAAGTTTTATTTATTTTTTTTAGTAATCTCTGCACCCAACGTGGAGCTGGAACTCACAACCCCCAGATCTAGAGTTGCATGCTCTTCCAGCCAGTCAAGCTCCCCTAAATACTGACATTTTAAAAAATTCAACGTACAGACTTTAACAAAAGTAACAGAGAAGGTCAAACAAGCACTTATATTAAGAGAAAAACTGACTAGAAGGAATTTTATCGTATCATTTTATTTTTTAAAAGATTTTATTTATTTATTTGACAGAGATCACAAGTAGGCAGAGAGGCAGGCAGAGAGGGAGAGGGGGAAGCAGGTTCCCTGCCGAGCAGAGAGCCGGATACCTGCTCGATCCCAGGACCCTGGGATCATTACCTCAGCCAAAGGCAGATGCTTAACCCACTGAGCCACCCAGGTGCCCCTATTATTTTATTTTTTAATCAGAAAGAGAGGGGCGCCTGGGTGGCTCAGTGGGTTAAAGCCTCTGCCTTCGGCTCAGGTCATGATCCCAGGGTCCTGGGATCGAGCCCCACATCGGGCTCTCTGCTCAGCAGGGAGCCTGCTTCCTCCTCTCTCTCTGCCTACCTCTCTGCCTACTTGTGATCTCTGTCTGTCAAATAAATAAATAAATAAAATCATTTAAAAAAAAATCAGAAAGAGAGTGAGCATACACAAGGAGAATGGTAAGCAGAGAAGCAGGCTCCCCGCTGAGCAAGGAGCCCGATGCGGGACTTGATCCCAGAACCTTAGGATCATGACCTGAGCTGAAGGCAGCCACTTAAGCAGCTGAACTACCCAGGCATCCAGGAATTGTATCTTTTTTTTTTTTATTTTTAAAAATTAACATATAATGTATTATTAGCCCCAGAGGTACAGGTCTGTGAATCGTCAGGCTTACACACTTCACAGCACTCACCATAGCACATACCCTCCCCAATGTCCATAACCCAGTCACCCTCTCCCTACCCCCACCCCCCACAACCCTCAGTTTGTTTTATGAGATTAAGAGTCTCTTATGGTTTGTCTCCCTCCCCACAGGAATTGTATCTTAAACGCCTTATAGTAACCTACTTGATGCATTTAACTGAGTTCTGTTCCTGTGAAGAATATAGATAGCTCATGTACAGGTATGGAGGAATGATTTATACATTTTTACATCTGCACAGGTATGGATGAACATTTGTACATTCACATTATATACATATACATTAGATCTGAAAAATATTTAATTGATGATCACCAGATATACTTCATTTTTTTTGATCTTTTGGAAGAGGTCATCTAAAGACAAGAATATGTGGTTCTGGGGTGCCTGGGTGGCTCGGTGGGTTGAGCCTCTGCCTTCAGCTGGGGTCATGATCCTGGGGTCCTGGGATCAGGCCCCACATCGGGCTCTTTGCTCAGCGGGGAGCCTGCTTCCCTTCCTCTCTCTCTGCCTGCCGCTCTGCCTACTTGTGATCTCTGTCTGTCAAGTAAATAAATAAAATCTTTAAAAAAAAAAAAAAAGAATATGTGGTTCTGGCTCATGAATCATGTAATGAGCCCAGCCTGGACTCCGTTGGACACCAAGTCTCCTTTACTCTTCTTCAGACATCAGATGGATTTTTGGTACTTGTTTGGAAAGTTCTCTGGGTAACATGCTAGGTCACTATTTATCATAAAAAGATACAATTCAGGAACAGCCAGATGAAGAGATACACAGGGCCAACTATGGGGAAAGGCGCACAGCTTCCATGCCCTCTCTGGGTGCCTCTCTCCAAATCTCCACGAGTTCACCAACCCGGAAGCTCCAATACTGACAATTCTCTTTTTTCTTCAAGATTTTATTTATTTGATAGAGACACAATGAGAGAGGGAACACAAGCAGGGGGAGTAGGAGAGGGAGAAGCAGGCTTCCCGCTGAGCAGCGAGCCCGATGCGGGGCTCTATCCCAGGACCCCGGGATCATGACCCGAGCTGAATACAAACCCTTAACGACTAAGTGCCCCCTTTTTTTAAGATTTATTTTTATTTAGGGACGCCTGGGTGGCTCAGTTGGTTAAGTCGCTGCTTTTGGCTCAGGTCATGATCCCAGGGTCCTGGGATCGAGTCCCACATCGGGCTCCTTGCTCAGCAGGGAGCCTGCTTCTCTCGCTGCCTCTGCCTGCCTCTCTGCCTGCTTGTGTGTACTCTCTCTCTGACAAATAAATAAATAAAATCTTTAAAAAAAAAGATTTATTTTTATTTATTTGAGAAGAGAGAGTGAGAGCAAGTGGGGATGGCAAGGAAGAGGGAGAGAACCTCAGACTCCTCACAGAACATGGAGCCCGATGTGGGGCTTGATCCCAAGACCCCAAGATCATGACCTGAGCCAAAATCAAGAGTCGGATGCTTAGCTAACTGAGCCTCCCAGGCAACCCCCAATACTAACAATTCTTAAATTAATGTTTCCTACCTAGATCTTTCTAGTGAACTTCAGACTCCTATATCTAGTGCCATTTATAGATCTGATATCTCAAACTCAAGCTGTCCATAACTGAAATCCTGACTCCTATTCATTTCTCACATGACTGCTCCTCCATCTTTCTTCCCTGGTCCATCTGAGAAAACGTATATTTCATGCATTTTCAATGGGGGCATTGTCACCCCACAAAAGGGAAAAATTTGCCTCTTGCATGATGAAGAAGTCTTAGATATTATAGTGGTTTAGATATTATAGATATTATATACAGATATAATAGATATTATATATAGACTATATATAGATATACATAGATATTACATATAGATATAGATACTATAGTGGTAACCCACTAAAACTCAAGTATACCTAAAATCTTTTCTTCAAAGATTTTACTTACTCTAGAAAGAAAGAGAGAGAGGGAGAATGAGAGAGAGAACGAGCCTGTGCAGAGGGGAGGGCGAACAGAGGGAGAGAGAGAGAGGGACAAGCAGACTCTGCACTGAGGCTGGGGCCATGTTAGGGCTCGATCCCAGGAACCTAAGACCATGACCTGAGCTGAAGGCAAACACCTAACCAACTGAGACACCCGGGCACCCCCTACCCAACACAATCTTATTCCTTACTTAATTTCTCTATTTTTTTTGAATAGGACAAAAAAACAATAACATTGAGTTCATGGAAGATATACAAAATTATGCAAGGTCAATGCTATAAAACTTTGAGGCTGTGACTGGAGAACTTTCCCTTAATTTTGAAGTTCTGAATACAAGGAAGTGGCCTATACCCGATTTTTTTTGGCTGTCATGTAGTGCCTTGTGAATATCATTTTTGATTCTGAGTGCTTTTGTGTATGACTTGGGCTTTGAGGAGCAAATAAAAATAGTTTGTATTTTATTATTTAATTTTACCTTTGTTATTCAGTTCATCATTAACTCTGTCAAATGCTGAGAAGGAAAAAATGTCAACAATATCTGAACAACTAGCTAGTAATTTTCTCATGTCAAATAAAAGTTTAAAATTCATTAAAAATTTTGAAGAAACAGTTTTTTCAATTGTTTTGCTGGAAATATAAACAATTTTGAAGGATTTATTTATCTTTTTAAAGATTTTATTTATTTATTAGAGAGAGAAAGAAAAAGCAAAGCAGGGGGGAGCAGCACGGAGAGGGGGAAGCAGGCTCCCCACTGAGCAAGGAGCCTGATGTGGGACTCCATCCCAGGACCCTAGGATCATGTCCTGAGTGGAAGGCAGATGCCTAACCAACTGAGCCACCAAGGTATTCCTATTTTCATTTTTTAAAAAGATTTTATCCATTTATTCAACAGAGAGAGACAGTACAAGAAGGGGGAGCAGTAGGCAGAGGGAGAGGGAGAAGAAGGCTCCCCATTGAGCAAGGAGCCCAATGAGGACTTATCCAAGGATCCCAGGAACATGACTTGAGCCAAAGGCAGATACCTAACCAACTAAGCCACCCAGTCACAATTTTGAATGATTTGAAAAAGTGATTACATTGCTATTATGTATTTGTGTAAACCACTAATTTGCATATGTAATGGCAATAAATTATAATTTATGTAAGTAAATAAATTATTACATTAAAGTTCACTCAGCAAATGCAGTTATGAAGATTTTAAATATTAATAGCTTAAAAAATTTTTTAAGTTTTTTTTTAATTTTTTTAAAGATTTTTTATTTATTTATTTGACAAAGAGAGATCACAAGTAGGCAGAGAGGCAGGCAGAGAGAGAGAGGGAAGAAGGCTCCCTGCTGAGCAGAAAGCCCAATGCGGGACTCAATCCCAGGACCCTGAGATCATGACCTCAGCTGAAGGCAGTGGCTTAACCCACTGAGCCACCCAGGCACCCTAAAGATTTTATTTATTTATTTGACAGAGAGCACAAGCAGGGGGAGCAGCAGGCAGATAGAGAAGGGAGAAGCAGCCTCCCTACTGAGCAAGGAGCCAGATATGGGACTTAATTCCAGGATCCTGGGATCATGACCTGAGCCAAAGGAAGACGCTTAACCGACTGAGCCACCCAGGCACCCCCACTTTAAAATTTTTAATTTTTAACTTGAAGATATTAGTACTTTTTTAAAAAATCTATTTATTAATTTAAGTAATCTCTACACCCAACATGGGATTCAAACCCATGACTCCAAGATGAAGAGTTGCATGCTCTCCAAACTGAGTCACACAGGTGCCCCAAAGATTTTAGTACTGCTTTACTCTGCATTGAATAAAGCATATAGCACATAAACAGATATATAGTTTATGTGGCATTAAAATTCAATGTGAGCTGGGTGATTAGGTAAAAATATTTTAAAAGGATCTTCAGGGGCAACATAATAATAATAAAAAAAAAAGGCAGAGAAACACTGGTCTAGTTGCTCAGGTCACAAACTGTGGTGTTGTACCTGACTCATTTGTTTTTCTCACACTCACCTTAACTCCATTAGCAGTTCTTTTGACTCTATCTTCAAAATATATCCAGGATCATGGGATGCCTGGGTTGCTCAGTGGGTTCAGCGTCTGCCTTCGGCTTAGGTCATGATCTCAGAGTCCTGGGATTGACCCCTGAGCCCTGCAAGGGGCTCTCTGCTCAGCAGGGAACCTGCTTTCCCCTCTCTCTGACTTCCTACTCGTCATCTCTCTCTGTCAAATAAATAAATAAAATCTTTAAATATATCTATATCTATATCTATATCTATATATCTATCTCCAGGATCTGACACCACTTATTATCTCTTTGCTATCACTCTTGTACAAGCCATGGTTTCCTTGTCTGGATTATTCCAATAGCCTCATTGACTGGTGGCTCTTAAATCTGTTTTCAACATAGCAACCAGTTAAAAAGTTACATGGGTTGTAACTTCCCTACTTAAAACTTCTCTGCTTAAATGGCTCCCCATCTCAAAGTTAAAAGCCAGAATCCTTACAGTCGCCAGCAAGGTCTTCCAAGAACCCCCTCCCTCCATGTCAGACCTCATATTCTTCTCCTTGTACCCTCTCTTACTCTTCTCCAGCCACATCCGCCTCCTTTTTCTTCCTGGAATACGTCAAGACATAGTTGCAGTCCTTTGCACTTGGCTGATCCAGCATGTTCTTCTCCTCGTTCCCAAGACCTGCTTGGTTACCTTACTCTCAGCGTTCAGCTAAGTGTCACTTCCTTCCAGAAGCCTTCCTCGATCACCAATTGCCCTTCTCATATAGGATCTCATAAACAAAATTCTCTCTCTTTCTTACACTGTTTCAGAGAAGTAGCTTCTTGGTTCCATACACTACTACTTCATAGAACATAGACACGTATTTGTTTATGATCTCCTGCTACTAAGCGCCATAGGTAGAATATTTTTGTTTGTTTTGCTATTATACTTCCCAGTATCTAGAACTGTACTTAGCACAAAACGTTCACTAACTTTTTGTTGAATGAATGAACAGTAGATATGAGTTTGACTAAACAGGTTCCTTAAGGGCCTCAAGAAACGATGAGTTCTTTGGGGAGAATTAAAAGAATTAAAATACAGTAATTGCATGTGCTTAGTGGAACACCGGAGCCTCCAAATCTGCCCAGAGGATTTACATAAACAGATACGATGGGAAGGCTAATCTAGGTTGTGCTAATCAATACAATAGACGGCTAGGGCTCTTGTAAACAATAATGTATTACGCAGTTGTGAGGCTATTATAACCCGCAAAGGTGAGATCACATCTCGCCTTCTATTTTCTCGTCTCGAAAATTTTACTAGGCAATTCTTCGTTTCACTTCATTTACTTCCTCTTCCTATAATCCAAATAGCCTACTGGCTATGAATGGTACCGTCCAACGGGAGTGTAAAATATTGTTTCATCTGGGAGTCTGCGTAGTGAATGGCTCGCCAGAGCTGACGCATGCGCATCTTTTGAGGCACTGCAAGATGGCTGCCAGCCACTTTGTCGCGCGTCGGAGCCCCGAGGAGTTAAGCGGCGGCGGCGGCGGCTACAGCGGCAGCAGCTGCCAGAGAGTAACAGTGACCTCTCAGCGGTGGGAATTACCCGGCCTGCTGTAAGAGTTGACAATCCCAAGAGAGAGACCTCGCTAGGAAGTAAAGGGCGGGGCAGAGCGGTGAAGCCCCACCCGCAACCTCTCCTTAGTTTGACCAACTCCCTCACCCTTCCTCCTGGTTTTTCCTCCTAGCCCTCTACACGCTGGCCTGGTGCGCAAGCGCACAAATAATCGTAGCTCCTCCTTGGCCCTTAGGGCTTGAGGGCTTCTGCGCGCGCTTCTCGTTCTGGTCCTTTGATTGGTCAGACTGCCCCGCCATCACGCCTCCCTCTGCTTTCTAGGTTGAGAAGGAAGCGGGGAGGCGGAGCGAAGCGGCGCGTGCGCGATAGTGTTGCTGTCCCTTTGCTGCTATTGCGTTGCAAAAAAAATCCAGACTAGGTATCCTTGGGCCTTTTCTGTGCCAGAGGATCTCAAGGAGAAAGATTTCTGCAACTGAAGGGGCAGTCGGGTAGTATTAAATTTAAGATATTAACGCCCAGCTTTACAGGAGCGTGGTGATAGGAGTGGGGAAGAGCCTTAGCTTTGAGAGCTGAAGAGTGTAAAACCATTAGTTTCGGGGCCAGGCTTTGCAGGATCTGTTTTCTGCGCAGTTCTTCCGTGATTATTGACTGGTTTAAACACAACCCCTTGAACAATTCTGATAAACCTTCGATACCCGCAGCCCTTCCTTAGAGCGTGTAGGAGTCACCAGCGTGCCCAGCAGCTGGTCCTCCCGTCCTACCTCTAGAAGAGCCTAGCGCGTGCACCATCCCCACCCCCTGGCCTCCCTCCCCACCTACGGCTTTCACGCACTCGCAGTGATTGTTTTGCCCGCTCCCGCTCCCGCCGCCGCCGCCGCCGCCGCCGCCGCCGCGGCCGCCAGAGGAGCAGCAGCGCTTGTGCAAACCGGGAAGATGGCGGCCGGCGGCGGCGGAGGCAGCAGTAAGGCCTCCTCCTCGTCGGCCTCTTCGGCAGGGGCTCTGGAGTCCTCGTTGGATCGAAAATTCCAGTCGGTAACTAACACCATGGAATCTATTCAAGGCTTGTCGTCTTGGTGTATAGAGAACAAGAAACATCACACTACTATCGTCTACCATTGGATGAAGTGGCTCCGGAGATGTGAGTGTTGGGGGTGACTAGGGAAGGGAAGACTGGGGAAATGGAAGGAAATCCTTCCAGAAACGCCTGGGTTTTTTTTTTTCCCACGGAGCCACTGCATTCGGTTGGCGTTGTTCACATTAGTGCTTTGACGCGAGTGTTCCCAAACCCAGCCTCCATTCCTAGCCACAGTTGTCCTGAGCTGCAGGAGGCTCATCATTTCTTGGATTTTTTATTAGCTAGTTACCCACTTGGTGAGTGAGTGAGAGTGTGTGTGTGTGTGTGTGTGTGTGTGTGACCTTGGGCCGTTGGGCCCAGATCATTAGAGATTTAGGTGTTATTTTAGAGCCTTGTAAGGTGCTGTTGTCTTTACTGAACCTTCGCGGAAATTATCGCGTCCGTTTATTTCTTACAGGCCTTGACGTGTTCATGATTTCTGGTTTTCGTGATGATAGACAAGCTATGGTTTAAGCAGTAGCAAAACCACTTCTTTGGTATATGTTGGACCACTATTTTACGCTGAACTAAAACTCGTGATCTGTTATACGAAGGGCCTTGCTTGGGTGAATGTTACGAAGTAACGGGAGCTCCACGTAGAGCTGAAGCGACCACCTGGGAGGTTTCCCTGTACCTGTGCTTGGTGCAATAAAACACGGGCTTCTTGATACTGACCGGAAATAACCGCACTCAGTATCATCACTTAATACCTTAAAATGTAAAACATGTCTGGCTACTTTTCAGTCACTTGAGATACCTTTTTAAAGAAATAAGTTTGGCTTCATAGGCAATCAAAACAGGAAATCGGGAAATGTGCTTTTTGAATATATGGTACTTTCTTTCCCCAGTAACTGCTTTTTTGTCTCCCTCGGGGATTTTTTTCCACTTTGCTTCTTTTCTACAGAAAAGAGGTATGTATATTAAACTGTCAGGAAGCATGGATTATCTCCAAAACATTTCAAATCTTTTAGGAGCAAGTGTGGAGAAGTCATTGTTGCTTCCTGCTGAGAAGAGGGTTAACCCTAAATCCATATATATTTATTTGACTTTTAGGTCTTTTGTTGCTTCTTGTCTATGGCATGTCACCAGTGAGACCCCTCATCCAGTTACTCTTCTTATTCCACTTCTGCCATTGCCCCTATAGTGTTTTGATATGTGTTAACCTTTGAGGGAATAGATGGATAAAGCTTACAAAATCATAGGCCCCAATCTTCAGACTATGTGTATAAAGTTATTGTTGGTAGAGATGTTTTGTGGCACTTGGAGTAATATATACTGAAAAGATTGTAGAACCAAGACAAGATTACCTATATTTACCAATAGATTAGAGTTACTTTCTTCTGAAGAAGTAAAATTAGAACATACAATATAAACTATGATAACAGTCATCATTAAAGACTCACATGTTTAGGGGCGCCTGGGTGGCTCAGTGGGTTAAAGCCTCTGCCTTCAGCTCGGGTCATGATCCCAGGGTCCTGGGATCGAGCCCCACATCGGGTTCTCTGCTCGGCGGATAGCCTGCTTCCCTCTCTCTCTCTGCCTGCCTCTGGCTACTTGTGATCTCTGTCTGTCAAATAAATAAATATATAAAATCTTTAAAAAAAAAAAAAAAGACTCACATGTTTAAGGATCTGCTGTGTGCCCAACCCTTTATTGCCATTTACAATATATCCATCTCATTATACTTTAAAATAACCCTAAGAAGTAGATTTTTTTAAGTCATTGATTTACATATGGGGAAACTAAAGCCCAGAAGTGTTAAGTAAATTCCTTAAGATTACACAGAAAAAGTGTGGAGTTAGGATTTGACTCCACCATATCAGATGACAATGACCACATTTAACTTTGTAGTAATGTTTTCAAGATTAAAAGAAAATTGTTCTTTAATGTACTTGGTACACCAGGTGTACCAGTGGTACACCGTGGTAGCAAATGCTCATACAAGTCTGAGAACATACTTTCTTTAATTGTCTTAAAACATTTGTACAAAATTATACAAGCATTTAACATTTCCTACCTTTGAGCTCTGGTGCTTTAATTGCATGGTTACATCATTTGCAAGACTAAGTTGGTCCCCATCCCTGCCTTGTGGGATTTCAAATGACAATTAGAATTTTTTTTTTCTAGTTAGCAATAATGAGATATACTGGAGCCAGAAATTTTCTGCCTCTACTATTGTTGATATTTTGCCCGAGCTTATTTCCCCTGTTGATATCTTGAGTGAAAAAGTGATTGCTCTAGTAAAATACTTGATTTGAACTGCATTATATGTAGTTTACGTAGTTAAATGCTTTTGGCTTTCTAAAAACTTGGTTCTTTTTTTCCTAGTGGAATGGAACCTTCTAAAAATGGTTAAGGGTTATTTGTAGTCATTTTGTGTTTACCTTTAATGAACATCATCTATTTCAGTGTAAATAAAGCCTTTGAGAGAAATTTTCAGGAGAGTAATGAAGGGCACAGTGAAAATAGTTGATGCGTTAGGCTTCATTTAGTTTCATATTTCTTTACAGTTGGGATTATTTTAGTTTGAGTTTGGTTTCTAAGTCAGCTTTAGGCAAGTTTGCAAAATAGGTGTCTCTAGTATTCCCAGCCTTTGTGTCTGTTTTTCTGATATTACTTTTGCTT
The DNA here is from genome assembly GCF_963455335.1 of Martes martes. Classification (NCBI taxonomy): domain Eukaryota; kingdom Metazoa; phylum Chordata; class Mammalia; order Carnivora; family Mustelidae; genus Martes; species Martes martes. The sequence continues at coordinate 87,040,117 of NC_137891.1, read as the reverse complement.
CTCTTTTTTATTCTGGCATCCATTATTTAATAATTAGTGTTTAGACCTCAGTGTGAATTTAAGTGTGTTAGCTCTTCCAAAGATATTTTCATATGACCCTTTATTTCATATGTTGTAATGAGAGGCTTTTGTTGATTTTAAAGGAAATAATTTGGAGAAAGCAAGTAGGCTTCTGGAAGATACACTCCATGGCTGGGTTCTAATTGATTTTATTTAAGCTTCTTTTAATTTGTCCTGAAGCATTTATTGCCATCATTTTTAAAACTGATCTTTCTGTAGCATAAACAGATGTCATTACTGTGTTTCAGAATCCTCCACTGGTGTCCCATTCCGACAGGTTAAAATCTAAATTTCTTTATTGTGGTCTACAAGTTCCTACACCATCTGCCTTGCCTATTACCTCTCAGGCGTCTTCCAGTTCCATTTCCTCATCATTTAGATTCAAGCTCATGTATTACCTGTTCAGAAAGGCGTTCCCTCAATTGACCTTATTCCAGGTGGTCACTTCGATTGCCTTCTGTCACTTCACATTGTTTTCAGTATATGAAATTACCTTGCTTATTTGTTTACATGTTTATTGTTTGTCTTCTCCCACCAGATGATAGAGCTAGGTCTTCTTTGCTGCTGTATCCTCAAGCAACTAGAACAGTGTTTGGCACAAAGTGAGCTGTCAGTAAATATTTGCCAACATAATTTTGTGTGTTAATCAAGAACTTGAATTGTTTTAATTTCTATTTATCAGAAAGATGTTTATAATTAGTGAAAGAAATGGTAGCTGTGGTTGTCAGCAGGTTCAAGATAGGGCCTTTTTTGTTTTGTGGTTTTTTGTTTGTTTGTAAAATATGGCTCTTTTTGGACTTGATGTTCAGATAATCAGACTTTCGTTTCTTTACTTCATTTGTCCCTCCCATTTTTTTTTTTAAGATTTTATTTATTTATTTGACAGACAGAGATCACAAGTGGACAGAGAAGCAGGCAGAGAGAGGAGGAAGCAGGCTCCCCGCTGAGCAGAGAGCCCGATGCGGGGCTCGATCCCAGGACCCTGGGATCATGACCTGAGCCGAAGGCAGAGGCTTTAACCCACTGAGCCACCCAGGTGCCCCTGTCCCTCCCATTTTTTTTTTTTTAATAGATTTTATTTATTTATTTATTTGACAGACAGGGAGAGAGGGAAGAGAAGCGGGGGTTGGGAGAGGGAGAAGCAGGCTACCCACAGAGCAGAGAGCCCGATGCGGGGCTCGATCCCAGGACTCTGGGATCATGACCTGAGCCAAAGGTAGATGCTCAACTCACTGAGCCACCCAGGCGCCCCTGTCCCTCCCATTTTTAATGTAAAATAGAAATCAATGTGGAAAAGTAGAAAAATGCAGACTTTAGAATTAGACCTAGATTCAGACCTTAATTCCATCATTTAATACTTAGGTGACTCTACACTTAAATTGCGAGCCCCAATTTCTGATCTGTAAGTAGAGGTAATATCTCATAGAATTGCTGTCTAGGTTTAAAAAGATTATTTATTTTAGCATAGGTTCTAGCATATACCGAACTTTCAAATTATCTAATATGATGACAGTGATGATGCAGATAAAGATTGTCTTTATCCTAAAGTACTGAGTATCCAGAATAATTACAGCAGAACTTTTTTTGGGAATAGTGCTGGAAATTCCCAGTTGGAGCAGATGGATTGGACCATACACTAATGAATTAACAAGAGCTCTGAAGAACTAGTAGGACAAAATGGAAATTACTGTGTTCATGATATTTCCATGTTGTCTTGTTTCTTTTTAAAAGTAATTTATTTATTTATGTATCAGAGAGAGAGAAAGAGAGAGAGAGTGCGCGTGCGCAAGCACAAGCAGGAGGAATGACAGGCAGAGGGGGAAGCAGGCTCCCTGCTGAGCAAGGAGCCCCATGTGGAACTGGATCCCAGGACCCTGGATCATGACCCAAGCTGAAAGCAGACACTTAACCCACTGAGCCACCCAGGTGTCCCATGTTGTCTTGTTTCTAACCATTGAATGGGTTGGTCTGTTTTAGAAGGTGGTCTGAGAATTTAAGTGAGTTTTTTAAGAAAGGCAGGATATAGAAAAATAGAATCATTTGTAGAGCAGAAAATCTGTTAAGAAGTCCCTTCAGCTATTTTTGATACAAACTAAATATTTTACACCCCACCCCAGACCTTGTACTGATTAACCCACTTCATTAGTTATCAACTTAATGGCCAGTCTTTTTTTCTTCTGCCTCCCCTTACTTTTTACCCCTTCCACCTCATTTGAAGGAACTCTTAGTATAATCTGGTATTTTTTTTTCTACAAGAGAAACTATTACATAAACATGGGCTAGCAAAAAAAAAATTCTCTTTTTACAGGATTAAATTGTTGGAGAGAATTTGCAAAGTGCAGTTCCTTTTTTTTTTTTTTTAAGATTTTATTTATTTGCCAGAGAGAGAGAGAGAGAGAGTACACACAAGCAGGCCGAGAGGCAGGCAGAGGCAGTGAGAGAAGCAGGCTCCCCAACGAGCAAGGAGCCCGATGCGGGACTCGATCCCAGAACCCTGGGATCACGATCCGAGCCAAAGGCAGCAGCTTAACCAGCTGAGCCACCCAGGCGTCCCTGTTTTGATTTATGGCAGTGGTTTCTCAGTTTGGTACTCATGGATCCTTAGCTGGACTATGAAGATGGTGATAATTTTATAGCTAACTTTTATCAAGTGCTTATTATGTGCTAGATAGCTTTCCAGGTATTTTGCACATTTTAATTCATTCAGTCCTCACAGATCTTTTTTTTTTTTAGATTTTATTTATTTATTTGACAGACAGAAATTATAAGTGGGCAGAGAGGCAGGCAGAGAGAGGTGGGGGACGCAGGCTCCCTGCTGAGCAGAAAGCCCATTGCGGGGCTCAATCCCAGGACCCTTGAGATGCTGACCTGAGCTGAAGGCAGAGGCTTAACCCACTGAGCCATCCAGGTGCCCCCAGTCCTCATAGATCTTTGAAATAGGTATTGTTATCCCCATTTTATGGATGAGAAAACAGAGACACTAAAAGATTGAGTAACTTGCTGATAGTTACAGAGGTATTAAGTGATAGAGCCAGGATTCAATCCAGACATTCTGGATTTAGGGTGAACACTCTTCACCACTATACTATACTGTTTTTCTGATTCATAAAATACTCTCTGCCATGCAGAAAACCTTTCATTACTTGCTTATTTATTCACGATTAGGCTTTGTAGATTAACCAGAATGTTGAAATTTTAAGTCTCTGTGGGTGTTTTTGTTTTTGCTTTCTGTGGCAAAACTGATTATCTTGTGTGGATTTTGAGTTCTGATAGGCATTTATGTTTTTGCTTGAAAACATGTTAACCATGAAAGCTGACTACTAGATAAAAATCTCTAAATATGAGGTGTATTTGGATTAAATAATAAAAGGTTTTGTTGTTGTTTTTTTTTTAAGATTTTATTTATTTATTTGTCAGAGAGGGAGAGAGCACAAGCAGGGTGAGCGGCAGGGAGAGGGAGAAGCAGACTCCTCACCAAGCAAGGAGCCTGATGTGGGGCTCAATCCCAGGACCCTGGGATCATGACCTGAGCCAAAGGCAGACACTTAAGGACTGAGCCACCTAGGCATCTTTATTTATTTATTTTTTTTTTAAGTAATCTCTGCCCAATATGGGGTTGAATTCACGACCCCAAGGTCAAGAGTTACTGAGGTGACTGACTCAGCCAGCCCGGTGCTCCATAAAAGAGTTTTCTTGATTAAAAAGTTCGGGGCATAGTACTGGTCAGTGGGGAATAGAGTCTGCTGTCATATATTTGATATTACGCAAATCTGAGGGTCTGGGACCATTTCTGCAGCTTTGGCTTCTGAAATGTACTTTTTTTTGGCACAGATTTTAAAATTTTTATTATTATTTTTTAAAATAATAGAAGTTGGGGTTCCTGAGTGGTTCAGTCAGTTAAGCATCTGCCTTAGGCTCAGGTCATGATCTGGGGGATCCTGGGGTTGAGCCCTGCATGGGACTCCAGGGAGTCTGCTCCTCCTCCCTCTTCCTCTGCCTCTCCCCCTGCTCACACACATGCTCTCTCTCTTAACAAATGAATAAAATCTTTAAAAACAACAACAACAGAGGTCAACCACAGATGTAGATCTCCAGCAATAAAAGCAGTATATCAAGTGCCAGATTCTTAGCAAATTAGGTTTCCTACCTAATAATACCTATACCTACCTATTAAGTCACAGGTAATAGTTGTAAGTATCTGTGATGTGATCCAAAAGCCTAAAAACAAAAAGCAAACACAAAAGCCTAAAAACAGCTGGCATAGTTAACTGTTTATTCTTTTTGAAATCCATCCTTGGTAGCAAATATGTAGGCTAGACATGTAGAATATATAAACAATACTGCCATAGGCATAAAGCTTTATAATTACGTATCACATGTATACAAACAAGTAATACAGGTGGACTAGAGAACAGATTCTAACTTTGAATATGAAGATGCATTTTGCTTATAAGTCCCTAGTGTACATTCGGTTCTTTAACAACTATTTGTTGAATACCTGTTGTACCAAGGCCTGGGGATATAGCACGTGAACCAAATGGAGAAAAATTTTTGCCCTCTTGGAGCTTATACTCCAGTGAGGTGAGACAACAAGCAAAATAAGTAAAATATTAAATATATTTGAAGGTAAAAGTATTAGAAGTGCTGTAGAGAAATGTAAAGTAGGAAAGGGAAATACAGAGTGTTATAGGGGTTTGCAGTTTGTTTGGGTTTTTTTTTTTAAGATTTTATCCATCCACTTGACAGAAAGAGAGAGAGAAAGAGAGTGCACAAGCAGGGGCAACATCAGGCAGAGGGAGAAGGAGGCTTCCCACAGAACAGGGAGCCCAACATAGGGCTTGATCCTGGGACTCCCGTATCATGACCTGAGCCTAAGATGCCCAACTGACTGAGCCACCCAGGTGCCCAGGGGGTTGCAGTTTTAAATTAGGTTGTAAGAGAAGGCCTCACTGGGAAGGTGACATTTGAGCAGGGAGATGAGGTATTGTAATATAGATAAATGAGAGTGTGAGGAGAGAATGTTCCAACACAAAGAGAACAGAAAAATACAAAGGTCCTGAGGGTAGAATGTGCCTGGAAAGTTTAAGGAAGGGCAAGAAAGCTTTTGTGGCTGGAAAGGAATAGGTACAGTGAGGTTTGGCAGATGATCTCAGAGATTATGGTAGGTGATGGTGGGAGGAGAGGCATATCACAATGTCTTATAGATGTCAGAAGGACTTTCTGTGGCTTTCATTCTAAATTAGATGGGGAGCTATTTGAGCAGAGGAATAACATGAACTGATTTTTTTTTCTTTCTTTTTTTTAAAGTGAGCTCTAGGCCCAGTGTGGGACTTGAACTTGTGATGCTGAGATCAAGAGTCACATGCTTGGTGGACTGAGCCAGGGAAGGCATCCCATGATTTATGTTTTTAAAAGGTCATTCTGCAGGGCATCTGGCTTAGTTGGTTAAGTGTCTGCCTTTGGCTTAGGTTGTGATCCCAGGGTCCTGGGATCTATCGCCGCATTGGGCTCTCTCCTCAGCGGGGAGTCTGCTTCTCCCTCTCAGTCTCCCTCTGTGCTATCTCTGTCTCTCAAATAAATAAAAAACCTTAAAAAAGAAAAAAAAAAAGGTCATTCTGGTTGCTGTAGAAACAGGGATACCAGTTAGGTGGCTGTTGTAGTAATCCTGGAGTAAGGTGCTGGTGGTTTGGACCAGGTTGTGGCCTGTGGAAGTGATAAGTAATTTAATTCTGGATCTATTTTGAATGTAGGTCTAACTGGATTTCTAGATGGATTAAACATGGGCTAAGAGAGGAAAGTAATCCAGAATGACTCCAGTTTTTTGCTGGACTAGGAAGAGTTGATATTTATTAATATGGGGAAGGCAGTAAGTGGAGCAGATTTGGGGAGGAAGATCAGAATTTTAGTTTTAAATGTTAGGTTTGTGTTGTCCATATTTTAAAGTATCTTTATTGAGATATAATTCACAAATACTAAGATTCATTCATTTAAACTGTACAATTCAGTTGTTTTAGTACATTCACAGAATTGTGCAACAGTCACTACAGGGTGTCTGTTTAGTGTATAGATTGTCTTTGGAGCCACAGAGATTGAGCTACATGGGAGTTAAGTATAGATAGAGAAGGAAGTATAATAAGAGTAATAAATGTAGATAGAGAAGAGGTCCAGAGAGAAGGCTCTGGGGCAGTCAGTATTTCAGATACTTCTTTCTGCTTATTTGATCTAATGTGTTCTTGGCTTAGGTTCTTTTTGAGGTTCAAGGCAAACTTTATTTCAGCTCCCCAAAGAAGTAATCTGTTTTGAGCTCTTGAATGTCCCTACTCCTGGTTTAGACTAAATGGCACTTCCGGATTAGTTAGGCAGTAACTGTATCTTAATTACCAATTATAAACTTATTGCATAATGATTCTCTCCCTCCCCTTTGGATGCTTAGGTCACTTTTTCTTTATTCCACTGCCCTAAATTCATAGAGATGTAGGTAATATTTTCCATGTTTCCTGACAGTGTTTTAAAACATGAACTACCTAATTATGACATATCATTACTATGATGGCATGTACTAAATGAGCTTTTTCACTTGGATTGTGAGACTTTACAATCAGTCATTATGGTCTTCATTTAGCTGTGTTGTCTCTCAAATGCAGAGGGGTGACACTATAAACATGGCCGTAGGTGGGTTTGAAGCATTGTATATGACATAATTTATTATACATTCCATAGTAAGCTAAATGTTAAATTATGTAGCAAGTAAACATTCCTATAACTAAAAGTGTGAAACAATATTGACAAACTTCAAATGGTTCTTTGGTATGGAAAGGAAAATTTCATTGGCAGTGGAAAAATACTAGTTAAAATTTGCTCGAATAGGTCATACCAAAATTATAGTTTTGTCTGCAGAAAAGGAGTGAGTGTATGTATATGTATATTTTCTTTTAAAAATTTTATTTATTTATTTATTTAAAGATTTTATTTGTTTATTTGAGAGAGTGAGCAAGAGAGGGAGGGAGAAGGAGAAGCAGACTCCCAGCTCAGCAGGGAGCCTAATGCAGGGCTGGATCCCAGGACCCCAGGATCATGACCTGAGCCTAAGGCAGCCGCTTAATCAACTGAGCTATGCATTTATTTATTTATTTATTTATTTATTTAAGAGAGAGCGAGAGAGAGCCTGCGCAAGTACACACAAGCTAGGGAGGAGCAGAGAATGATGGAGAGGGACAAGCAGGTGTGTGGACGTGTGGCTCCATCCCAGGACCTGATCATGACCTGAGCTGAAGTCAGATAGTTAACCAACTGAGCTACCCAGATGCTCCTGTATGTGTATAATTTCTTAGGGAGTAGAGGGTTATTGATTTTATTTTTAGTGACTTGGCTTCCTGCTTTTCATACACTAATAAATCATAGATGCATCCAAACTCCTTTTCTCCTAAGCTTCTGTCAATCAGTTAGGATAGTTGTTTTAAAATTTCAAATGTCAGAAAAGTAAGGATACATAAGGTTTTTTAAGGTGTAGAAGGAGCTCAGAGACCCTAGTAAAACTTCTCCAGAACTCAATAGTGTTATACAAACCAGCTAGACTGAGTTTCTCATCTGTTTGTCAAGGAAACAAAAGTAGTTGGTGTTTTGTGTTGCTTTCAGATCCTACTGCCTCCACAGATTTTAATTATAGAACATTGGAGAAATGCACATCTTGTGGAGAAAGTAATAGAACTGAGTTACTCTTTTTGGAAAAAGGCAACAATTCCATCTGTGCTTTGGAACATTGAAGTTTTTCTAACTAAGATAAAACAGTTAAAAAAAAAAACCCTAATTTTTATTCTTTTCTTACAAACATTGAAATAGAGTCTCTTTGATGAAAGAATTGAAGTGTTCAGTATTCCGGGTTTATTTTGTTTGTGACCTTTATCTTTTCCTCCTCTCTTCTTCCTTCCACTTCACTCTCTAGTGGTTAGTTTCACTGACTTTCACTCTCTGGTTCTTTGGTACCCACTAGCCGAGAGTGTGTGTTTCTTTATTACCCTTTAGTAAAAGTTGCACTGTTACAAGGGAAAAGATCTTTTAATGTTAGGAATTGTAGCTTAACATTTTAAAAAATATTTACTTGGTTTTTTTTTAAGATTTTATTTATTCATTTGCGATATATATATATATATAGAGAGAGAGAGATTGAGCAGGGAGAGAGGCAGCAGGAGAGGGAGAAGCAGGCTCCCCACCAAGCCAGGAGCCCGAGACCATGATCTGAGCTGAAGGCAGACGTTTAACCATCTGAGCCACCCAGGCTCCCCTATTTATCTGTTTAAGTTTATGTATTTAAGTAATCTATACAACCAGCATGGAGCTCAAACTTACGACCCCAGGATCAAGAGTCACATGCTTCTCTGACTGAGCCAGCCAGGCACCCACCATTTTTTATTTTAAAAAGACCAGAATGGATCCTATATTGTTTTCAGGTTCCCTTTACCAGCAGGGTAATTTTAAAACTGTAGTAAATGTATTATTTTAGGGGCACCTGGGTGGCTCATGGGGTTTAAGTCTCTGCCTTCGGCTTAGGTCATGATCCCAGGATCCTGGGATGGAGCCCCGCATCAGGCTTTTGGGTCTCTGCTCGGCAGGGAGCCTGCGTCACCCCCCACCCCACCCCTCTGCCTGCCTTTCTGCCTACTTGTGATCTCTGTCTGTCAAATAAATGAACAAAATCTAAAAAGAAAAAAATGTCTTTAAAAAAATGTGTTATTTTAAAATGATGAATTCTGTGTCCAGGGGGCAGTCACTATTACTCAAATTATTAAAATTTATAGTGTGTTCCTATGTCCAAAGATAGAGAATTTAGAAAACAAAATTAGAAATACTGAGTACTTGCTCTGTGTAGAACTCTGTATTGGAATTATAAGGAATTTAACTCTTAGTAACTTAGGAATTGAACAAAAACAACTCATTCTGGAAAGTAGTATGATAGTATGTGGTTTTTATATGCTGTAACAGTTAGAAGATTTTTTTTTTAATTTTTATTTTTTAAAGAATTTATTTATTTATTTGACAGAGATCACAAGTAGGCAGAGAGAGAGACAGAGGAGGAAGCAGGCTCCCTGCTGAGCAGAGAGCCCGATGTGGGGCTCATTCCCAGGACCCTGGGATCATGACCTGAGCCGAAGGCTTTAACCTACTGAGCCACCCAGGTGCCCCCCAATTTTTTTTTTTTTTTTTTTTTTTTAATTTGAGAGAGAGAGAGAGAGAGGACAAGCAGTGGGCAGCAGGAGAGGGAAAAGCAGGCTCTCCACTGAGCAGGGAGCCTGATGCAGAGCTGGATCCCAGGACCGTGGGATCATGACCTGAGCTAAAGGCAGACACTTAACTGACTGAGCCACCCAGGCGCTCCATAAGCTGTAATAGTTTAGAAGAGGGTATCACTTTTTGGTTGGGGTGAAGGTATGGTAGATATACAAGTATTACCTATAATCTTGACATCAACTCTGCAAGATAAGAGTTATCCCCACTTTAAAATTTTATAATCTGAGGGAAATTAATTAATTATTTGAGGAAATTGTCAGAACATTTATTGCATAGGAAAAGGAAACCAGAGGTGCCTGTGTGGTTCAGTCGGTTGAACATTTGCCTTTGGCTGGGGCCATGATCCCAAACTCCCAGGATTGAGCCCGGATCCGGCTCCCCGCTCAGCAGGGAGTCTGCTTCTCCCTCTGCCCCTCACCCCACTTGTGTTCTCTCTCTCGCTCTCTCTCTCTCTCAAATAAATAAAATCTTAAAAAAAAAAAAGAAGGAGAAGGAAACCATACCTGATTTCAGGGTAAGGCTAAGTTTAGTTTGTTTTATGTAGGCAGAAGTTGAGAGTGGGAGAGAAAAGAAATACAGTGGATTCAAAGCCTGAGTTGCTCACAAATACTTCGCTATTATTTAGCAGTGTTCTTTATTAAATTTCCAGTCATTAATATAGTTAACTTCACAAACATCACTAGTAGATTTAATGATAAATAGCCAACAAGGCACCTGGCTGTCTCAGTCAGTAGAGTGCGACTCTTGATCTCGGTGTTGCGGGTTCGAGTCCCATGTTGGATGTAGAGATTAGTTAAAAACAAAATCTTTTTTTTTTTTTAAGATTTTATTTATTTATTTGACAGACAGAGATCACAGGTAGGCAGAATTGAGAGAGGGGGAAGCAGTCTCCCTGCTGAGAAGAGAGCCCGATGCAGGGCTCTATCCCAGGACCCTGAGATCATGACCTGAGCTGAAGGCAGAGGCTTAACCCACGGAGCCACCCAGGCGCCCCTGAAAATAAAATCTTTAAAAAAAATAAATAGGGCACCTGGGTGGCTCAGCCCATTTAGGCATCTGCCTTTGGCTCAGGTTGTGATCCCAAGATCCTGGGATCAAGCCCTGCGTCGGGCTGCATGCTCAGGGAGTCTGCTTCTCCCTTTCCTCTCCCACCCCTGCTCATGCTCTCTCTCTCTCTCTCTCTCTCTCAAATAAATATCTTTTTTTATTTTTAAAAGATTTTATTTATTTGAGAGAGAACACAAATAAATTTTATTTGAGAGAGGGGCAGGAGAAGCAGCAGCAGCAGGAGCCCAGTGTGGGGCTGGATTCCAGGATCTTGGTATCATGACCTGAGCTGAAGGCAAAGGCCTAACCAACTAAGCCACCCAGGTGCCCCTAAATAAAAAAAAAATCTTAAATAAATAGTCAACGTATTTAATATAACAACTCATGAGGTAAGTACTGTATATAATTTTTATTACTGAGTAAGTGTATTAGTAATGTAAATGTAAAATTAACTATACCAGTGACAGGCAAAATAATAAAACAAATGATAGTAAGTGAAGTACCGGAAGTCTCAGTGAGGGAAGATTTATCGAAGTTATAGGGGTGGTAAACGGTAGAGCCAGGATTCAAATCTAAGTAGTCTTTTTTTTTTTTTTAAGGAATTTATGTATTTATGTATTTATGTATTTATATATGTGTCAGAGTGAGAAAGAGAGGCAGGGAGAGGGAGATGCAGACTCCTTGCTGAGCAAGGGGCCTGATCTGGGACTTGATCCCCAGACCCCTGAGATCATGATCTGAGCTGAAGGCAGATGCTTAACTGACTCAGCCACCCAGGTGTCCCCCCCCCCCTTTTTTTTTAAAGTTGTAGCCAGGGGCAGAGGGAGAGAATCTTAAGCAGGCTCCATGTGCACCACAGAGCACAATACAGGGCTTGTTGTCACAACCCTGAGATCGTGACCTAAGTTGAAATTAAGAATCGAATGCTTAACTGACTGAGCCATCCAGGCACCCCCAAATCTTTTTCTTTTTTTAAGATTTTTTTATTTATTTGAGAGAGAGAGAGAGAATGGGACCAAGCCTGGGGTGGGGTGGAGGGAGGAGCAGAGAGAGAGGGAAACCTAAGCAGGTTCCTTGCTGAGTGCAGAGCCCGCCCTGGGGCTTGATCCCATGACTCTGGGATCACCATCTGAGGTGAAACCAAGAGTTGGATGTTTAACTGACTGTGCCACCCAGGCACTCCCAAATTCAAACATTCTTGGCTCCAGAATCTGTGCTCTACCATTGTGCTAGACTGCTTCCCACTTCTTCCTAAGTTTATTGGTATTTTAGTGTTCCATAGGCACTATGGTATATATAGTATAATAGTTTTCAAACAGCCTTGTGGTTATTTTTCCCAGCTTTATTGAGATATATTTGACATATAACATTGTATAAATTTAAGGTATATAATGTGATGATTGTTTTTTTAAGATTTTTATTTATTTATTTGACAGACAGATCACAAGTAGGCAGAGAGGCAGGCAGAGAGAGAGAGGAGGAAGCAGGCTCCCTGCTGAGCAGAGAGCCTGATGTGGGGCTCAATCCCAGGACTCTGGGATCATGACCTGAGCTGAAGGCAGAGGGTTTAACCCACTGAGCCACCCAGGTGCCCCTAATGTGATGATTTGATACCCATATATGTAGTAAAATAATTACCACAATAAGGTTAGTTAACATTTGTATCACCTCACAATGACCTTTTTATTGTTTTATTTTTAATTTTTATTATTTTTTTAAAGATTTTCTGTATTTATATTAGAGAGCATGCTCATGCACGCAAAGTGTGGGGAGGAGCAGAGGGAGAGGGAGAGAGTCTCCAGTAGACAGCACAGAGCCCAGTGCAGGGCTTGATCTGATGATTCTGTGACCGTGACCTGAGCCAAAATCAAAAGTCAGAACCCCAACTGAGTGAGCCACTCAGGTGGCCCATTGTTTTTGTTTTGAGAGAAAGAGAGTGCATGCGCATGCGCAAGGGGGTGCACAAAGGGAGAGGGAAAGAATTTTAAGTAGGCTCTATACCCAGTGTGGAGCCCAAGTCCGGGCTTGAACTCAGTACCCTAAGATCAAGACCTGAACCGAGATAAAGAATCAGTTGGTTGCTTAACCAGCTGAGCTGATCAGGTGCCTTACCTTTTTTGTTGTTGTTGTGAGAATATTTAAGATTTACTGTCTTAGCATCTTTCAAGTGTTGTTAGCTATAGTCTAATGCTGTACATGAGATCCCCAGAATCTTATTCATCTTTTATTTTTAAAATTTTTATTATTTTTTAAAAGATTTTATTTATTTAACAGAGAGAGAGAGGAGATATCACAAGTAGGTAGAGAGGCAGGCAGAGAGATGGGGGAAGCAGGCTCTCCGCTGAGCAGAGAGCCCAGTGCAGGGCTCGATCCCAGGACCCTGAGATTGTGACCTGAGACGAAGGCAGAGGATTAACCCACTGAGCCACCCAGGCACCCCATCTTATTCATCTTTTTTTTTTTTTTTAAGATTTTATTTATTTACTTGTCAGAGAGAGAGAGAGTGCACAGGCAGACAGAGTGGCAGGCAGAGGCAGAAGGAGAAGCAGGCTCCCTGCCAAGCAAGGAGCCCCGATGTGGGACTTGTTCCTAGGACGCTGGGATCATGACCTGAGCCGAAGGCAGCCGCTTAACTGACTGAGCCACCCACGCATCCCTTATTCATCTTTTAATTGGAAGTTTGTACACTTTGACCAACATCTCCGCATTTCTGCCACTTTCTAGCCCCTGGAAACCACCATTCTACTGTTTCTATGAGTTCATGTACCTGTATTTTCATGATTTCACAGAACTGTGAAGTTGAAGACAACTCATTAATTCATATATAGAAATAAATTGAATATAGTTGCAGATATCAGATCCTAGTTGTTTTTTCTTATTAAACCAGACATTAGATTTTCAAAAATGTAAAACAATGCTACTTACCTCACAATGCTACTTACCTTTACAAAGTAGCATTTTAAAAAATATTTTTATTTGAGAGAGAGAGGGGCCCTCGAGAATGTGTGCATGCAAGTTAGTGGGGGAAGGGCCAGAGGGAGAAAATCTTCAAGTGGACTGCATGCTGACATGGCCCATGAGATCGTGACCTGAGCCGAAACCAAGAGTTAGAAGCTTAACTGAGCCACCTAGGTACCACAAAATGTATTTATTTTTAGCAAAAATTGTATATAACATTAAATGTAATGGTTTTATTGCTGCTTTTAGTGAATTAGTAGATTTTTAGATTGCTTAGTTTTAATTTCTAATATACAGTAAATAACTAGTTTTAACTCACATAAACAAAAGTAGTTTGGGGTTTTTAATAATTTTTAAGAGTGTAAAGGGATCCTGAAACCAAAAGGTTTGAGAGCTACTGCTTTATAATACAGAGTGACCTTTATCAAGTTTCTGCAAGGTACATATCCATTGTCTCTCATCTGAATACTGCATATTGCTCATTGGCTTCCAGGCTTTATCAATCATTTAATTATTATCATTATTTTAACTTGTGAGATCATACATTTGCCAACTTTTTATTTTGCCAAATAAGGATTTATAAGTACACTATAATTTATATTATTACTATGATTTTATGAATTACCACTTTATATGAAAAATTTGCCTTGATGTTCTTGTTCTTGATGTTCTTGTCTTTCAGGTCTTAGCTCAAATGTCTTCATTTGAAGGTTGAATGAAGGTTGACCCTTCACCGTAGCCAAGGGCCTACCCCCACATCCCCCTCTCCATCATTCTCTTATTACACCACCTTTTAAATTTTGTTCATAGTTTTTCTCATTACTGTATAAGATACTACTTACTGAGAGGCATGTGAGAGTGCTTGCATGCGTGGGGAGGGTGAGGGGCAGAGGGAGACAGAATCTTAAGCAGACTCTGTGCTAAGCGGGAGTCCCATGTGGCGCTTGATCTCAGGACACTGAGATCACTATCCAAGTGAAAACAAGAGTTGGACACTTAACTGACTGCACTACCCAGGCACCCCTGTTGTCATTTTTTTTTTAATGTTATTTATTTATTTGAGTCAGAGATCACAAGTAGGCAGAGAGGCAGGCAGAGAGAGAGGGGGAGGCAGGCTCCCCGCCGAGCAGAGAGCCCGATGTGGGGCCTGATCCCAGGACCCTGGGATCATGACCCGAGCCGAAGGCAGAGGCCTAACCCATTGAGCCACCCAGGCACCTCCCTGTTGTCATTTTTAAATGCAGTTATGCTATGTTACACTTTTTTTTTTTTAAAGATTTTATTTATTTTTTTGACAGAAACACAGCAAGAGAGGGAACACGAGCAGAGGGAGTGGGAGAGGGAGAAGCAGGCTTCCCGCGGAGCAGGGAGCCCGATGCGGGGCTCGATCCCAGGACTCTGGGATCATGACCTGAGCTGAAGGCAGAGGCTTTAACTCACTGAGCCACCCAGGCGCCCCTATGTTACACTTTTTATATCATGTTTCATGCAAGCTTGTCTACTTAAGCTTTAAGTTCTTCCTGTTAATCTTACATACTATAGGTGAAATTTTTTTTTTTTTTTAAGATTTTTATTTATTTATTTGACAGAGAGATCACAAGTAGGCAGAGAGGCAGGCAGAGAGAGAGGAAGGGAAGCAGGCTCCCCGCCGAGCAGAGAGCCCGATGCGGGGCTCGATCCCAGGAACCCGGGATCATGACCCGAGCCAAAGGCAGAGGCTTTAACCCACTGAGCCACCCAGGCGCCCCACTGTAGGTGAAATTTTAAGGTTAATAATCCAAGGGAATGAATGTGAATATTTTCATCCTTTCTTATTAATACTGCTGAGTGCCCAAAGAATACATAATTAAGAAACTGTGTACCTATTTTGATTATTTCAAGCAGCTGTTCATATAAGAACATCTTAGAGTTAAGAAACTTTCATGTTTTTTTTTTAAAGATTTTATTTTTATTTATTTGTCAGAGTGAGAGAGAGAGAGAGAGAGAGTGAGTGAGCACTGGCAGACGGAGGTAGAGGGAGAAGCAGGCTCCCTGCCGAGCAAGGAGCCCGATGTGGGACTCGGTCCCAGGACACTGGGATCATGACCTGAGCCGAAGGCAGCTGCCTAAGCAACTGAGCCACCCAGGCGTCCCGAAACTTTCATGTTTTTATAGCTGTTGTGCTAACATGAAAGTGCATCTTAAGGAAGGGATTTTTTTTTTAAAGATTTTATTTATTTAACAGAGAGCACAAGCAGGGGGAGGCAGAAGCAGGCTCCCACTGAATAGGGACCCTGATTCAGGGCGGATCCCAGGATCCTGGAATCATGACCTGAGCAGACTTGACTGAGCCACCCAGGCGCCCTCAAGGAAGGGATTTCAAAGGGACAGCAATATCTTTAGTGTTAGTAGATCTGGAAAAAAAATAAATAAATAACCTGTCATGGGGGCACATGACTCGAGCTCAGGATAGTGAGCTTGAGGCTCACAGTGGGCATAGAGATTACGTAATAAATAACCTGTTGAGGGGTGCCTGGGTGGGTGGTTCAGTTCTTAGGCGTCTGCCTTCGGCCCAGGACATGATCCCAGGGTACTGGGATTGAGCCCTGCATCGGGGTCCCTGCTCTGCAGAGGCCTGCTTTCCCTCTCCCACTCCCCCTGCTTGTGTTCCTGCTCGCTTGCTCTCTGTCAGATAAATAAATAAATAAATAAAATCTTAAAATTATCCTGTTGAAAACAAGGGATTTCTTTCTTTCTTTTTTTTTTTTTTAGATTTTACTTCTTTATTTGACAGAGAGATCACAAGCAGGCAGAGCAGCAGGTAGAGAGATGGGGGAAGCAGGCTCCCTGCTGAGAAGAGAACCCAATGCTGGGCTTGATCCCAGGACCCTGAGATCATGACCTGAGCTAAATGTAGAGGCTTAACCCACTGAGCCACCCAGGTGCCCCCTATTTTTTTTTTTTTTAAGATTTTCTTTACCTTTAAAAAAAAAAGATTTTATGTATTTATTTGACAGAGAGACAGCGAGAGAGGGAACACAACCAGGAGGAGTGGAGATGGAGAAACAGGCTTCCCACTGAGCAGGTAGTCCGGTGTGTGGGGCTCAATCCCAGGACCCTGGGATCTTGACCTGAGCCGAAGGCAACTGCTTAATGACTGAGCCATCTAGGTGCCCTGAAAACAAGGGGTTTCTGTAAATTGAAGTTGGAGTAATAAAGACCAAATATTAATCATATTTTTATTTAAATTTTTAAAATTTAAGTTCAAGATTTTTTAAAAAAGAGATTTCTTATCAAGACAACATTTTGGAGGATCAGTTTCACTTCATTTTATAAGACTTGTAAAATGCGATGATAGAAAAATGAAGTTTTTGGGGGCGCCTGGGTGGCTCAGTGGGTTAAAGCCTCTGCCTTCGGCTCAGGTCATGATCCCAGGGTCCTGGGATAGAGCCCCGCATCGGGCTGTCTGCTTAGCAGGAAACCTGCTTCCCTTCCTCTCTCTGCCTGCATCTCTGCCTACTTGTGATCTCTGTCAAATAAATAAATAAATAATCTTTTAAAAATATATTAAAAAGAAAAATGAAGTTTTTCAAATCCATTTATAGGACATCCTTCTACATATATATTGTAGTTAGTATCAGCTAAGTTAAGAGTTCGTTTCTGTCCTCTTAGGTTTTTTAGATTGCCGTGTGTAGTATATATGTATAAACAGACAGATGTGAATAAGGTACAGAGAAAATAAAACATGGCAATGAACAAAAATAACAGTATGGGGATGCCTGGGTGGCTCAGGTCATGATCCCAGGGTCCTGGGATTGAGCCCTGCATCGGGCTCCCTGCTCAGTGGGAAACCTGCTTCTCCCTCTCCCGCTCCCCCTGCTTGTGTTCCCTCTCTTGCTGTGTCTGTCTCTGTCAAATTTTAAAAATCTTTAAAAAATTAAAAATAACAATATGAATTTGTACTTTGTACAAACTATAGTATTTCCCCAAAAGTGATGTTTAAATGTCAGTTCAAAGTTTAGGAACTACCAAATTAAATTTATACCATGTTTCATGCTGCTTCCCTTTAGTGTGGTTAATAAAGTGCTTCATGAATTTCCAAGAGCTATGGGGAATAAGATATTCAGCATTTTCCAAACTTACTTGACCATGGAATCTCTTTTTTTCTAACCATCTCATGTGAGTAGTGTGCCATGGAACACACTTTGGGAAACTTTGTAAGAAGTTTTTCTCGGAAACCTCCAATTAAAGAACAGAGAGAACCCATTTATATTTGTGTATAGTAAGAAGGGTTTCGTGGAGGATACAGGTGTTCAAAAAAGATGTAAAGCAGGTGAAGGAAGGCACCCCAAATGTAAACAAAGGTGTGAAAGAATCAGAAGCTGGAAGTGAAAACAAGTTAGGATGGAAAAGACAAAGAGAAGGAATGAAAGGCCTAATTTTTACAACATAAATGGTGAAAAGTAAGTTGGAAAAAAAGTACAAATAGGTACAAAAGCTAAATTAGATAGTGATTATAACACTGGACCAAAATTATTTTTTGTAATACTGGTATTAGTATAATTCTGTGTTTTATTTTTTATTTATTTATTTTATTTTTTAAAAGATTTTATTTACTCATTTGACAGAGAGAGAGAACACAAGTAGGGGGAGGGACAGAGGGAGAAGCAGGCTCCATGCTGAGCAGGGAGCCTGACACAGGGCTTGATCCCAGGATCCTGGGATCATGACCCAAGCCAAAGGCAGGTACCTCACGACTGAGCCACCCAGGCACCCCTAATTCTGGGTTTTATTAAAGCTTTTATTTATTTATTTTTTAAAAAGATTTTCTTTATTTACTTGAGAGACAGTGAGCAAGAGAGCATGAGTGGGATGAGAGGGAGAGGGAGAAGCAGACTCCCAGCTGAGCAGGGAGCCCAACATGGGACTTAGTCCTGGGACTCCAGGATGACGACCTGAGCTGAAGGCAGATGCCTAACTGACTGAGCCACTCAGGTGCCCCTATGAAAGCTTTTAGAATTCAGAAATTGAAATCAGATCAGTGAAGTGGGGAATTTAATATAGTTCAAATTTTTAAAATTATCATTAAGACACAAAGTAAAAATATGAATTTATAAAGTATTAAATATAGTTAATCTTCTAATGTAAATCATCAGCTGCTCCTGGCTTTGGTTTTTTCCTTTTCTTTGCTTTTTTCCTTTAACTATGGTCTTTTTCTCTGAGACACCCTTATAATTGCCATGTGTGATATAGCTGGTTGGGTTGGACTTAAGTATCTTTTTTGCCAGATTTAACTCCCCTGACTAGTGCTTTGAAAACCATCTGTCTCTGTTCAGTTCAAAATTGCTGAAGTTTTCATTTTTTTTGTTTTTTTCTTTGCTAACCTGGAAAAGATTGCCTTAGTGGAGGTCTAAATCCTTTCTTTCCCCAAGGAGAGAGCCTTTGGGTTCTTAACCCTCAGGTGCAGACTCACTCTGTAAGCAGGGGGTGATAAGAGTGGAGGGGACTGAGGCAGGGGAGTTTCTTGAGCTGGGTAGTAAACAGGGTAAGGAGTTTGTGGTGAAAGTGAGAGGGATAGGGATGGGTGAGTAGGTGAATTGCTAAAGATAACCAAGAAAGACACATGGAGCTGCTTTTGTATAATGCCAACCAGAATGTTGTATTTTGTCATTTAAAAGAGCACAGTAAGCTGTAATAGCTGAAACTGATATTACAGTTATAAAAAATAAATAATGTATTTGGGAGAAATGGGAGGAGGCCATTATAATAATGCAACAAATGACCAAGATTTGAATTAGTATAGTGGTAGTGGGGAAGGCAGAAAAGATCTAAGACGTATTTAGAATGTGGAATTTGATGGAACTGGATGACCAATTGGATGTTGGGGATAAGAGGAAAGCTTGGAAGATAGATTCTATGGATTCCGTCCTGGGTGGCAGGGAATTTGGGAGGAAGAGAGATAATGAAAGCAGTCTTGAACATATGGAGCTGGAGTGTCTGGAGAGCATCTGGAAAGAATTGTTTGGTAGACAATTAGCCATATAGATGGTACTTATCATCCTAATATTGGCTAATATTTACTGACAGTTATGGACTTGATGCTGTACTCGGAATTTTACATGTATTATGTCATGTAATTTTGACAGCAACCTTTGCATGGGTAGGTACTATTACTACCCCTTGTAATGGGGAAAGCAGTGTTTGGGGAGGGTCATGCAGTTGCAAATAGGGCTGGGTTTTGAAACTGGCTCTGACTCAGTAAAGATGTTCATAACCATTATATTGTATTTGGGAGGGAGCTTTGAGCTAGAGGTGTAGACTTGAGAATTGTAAATATATTGGTAGTGTTAATGGATGAACACTTCAAGGACCAGAGTTTGAGAAGAGAATAGGGCCAATGAAAGAACTTGGGAAACACCACTTTCAGAGGTTAGCAGAAGGAAAGGTGTCCTAAGTAGATGAGAGGATCAGAACAAAGTGATTTTTTAGAAACTAAGGAAAAAAAGTTTGCCAGAGGAATTTTGGTGGGGCATGGTTCTGAGAGGGAGCATGATTATATTTGGCAGAAGTGTAAATAGAAGGAATTCTGGTGATATGACATTAGATTTTTCAGGATCCTTTCACCAAAAAAACAAAAAACCAAAACTAAATCCTACAGAAATTGCAAAAAATACAGTTTTTTAAAATAAACTTTTAACTTAATTTTATTTTTTAAAAGTTTTATTTATTTGAGAGAAAAGTAATTTCCCAGAATATAATGCTGAGAAATAAGTTGATAAGAATGATAATGAATCTAACATATGTGTGATTGAAGTCCCAGAAGGAGTAAATGGAGATTAGGTGATATTTGAAGAAATAATGGCTTAGAAATCTGAGGAATTGGTGAAAGATGGGAATGTACAGGAAGCAGAATGTATATGAAGGAGGTTAAACAAAATGAAATCTATAACTGCACACTTTATGGTTAAACTGAAGAATACAGGGGTGCCTGGGTGGCTCAGTGGGTTAATAAGCCTCAGCCTTCAGCTCAAGTCATGATCCCAGGGTCCTGGGATGGAGCCCCCCATCGGGCTGTCGGCTCAGCAGGGAGCCTGCTTCCTCCTCTCTCTCTGCCTGCCTCTCTGCCTACTTATGATCTTTGTCTGTCAAATAAATAAATAAATCTTAAAACAACAACAACTGAAGAATACCAAAGACAGAGAGAAGCCCTTAAAAATAGCTAGAGAGAACAAATAAATAGCTTGCAAAGGAATGACAGTAAGATTGATAGCAACAGTGGAAGCCAGACATAGGAATAAAATGGAACAGTGGAAGCAATAGTGAAAGAAGACATAAGAATAAAATGTTCAAAGGCAGGGAGAAAATAACTATCAATCTTGAATTGTGTACTTAGCAAAGCTATTTCTTTAAGAGCAAGGGTAAAATGATGATATTTTCAGAAAGACAAAAGTTGGAAACCAAAAAATCTTCACTTTGGGACCTTCTAAAGGGTATATACTTAAAGAAGCAGAAAAATAATCCCAGGAAGGTTTGAGAGAGAAAATGCAACGCTGAACAAATAAATTGGTAACCATGAGAGTAAATCTAAATGAACATTATCTGTATAAAATAATGTTTAGTATGTGGAGTTTTTTTTAAGAAAGTCAAAACTAAAATGCTGGATAACATAGACCAAGCAGAAGTTGACTTGGGATAAAAGTATTCTCAGATCCTTGTATCTTTTAAGGGGTGTGTGTGTGTGTGTGTGTGTGTGTATGGTAAAATATTGCAAGTAGTTACTAAATGACTAGAAATAGAATTAACTTCCAGCCTCTAGAAGGGGGAAAAGAGAATCAAGAAATAAAAACTTGCCAAAGAGGCATGAACAAAGAATAGTGAAGCATGACACACAGATAATGCAGGGCAAATAAAAATGAGTCCAGATACATCAGTCACAGTTAAATGTATATATAATGATCCTAGACAGTGATAACCAGTTTGGATTTTTTTTTTTAGCAACAGTTAGAGTATAGCTAAAATGGGAAGGTTAAAGGTAGAAGGAAATTACTAACCCAAAGCAAACAATCAAAAACATTAAAAACATCACTGTGGTAGCTGATTGAATAACAGATAAATGAGATTTTAAGGTAAAAAAAAATTAGGGATAAATAGGGTCCCTAAAATGACAAAAAGTTTAATGTACTAGGAAGATACATCAGTTCTAAATTTGTAAGTACCTAATAAAATAGGATCAATATATAAAGCAGTCTTTATCAACTCCATTGTCCTAGTGGGAGAGTTAAAATGTAGCTCTTAGTTATTGGTAGTTTAAGGAGATATAAAATTTGTAAAAATAAAATTTATACTACAGCGTATCTGATTTAATGGACTCACATAGAGAACGCTGTGCTCTAAAATTAGAAAATAAGGCATTTTTTTTAAACAGGTATATTTATATAAACAACTGATTATTAATTAAAAGGTTGATTTAAGCGTCTGCAGTGGTGAATTCAACTTCAGCTCAGTTCTGTTGGAAGTAATCTGATTCATCATCTCAGGACTCTGCACATCAATGAGTCACTTGGGATCCTCATCCAAAAGCGATCCCAAATCTTTTAAAAATTGATTTTTATTTATTTATTTTAAGTAAACTCTATGGGCCATTGTGGAACTCAGGAACCCAGTATCAAACTCACCACATGTTCTACCAGCTGAGCCAGCCAGGGCCCTGATCCCAAGTTTTATATCTTTACCACAAGGAGTTTTTCTTGTAGTGATTCTCAGGGTCTTGGTAGGTATCTGAACTAGTCCTTTGACTTTGAATTCGTTTCCTTTGTACCTCTGATCAAGCCAGCACATGCCTACTCCAAAGATTTTTATGTTGTGGCTGGTTAGAATAATTCAGATTTGGTGAATTGCCATCTCTGGTTCCACAGGTGTCTTTCAGTATCTTTTTTTTTTTTTTTTTTTTTTTAAGATCTCTATTTGAGGGAGAGAGAGCACAAGCTGGAGCAGGGGTTGGGTAGAAGTGGGACAAGCAGGCTCCCTGCTCAGGGAGCCTAATTCGGGGGCTCGATCCCAGGATGCTGAGATCATGACCTGAGCTGAAGGCAGACGCTTAACTGACTGAACCACCCAGGCCCCCCTCTTTCAGTATATTTAAAGGCTAAGGCTGTAGTGTGGCTTCTTCAACAGCTTGTTCCTCGGGAGAATAAACAGCAAGAAGTCAGGAGCAGTAGCCAGTGACTTGAGCTCTGCTGCAGCTGCCACTGTCTTCTAAAAACTCAAATATGGAATGTTTAAAACGATTGAGCCAGCCAGGTGCCCCCCACTTTTTTAAACCAATGCTGATGTTTACTGCTGACCCCTAATGCAAGATTAGTATTTCAAATGCTCTGTATCACAGATTCATGTTCTTTAACCATAGCACTATTAACTTAGAAGTGAACAAAAACAAAATGTTCCCTTTTGTTTGGAAATTAAAATATGCATTTCCAAATAACTCATGAATCAAAGAAGAAATAAGTACAAATTTAAAAATACATAGCAATGAACAGCAATAAGGACACTACATGTCAAAACTGGTGTGACTCGGGGCACCTGGGTGGCCTAGTGGTTAGGCATCTGACCCCCTGATCTTGGCTTAGGTCTTGATCTCAGGGTCATGAGTTCAGGTCCTGCATCGGGCTTCACACTGGGCATGGACCCTACTTAAACAAACAAAAATTAGTGTGACTCACTTTACTAACTGCTTACTTATATGTGTTCCATTTGATAATACATTAGATTTCTGACACCGTGGAGCCAACATTTGGTGGGGAAATGGGTAGCCAACAAACATAATGAAAAAGTAAATTATCTAGTATGATAGAAGATGATAAATTCATCTTGGAAAAAAGTAAAAATAGAGCAGAGGGCTTTGGAATTAATGATGGAGATGGGGAACATTTAATAACTACAAAGGAAGCACTTAAGATAGGCTCCATTAAGAGTGAGAATCGTGGGGTGACTGGGTGGCTCAGTTGATTAAGCATATGCTTTTGGTTCGGAGCACGATCCCAGGGTCCTGGGATCAAGCCCCACATTGGGCTCCCTGCTCAGCAGGGAGCCTGCTTCTCCCTCTCCCACTCCCCCTGCTTGTGTTCACTCTCTTGCTCTCTCCGTGTCAAATAAATAAATAAATAAATAAATAAATAAATAAATAAATTTATTTATTTTTAAAAGTGAGAATTGAGTAAAAACCTGAAGATATACTGAGTTAGCCCAGTGGTTATCTGGAGGAAGAGGAGTTTAGGTAGACGGTATAGTTCAAATTAAGACCCTACTATATATCTGGTATGTTCAAGGAACAGTGTTTTAGAACACTAGGTGGAATGGAGTGAGGGGGAAGGTAAGTGAGGTCAGAGAGATAAGGGGATGGCAGATCATGGCAGTCTTTGGCTTCTATTTGGAGTGAAAGGAGTAACTGTTGGGGGATTTTGAGCAGAGAGTGACATTCACTGACTTAGGTTTTAAAAGGATCCTTCAGGGGCACCTGGGTGACTCAGTTAAGCATCCCACTCTTGATTTAATCTCAGGTCTTCATCCTAGGGTTGTGAGTTCAAGACCCATGTTGGGCTCCATGCTGGGTATGGAGCCTGCTTAAAAGAAAAAAAGGGGGGGGTGGCTGGGTGGCTCAGTCAGTTAAATGTGACTTCAGTTCGGGTCATGATTTCTGGGTTCTGGGATTGAGCCTCACGTTATTAGACTCCCTGCTCAGCGGGGAGTCTGCTTTGTCCTTCCTCTCCATCACCCTCTGCTCCCTCCCCCTACCTTTGTCAAGATTGATCAAGGGGGGAAAAAAAAAAGGCACAAATAGACAATATTAGGAGTGGAAAAGGGGGCACGCTTACAGATAAAATAGAAATTTAAAAATTACATGAACAACTTTATGACAGTAAGCATGAAACTTCTGACGAAATGAACAGATTCCTTTAAAAAAAATTAATAGTGAGGGGCGCCTGGGTGGCTCAGTGGGTTAAGCCTCTGCCTTCGGCTCAGGTCATCATCTCAGGGTCCTGGGATCGAGTCCCTCATTGGGCTCTCTGCTCGGTGGGGAGCCTGCTTCCTTCTCTCTCTCTCTCTCTGCCTGCCTCTCTGCCTACTTGTGTTCTGTCTGTCAAATAAATAAAACCCTTAAAAAAATTAATAGTGATCCAAGAAGAATTAAAAATTTTGAATAGTACTATGAGTACTAATCAGATTGCATCAGTAGTTTATAAAATCTTCCTATGAAGAAAATACCAGGCTCATGGAAACAGAATCATGGGCCAAAAAAAGAGAAGTTGCTCAAAGGTGAATGAGATGATATAAAAAAGATGTAAGAGCTGGCTTGAAGGGGATTTTACTGGCTAAGTATGTGGCCAGTTTGAATATCAGAAAGAATAATGATGGTAGTGAATGCAGCAAAAAATCGCTTAGTCTATACTTGCGTTCATTCAAAGAGAAGAGAATAAGGAAGGGGCAAAAAAGGGAAATTCTTCACTATAGATGAATGTCAACTAGTAAGTTGCATGTTTCTTGTATGCTCAATATTAAGTGACTTAAATAATTCTTCTTCTTTTCTTCTTTCTCCTCCTCTCCCTCCTCCCCCTCCTCCTCCTCCTCCTCCTTTCCCTCCTTCCACTTCCCCTCTCCCTCTTCCTCCTCCTCCTCTCCCACTTCTCCTCCTCCCCCTCCTCCTACCCCTTCTCCTCCTCCTCCTAATAAATAATAAATAGTGATATAGTAATAAATAGTGAATAGTGAATGGAGGTGAGAAAGTAGAGAGATATCTGACCATTGTAGTAGACTCTTAGTTTCAAATACTTAAGGGGAAAAGGAAGGTAAGAACTGAGAAGGTAGTTGCAGTAGATTATGTACTTAAGAGAGGGTTCTTTTCTTTTTTAAGATTTTATTTATTTATTTATTTATTTGACAGACAGAGATCACAAGTAGGCAGAGAGGCAGGCAGAGAGAGAGGGAGAAGCAGGCTCCCCGCTGAGCAGAGAGCCGGATGTGGGGCTCGATCCCAGGACCCCGGGATCACGACCCAAGCCAAAGGCAGAGGCTTTAACCCACTGAGCCACCCAGGTGCCCCAAGGGAGGGTTATTTTCAAATTAGAGTCACTTCAGTTTATTAGGGACTGATTAACTAGTTTATTTTTTAGCTATGTTTTTTGTTTTGTTTAGCTTTTTTTTTTTATTTTTTTTTTTTAAAGTAAGCTCTGTGCCCAATGTGGGGATTGAACTCACAACCCCAAGATCAGGAATTGCATGCTTTATGGACCGAGCCAGCCAGGTTCCCCACTACTTCGTTTTTTAAACTATTATAGAAGTATATGGTGAGGGGCTCCTGGGTGGCTGAGTGGGTTAAGCCTCTGCCTTCCGCTCAGGTCATGATCCCAGGGTCCTGGGATCGAGCCCCGTATTGGGCTCTCTGCTCAACAGGGAGCCTGCTTCCCCCTCTCTTTCTGCCTGCCTCTCTGCCTACTTGTGATCTCTCTCTGTCAAATAAATAAATAAAAATCTTAAAAAAAAAAAAAAGAAGATGTACATGGTGAATAAAACTGAAACAGTATGCAACAAAAGTAAGTTGTCCTCCACCTTCTTCCTCTATGTGCCCGGTCCCATTCTTAATAATTTCTTGTATATTTCCTGTGTATGTTAACATGGCTGTGCAACATTACCACCATCCATCTCCAGAACTTTTTAAATCTCCCCAGACTGAAACTGTAAACCCATTAAACAATAACTCCCCATTCCTCCCATCCCTTAGCCCCTAGCAACTGTCTGTCTGTGAATTTGACTGCTCTAGGTACTTCATATAAGTGGAATCATATAGTATTTGTTCTTTTTTTATTTACTTCGTTTAGCATAAGGTCTCTTCAGGGTTTGTCTATATTATGTCAGAGTTTCCTTTTTAAGGCTGAATATGTGTGTATGATATGTATTTTATGATGTATGTTTTAAGAACAAATGATATATATGTGTATATATATGTTCACATTTATTTTTTTAAAGATTTTATTTGTCAGGGAGAGAGAGAGTGTGTGCACAAGCAGGGAGAGTGGCAGGCAGAGCAGGCAGAGGTGATGCAGGCTCCCCCCTGAGCAAGGAGCCTGATGCGGAACTTGATTCCAGGACGTTGGGACCATGACCTGAGTTGAAGACAGATGCTTAACTAAGTCATCCAGGTGTCCCAACGTATTTACTTTATACATATATATCACATTTCATTTATCCAATGTGTTCCTGTTTTTCCTTAAAATTTTATTTATTCGAGAGAGAGAGCAAGCATGAGTCGGAGGCAGAGGGAGAGGGAGAAGCAGACTCCCCACTAAGCAGGGAGCCCAATGTGGGCCTCAATCCCTAGGACCCCGAGATCATGACCTGAGCCAAAGGCAGACAGACACTTAACCAACTGAACCACCTAGGTCCCCCACCAATGTGTTCTCAAAAGAGGATTAATGGTAGATATATGGAAATTTTTAAAAATTACAAACAAATGCAAGTTCAACTTTACATTAATAATTTTGAAAGCCAAGGGTACCCGGGTGGCTCAGTTGGTTAAATGACTTCCTTTGGCTTGGGTCATGATCTTAGGGTCTTGGGATTGAGTCCCGTGTCTGGCTTCCTGCTTAGTGGGGAGTCTGCTTCTCCCTCTCCTTCTGTCCCTCCCCCTGCTTGTGCACTCTCGTGCTCTCTCTCTTGCTCTCAAAAATAAATAAATAAACAATATCTTAAAAGTTAATAATTTTGAAAGCCTAGAGGAAATGGAAAAAGTGTCTGTGAAAATATTAACCCTATTGGCTCAAGAAGTAGAAAACCTGAGGGGTGCCTGGGTGGCTCAGTGGGTTAAGCCTCTGCCTCTGGCTCAGGTCATGATCCTGGGATCAAGCCCCGCATCAGGCTCTCTGCTCAGTGGGGAGCCTGCTTCTCCTTATCTCTCTGCCTGCCTGTCTGCCTACTTGTGAACTCTCTCTCTGTCAAATAAATAAGTAAAATCTTAAAAAAAAAAAAAAGAAAGAAAGAAGTAGAAAACCTGAAAAGGGCCTCAGACCCAGCTGGTTTAGCAGCCACACTGTGTGATCCATGTATATGTGTTTGCTTTTTTTTTTTTTTTTTGAGAAGGAGAGAGAATTTTAAGCAGGCTCCATGCCCAGTGTAGAACCTGACATAGGGCTTGATCTCACAACCCTGAGATCCTACCCTGAGCTGAATTCAAGGGTTGGATGCTTAACTGACTGAGCCACCCAGCTGTCCCTAGGGTCATTTTTTTTTTTTAAAGATTTTATTTATTTATTTGAAAGAGAGAATGAGAGAGACAGCATGAGATGGGGGAGGGCAGAGAGAGAAGCATACTCCCCGCTGAGCAGAGAGCTCGATGTGGGACTGGCCCCATCTCAGGACTCCAGGATCATGACCTGAGTGGAAGGCAGTGGCTTAACTGACTGAGCCCACCAGGTGCCCCAGTACTTACTTTGTAAGTTTCTTGGGTTGGTTTGTTTGTTTGTTTGTTTTTAAAGAAGTTTTTCTTGTGGGGGTGGGAGGATGCCCAGTGGCTGAGTCGTTAAGTGTCTGTGTTCAGCTCTGGTCATGATCCCAGGGCCCTGGGATCAAGCCCTGCATCAGGCTCCCCGCTTGGCGGGGAGCCTGGTTCTCCCTCTCCTGCTCCCTCTGCTTCTGTTCCCTTTCTCACTGTGTCTCTCTCTGTCAAATAAATAAATAAAATCTTAAAAAAAAAAAATTTAACCCTTCTTTGGGTGCCTGGGTGGCTCAGTCATTGGGTGTCTGCCTTCAGGTCGGGTTGTGATTCCGGGGTCCTGGGATCGAGCCCTGCATCAGGCTCCTTGCTTGGCGGGAGGCCTGCTTCTCCCTCTCCCATTCCTCCCACTTGTGTTCCCTCTCTTGCTGTGTCTCTCTCTGTCAAATAAATAAATAAAATCTTTACCAAAAAATCATTTAACCCTTCTGGGGTGCCTGGGTGGCAGAGTTGGTTAAGCGTCCCAGCTCTGGATTTTGGCCTAGGTCATGATCTTAGGGTGGTGGTTTCAAGCCCCACGTTAGACTCTGTGCTCAACATGAAGTATGCTTGAGATTCTCTTTCCATCTCCCTTTGCCCCTCTGGCTCGTTCTCTCTCTCTCTCTCAAATAAATGTATCTTTATTTTATTTTTTTTTTAAGATTTTATTTATTCATCTGACAGAGATCACAAGTAGGCAGAGAGGCAGGCAGAGAGAGAGGAGGAAGCAGGCTCGCTGTTGAGCAGAGAGCCCAATGCGGGACTCGATCCCAGGACCCCAGGATCACGACCGAGCCAAAGGCAGAGGCTCAACCCACTGAGCCATCCAGGCGTCCCTAAATGTATCTTTAAAAAAAAAAAAATCTAATCCTTTTGCCACCAGGTTAGGAGGTTTATTTTGAATAATTTACTTATTACTTTAAATCAGTGGCCCATCTTTTCCTTTTAAAAAAGATTTTATTTATTTATTAGAGAGACAGAGTATGAGCAGGGAGAGGGGCAGAGGAAAAGGGACAGAGGGAGGATTCGGATAAGCAGAGCCCTGTCTCAGCAGGGAGCCAGACTGGCTGGTGAGTTCATGACCTGAGCCAAAATCCGATGCTTAACCAGCTGAGCCCCCAAGCACCCTGGCCCCTCTTTTCCTATTGTTAGTCTCTTTCCCCTTCTTTATAATGATAAAAAGAGGGTTGAGTTCTTAGTTTCTAGATTGTTGAGGAATTGCTGTTGTGAGAACACTGATTTTATATCTAAATGATCTTCTGCAACAACCCCTTAGAATACCTAACCCTACCTTAAATGCAGCCTATCCTTTATAGTTACACATAAGCCAGCTGACCTCTGGGATTATGAAACAAACCGAATAGAAGACTTCTCATTTTTCATTCCTTTTCTTCTTTTCCTTGTATTTTGTTCTCTTTCTAATTTATTCATTCAGAAGATAGTTACTCAAAGCCTACTGTGTGTTAGGCATGGTCCTAGATGCCGAGAATTCAACAATAGGCAAAAGTCTTTGCTTTCAGGAGGCTTATATTCTTGTCGGGGGGAGAGAGACAAAAAAATAATTAAATTTTATAGTATATTGGGAAATTATGTGGTAGGGGGGAAATAAAGGAGAGGTGATGTTTGATATTACAGTTTTCCTATTCTGGGAAGTCCAGGAAGTCACTGAGAAAGTGACATTGGTCAAAGATTTAAAGGCAATGAGAGAGTAAACCGTGAGACTGTATGGGAAAAGAATGTGCAAAGCAGAGGGAGTACGCAGCTTAAAGGACCCTGAGGGGGGTGTGACCCTGAGTATGCCAGGTGTGTTGTAGGTCTTACTTCAATTCAGTAAGGTGGGTAGAATGGCTGGAATGGAATGAATGGTGATTGGACAGAGGATCAGAGACCATGTGGGGCCAGATTGTTAAGAACTTGTAAGCGATTGTAAGGTACCCCTTGAAGGTAGTGCCTGTGTCCAATATACTATAAAAAGTGCTTTGAGCACTTTTTTACTTTCTAGTGCAAATTGTTCCAAGCTCTTGTACCTTCTTTCCTGGCCTGGAATCAGCCATTTCTCCAAGAAGCCCTGGTTCTTCTTTGAAACCAAGATCTAGATATTAGATACTGGGATATTTTCAGTGGAGATTAGGAAATAGTTGTATTTACACATATACACATACACACACATTCATTCCCCTTATCTTTCTATATATATAACTATGAGGTTTACACCAAGACTTCCAATTATAGTCCCAACACAACAAGGTTTATTCTAATCTTCTCCCTTTCTACATTTGTAATTTCCTAAGTCTGTATGTATTTTGAAAGTAGCATTAATGAGGTCTACATTGCAAATTTGGATGTGGAGTATGAAAGAGAAAGAGTAGTTAAGGATGACTCAAGATTTTTGGCTGAAAAAAGCCACCAGAATAAATGCCATTTACTGAGATGGAGAAGACTATAGGAGGAGACAGTTTGTAGGAAGAGATCAGAAGGTCACGTGTTGAGTCCGAGCTGTCTATTAGACATGCAAGAGGAGGTGTTGGGGAAGTAGTTGGATATTTGAGTTTACAGTTCAAAGTTTAGAGGTCCAGAATGAAATGCAGATTACTTCAAGAAAACTGGCTCAACTTTTGGGGCCAAAATGCTTATATTTCCTACTGCCTATTGTTATGGAAGCAGCAAATATGTTTTGTAGAAAATTAGAATACAAGAAAGCAAAAGGAAAATAGAGATCAATACTATTTAAAGTTAATTCCATATCCTTTCTGATCTCTTTAAAAGATTTTTTTTCCTAACATGAAATCACTCTGTAATTACTATTTTTTTCAATTGATGGTTTTTTATTTCCATTTTAGTAAATTTTCATTTAAAAAATATTTTATTTATTTATTTGAGAGAGACAGAGATACCAAAAGAGAGCACAAGTAGGAAGGAGGGGGGAGAAACAGACTCCCCACTGAGCAGGGAGCCCAGTGCAGGAATCAATCATAGGACCCTGGAATCATGACCTGAGCTGAAGGCAGACGTGTAACCCACTGAGCCACCCAGGTGCCCAGTAAATTTTCATTTTATCTAATCCCAGGCCATATTCAGATTTCTTTCATTGATCCAGAAATGTCATTTAAAGGTGGTTAGTCCAAACCTGTGTGCAGTGTAGGGACACAGATAAATTACATCAGATTACTTTGTTCCTTGGGTCTCTTAATCTCTCTGTTACATTTTATGCCACTGGTTTGTTGATGAGACTGGGCCTGTTGACCTGCAGAATATCTTACCTTGTAGATTTGTCTGGTTGCAGATGTTATTAGCTCTTTTTATTATTTCTACCAGTTAAATTATCTGCAGCTTTTTCTAAATCATCTTTTTTTTTAAGTTTTTTTTTAAATTTTGATGTAGTCAATTATTATTTTTTTTAAGATTTTTTTATGTTTTATTTCACAGGCAGAGATCACAAGTAGGCAGAGAGGCAGGCAGAGAGAGAGGGGGAGAAGCAGGCTCCCTGCGGAGCAGAGAGCCCGATGCGGGGCTCGATCCCAGGACCCTGAGACCATGACCTGAGCCGAAGGCAGAGGCTTTAACCCACTGAGCCACCCAGGCGCCCCCTAAATCATCTTTTTATATAAAAAGTTTTCATGGGGGGCGCCTGGGTGGCTCAGTGGGTTGAAGCCTCTGCCTTCGGCTCAGGTCGTGATCTCAGGGTCCTAGGATCGAGCCCCGAGTCGGGCTCTCTGCTCAGCAGGGAGCCTGCTTCCTTCTCTCTCTCTCTCTCTCTCTCTGCCTGCCTCTCTGCCTACTTGTGATCTCTCTCTGTGTCAAATAAATAAATAAAATCTTAAAGAAAAAAAAAAAGAATGTCAAACTTTTGAGCCAAACTATCTATACTTAAATTCCGGTTTCAGTACCTACTAGATGTGACAATTCACATCATTCCGTCTCTCAAATGGAGATAACAGTACCAACCTCATAGGGATGTTGTAAGGGTATCAGTTCATGTTTGTATCCTCTTTAAAACAGTGTCTAACACATAGAAAATGCTATAAGTATTATTAAATAAGTTTAAAAATCTAGCCTAAATTTTTCCCTTCTGCAAAAGAATTGCACAATTCTTTTCAGCACCTTTACTCACCTTTACCTTTTCAGCACACTTTACTTGACTTGTTATTGCTAGAGTGCTCTTCCCCTTTCTTCCTGCCTATACAAAAATTTAATTCTTAATCAGACATTTAATTAATACTCTTTGAGCACCTTCCAGTTACTCAATTAGTCGTTGAGGTCATAGCATTAAACAAGACAGAATTCCAGCCTTTAGGGAACTTACAGTCTGGAAGGTGCAGACAAGTACACTACAGTGTGGTAAGTGTATGACACATGTATCTTCAGGATCTACCAAAGGCCTTGTCTTAAAGAGCCAGGGGAAGCTTTGTGGAAGATGTGATATGTAGCTGAAAGTTGAAGGAAGTAAAAGAATTAGCCTGTTGAAATGGGTGTCAAGACAAGGGAAGGAGGTGGGGCTTGGCTTTGAGACAAAGTGTAGTTCACTAAACTGCGGCTTTAAAGGAGAGTGGCTAAAGTTGAGGCTAAACAAGTAAGCAAGAACTAGGTTGCAGAGGGTTTGGAAAATCATGCAGGAGGGGTCTTCTCAAATCCCACTGCCTTTAGGCATTTTCACAGACTACCTCAGCCAATTTTTCTCATTTCTTCCTGACTTTCTGTAGTGATTTGACTGTAGGGTGTAGGGTTGGCATTGGAAAGAAGTTGTGTTAAAATCATTGTGGGTGGTTTGTTTGGGGAAGAAGTAGTGATAAGGTGGGGGGCAAAATCTGACATGAGTTAAAGTAAGTATTTTGGACTTATATGGATGAGTAGAAAACACAAGGTATTCAGGATGGGATATTTTAGAAAAGGAAAATTCTGAGAGAGAAAGAGAGAAAGTACACATGCAGGTTTTCTGGGAACTGTATTTCATTAGAAATAGAACTTTGAAAGGGAAGGGATGAGACAGGGAAGGTATGATCCAGATCATAAATGGAGACCAAGGTGTTCAGGCATTTTCTAGTAAGCATTTGGAAATCATTGATGGATTTGATATGAGAAACAACTTGGATATTGTTTGCATAGTAGAAGTGAATTTAGCAATGTAGAAGGTAAATTTGAGGAGACTAAGTCTAGAAGTAAAAGAACCAGTTAGGAGGGTACTGCAGTAGTAGAGGACTTTTATTAATACTGAAAAATCAAGCCAGGGTGCCTCTGAAACTTGAACATGGATGTGTGCATTGACTGATAAAGGGAAATCCAGGCTTGGTATCTATAGACATGGGAGTCATTGATGCATAGGTGGTGGGAATTAAGGCTGTGAAAGTGGATGGTTATGCTGATAGCATTTCATTTTCTGTGTGCTAAGCACTATCCAGAATGCTTTATATACCTTGTTTCATTTAATACTTGTAACAACCCTGTGAGGTTGTCATTTTACAAAGAAAAAGGAAGTGTTCTATAAGAAGAGTTAAGTAGTGTATAAAACCCCAAAGCTAATAAGGGACAAGAGTCAGGAATGGAGCAAACTATCTAACTTAATACCTGAAATCTTAGAACATGATGCCCTGGGTAAATGGAGGGAGTGCTCAGGAGAGAACGCTGGGAACTTCAACATTTAAAGGTCGCAGGTGGAGCTGCCTGTCTACACAGGCAGCTCCTGTGTAGACAGGAGCTACCTCACAGAAGGAATCAGAGAGGTAGGAAAACCAGGGAAGTGGTTATGACCGAAACCAAAGAGGAATTACCGTAACAGATTATTTTGTGTGCCAAAAGCCATAATGAAATAACATTTTAAAAATTTTCATCAGGTTTAATTAGTTGGAATTTATTGGTAATTCTTATTTGAGTGGAGTGGTGGCAACATAAATTAGATGGCATAATTTATATAAAGCTCTTCAGATTGCATATTTTAAGTACAGAAAAACAAAAGTAGCTCCTATAGTTACGGAATTAATGGGAGTTAAAGTGGAGACAGTGAGAACTCTTTCAGTTATTTGAATCTGAAAGATCTTAACTCAGATAAGTTGATTTGGTTGGGTTTAAATTTTTTTTTTTTTTGAGAGAGAATAGAATTTACATCTAATGATTTCTGATGATAATAAAGAACATGTGGAAGGACTAGCATTGTAATGTTGAGGGCCCAGCTGAAGGAGACTAGATTTATGATTTCAGTCCTCCTGGTGGTATAATTTTTCTTCATCAGAACCCAAGAGCAGAAATAAAAGTGCAGTAAAGGCATTCAGTTAGGTTGATCTAGATTTAGGATTTGTTGAATGCATATGATAGAAAATGAAGTTTTTTGTTTTTGTTTTTGTTTTAAGATTTTATTTATTTATTTGACAGAGAGAGCTAGTGAGAGCAGGAACACCAGCAGGGGGAGTGGGAGAGGGAGAAGCAGGCTTCCTGCTAAGCAGGGAGCCCATTACAGGGCTCCATCCCAAATCATGACTCAAGCTGGAGGCAGATGCTTAACGGCTGAGCCACCCAGGCATCCCGAAAATGAAGGTTTTAATAAGAGAGTGGTTTAGGGGCACCTGGGTGGCTCATGGGTTAAGCATCTGACTCCTGATACTGGCTCAGGTCATTATCTTGGGGTTGTGAAATAGAGACCTGAGTCGGGCTCTGTGTTGGGCGTGGATCCTACATAGGATCCTCTGTGCCTCTGCTTGTGGGCATGCACACAAATTCTCTCGCTCTCGCTCTGTCTCAAAAAAAAAAAAAAAGTTTAAATAATAGATCAAAGTCTGGAATTGATAGAGAAAAGTTGAGTACTAAAAGTGACTATAAAGTTAGGAAAAATGTAGAACTGAGATCTTGATAAAAGTGACAGATACAAAAAAAAAAGTGACAGATACAAGGGGAATAGGAGGCTATGGTCAGAAAAGGGGATTTTAAAATGTGCAGGTAGTTCTTAAGAGGTCACAGAATTTAAGATAAAAATTTTGAGACTAGAAAATGTGATGGATCATCCAAATGGACAGTAAAATTGTCCAGGATATAATGAAACTTGGGGTGTTTTGCTTTTTAAAAAATTTTTTTAAAAGATTTTTACTTATTTGACAGAGACAGACAGCAAGAGAGGGAACACCCACCAGCAGGGGGAGTGGGAGAGGGAGAAGCAGGCCTCTTGCTGAGCAGGGAGGCCAATCTGGGACTTGCTCCTAGGACTCTGGGATCACGACCTGAGCTGAAGGCAGATGCTTAACTACTGAGCCACCCAGGTGCCCCAAAACTGGGGATGGTTTTGCTTGAGTTCAGAAAGCAAATTGATTGGGCCTTGTCGTGGGCCTTAGAATTTGTTCTCCGTGTGTGTGTGTGTGTGTGATATATATAAAATTACGTATTTCCTAGGACCTAGTTCTCAAAGTAGGAGTAAAGTGTTGCTTCCAGTTAGATGGCAGTATTTAGGTGTACCTGAGTAGTACCAGGACTACTTGATGAAAAGAGTCTAGCTATGATAATAATGCAGAGGAGGTTAAGCAGTTTGCCCAAGGTCACATATTAACTGGTTCTAAAGCCCCACGCTCTTTCCACTAACCTCCGTGTTTTTGCAACAAGTTGAGTTGTTTCAGCAGAGTTTATCTTTCCAAATGTTTGGGGGAACAGTTTTTATTTTAACTTCTCCAGAGTTAATGAGTTTTTTAGTGCCAAACATCTATAAAGTGAAGTGGAAATCTACTCAGGGAGCACCTTGAACAGAATATTAACCTAAGACAATCAATGCTTTTAGGCACTAGTTTCAATAAATTGATCCGTTAGTTCACTTGTCTGTTTATCTGTTCTCCACCCACATAATAGTGGTTACACAGTTTGAGAACACTGTATTTGGAATAAGTTGAACAAAGTATAATGACTCATTTGGTTTTATTTGTTGTCTTTTTTTCGTCTCTAGCTGCCTATCCCCACCGTTTAAATCTCTTTTACCTCGCCAATGATGTTATACAGAACTGCAAAAGGAAAAACGCAATCATTTTCCGTGAATCATTTGCTGATGTCCTTCCTGAAGCAGCTGCTCTAGTGAAGTAAGTAAATTCTTACTGCTTTTGGGGATCCAAGCTTAGAACATTAAGAATTTTAGTTTTCCTTTTGACCTATCCAGTAAGAACTGTTAATAGTTGTACATGCTTGAAGATCCACGGATATTTTGCCCAAATTGTTCATGTCACTTTCCCACTAATACATACATTTTTCTTTTAAAACTTCTTTCTTCTCTCTCTCTTTTAAGATTTTATTTGTTGGGGGTGCCTGGGTGGCTCAGTCGGTTGGCCGTCTGTCTTCAGCTCAGGTCATGATCCCAGAGTCCAGGGATTGAGCCCCATGTCAGGCCCCTTGCTCAGCAGGGCAGCCTGCATCTCCCTCTTCTTCTGCCTCCTGTTCCCCCTGCTTGTGGGCTCACTCTCTCAAATAAATAACTTCTTTTTTAAAAAATTATTTATTTATTCTCTTCTCTTTTTGAAAGCTTGTTTGCTATTTATTCTCTGCCTCTTCTCTCCTACCATATAGCTCCTGGTTGTACTCTTTGGTTGGTACTTCTTTCCAATAGCTCCTTCTGTTTTCTTTTTTTTTTTACACATTTCCTTTCTTCTTTCAGTGTTCTTGAAATCTTGACCCCTCTATGATATCTGTGTAATTAAAGAGAAATGGAAATTTTTGTTCTGAACTTCATATTGATTTATTCCATCCTTAATGAAATTGTAACCAGCATTTACCAAAGTGTTGGAATACTTAATTCGATGTTATTTTTACTCTCTATTAATAGTGTCTTCCTTGTGTTTCATCCATATTTGCAAGTTGTTTATTTGGTGCAAGAGACATACATACACAATTAGAGGATAAGTAAATATGTAGAACAATCAAAATTGCTGAGTATTTCCTCAAATAATATTGCACATTATCCATTTGTTAGCTATTAACCCATTCAAAATTGAATGATCCTTTTTCTTTCCTTTGGATTATTAACTTGAGGTGTTTATTTTGGTGCTAGGTGAATATACTAAAAGATTTATACACATGTCAGAAGAACATAAAATTGGGGTGCCCAGCTGGCTCAGTTGGTAGAGCATGGGACTCTTGATCTCAGGGCTGTGAGTTAAAGCCCTGCATTGGGTATAGAGATTACTTAAAAGTAAAATTTTTGAATAAAAAAGGGGGTGGGCGCTGGGGTGGCTCAGTCATTAGGCAGCTGCCTTCGGCTCGGGTCATGATCTCAGGGTCCTGGGATCAAGCCCTGCTTCAGGCTCTCTGATCAGCAGGAGGCCTACTTCTCCCTCTTCCACTCCCCCTGCTTGTGTTCCCTCTCTCTCGCTGTGTGTCTCTCTGTCAGATAAATAAAATCTTTTTAAAAAGTACATAAAATAATAACAATAACACCTAACATTTATTGAACACTTGTAATTGACCAGATATGATACAGAGTGCTTTGTGTGCTTTAAGTCATTGAATCCTGAGGGCAACTTTTTCAAAGTGGCTACTACTTTGTCCCTATTTAAGGAGAAAGAAACTGGTTTAGAGAGATTCAGTAGCTTGCCTAAGTTCTCACAGCTGGCAGGGTTGTGGGGAGGGCAGGGAGGGACAGAATTCCCACCCAAGCCTGTCTAGACCCCAAAGCACATGTTCTTTCCCACTTAACCACAGTCTGTGTTGTTTCTTTATATATATAAACCCAGTATAATTTAGAGTAAGAAAAGCAATATGCTGGATGGTCTCCATTTAGAGTTTCTGCTGTAAATACCACTATAGTCTTTTTATAATTTAACCTACTGTTTCTTAGACTTAGGTTTTATGACCTAGTTCATGGGTTAATATAGAGTTGTCAGCTTTTATTTTACTAGGCAAAGGTATTTTTTAAAACAACTGCTTTGGGGCGCCTGGGTGGCTCAGTGGGTTAAAGCCTCTGCCTTCGGCTCAGGTCATGATCTCAGGGTCCTGGGATCGAGCCCCGCATCGGGCTCTCCGCTCAGCGGGGAGCCTGCTTTCTCCTCTCTCTCTCTGCCTGCCTTTCTGTCTGCTTGTGATCTCTCCCTGTCAAATAAATAAATAAAATCTTTAAAAAAAATAAAAAAAAACAAAAAATAAAACAACTGCTTTGTATTAATTTAACTAATTTCACAGAAGAAGGTGGAAGGACATAATCTCAGAATAAACTTCAGTCCTTTGTTTATTTTTTGAGAGGGGGAGGGGCAGCGGGAGAAGGACAAGCAGAAACTCCTTGCTGAGTGTGAAGTCAGACACAGGGCTCCAGCCCAGGATCCAGAGACCATGACCTGAGCTGAAGTCAGACACTTAAACCAACTGAGCCACCAGGCACCCCAGTATAGTCTTTTAAATTAAAATTTCAAGTGCTGAAAATGTTCTTTTTTTTTTTTTTTAAGATTTTATTTATTTTGGGGTGCTGGGTGGCTCAGTCGTTAAGCATCTGCCGTCAGTTTGGGTCATGATCCCAGGGTCCTGCGATCAAGCCCCACATCGTGCTCCTTGTTCATTGGGGATCCTGCTTCGCCCCTGCCTGCCGCTCCCCTGCTTGTGCACGATCTCTCTCTCTCTCTCTCTGTCAAATTAAATAAATCTTAAAAAAAAGATTTTATTTGTTTTGAGAGAGAGAGCACAAGCAGTGGGGAGGCAGAAGAAGAGGGGCAAGCAACAAGCAGACTGCCTGCTGAGCAGGGAGCCCAATTCGACTGAAGGATCAATCCCAGGACCCCAGGATCATTACCTGAGTTGAAGGCAGAAGCTCAGGAAACTGAGGTGCTCCAGTTCTGAAAATTCTTAACTCAATGAGGGTATCTTCAGAAACCTATAGTAAACATAGGACTTAACAGTGAAACAATAAAAGCATTCCAAGACAAGGGTGCCTTCTGACATCATTCGTATTTGCCATTATGCTAGAGATCCCATTCATTTCTGAATAAGTAAAAAGAGTACATTTAGAAGAGATAAGATTGTTGTTACCTACATCAGAGATGGGCTACCTTTTTTTATAAAGGGCCAGATAGCAAGTATTTTAGGTTCTGTAGACCCTAGAATCTCTGTTGTCACTACTCAATTCTGCTATTCTAGCATGAAAGCAGCTATAAAATAGTAGGTAAACAAATGGGTATGGCTGTGTTCCAGTAAAACTTTATTTACAAAAATAGTTAGCTGGCCTGAGGGTCAGAGTTTGCTGACCCCCAGCTGACATAAAGTCAACTAACAAGAGATTTCATATAAAGTGAGATTCAAGTTCAAGTACTAGCTGTAACCAACTTAAAAATGTAATTAGGAGAAAAGATTCCTTTTGCAATAAAAAGTACTGCTCCCCAGAATAAAAGAGATCCCACTTGAGTAAATGTAGTAAGAAGTATGTTAAATTAAGGTTTTTATAAAGAAAGCTTTTAGACTTCACTAAATGGTGTTAAAGGTCTGGATAAATGAAAAGATAGATTATTATGTACCATTTTGAAGAGAAAGATTTTGGTATTGTTAAAAATATGATTCCCATGAGGTGCCTGGTTGGCTCAGTGGGTTAAAGCCTCTGCCTTCGGCTCAGGGTCTCAGGGTCCTGGGATCGTGTCCCGCATCAGGCTCTCTGCTCAGCAGGGAGCCTGCTTCCTCCTCTCTCTCTGCCTGCCTCTCTGCCTACTTGTGATCCCTGTCTGTCAAATAAATAAATAAGATCTAAAAAAAAATATGAGTCCCAGTATGTAATCTATAAATTCATTGTAATTCCAGTCAAAATCTCAACAGGGTTTAATGTGGAAGGATAACATATGAAAGATAATTGTTTTAAAGAATAATAAGGCTAGATTTCCCCTATCAGTTATTAATTAAACTCTGTTAATTAACACTCTAATAGAAGCAGAAGTAGAAGACTGTATCAGTGAACAATATATTCTTGGTTGTAAAGAAATCAATTACACAGTATATGATAAACGAGGGGATTGTAAGAGATGAGCTTTAGTATTCCATAAACATCCCCATCCCAACCACTACTACCTTCTTTTAAATTTCTATTCATACATATACTTTAGATTCATTTCTACCCTTTTGTGAATTCTTACATCTTAATTTAAGGCTATTGTTTTAACCCCTTTAATTCAGGAGGGGCAAATGACTGGAGGTTCCAGGCCAGTCACATATATGAGTGAGTTATCTTGAATGTGGAGAAGAATCCATCTAATAGGAGCAGCAGTTACCTAGCCCTAGCCTTTGGCCATAAAGCAGTAGAAGTTCAGTGTTAACACATGCTGCCAGACCTTCTAAGGACTTTCTTGCCATTTTTTTTTTTTAAGATTTTTATTTATTTGAGAGAGAGAGCACAAGCAGGGGGAGGGCCTGAAAGAGACAGAGAAGCAGGCTCCCCACCAGCAGGGAGCCTGACTCAGGGCTGGATGCCAGGACCCTGAGATCATGAGCCTAAGGTAGATGCTTAACTGACTGAGCCATCCAGTTGCCCCAGGAGTTTTTCACTTTTTAAGTTAGATCAAAATTGGATTTTTATATGAAATCTCCCAATTTTTAAATTTGTGACACTAAATCACATTTTTTTAAAAAGTTACTGCTAGCCAAACAAAACACATCTCTTGACTAAATTTGAGCTGTAGGCAACCTGTTAGAAACTTCTGCATTAGGGCATTCATTTTATTCCTTTAATCCCTTTAAGGAGTTACTTGGTTTCACCAGACTAAAAGTTGGTATGGGGTGGGCTGCTGCCATATGTTAAGAGAGATGACCAAAGAGGGAAACTGGTGCTTTCAGATGGGTTAGGAAACTTCTTTGCAAAAAATTATCTAATTATTACAGCTCCTTTTTATTTTATTTTATTTTTTTTTTAGATGCTTTATTTATTTATTTGTGAGAGAGCATGAGAGGGGAGAGGGTCAGAGGGAGTAGCAGACTCCCCATGGAGCTGGGAGTCCAATGTGGGACTCGATCCCGGTACTCCAGGATCTTTACTGAGCTGAAGTCAGTCGCTCAACCAACTGAGCCACCTAGGTGCCCTACAGCTCCTTTTTAAATTAAATTTCAGTTTATTCTTCCTTCATTAGTTTGAAATTCTGTAGAGTGAGAACTTGGAGATTTTGTTTTAGAAATACTAGTCATTATTACAGTGAAAATTACATGTGAGAGGGTGGGACATAAATGAAGGTAAACCAACCTGATGGTGTTAGTTTTGCCATTTGTGTCCTAGGGATACTAGCTAAGGGACAAAAATGCCATTCATCTGGATGCGTACATCATTGTGACAACAGAACAGTAGAAAATTCAATTTGAAGCACAGGGAAAGTGTCTTTATGAATGTCAAAGTTGAGTTAACCACTTGGAAGACTATGGTCTATTCTGCCACCAGCAGTGGTGTACACACACACACACACACACACACACACACATTATATATAGACTATAGAAGAATCCCGGGAAAAACTGAAGGTCTGCTTGTATTATGCCAGGATTGTATGAAGGTAGGTTATATCTTTGATGTGAATGGAGCTTACCAAAGTCCTATTGCTATCCCAGGCTTTCATAAAAGGCAGTCATTTTTGCTTTTTAAAATTTTCTTATTTAATTGAGCAGAAAAGTGTATTTATACTAGTTGTTATCATTACAGCTTAATGTGTTCTTTTGACTCTCAGGGTGTAGAGAAAATTGCATGTATGTCTGACCTTTGTTGGGGAAAGATGTCATGACAGATTTTGGGGAAACAATGAGCTTGGTACTCTGAAATAAACACACCATAAGAAGGGCTTCTAATGACTTCATGGCTAGTTGTTGGTTATTGAAGAAAGTCTTGAAAGCACTTGGGAGTTTGAATTGGGGCAGTTTTCTCTCTTTATCTGTCTCTTTTTTAAGATCTGTTCATTTTGAGAGAGAGGGAGAGAGAGCACGCTTGTGAACACACATAAGGGGGGGACAGAGTAAAGGGAGAGAGAGATAGAGAGAATCCCAAACACACTCCATGTTGAACGTGGAGCCTGACTTGGGGCTTGATCTCATGACCTTGAGTTCATGACCTGACCCAAAGCCAAGAGTCTTGACGCTTAACTGACTGAGCCACCCAGGTGCCCCAGTTTTCTAACTAAACTGACAGCCGCATTTCTTCTTTCTTTACATACATTCTCTTGGAAACTTATCTACTCATGGATTAAACTCTTACTCATATCCTAATAATTACTATAACTCTATCTAGATTTTTAGGGGTTTGTTTTGTTTTTAAAGATTTTATTTTTTTTTAAAGATTTTATTTATTTATTTGACAGACAGAGATTACAAGTAGGCAGAGAGGCAGGCAGAGAGAGAGAGGGAGAAGCAGGCTCCCCGCTGAGCAGAGAGCCCGATGCAGGGCTCCATCCCAGGACCCTGAGATCATGACCTGAGCCAAAGGCAGAGGCTTAACCCGTTGAGCCACCCAGGCGCCCCTAAAGATTTTATTTTTTTTTTTTTAATTTTTTTTTAAGATCTTATTTGACAGAGAGAGATCAGAAGTAGGCAGAGCAGCAGGCAGAGAGAGAAGGGGAAGCAGGCTCCCTGCTGAGCAGAGAGCCCGATGTGGGGCTCGATCCCAGGACCCTGAGATCATGACCCGAGCCGAAGGCAGAGGCTTAACCCACTGAGCCACCCAGGTGCCCCAAAGATTTTATTTTTAAGTAATCTCTACACCCAGTGTGGGCTCGAACTTACAAGCCTGAGATCAGGAGTCACATGCTCTACTGACTGAGCCAGCCAGGCGCCCCCCCCTTCTTTTTTTTGACCATGTCTTCAACTTCTTTTTGTGAATTACTGTCTCATTATTATATGATATTCAGCTCAACATCTAAAACTGTAATCTACTTTATATGTGTATAAAGCCCTGCTCCCACAGTTTGTGTAAAAATAGGTTGTAAATTGAAAATTTTTATACAAATGGTATTTGAAACTCATGGTAACCAACTTTTCAGGTAAGCAAATTGAATTTTATTATTTCTTTTTATAAAATGAGAAAACTGAAGGCCAGAGCCGTTAAGAATTGCCCAAAGTAAAATGTCAATTTAATAAAAGAGATGAGAATAGAACTGAAATTTTTCTGACTCTTAGTTTCCTTTTATTTAATACAGTTTGCCTAAACTTGACTTATAGTTTTTCATCTTAAAATGGCCCCTTAGTAATTTTAAATTCTTGTCCCATCATTTCTGAGTCACTTACCAGACTCTTTTGCTGTTTCTTCCTCCTTTTCTCTCTGTCTTTAAATTTCCCATTATCATCTCTGTCTGATATGTTTATGTTTTTATAATAGCCTCCTAACTACGTTC
This sequence comes from Martes martes, assembly GCF_963455335.1. NCBI lineage: Eukaryota > Metazoa > Chordata > Mammalia > Carnivora > Mustelidae > Martes > Martes martes. The sequence continues at coordinate 86,996,986 of NC_137891.1, read as the reverse complement.
TTATTGTCTGATATCAGCCTGAGGTGTTTTGTTTTTTTTTTTAATCTGTGTAAATCTGCCCATAATAGTACCTATTCCACAGGGTCTGGGAACTACTAAATGAGTAAATACTGTGATACAGGGTGAGTGCTTAGAATAGTGATAAACACCTAATAAATGTTAGCTGCTGCTGTGATGATGAGGTTGATAATGACGATTACTCCTACAATTATATTAACAAATTAATATTATGAAATCACTGCTCTGATCATTATTTTTAAAATATTTTTATATTACTATATAATTAAACAAATTCCTTTCCCATGTTTGTTATTTTCTTTGACTTTCAAACCACAACTACGTAATATAATTAGGGGCAAAGAGTATTATCCTCATTTTACAGATAAGGATACTGATAATAAAGTAAATGGTACAAAACTAAGATAGGAGATTGAACTTTTTAAAAATGGGTTTTTTTACTGTGAGGTCCCATTATCCAAGCTCCTTGGGAAGGCATTTAATACCCTCTACAGTCAGATGTCAACTTCCCATCCTTGTCACCAATTCTCCCATGTTCCAATAATGAGCCATTGCTCCAGCCAAACACTCATACAATGTGTCTTGATACAAGTGCTTATGAATTTTTCTTCCTGGAATATTTTTCCTTTCTTGAAAAGCAGTGCAACTTACAAGTTAAGAATCCAAGTTTTGGAATCAAGTTGCCAAGGTTCAAATCCTTGTTAACCACTTGTTAAACTAATTGTTTATTTTTCTGTGCTTCAGTTTTCTCACCTATAAATGAGAATAATAGTACAGCTTGTATCTGAGGGTTGTTGTGAGGATTAAACAAGCTAATATATGCAAAGCACTTAAAAAGTATCTAGAACACAAAATGCTCCAAAAATTAATGAGCTAAGTATCTATCTCAGGAAGTTCACGAAAGAAGAGCAAAATAAACCAAAGGAAGGAAGAAAAGATATAATAAGAACAGAAACTCATGAAATTTTAAAAAAGTCAAACACAAAGTGGGGAACTTAGAATAGTTCTTAGAACTTAGAATATTATAGAACTTAGAATAGAATTTGTAAAGAAAGCAGAATGTTAGTTGGCCGGGACTGGAGGGAGGGGAAATGGGAGGTTTAATAGCTATTGTTTAATAGCCATAGTTTCAGTTTTGCAAGATGAAAAGAGGCCTAGAGATGGATGGTGGCGATGGTTGCACAAGAATATGAATACACTTTTTTTTTAAATATGAATACACTTTTTAAAAAAAGATTTTATATATTTATTTGACAGAGAGCTCACACAAGCAGGGGGAGTGGGAGAGGGAGAAGCAGACTCCCTACTCAGCAGGACGCCTGATGCAGACTCATCCCAGGATGCTTAACTGACTGAGCCACCCCTGCGTCCTGACGATAAGAATATATTTAATCCTGCTGAATTTTTCACTTAAAAAAATGGTTAAGATGGTAAATTTTATATGTTAATTTTTTACCACGTTAAAAAGAAAATTGGGAAGAAAAAAAAAAGAAAATTGGGGGAAAAGATAACCACAAGACCGAACAAACATATAATAGTAGAAGGGTTCCACAAAGGAAACACTGTTTTGTTATTTTTCTTTTTTGAGGAAATAATAAAATCGATAAACTTTAGGTGAGATTGACCAAGAAAAAAGAAGGCATAAATAAACAGTATTAGAAATGTAAAAGGTAGATGTGATTATGGTATTGTAGACCATAAAAGGATAATATGAACAGCTTTATTCCAATAAATTTGAAGTTACAGACAAAATGGTAAAGGTCCTCAAAAATACAAGAACTGAAATGGCACAAATTAAAAATTGAGGACCCTGTAATCCTATAACCATTGACTAAATTCAGCCAGTCATCAGAAATCTTCCCATAAGAACAGCCCCCTGTTTTGCAGTGGGTTTGCCCCCATAATACAAGTGTCATGAAAACCACTGCTAAGACTATGCCAGAATGATAAAGGAAAAGATTTATATCAACATTGTTTTCACTGGAAAACAAGTCCACTGCTACTGGCTGTTTGATCACGAATGTGATGGTATCAAAAAATTTGAGAAGGTGGCTGCTGAGATGGGAATAGGCTCCTTCAAGTATGTCTGGGTTTTGGATAGACTGAAAGCTGCATGTGAGCATCGTATCACCATTGATACCTCCCTGTGGAAATTCAAGACCAGCAAGTATTATGTGACCCTCAGTATTACCCCAGGACACAGACTTCATCAAAAACGTGATTATATGCACATCTCAGCCTGACTGTGCTATCCTGATTATTACTACTGATACTTGGAGAATTTGAAGACAGCAACTCCAAGAATGGGCAGACTCATGAGCATGCCCTTTTGGCTTACACATTGGGTATGAAACAATAAGATGGATTCTATCAAGCCACACCACAGCCAGAAGAGATACAAGGAAATCATTAGGGAAGTGAGGACCTACATTAAGAGAATTGGCTTCTACCCTGACCCAGTTGCATTTGTGCCAGTTTCTGTTTGGAATAGTGACAACATGCTGGACCCAAGTACCAATACACCTTGGTTTAAGGGATAGAAAGTCACTCGGGAAGATGGCCATGCCAGTAGAACCATGCTGCTTGAAGCTGTGGATTGTCTTCTCTCAGCAACTTGTCCAGCTGACCAGCTCTTGCATCTGCCGCTCTACTATTACTACAGAATTGGTGGTATTGATACTGTCCCAGTTGGCCAATTAGATACTAGTATTCTCAAACCCCACATAGTGGTCACCTTTGCTCTGGTCATTGTTACAGCTGAAGTAAAGTCTTTTGAAGTGTACCATGAAGTTTTGAGTAAAGCTCTTCCTGGGAACATTATGGGCTTCCCTGTCAAAGATGTGCCTGTCAGAGATGTTTCCCATGGCTCAGGTGGTTTTCCCGAACTGTCTGGGCCAAATCAGGCCTGGCTATTATGCATCAGTGCTGGATTGTCACACAGCTCACCCACCTGCTTGTAAGTTTGCTGAGCTGAAGGACAAGATCGATCGCCATCCTGGTAAGAAGCTGGAAGATGGCCCCAAACTCTTGAAATTATTCATACTATTTTTGGCAAGCCCAGTATGTTGAGCGCTTCTATGACTATCCTCCTCTGAGTATTTTTTTTTAATATTTTATTTATTTATTTGACAGAGATCACAAGTAGGCAGAGAGGCAGCCAGAGAGAGAGGAGGAAGCAGGCTCCCCGCGGAGCAGAGAGCCCGATGCGGGACTCGATCCCAGGACCCCGAGATCATGACCTGAGCCGAAGGCAGAGGCTTTAACCCACTGAGCCACCCAGGTGCCACCTCCTCTGAGTATTTTTGGTTGTTGTTTTGCTATTTGTGATATGAAATAGACCATTGCTGTGGGTGTCACCAGAGCAGTGACAAGAAGGCTGTTGGAAGTGGCAAGATCACCAATATGCTCTGTCTAGAAAGCTCGGGAGGCTAAATGAGTATTATCCCTAGTACCTGCCACCCTGTCTTTTTTTTTTTTTTTAGGTTTTATTTAGGGGCCCCTG